>NC_140593.1:907178527-907829777 GCF_964204655.1 Triturus cristatus | reverse complement strand
AAAACATAAGCCCTCTAAAAGTTCTCGAGTCACAGCCCCAGGTAAAATTGCTCATCTCATTGGGTAAGTAGAACAAATGCCGAATGTTCATTAGGAGATTAAATGGCTGAAACAAGGCATGTCATAGTACGAGAGCGCGTAAACATTGCGGGAAAGCATAAAATCACATTCCCATCAAGAGGTCCGTAAGACTAATTCGCAACGAACCTAGCAATACGGTTTGGCAAATAGACAGAGGCTGGAAGAGCATATAGCCTTACCAGTGTTTTCCAAAATCAAGCAAACACGATTCTAGAAGACGCCGACCGAAGTGTTCGCAGTCCACCTGCTAACGCATACAATACAATTTGAAAATCCCTTTAAGCCAATCATTCTACTCCACATCACAGCGTGACGAAAGCCGAAAAATTCCAGCAGACGAAGAGAACACTGCCTCCCTTGTCCACATCAAAGGCTAAGGGTGCGTGTCAATTCACAAAGTCAACTTCAACTGAAAGTAACTTTATTGATTCACCCCAATACTGAGACAAAGGACAAACATATCCGAATTTCCCGAAGTTGGTTTATACAACAAATTGTGTAGAAAAATTCCCTTGCAACCAGCATTGTCGGGCATAAAAGGAATCATCAAGCATAGCGTTTTGCGCTATGTATTATAGTTAATACAATGATGTCCCGGTTATTTTTACTCATTACTGCCGCTCGCACTGAAATTGTCGGCAGCAAAAAATAACCAATTCCATACGCTATTTCAAGCCCAGCAATGCACCTTGATGTAAAATGCCCCAGCCCAAAAATCATCAGCATACGGACATACCAATAGAAGCCACCGACCAGACTACACGTTATTAAGGCGGACTTCAAAGAAAATACAGGAAGTGTTGTGCCGTTAAGACACCGCATTGCCCAAGAATAAATAACAATGGAGAGAAACTCCTAAATCACCTAGGCAGATACCAGTCTCACCTTTGTGGGAAATGACTCGTTCTTTACAATACGTCTTCCAATTGGAAGTGACAGAGTACACTTGCTATGCTGTGTGTAGGGGAACACAAAAACCCGTAAGAAGAGAGAAACAAAAGGAAAGGAAAAGGAAACAAAAGGAGACTCATCTACTCCCAACGTCCAGTCAGTGAAACAACTGTGGCAAATCTGTGTCATGGAAAGTAGATGGAGATGGTGCTTTTACCATGTATCTATTAATACACAGAGACTTCATGGGAAACATTGTTAGAGATAGCTAGACCAGATCCAAAAAACCTTTCAATCAATTTTTTCAGCATTACGTTACATATATATGGCAAATGATTAGTCATTTAAACAGCGAGTTCAAAATCTACGCAGAATATTATCATCCAATGTTCAAATGTTGCAGAATATTCCATTTTAAAAAGGCACATAATCTGCCTCCTCCGAGTAAACAGAAATGTTTAAAATAGACAAATAGATCCCTGACACCATTGTATGCTTACAAATTCCAAAAGCCAGGGCCTTAATTTCATTCAAATTCATTAATCTTTCACATATGTGGAAAACTTCACTGAGAAACAAACAATCTCTTTTCATCAAATTTATATCCAGGAGAATGTTTTAGTTATGGAAACCTGATCTGACATGAACTGCCTGGTGCCTATATGTTTGCCCCTAGCAGTCTGATGCACAGTATCCTAGTTGAAACAAACAGTAATTACAACAAATATTGCATCTCATTGTCAGAATTTAATCCCAAAGTTACAGCTCTCAATTTTCAAATCCAATGCGCCTCAATTTGTCTCAAACGCAACTCTCTGTTCCCACCTCTCCCATCAGGAACTACACAGTCTATTGTGTTGAACCGAAAGTTGGAACGGGAAACACTTGCATCACACGAATGTGAACTTAGAGCATTCGTATGGTCATTGTTTAGGCAAGCACGTTTATGTTCTTGTGTATGCGTACTCGTAACTGTCTGACCCTGCTGCCAACATTGATCTTGGAACATACACATTTAATCACGTATACTACATACGTAGATTGACAGTTTAGAAAGTGCTTGACATGATATATACTTTTGTTGTTATAAGAAAAGCTAACGGTCTTGGTCATACCCAAATGACAGATATTACAGTCTCCGCATATGTAGAAGCCTGTAGGGCATTTCAACCAGGTTCCAACATTCTGCGAGCGTACTGCCATGTATCTTGGACATAATCCCTATCTCAGAACATCTATTCTTAGATGTCCAGTGTCCTGTGACTGACAGGCAGCTCCAATAAAAACACTTTTTACAGTTCTTAAGACAAAACAATTGTGGAATATGGACAGCGTTCTACGACAATAGATTTAAAAATAACTAAAACAAATTATCATGCTTCTTTGGATGCTATGTATTTTCGGAAATGTTTAAAATAAGGTCCCTGTGTTATAACACTTAGTGATGTAAAAAAAAAAATCATCCAATCTAAAAGGCATTTTCTTAAGCATCAAAATATTTTTAATGTATTTAATGTTCATTTTTTGCTACTTAAACATTTTTGGATTGCCTATGGTTAACTCTATGACCACAACAATTAGGGACAAATGTATTGTCATTGCACCAGATTTGCGTCACAATAGTGACTGAAACTAGAGCAGAATGTTTTTTTGGAATATACTTTTGCACTGGAAAGTTGTTTGAAAGTAAAGTAAAGCTCTTCCAACTTTTCAGGTGTGCTGCACTATGCAGCACACATCCAAAGTGGGAAAAGTTTTACATTTTGTCTAGGCACATCTATGCACTGTGGTGACAGATATTTGTGTAGCGTTCCGCAGCCTAATTGTGTGCCAACACTACGGAGAGAGTAGGATAGTGCACATCTCAGTAGAAATTACTCTGACCTGCTTTCTTCCTCTCACGCAATGCAGTACTGTGTTGTGTACATTTTCAATAAATCTACCCCATAGTTGAGTGTGAACGAGTGCTGCTGTAGATTAGCTGGGAAGGCTCTGTGGTGGTGGGTTGTGTGAGGAGTGCAGAGCTATGGCGAGATTGAGTAAGGTGTTCAGAATATTTATGAGATGGCATGGGTTGATGAGTCATGATGACAGGATGTGAGGTGTGTTGGCCAAGAGTGACAGTGTGAATCTGTAAAGGGACTTAATGGGAAAACTGAGTGTGGATGAGTGATGTGAGTATGAATTGGGAAGTATGCTTGAGAAATGGTGACAGTAGAGTGCATGATGGTGAGTGGGGCCAGAGTAGCAGTGAGATTGTGAATGATTGAGAGGAGCTGAGCGATCTTAAATGTGAATGAGGCAATGGACTTGGTGTTATGAGGGCGTGTACATGTAGAGTTGTTGAGTGACTTGAGTGTGAACGGCTGTCAGGTTGATAGGTATCCTGAGTATTGATGAGTGAGTGAGCAGCTGTGGTTGTTACTCTGGATGTATCAGCAGGCAGAGTCAATGATTACCTGCATCAGTGATGTCATTTGAGATGTCCTCAGTGATGTCATGAGTGATGTCACTGACCATGTCATGAGTGATGTAATATGTGACGTCATCAGCAGTGGATTGCGGGCGCGCGAGTTATAGTTAGCTGAACTAACTATAACGGGGGAATTTCATTGGTTTTTTACGAGTAAAATGTCCAGCTAACTATAACATGTGTGAAACCTATGGTTTTTTCAGTGAATTTGCAAGGTTTTTTAAATGCTATTTCCTAACTATAACGTGTGTGAAACCTATGGTTTTTTCAGTGAATTTGCAAGGTTTTTTAAATGCTAATTCCTAACTATAACATGTGTGAAACCTATGGTTTTTTCAGTGAATTTCAAAGGTTTTTTAAATACTAATTTTCGAATTTTTTAATATATTTTTTATATATTTCTTTTACAAAAATTTCCCTATGTATACATTTATAAATTATCTGTATCCTTTAATTTGGTGTGGGTCATTTTTTTTTACTTTGAATTTGGATAAAGTTGAACAGCATCTTCTATTAACTTATGTCCACTTTATTTCTTTTTTTTTTTTCTATAAATTTTTAGGGTGCGTGCACAGAGCGCGCACCTAGTACGTTTGCGTACGTTTTTCATGTATGCAGGCGTACGTTATCTACGTATGCATACATAAGTTTTAGTGCGCTTGCAGCGTGCACCTAGTACGCATGCGTACGTTTTTTGTGTACGCATGTGTACGTTATATACGTACGTATACGTACGTTTTAGTACGCGCTCGCAGAGCGCACCCAGTACGCATGCGTACGTACGCTTGCGTGCGTCGTAGGTGCTCCGCGCACTACACTCGCGTATACGCGCAGAGTACGCGCGCTGAGGTTCGCGCATGCGCGCATGCGCGTTACGTACACGCATAATACTTATGCGCATGCGCGCGTCCGCGTTTGCGCATGCGCAATTGCACCGTGCGTGCTCTGAGCTTGCTCCGTGCGCGCACCTCGGGTTATGTGATTAATAAAACAACACTTTTAATTGGTTTTCATTACTTTCAGTTTCAGATTGTTTCAACACCACACCCAATCCCCTCATGGCAAGTCATGTGATCAAGAAACATCACTTTTCATTGGTTCAAAGTACTTTCAGTTCCAGATTCTTCCAAAACCACACCCACTCCCCTCATTGTTAGTTCTGATTCCCTTGGAGAAGGAGCTACTCTGTTTTTGTGAGACAATGGCAGAGCACCAGCCATCTTCTGAGAGTGAACAGGACACTCTTGAGAGACAGAGGCAGAGGAAGCAGAAAGACTCCTTTATATGGCAGTTTTTCACTTTTCCTGAGGGACAAAAGAAGGTGAATGCACCAAAAGTCACCTGCATACTTTGTCACCGCACCATATCACGTGGGAATCCGAATAAGAAGTACTCTTTTAGTATTCACACAATATTGAGGCACGTTGAGAAAATGCATCCTGTGACTTTTCGTCAAGCTTCTGGAGCAAACCCTCCACCTGCTCAGCCGACGACATCTGCAGCAACTCAGCCGAGCACATCTTTGGCAGCTCAGCCGAGCACTTCTTCTGCGATGGTGCCTTCACCTTCTTACACACCTCTGGATATTCGTCCTTGTTTTGGGAGGATGAGTACACGCTGCATGGTTTGTGGTACTCTTATTACTATGGGTGAGAGCAGTGTTGATCTCATTCAGAGAAAATATGAGGAGCACTATTGCAGTAGGCCATAGTTTTTTTTTTTCTTTTTCGTTTTTCTCTTCCTCTGTCCCTACATTAACTCAAGGGCTCTTTTTAGAGCCACCTAAAATCGAAACACAAAAACTTGTTTTTTTTAATCTATTTGTCAATTATTTTTTTTGGGGTGCGCACACCCTGCGCGCACCCAATGATGTTTTTAAAAAAAAAAAATCATTTTTTTTACTTTTAGTAAACCTTCAGGGACTCCCTGACAAAGAGAGGGGAGTGGCAAAGCAATTAAAAAAGAGATGGTGTACATTTCACAGATGAACGGAAGAGAGTCTTCCTATTAAACTTTAAACTCTGCATCAGTACTTACGTATAGGTACCCTAAACCTATCAAAAAAGATAATAGCTCATTTTAGTGCTGCATTTGAATTGGCTGTATTTACAAGGAGAAGAAAAGACACACAGAGTGGCTTATTCTCTCCTTGTAAATATGAAAGAGCACCCTGCGCCACTAGTACGTCAAGAAAAGTGACGTAGTGGTGGTGCAGGTGGCTTGTAAATCTGCCCCAGAGAAGTTAAGGAAGTTAAGGGTAAAACAGACAGAGAGTGACAGATACAGAGACAGAAAGCAAACAACTGAGAAGGAGTAAGGCAGTTAAAAAGACTAAGACATATGGATACAGAGAAAGAAACATGGATAAAAAATTAGTGATGGAGGTAGTAAAGCTAGGGGAGTAGTAGAGAAGGAGTGAGGGAGTTACAAAAGAGTAGTAAAGCAGGAAGAGAGAGTGAGAAGAGAAATGAGAAAAGCAGAATAAGGATAGGTGAAGAAAAGGAAGCATGAAACGAAAGCAGTGACACATACAGCTATTTTAAACTTACCTGACCATCAAAGTAACTTATTTAGAAATAAATGTTTTTATTTAATTGCAAGGAAACTGAATTACATTTTCTAAATTTTCTTTCTAGTTCTGAAAAAAAGAAAAAAAGTATTAATATTCAACAATACATTTTATTAAACAGTACATGTTTTTTCATATTTAGCAAAGCAATTTTTTGCCCTTTTTTGCTGTTTTCAGAATGTTTTGATTTTCACTGAAAATAGTGAAATCAATTGTATTCATCATTTAACAGCGGGCAAAAAAAAAAAACAATCTGAAAGATTGTTTAAAAAAGCCCCAAATGTATCCTCACTAAAACATACCTTAATAGAAATGTCAAAAATACCTTTTAAGTATAATAACAATTTTCAAGAAATAACGTCTGTAAACCTTGTTGCAAAAGAACATTTTCCAAAATAATATCTGTCAAAGAAGTCCACAACTGTTTCTTTTACCTTTCCTTGAGGCCAACTGGTAAGTTTAAAATCCTTTTTGAGTGAAATATTCCATTTTAATCCTTTAAAATTTAAATAATGCTTTGTTCAGATGCTGAATTTAGTATTTAAAATTTGGGTTTCAGAAAAATTAAGTAACAATTGGGTAAATCATAAGGCAAACGTTGCTTGAAAATCAATTGAGAATCATTACACAGTGTCCATCCTTTTTCACATTTAAGATAAACTGTGTAATGACCAGAAGTTATAGAAGGACCGTCATGAAAAATTATTGCAACTGCTACAAAAGTTTTTCCAGATAGAGATAATTGATTACTAACAAACTTCTTTAGTAAAGTTTCCAATTTTGTTCCATCAGCTCTACAATGTTGTACCATTAAAATTACATACTGTCCATATTTCTTTAAAAATAACGTTGACAACATTTCAGATTTACATTCAGAACATTCCATGTTGTGATTAGCATCTTTAACTAATTTACTAAAAGTCACTGTTTTACTTTCTGGTAATGGTAAATATATGAACCTTTCAGAATCAACATTACTACTGCTTGTGTTCATACAGTTATCACAACAATGTTCCCATTTATAAGAGACACCAAATAAATTTTCTACTTCTACTCCTTCATCTTCCAGTACCATCAGGATATACATCATGAATTCCTGTGCATCTTGCTGGACATTTTGTGTAAACTGTGTACATCCAGAACATACATCTAAAAGATTTCTAACATCAGAAGCACTTTCTATTTCAGTTTTATCATTACTCAGCTTCTCATAAAGAAGACTCAGCAGAGAACAGAATCTTTTTCCATGATTTAGAATTATCTGCTCTTGCAAAATTTCAAGATAAAATACAACATTCAGCACTACATTTGCGTAGCAGTTGACACCAGAGCTATTTTCAAAATGACAACCAACAACCTCTTCAACACTGTCCTTTTTCTTTTTGCTTGCAGTCACATCACTCTCTTTTTGTTTTCTCTTCTGTACATCCTCATTACAGATATTCTCAAATCTCCTTTTCCGACAAACAACACGTTTTTCAAACACAGGATACTGACCTAAATGAGGAGCATAGCTTCTTCTTAATCTATTATACTCCTTTACACAGTTTGCATCAGCACTTACTTTTGAGTCATCAAAGTCTATCATGAATAAACCAGATAATTTTTTCACGCGTGACAAAGCAACATATGCCATACCTTCTTTAAACACAGTAGATCCAATGTTTACAAAAGCACTATCAACAGTTAATCCTTGAGAATAGTTACAGCATATGCTAGAGAAATCAGAAACTGCTTCCTACGTACATATAAGTCTTTCACTAGCAAAAAACGAACTGAACAACGACTAATGACTTTAACCTCTTCAATCTGATCAAATTTTATTTTTAAGAATACAATTCCATCTTTTTTCTGGTACTTTACAAAACCCACAACTTTACCCATAGCTCCATTCACTAAACCTTTTTCTACATCCAAATTACGTCTTAAAATTACTCTACAGTTCATACACACATAAAGATTCTTTTCCAAACCAGCTGTTTTTGAAATGTTTTTCTCCAGAGAATCCAATTTAGTAGCCAATTTGCCTGTCAATATAATAGTTATTCGTTCATGTTGAATTTTATCCACAGCTTCCAGTTTTATGATCTCTTCATTTTCCAATTTCAAAAGTTCTTGATTGAATACAGAGCATTCATGTAGTGTTGGCATTAAGCAGATTACAGTATTTTTTTCAGCAATTTTCTTGTATATTTTCTCTGGAACTATTTCTTCTGTTGTAAACAAATTACTCAGCAATCGACTCTGTAATACTTTTCTGCCATGTTCTGTGAGTAATGCAAAAACAACAATTGATGGACAGAATGCAGAACAATGTCATACATTCACCCCAGTACAGAGATCTGGGCCTAAATCCATCGTTTTTTTGCTCACCATGCCGTTCCAGTTTGAACCCAGCCATATGCAAATCAGTCTTGACCCTGTGCCTCATGGGAACAGTCCAGCCCGAATTGCCAAGCCAGGTTCTCCCTGGACTGGAAACAAGCACCAACCAGGCTTGCTTGATTTCCAGTGGCATGGAGAGCAAGGGACCCACGTCTGGGCATACCCTTTCCACTCGGGGTGACAAATGCAAAAACAACAATTGATGGACAGAATGCAGAACAATGTCATACATTCACCCCAGTACAGAGATCTGGGCCTAAATCCATCGTTTTTTTGCTCACCATGCCGTTCCAGTTTGAACCCAGCCATATGCAAATCAGTCTTGACCCTGTGCCTCATGGGAACAGTCCAGCCCGAACTGCCAAGCCAGGTTCTCCCTGGACTGGAAACAAGAACGATGGATTTAACCCAGATCTCTTGACTGGGGGAGAATGTCTGCATTGTCAGCATTCCGTCCATCATTTGTTTGTTGTAATGTTCTGTGAGTAGTCCAATTCTTATATCTTTCAGAATACTTGCATAGTCCTCATCATTGGCTCGCCTCATATTGGTAATGAGTTCCTTATACTCAAAATATGTCCAAATATTTACATTGCCTATACTTCCTAATGACTTTTTCGTGTCTTCATGTGTAAGTGTATGGAATACCGGTTGTCCTTTAACTGGAGTAAGTTGCAAAAGATCCCCAAAAACTATGACGTGCTTTCCTCCAAATAACACGTCATAGTCTGTCTTCAGAATTTGCTGCATTCTTAAATGCACAAAGGCAAGCATTAAGTTTGATACCATGCTTACCTCATCAATAATGAGTACTTTCAATTTCTTCAATACTCTTGAAACTTCCAAGCATGCTTCTCCTGCTAGTTTGTGGTACTGTATTTTGTTCTCATGCTCTACTGGTAACATTAGCAAACGATGTAAGGTAACTCCTTTTATGTTATACGCTGCTAACCCAGTTGGAGCAGTAACAATACAAGACAAAATGGAATCCATTTTCTTCTGTAGGTAGCTTCTAATTACATCAATTAAGAAATGTTTCCAGGTCCTGCTTATCCACTTACATACATTCTCATTGGTTCAAAAGATGTGCATGAGCACTCTTTATTTTCATGTAGTAATCCGTGATCAATTTTTTGTCCTGACTTCTTCATAAATTTGTTTTTGTTCTTCATTTAGTTGCTGCTCCAAATATGTGAAGTCTACTAAATCTTCCTGAGCTTGATTCATAGCTGTTTCCACTTCATTCATGGCTATTGCTGCTTCCTTTTCTACGATTGGTTGTCCTAGAGGATCTTGACTGAATGTCCCAGAACTTTGACTGTCTTGAGAACTGTCTCTAGCTACTTCAGCTGCAATTGTTGCTTCTTGTTCAATTTCTTCATTTAACATTTGAACATAATTTTTTGTTGTTGTTTTTTTTGTCCTCATCTCACCATATAGCACCAGCAGTAAGCCAACTATGATCCTGAGCTCCCTCTGGCATCTGTGTTTTGCGTTAGCTATAGACCTACCCAGGTCAACTTCTTTTGAAGCTAGGTGTAATCATAGGACCTGGGGGTGCTAAATCAATCTCAGATCTCTTCCCCAGCTTAAAAGAGGTGACCACGTGTTGGTTTCCATACCCTCTAAATGACCAAGATCTAATCGGGCAGTACTAAAAGACGTCCGCAGCCATTTTTCGTACAGTGGGGGTGATGGGTCTTTCCATAGCCGGCATATCTCCCTTCTAGCTATGAGGATTAAATACATAATCAGCCCTTTCTGTTTTGCAGACATCCAGTCCATCAAGTCTTTATCAATTCCAAAAATTACTATCGAGGGACTCAAGTTGATCTTAGCTTTAAAGATGGCTTGGAGAGCATATTCTACTTGCTGCCAAAAAGGCCTCAATTTCAGACAGTTAAAAAAGATATGTAAATCATCGGCCGGAGTGAATTCACATCTTGGGCATTTTGCAGAAACTAGGGGAGCAAACTTGGCTATTTTCTTTGGGGTATAATATAACCGATTTATAACATAGAAATGGTTCTTTTTTAACGAGGCAGGTTTGATGGATTTGTATAATATAGCCAATGAGGGTTCGTATAGCTCTTCTGCAACATTATCCAGGGCCGACAGGTTCCAAACCATCTGTTGTGAGGGAGATTCAGTTGTTACATTTTCCAAAAGGCTTTTGTACCAAAAGCCAGCCTCTTTCTTGATGAGATTTGTATTTTGGAAAAGAGACTCAATTTCCCAATTTCCACCTATATGCTCTCTCTCTGCTGAAAACCAGGAAACCAGTTGTAAATACTTGAACTTTGAAAGAGAGCAACCAATCCGGGACTTTAACACCTCCCAAGGATGGACACCTTCTGAAGAAATGAGGTCAGCCCAAATCGTAAGACCTGCATCTTTTATGGGTTTCGCAAGGCTATCTTTCAGACAGGCGGGGATACCAGGGGAATCCCAGATTGGAGCAAACTCTGAGTAATAAGAGATTCCCCATATTTTCCTGATTTTATACCACCCATTTAGGGCAGCTGTTAGTATCTTCAAGCGCACCTTTTTGAAAAACCTCGGGGCTCCGAATTTGTAAAGGAAACCCCTTCCTCCACCTTCAAAAGTAGCCATTTCCTTCAGAATCATCCCCCAGTTTGAATCCCCCGGGGAGGTGAGTAGTGTCCGAACATTTTTAAATTGGAATGAATAAGAATACAAAAACAAGTCGGGAAGACCGAGACCTCCCTTCAGAAGCTTTCGCCTTAGCTTCTTCCAGGTGAGCCTCGTGGTTTTATTGGACCAAATAAAGCTGCCGATCTTGCCTTGAATTTTACTAATATCTTTGTTAGAAAAACTGAGAGGGATGGTACTGAATAAATAAGTTAATTTAGGCAAGATAACCATTTTTACCAGGTTAACCCTTCCGTATATAGTTAGGGGTAAGTTCTTCCATCTTAAGAATAGATGATCAACCTCATTTGACACTTTTTTCAGATTAACCCTTGGAATATCCTCTAAATTACTCACTATAGTTACCCCTAGATATCTGAATTCCTTACTAATACGGCCAGTCCAATTCTCGATGTTCCAACACATCACCTCCGTTTTAGTTGAGTTGGTAAGATACCCTGAAAAGACACCATACTCATCCATGATTGATTCTACTCTGGGGAGTGCTTCCCTTGGGTTATTGGTATATATGAGTAGGTCATCTGCATAAAGGGCTACCTTGCTGCTGTATAAGTTAACACTGAAGGGAGTAATTGACTCTTCTAGGCGTATGGCTTGAGCCAAAGGCTCTATGTACAAATCGAACAACAGGGGCGAGATAGGACAACCCTGCCTTGTCCCTCTAGTTATTGGAAAGCTGGATGTTAACATACCATTTAATAGAATTGTAGCAGAGGCTCCCTGGTTACAATCAATCAAGGTCTGAGTAAAAATTGGGCCCAAGCCCATTGATCTCAAGAGTTCCCATAAAAAGGTCCAACAAACGCGATCAAAGGCTTTAGCTGCATCAAATGCAGCAATAGCCAGGGGCTCCGACCTTGCTATCGCTAGGTCGATACTACCTATTAATTTGAACATAAGTTGTGAAAGTACTGCATTCTATGCTGTCTTTGCTAGCATTGAAGGAATCTTCATAACTCTGGAATTCTTCAAGTAGTTCGTCCTCTGAACGCCATGGTTTAAACAGCTGCAAAAGTGCTAAGTAGTAAAATTCCTTTTTGTCAGGAGTGTCGCAACTCAGCTTCCGGTGATTTATCAAACTTCCTTTTGTTTGCTTCACCAAACATCCTTCCTCACCACTGACTTTATATTTTCCATTGTTGATACCTTCTGTGGCATTCCGTTTAAAAATGAAGTTCTGCAGCACTTCATAGAGACACATGTTCTCAAGGTGATGACTTCTTTGTGGGTAATATGTATCCAACATGTTTGTTCTTAAAATGTCTGTACTTTCTGGTTCGAACTCTGCTAAATATTCAATTTCTCGAATAGATTTCAGTACCCGATTTCGCATTCCTGCAAGGCCTAAACTTACCCAAATTATTCTTCTGGATTTCGAGTACAGACTTGCAGATGATAACCTATCTGAGCATTCGTAGGATCCAATTTCTCGATGCGATAACATCTTTAAACTGAAACTGTATAGCTTCTTACTGACAGTCTTCTCGTGAGAAATCTCTTCCCACATTTCCTTCAATTCCGTTTTCTCAGATTTAGTGATGTAAGATGTGACATACCGAGCAACAGCAATAGAATTGTCAGCCACATACTGTATATCAATGTTAGCATTCCACATGGATAAAATGACTGGATTGTAGTCATTTATATATTTTGACTCTTCTTTTCTTCTTAGGTTGTAGGTATTCTTAGGCGATTTTCTTGTAATAGTATGTCGCACAGCTGACATAAAACTGTTTACTCTTCCT
Source organism: Triturus cristatus (assembly GCF_964204655.1). NCBI lineage: Eukaryota > Metazoa > Chordata > Amphibia > Caudata > Salamandridae > Triturus > Triturus cristatus. The sequence continues at coordinate 907,816,960 of NC_140593.1, read as the reverse complement.
TTTGAAAGAACAGGTCGTGGAAATCCAAATCGACATTTTGTGTAGAATTTATCTTTACTCTTGTACTTTCGTCGACAGTATTTTCCACATCGATGACTTTGGAAACGTAAAACTTTCTCTTTTAAGTTTTTCTCTTCTCTGCTTTTAGGTATAGCACATGTTGCATATCCTTCAATGAAAGATAAATTTGCTTCATCAGCATCTGTTCCAAATTTTGGGGCATCCTTGATCCACAACAGCATATGAATGTGAGGAGAACCTCTTGCTTGGTACACTTTTCTCCAAAAGAAATCCACAACTTCTCCAAGAGGTAGATTTTTTTTATTGCAGATGAAGGACATCATAGCCTCAAATCTATGATTAAAATATCTGCAAACATTAACTGGATCCAATGAGCACAATTCTCCTGCTGTCTTGTATTGTATGTTTTTAATGTTTGAATTTGCCTCTCGAAGAAAATCCAGAAGATCATCCCAAGCGTACTCAGCACAGCTTAGGGTAAGGAACCATGTAGGAGTTCCTAAATTCCGTAACATACACTTCAATTCTCCATGGCGTCGGTACCAATATTCATTAGTCCCACGCTGACAAGCCATCAAATTGATCAATTGAGATTCCAAATGATCATCTCGCTGTTGCACTTTGTTGATAAAGTCCTTTGCTGACACATTATATAGATGTACTCCAGTTTTCAAAATGTGATTTACTGCATAAGATAGTGCAGACAAGTCACTTTCAAATAAAAGATGAAACAAATAAGGAATACTTTGACGAAATCTGGGATCTTCTGCATATAATCTTGTAGTCCGATACTCTGAAGCAGGAATCTGCACTGGGCGTTCATCATATCGTCCACCTTCTCCTGTAGGAAACAGTTGGGGAAAACAACGAGCTTCCAAGCTCTCCTCCCATACACTCGCAGGAGTTCCTTTTGCTTTCTTCATCTGAAACAGATCAATAGCGTTTCCCATAACTTCTTTAGAATGAAGAGGATGTATGCTGAAATGTTCATACATTTCTTCTTCTTTTGACTTATCCACTTTTTCAATTTGCCCAGTTGGTATTCCTGTGTCTTCTAGTATTTCTTCTTCATCTTCATCCATATAAATGGCTTCATACCATTTATTATTTTTTTTCAAATACAAATTTGCTCTTTGTACTTTTCGTACATCCACCAGCTCCTGCCAAATGTTCTTATTCTTTGTAGGTACACCATTAACCAGAATAACTAATGGTTCAGTTTCCAAAGTATCTGCATCAATTGTTTCAATATTTTTTTTCAAATCCAATGGCAAATAGACAACTCTTCCTTTTAAACCTCTTTGTAAATCCGAAGGAAGTAATTTACTTGTTTTTGGCTCCATACGCACTATGGTCTGAAACGGATGGACACATTGAATGAGTATAGACTCATACGTATTTAAATCAGAAAGTTCTGGAGGAATGTCAACCAATTGTAATTTATTATGTACAGCTCTTGCTGGCATTCTATTTTCTTCTAACTTGTTATAACAGTATTTACAAATACGCTGATCTTCACCCAATTCAAAACAATTTTCCAGAAATATATATGTTGCAAAATCTTTCCACTTATAATTATCTTCATTTTCACTTTTTTTATACAGATCAACATTCCTAGTTTGAATTTTATAATGGCTTCTCCGGCAACAAATACAAGTAATATTTGGTCTTTCATTAGAGATGATAGTAAATTTTGTCATTTCATCTTCAAAATTTTTACTAACAGTAAGTTCTACATTCTCTTCCACATTTTCATCAATAACTGTGTCATTTTCTGCACTTTCTTGTTCTGGACCAAAGTAACAAAACTGAATCTCATCAGTAACCTTCACTACATCTGATACAGATCCACGGAACAGAGCATTATTCAACTCATTTAACTTTAGTGCTGGACTTTTAGCAAAATACAATGTTCTCACAAACTTTCTCATTTCAGTATGATGAATAGCCAGCATCCTAAAATGGTGAAAAACACTTTGACACACTTTCCTAGATAGACAAGCCAGAAAATGTCCTTGCAAACCAGTATTCTCTATCACTATGCATGGATCTAGTCTTTGAAGCACCTTAATTTTCTGTTTAACACTCTTTTTACTATATTCTCTTAGAAAGTCACGTAATTTATCAATAGATTCCTGACGCACAGTACAAATACTACTACAATTCCAAGTGTACACTGGGGCTTAAGGACGTCTCCCCATAACCTCATCAGCCATCACTTCTTCCTCATTTCTTGGAACCATTTTCTCCTTTTCCATTACACAACCATCCTTAACTTCATATGCTCTACCATTGGTGTCAACTGCATGCAACAAACTATTACTTTGAAGATAACTCTCTTCATTAAAAAATGGTTCAGTACTTGAACTATGCTTCCATTCTCCTAAGAACACTTTACAAAAGTTTTTTTTTTCACTTCTCTTTTCCTTTTGCTTTGTGACTTCATTGCATTGACTAATTTATCTAATCTACGCATCCTGTTCAAAATTAAAATAAATAGTTTTTTTTTTATTTCTAATGCCTTGGTAACAATACTTTCAATACATTTCTTTTTCTTATAAAATTTGGTTTTCTTCTTATATTTTTTCACATCCTTTAGCAAATTTAACATCACTCTTCTCTGAAACATTTTTCGACGAATGTTTTTAAAATCTATTTTTCGTGCTAAGTCACTCTTTCTTACTTCTGAGTCTACATTAGCATTTTGTTTTTGCTGTCGACTCTGTTGTTGTTTTGTACTTGAAACACTGTTTGAATTTATCTTTCGATCATTTTTTTTGAAGATATTTTTTAAAAATTCTTTAGTCTGCTTACCAGAAGACTTTTTCTGTTTTCCAACACGAGCTTCTCCTCCTATGTTTTTTTTACCAGTTGTCTTCAAATATAGTTGTTGTTGCTTTTCTTTTCTCTTTCTTGACTTTATTGGCATCTTTACATTTTTTCACTGTTGCTCAGCAATACCAGCAAAAAAACTAAAAAAAAATACCTTTATGTCATTTTAATTCATTACAATTTTTTTTGAGCTTTTCAAATCCTATCACATGAGCTGATCCTTTCCTACGAGTCCAAATCTTACAAAACAAGAGAAACATGAATTAAATCTCTGACAACAATTCCTGTGTGCAAGCAGACTCATGGTGTGATTCTAGGCAGAAAACGATATTTGATTGGCAATTTGAAAGCACATTTACTACTGTTATGTAAATGTAAATGTAAATGTACAGGAATTTATATAGCGCAAATCACCAAGCGGTCTCTAAGCGCTTGCTTAGGGAACCCGTCCTGGTATTCCCCTGTGAGATAACCCGGCAGGGCATCTGCAAGGTGAAAGCCAGGCATCCCGCCGCGAGGGGCCCATGTGGAGATTAAGCAAGCTATTGCCCAGAGTCGCAGAGTGTGAACCCATGAATCGAGTATGCACTGGAGCGAGAGAATTATCGAGTCCATGGACATTTATGGGCTCAAGACCCAGCCGAGCCGGGAATTGAACCCTGGTCCCGGGCTGACCTCTGCTTCCAGGTCTACCTCCTCTAACCAGTGAGCCACACTTCTCCACTTCTCCACTACTGTTGAGGAGCAAATGATAATTACTGTGACAGCCTGACACATTTTTCTTATATTTTAGAGAAGCAGAAAAGAGCACATGTCCTTACACCTATTTGAGACCATGACCATGTGTTACAGGGTGAGTGATTAGACTAGAGCAAAGGAAATGAGCCTTGGTGACATTGAATCTGTTTGCGTTACACACTGCTATCTGAAACACCACATACAGCTGAGTAGTACGCACGGGAGTGTACGAGAAGCTGCTGCGTGTGTGCAAAAAGTGTGTTTCTGGAGACTGTGTATTGTCAGTTGCAAGAGAGATCTGCATGGAAACTTGCACAACTGCATGAAGAGTGCAGACATGTGTATAAGAGTAGATGTGTGGTAAGGGTTAATTTGAGTTTTGAACATGTAGGACCTACCTCAGCCATTGCAAGATTTGATGGAAAATCTACCTTGTTCATTTGAAATGTGTTAGCATTTGCCTCTCATTTTTGAGATAGTGATTTCTGCTGAGTGCTAACCAACACATTTGAAGAAAACAAGCTGGCCCTTTCCTGAAAGTGCAAGTTTTACAGAACAACAGCAACACAAATTAAATCTCTGACAACAATTTCTGTGTGCACACAGACTCATGGTGTGATTCTAGGCAGAAAACGATATTTCCTTTGGCAATTTGAAAGCACATTTAGTACTGTGGATGGAGCAAGTGATAATTACTGTGACAGCCTGACACATTTCCCTTATATTTTAGACAAGCCAAAAAGAGCACATGTCCTAACAGCTTCTTGAGACCATGACCATGTGTTACAGGGTGACTGATTAGACTACAGCAAAGGAAATGTGCTTTGATGACATTGAATGTGTTTGCATGACACACTGCTATCTGAAACACAACACAGAGCTGAGTATTATGCATGGGAGTGTAGGAGAAGCTGCTGCATGTGTGCAAAGAGTGTGTTTCTGGAGACTGTGTATTGTCAGTTGCAAGAGAGATCTGCATGGAGACTTTTACAACTGCATGAAGACTGCAGATATGTGTGTAAGAGTACATGTGTGGTAAGGGTTAATTTGAGTTTTGAACATGTAGGAACTACCTCAGCCATTGCAAGATTTGATGGAAAATCTACCTTTTTGATTTGAAATGTGTTACCATTTGCCTCTCATATTTTTTGATAGTGATTTCTGCTGAGTGCTAACCAACACATTTGAAGAAAACAAGCTGGCCCTTTCCTGAAAGTGCAAGTTTTACAGAACAACAGCAACACAAATTAAATCTCTGACAACAATTCCTGTGTGCACACAGACTCATGGTGTGATTCTAGGCAGAAAACGATATTTCCTTTGGCAATTTGAAAGCACATTTAGTACTGTGGATGGAGCAAGTGATAATTACTGTGACAGCCTCACACATTTCCCTTATATTTTAGAGAGGCAAAAAAGAGCACATGTCCTAACAGCTACTTGAGACCATCAGCATGTGTTACAGGGTGAGTGATTAGAGTAGAGCAAAGGAAATGAGCCTTGGTGATGTTGAATGTGTTTGCATTATACACTGCTATCTGAAACACAACACAGAGCTGAGTATTATGCATGGGAGTGTAGGAGAAGCTGCTGCATGTGTGCAAAGAGTGTGTTTCTGGAGACTGTGTATTGTCAGTTGCAAGAGAGATCTGCATGGAGACTTTTACAACTGCATGAAGACTGCAGATATGTGTGTAAGAGTACATGTTTGGTAAAGGTTAATTGGAGTTTTGTACATTTAGGAACTACCTCACCCATTACAAGATGGGAAGGAAAATCTACCCTGTTGATTTGAAATGTTTTACCATTTGCCTCTCTTTTTTTTTTATAGTGATTTCTGCTGAGTGCTAACCAACACATTTGAAGAAAACAAGCTTGCCCTTTCCTGAAAGTGCAAGTTTTACAGAACAACAGCAACACAAATTAAATCTCTGACAACAATTCCTGTGTGCACACAGACTCATGGTGTGATTCTAGGCAGAAAACGATATTTCCTTTGGCAATTTGAAAGCACATTTAGTACTGTGGATGGAGCAAGTGATAATTACTGTGACAGCCTCACACATTTCCCTTATATTTTAGAGAGGCAAAAAAGAGCACATGTCCTAACAGCTACTTGAGACCATCAGCATGTGTTACAGGGTGAGTGATTAGAGTAGAGCAAAGGAAATGAGCCTTGGTGATGTTGAATGTGTTTGCATTATACACTGCTATCTGAAACACAACACAGAGCTGAGTATTATGCATGGGAGTGTAGGAGAAGCTGCTGCATGTGTGCAAAGAGTGTGTTTCTGGAGACTGTGTATTGTCAGTTGCAAGAGAGATCTGCATGGAGACTTTTACAACTGCATGAAGACTGCAGATATGTGTGTAAGAGTACATGTTTGGTAAAGGTTAATTGGAGTTTTGTACATGTAGGAACTACCTCACCCCATACAAGATTGGAAGGAATATCTACCCTGTTGATTTCAAATGTGTTAGCATTTACCTCTCATTTGTGAGATCATGATTTCTGCTGAGTGCTAGCCATCACACTTTAAGAAAACAAGCTGCCCTTTTCCTGCGAGTGCAAGTTTTACAGAACAACAGCAACACAAATTAAATCTCTGACAACAATTCCTGTGTGCACACTGTCTCATGGTGTGATTCTAGGCACAAAACAGTATTCCTGGGTGATACCAGGCCCTTTCCTGAAAGTGCAAATTTAACAGAACAACAGCAACACAAATTAAATCTCTGACAACAATTCCTGTGTGCACACTGTCTCATGGTGTGATTCTAGGCAGAAAACAGTATTCCTGGGTCATACCAGTACACCTTAACTTATGGTGAAGACATACTCCATAATATCTTTCAAGTTCAAGGCACTTAAATATCTTCCTTAACATAAAATGTAAAACACAACTTTTAAAGTGGTAGGAAAATGTACCATGCTATTTTCAAATGTGTTTGCATTTGCCTCTCATTTTTGAGATAGTGATTTCTGCTGAGTGCTAACCAACACAGTTGAAGAAAAGAAACTGCCCTTTCTTAAAAGTGCAAGTTTTACAAAACAACAGCAACACAAATTAAATCTCTGACAACAATTCCTGTGTGCACACAGACTCATGGTGTGATTCTAACCACAAAGCGATATTTTCTTTGGCAATTTGAAAGCACATTTAGTACTGTGGTGGAGTAAGTGATAATTACTGTGACAGCCTGACACATTTTTCTTATATTTTAGACAAGCAGAAAAGAGCACATGTCCTAACAGCTCCTTGAGACCATGACCATGTGTTACAAAAAACAATCTGCCCCTTTCCTGCGAGTGCAAGGGTAATAGAGCAAGACCAACACAAATTAAATCTCTGATAACAATTCCTGTGTGAACACTGTCTCATGGTGTGATTCTAGGCAGAAAACAGTATTCCTGGGTGATACCAGTACACCTTAACTTATAGTGAAGACATACTCCATAATATCTAACATGTTCAAGGCACTTAAATATCTTCCTTAACATAAAATGTAAAACACAACTTTTAAAGTGGTAGGAAAATGTACCATGCTATTTTCAAATGTGTTTGCATTTGCCTCTCATTTGTGAGTAACTGATTTCTGCTGAATGCTAACCATCACACTTTAAGAAAACAAACTGCCCCTTTTCTGTGAGTGCAAGGCTAACAGAACAAGAGCAACACAAATTAAATCTCTAACAACTAATCCTGTGTGCAGACAGACTCATGATGTGATTCTAGGCACAAAACAGTATTCCTCAGTGATACCACTACACCTTAACTTACAGTGAAGACATACTCCATAATATCTTAGAAGTTCAAGACAGTTAAATATCTCCTAAAACACAAAATGTAAAACACAACTTTAAAAGAAGAATGCCAATTCTAATATTTATATCAAAAATCACCACATACATCCCCTCTCAAACTCATAACTCACCTTTAAAATTAGTTAGTTGAGAAAGAAATGTGGCACTCAAACAGCAGATTATCAGAGCCAGAATCTCAGAGCTGTGCACCTCTCTCCTCTCACCACAACCAGTAAATGGCAATGTTTCCCTCTCTTTTTTCACACATATACATGTTAATGTAAAATCACAGTCCTTCCCACATTTTTTCAAATGGAATCACACATTTCTATTGGTTGCAACGTTCAACCCCTTTCCAAATCAACCCTTCCCCCAGCATGACTTCTGCCTGCTACCATAGCAACAGGTCATGGAACACTGGTGTGAGCAGAGAGGTCAGAAGTTCAGCACACAATGTTTCAAATCCAAACAGCAAGAGTGCTTGACTTTTCAAACCTAACAGCAAATCCAAAGTAATGTTCTGTGGGAACACATTTTTCTGAACCAATCCAAAACATGCTTTTAAAAATGTAAACATACAGCCTAGTTTTAACTGTAAAATGGTTTGAATCAGCCAATCAGTTCTTTTTATTAAAAAAAAGTATGTATGCCTCCATTTTTCAACTGTCTTTCTTTTCATATTGCCATTCTACTGAAAGACACCTCCTGAGTGCATCCTGTTCTCCTTGAAAGGACACATTTGTGCAATTGATGTCACTTTTTCCACAAACTGCCTTTGTATATTCTAATATATGCCAAAGGCAAAAGTGGAACTGGTCCAACCAATTTTGTCCGCAGATTGACAAAGCAAGAAAGCACGTCAATAAGTCTGTTTCTGCTTTCCTCAGAGACTATGGTATGGGTTCTATATACCACAACAACTTGCGTTACAACATGCAAGACATTTATAGAGGAGACGGTGTACATTTCAATGATGAAGGGAACAGAGTCTTTCTCTTGAACTTTAGACTCTGCATCGGTACTTACTTGTAGGTACCGAAAAACACTCAATAAACACAAGGGCTCTTTTTATAGCCACCTAATAGCTAAACACTTAAACTTGATTTTTATTTCTATTTTTTTAAATGTTTTTTTCCGGGTGCGCGCAGAGTGCGCGCACCTCGCGATGTTTTTTAAAAAAATTAAAATCTTTTTTTTGGCCCTTCGTGGTCCTACTGTGACCCCCTGACAATGGCTAGGGGGTCAAGAACTCCCTACTCTGCCCCCTATTCACGTTCTCCACCTTTCCTTTTCAGTGCGACAGACAAAATGGCGGGCAACACTTCCTGATATCGACCGATTCGAATGTTTACTGACATCTAACAACCAATCAGAATTACGCTCGCGCACGGCAGGGTGCGCGCATAGGGCTTGCACAGTGCGCGCACCCTGCGCGCTTATAGATATTGATATGCTTTTAAATGCTATTTTCTCAGGAAATACTGAACAGATTTACACCAGACCTGCGAAAGGTACTTCCTTGACCTTATGGCTACCTCTCTGCCAAATTTCACGTAATTCTGTTCAGCCGTTCGGGCTGTAGCTGCGACTAAAGGTCCTATGGAAAAATGCATGGGGAAAACGCGTTTTGGGACCCCCCCTTTTTCTCGGCCCCCACTTGACAAATCACCCCGAGACTTTCAGGGTAGGAGCTGAACGGAGCGCCCCATTAGTTTTGAAAATTTCGCGAGGATTCGTCAACCGGCGCCAAAGTTATTCAAAATAGAAATTTCAGATTTCCTATGGAAACTCGGTCCTAACTATAACTATCTACTGGCGACCGCCAGTAGATAATATATATATATATATATATATATATCACTTAAAAAACCATAGGTTTCACACATGTTATAGTTAGCTGGGCATTTCACTCGTGAAAAACCAATGAAATTCCCCCGTTATAGTTAGTGCCGGCAACTATAAGTCACGCGACCGCAATCCTCTGCTGATGACGTCAGATATTACATCACTGTCCCTGATTATTCCCTTGACTGATACCACACACCCGCACCCCATAGATTATCCCTTGGAGTGGAAAACGGACCCGATAAAATATCTGGGGGTATGGTTTCACAGGGACCCGGAAATTGTTGTCAGGTCTAACTATGGGACGGTGATTGACACACTGGAGGAGAAGGTGGGGAGATGGATTCAGCTGCCTTTATCGCTGGCTGACCGTATTGCTATCGTCAAGATGGTGATCCTGCCGAAGTTACTTTACCTGTTCACTAACATCCCTATACACCCCCCAATGGAGGTGTTCCGCAGGATTACCTCGATGGTCCTCCGGCTTGTTTGGGCGGGAAAGACGGCCAGGGTGGAGCTGCGGACACTCACATTACCGTACAGTCAAGGAGGGTTCGGGGTCCCAGACTTCTATCATTATTACCTCTGTGCGCAGGCACAGTACGCACACTATTGGTACCACAGGATCCCTTTTCTCACCCACACTGCGATTGAAGAAGGGGATGCGCTGCCTGTCCCGCTTGAGGCGATTATCACCCATCGTAGGCCACCACTGCATACGCAAGACATAAACACCATTGACGCAACGAACAAAGCATGGCATACCATGGGCAGACTGGCCAATAAACTGCCGCTGTATGCCCCGGCGCTCAGGCTCCAATGGCATCCGGCTATATCGGTAACGCAAGAAAGAGTGGGGTTGGACTTGCTGCGGCAGGTAGGCATTGACACCGTAGGAGATCTGTACGAAAACGGGACCTTTAAAACACTTGAACATCTCACATTCATTAGTAACATGTCTACGCTATTTCGCTTCAATTACTACAGGCTGCAAAGAACTGTGAAGCGACTGTATCCAGATTACCCGTTGGAACCGAAAGAACTGACCGCGTTGCAGTGGCTGATCACCACACCTGCGAAGAGACACCTGGTATCTACACTCTATACAAAACTACAGGGGGATATAGCGGGGAACACGCACACTTCAATGGAAAAATGGAATAGCTGTCTAGATGCACAGCTAACGGAGGAAGAGTGGACTGTTGCCTGCACCCTGACGGGAATGCTGACGCCTAATGGTAACCTCCGCATACTACATTTCAAATACCTGCACCAAACATACTACACACCGGCTAGGCTACACCGCTATGGGCTGCGTGGGGATGCTAGATGCGAGCGTTGTGGGGCTGATGGTGCAGATTTTATTCATCTGGCGTGGTCGTGTGAGGCGGTGGGGGAATACTGGGAGCAGGTGACGAGATTACTGGGGGCCATGGTGGGGGGTGAGGTGCGCTGCGAGGCTAAAACCTGTTTGCTAGGACTGCTGCCCGAGATACGGGCCCTAAAGCGCAGATTCTGCGTGATTGCATTGCTAATGGCCAAAAGAAGGGTATCGCTCTGTTGGTATGGAAAGAAGATCCCAAAACTGAAAGACTGGCTCACGGACTTAACGTACTGTAGAGATACCCTGAGGACCTACGAAGAGGAACTCCCTGCTGGATCAAAACCCAGAGACTACTGGGTATATTTAACCCAATATCTGCAAAGTGTTTCCACAGAATCATCAAGCGATTAACATATGAGTGGAAGGGTGGTGGGGGTAGAGGACCTCTGGTTAAGAAACAAACAGATAATTTGGATGAAGGATGCTGTTGTGCGGTGACCGAAATGTTTTGGTTGTTGTTCGATTGTAAACAATTACAAATGCCAATAAAAAAAAAATAAAAAATAAAAAAACAATTTAAAAAAAAAAAAAAAAAAAAAAAGATATTACATCACTGTATTTAGACACTTATTTACCCATGTCTTCTTCCATTAATTTTTAGCTATACATATATTACAAATATTTTTTTTCAGAAAAACACATATGTCATCAGTGATGTAATATCTGACGTCATCAGCAGAGGATTGCGGTCGCGTGAGTTATAGTTGCCGGCACTAACTATAACGGGGGAATTTCATTGGTTTTTCACGAGTGAAATGCCCAGCTAACTATAACATGTGTGAAACCTATGGTTTTTTAAGTGAATTTGCAAGGTTTTTTAAATGCTAATTCCTAACTATAACGTGTGTGAAACCTATGGTTTTTTCAGTGAATTTGTACGGTTTTTTAAATGCTAAGTTATGTATTTATTTATTTATTTATTTTTAAGGTTTTTCACCGTGCGCGTACCGTGCGCGCAAGGTGCGCTACGCGCACCGTGCGCGCGCTGTGGGCGTTCGGTGCGCTTCGCGCACCGAACGCCCACGTTACGTAGTTCACGGAATTTTTCCGTTTCTACCGTGTGCGTACGCTACACGCACTCCGCGATTTTTCATAAAAAATTTAAAATACATTTTTGCCCTTGGGGGTCCTTCTGGGACCCCCTGACCAAGGCAGGGGGTCAGGAACTGTCCAGCCTGCCCCCTTTACACGTTATCCACCTTTGTTTTTCAGCCCCTGAGACTGCGAGAGACAAAATGGCGTCCGACACTTCCTCGTTTTGACCGATTCGAATGTTTACTAAGATCTAACAACCAATCAGAATCGCGCTCGCGCACGGCGGCGTGCGCGTACGGTAAGCTTACGGTACGCGCTCGGAGCGCGCCTATAGATATATATATTGATTTAAATGCTATTTTCTCAGGAAATACTGAACAGATTTACACGAGACCTTCAAAAGGCACATCCCTGACCTGAGGTCTACCTCTCTGCCAAATTTCAAGTAATTCTGTTCAGCCGTTCGGGCTGTAGCTCGGACTAAAGGTCCTATGGAAAAATGCATGGGGAAAACGCGTTTTGGGACCCCCCCTTTTTCTCAGCCCCCGCTTGACGAATCCCCCCGAGACTTTCAGGGAAGGAGCGGAGCGGAGCGCCCCACCTATTTTGAGAATTTCGCGAGGATTCGTCAATCGGCGCCTAAGTTATTCAAAATAGAATGTTGTGGATTTCCTATGGAAACACGGTCCTAACTATAACTATCTACTGGCGACCGCCAGTAGATTATATATATATATATATATATATATATATATATATATATATATATATATATATATATTCACTGAAAAAACCATAGGTTTCACACATGTTATAGTTAGCGGAAATTTTACTGATAAAAAACCAGTGAAATTGCCCCGTTATAGTTAGTGCTGGCAACTATAACTCACGCGACCGCAATCCTCTGCTGATACTAATACTGTATTTAGACACTTATTTGCCCATGTCTTCTTCCATACATTTTTAGCTATACATATATTACAAATATTTTTTTTTCATAAAGACACATATGTCATCAGCAGAAGATTGCGGTTGCGTGAGTTATAGTTGCCAGCACTAACTATAACGGGGCAATTTCACTGGTTTTTTATCAGTAAAATTTCCGCTAACTATAACATGTGTGAAACCTATGGTTTTTTCAGTGAATTTGCAAGGTTTTTTAAATGCTAATTCCTAACTATAACGTGTGTGAAACCTATGGTTTTTTCAGTGAATTTGTACGGTTTTTTAAATGCTAAGTTACTTTACGCCATTCGTGGCGTGCGCGCCCACTTAACGCAGTTCGTTCCGTGCACGGTTTTTATCAACTATAATAAGCCCTGTACATTTGGGGGCCTTCGGCCACCAAAAGCACAGGGGGTGGGGTCAGTGTGGATAGTGTTTTTTTTATTTCGAATTTATAATTCCATGTTTACAATATTTAGTTTTTGATCACCTTTAATAAGACCTGTACATTTGGTGGCCTGCGGCCACCAAAAGCACAGGGGGTGGGGTGAGTGTGGATAGTGTTTTTTTTATTTAATTTTTTTTACCGTACGCGTACGGTACGCGTAATCGGCGAAATTGCCGAAAAAATAAAAATGCCGTTTTTGTTCTTGGGGGTTCTTTGGGTACTCCCTCAACATGGCTATGTGGGTGGGCGTTGTCAAAACAGCCTCTTAACATGTTTTTGGGCTTCCGATTTAAAAAAACACTCTCAGTGCGAGAGACAAAATGGCGGCCGCCGCTTCCTGGTTTCGACCGATTCGAATGTTTACTATGATCTAACAGCCAATCAGAATCGCGCTCGCGCACGGCACCGTACGCGTACCGTAAGCTTACCGTAAGCGCACCGTAAGCGCACCGTAAGCTGCCACAGATATATATATTGATTTAAAGGCTATTTTCTCAGAATCTACTGAACATATTTACACCAAACCTACAAAAGGCACTTCCTTGACCTGAGGACTACCTCTATGCCAAATTTCTAGTAATTCTGTTCAGCCGTTCGGGCTGTAGCCCTGTCTAAAGGTCCTATGGAAAAATGCATGGGAAAAACGCGTTTTGGGACCCCCCTTTTATCTCAGCCCCCGCTTGACGAATCCCCCCGAGACTTTCAGGGTAGGAGCGGAGCGTAGCGCCCCACCTATTTTGAGAAATTCGCGAGGATTCGTCGACCGGCGCCAAAGTTATTCAAAATAGAATGTTGAGGTTTTCCTATGGAAAAGGCGTCCTAACTATAACTACCTACTGGCGACCGCCAGTAGGTAATATATATATATATTATCTACTGGCGGTCGCCAGTAGATAGTTATAGTTAGGACCGTGTTTCCATAGGAAATCCGCAACATTCTATTTGGAATAACTTTGGCGCCGGTCGGCGAATCCTCGCGAAATTTTCAAAACTAATGGGGCGCTACGCTCCGCTCCTACCCTGAAAGTCTCGGGGGGATTCGTCAAGCGGGGGCTGAGAAAAAAGGGGGGTCCCAAAACGCATTTTCCCCATGCATTTTCCCAGAGGACCTTTAGTCCGAGCTACAGCCCGAACGGCTGAACAGAATTACTTGAAATTTGGCAGAGAGGTAGTCCTCAGGTCAAGGATGTGCCTTTTGTAGGTCTGGTGTAAATCTGTTCAGTAGGTCCTGAGAAAATAGCATTTAAATCAATATATATATCTGTAAGCGCACTCCGTGCGCTTACCATAAGCTTACCGTACGCGTACGGTGCCGTGCGCGAGCTCAATTCTGATTGGTGGTTACATGACTGTAAACATTCGAATCGGTCGAAATCAGGAAGTGTCGGCCGCCATTTTCTGTCTCTCGCACTGAGAAACAAAGGTGGGGAACGTGAAAAGGGGGCAACGAAGAGAGTTGCAGACCCCCTAGTGTTTGTCAGGGGGTCCAAGAAGGACCCAAAAGTACGGAAAATACATTTAATAATTTTTTTTAAAAATCGCAGAGTGCGCGTACGGTAAGCTTACCGTATGCGCACGGCAAAAAAAAATAAAAAATAAAAATAAAGAAGTAACAATCACATTTATTAAATAAATTAAAGGACCCACAAGGGAGAAAAAAACAAATGTTACTGTGTAAAAAAGGCGAGGCGCGCACGGCATGGACTGCGCTAAGTGCACCGTGCGCGCAGGGTGTGCGCACAGTGAAAAACCAGAAAAAAAAAATAAAAAAAAAATACATAACTTAGCATTTAAAAAACCGTACAAATTCACTGAAAAAACCATAGGTTTCACACACGTTATAGTTAGGAATTATCATTTACAAAACCTTGCAAATTCACTTAAAAAACCATAGGTTTCACACATGTTATAGTTAGCTGTACATTTCACTCGTAAAAAACCAATGAAATTCCACGTTATAGTTAGATCAGGTAACTATAACTTGCGCGACCGCAATCCACAATGTGTAATTTCAGATGTCATCATTGATGTCATGAGTGATGTCACTGACCATGTCATGAGTGATGTAATATGTGACGTCATCAGCAGTTTATTGTGGGCGCGCAAGTTATAGTTACCTGATCTAACTATAACGTGGAATTTCATTGGTTTTTTACGAGTGAAATGTACAGCTAACTAGAACATGTGTGAAACCTATGGTTTTTTAAGTGAATTTGCAAGGTTTTGTAAATGATAATTCTTAACTATAACGTGTGTGAAACCTATGTTTTTTTCAGTGAATATATATATATATACACACATATATATATATATATATATATATATTTATATATATAAACCAAAAGTTGCCCTCAAAGACGAAGATGCACTCAGTTGCAGACGAACTTTGCCAAGTTCTTTTATTATTGAGGCAAAACCAGCATTAACATCAAGGTTTGTTGATTAGGCAGCAGAAATATTCTCTGGATGCAAGTTGCCGTTTTTTTCAAGAATAAAGGGATTTCAAATCCAACAGCAGACGAGTGCGTTTTCAATTTGAGGACATCGATGTGAAACATATATATATATATATATATATATATATTATCTACTGGCGGTCGCCAGTAGATAGTTATAGTTAGGACCGTGTTTCCATAGGAAATCCGCAACATTCTATTTGGAATAACTTTGGCGCCGATTGACGAAATAAATTTTCAAAATATGTGGGGCGCTCCGCTCCGATTGGACCCTGAAAGTCTCGGGGGGATTCGTCAAGCGGGGGCTGAGAAAAAAGGGGGGTCCCAAAACGCGTTTTTCCCATGCAATTTTCCATAGGGACCTTTAGTCCAAGGTACAGCCCAAACGGCTGAACAGAATTACTTTAAATTTGGCAAAGAGGTAGTCCTCAGGTCAGGGATGTGCCTTTTGCATATCTGGTGTCAATCCGTTCAGTAGTTCCTGAGAAAATCAAAAGTAAAATCATATATATATCTGGGCGGAGCCTAACCACACATCTCATCGTGAGATCTGATTGGCTGTCAGCACTTCATCCAAGAAGTGTTGGCAGCCATCTTCGGACCAATATACATGATAGCACCTCATTAAAAAGCCTTGCAGTTAATAGAAGATTTTAAGACTTTAGTTACATTATAAATCATTTGTTGATGGTACCATACTCATTTTAGGAATTGTGGTGTGTTCTAAGGTGATTTTATCATGTGAAAAAGCCTTCTGCTGTGATATCATGAATCATGTTTGAGAGAAAACTATTTTCTCATGCTTTTCCCACAGAGGTTTGGAAAGTGATCAATAAGCTAAACTGAGAGCATATTTTCTGTAAATTCACATTATCTTTCTCAGTCATGGGAGAATGAAGTCTGACATTCTCAGTAAAACATGTACATCCAACAAGGGCAGAGACTGTCAGTTGATTCCTTTGTGTTCTACTGCAGCTTCCCAGAGTGTTCTAAAGAACAACTAGAGCGCTAACAGTCCTACTTATGACAAAAGTATGGCACACCTGAAGCCATCTTGGTTGGAATAAAGTGGTAACTCTTAAAACATTTAATTTAAAAAGGAACAAAATGAGGGGGTTCATTTTGCCATAGAAAGTATGATTAGTGCTGCAGAAAGAAAAATTAGGGCACATTTTGAGTGACTTCTCAAATCCTCTTCTATTTCATTAAAACATTCTGACATGCAGACTGAAACATGCACTTTCAATACCAGCATCAGACTTCCCTGGTGAGCAGTAGCTTTACTACAGTGATCTAATAAGCAACTAGAGTGCTAACATTCTGAATTTATGGCAAATGTGTGACACATCTGAATGCCTTCTTGATGGAATCAAAGTAAAAAACTGAAAGTTTTTCCTACTGAGGAGACTGTAGTAAATGAGGAAATTAGGAAACATCATAACAAATAAGTCTCCCAAAATGGCCACCAGAGACAAAAGAGCCCAAATGTAGCCCAAATATCACCGAGATGTAGCCCAAGTATAGCCCAATGACAGAATGTCCCAGAGTGTTCTAACGAACAACTAGAGCGCTAACAGTCTTACTTATGACAAAAGTATGGCACACCTGAAGCCATCTTGATTGGAATAAAGTGGTAACAGTTAAAACATTTAATTTACAAAGGAAAAAACTGAGGGGGTTCATTTTGCCACAGCAATTATGTTTAGTGGTGCAGAAAGAAAAATTAGGGCACATTTTGACTTCTCAAATCCTCTTCTATTTCATAAAAAAATTCTGACATGCAGATTGAAACATGCACTTTGAATACCAGCAGCAGACTTCTCTGGTGAGCAGTAGCTTTACTACAGTGATCTAATGAGCAACTAGAGTGCTAACATTCAGAATTTATGGCAAATGTGTGACACGTCTGAATGCCTTCTTGATGGAACCAAACTAAAAAACTGAAAGTATTTCCTACTGAGGAGACTTCAGTAAATGAGGAAATTTGTAAACTTCATAACAAATAAATCTCCCAAGATGGCCACCAGAGACAAAAGAGCCCAAATATAGCCCAAATATCACCGAGATGTAGCCCAAGTATAGCCCAATGACAAAATGTCCCAGAGTGTTCTAACGAACAACTAGAGCGCTAACAGTCTTACTTATGACAAAAGTATGGCACACCTGAAGCCATCTTGATTGGAATAAAGTGGTAACACTTAAAACATTTAATTTACAATGGAACAAAATGAGGGGGTTCATTTTCCCATAGAAATTATGAATAGTTCTGCCGAAAGAAAAATTAGGACACATTTTGACTTCTCAAATTCTCTTCTATTTCATAAAAATATTCTGACATGCAGACTGAAACATACACTTTTAATACCAGCAGCAGACTTCCGTGGAGAGCAGTAGCTTTACTACAGTGATCTAATGAGCAACTGGAGTGCTAACATTCAGAGTTTATGGCAAATGTGTGACATATCTGAATACCTTCTTGGTGGAATCAAAGTAAAAAACTGAAAGCATTTCCTACTGAGGAGACTGAAGTAAATGAGGAAATTAGGAAACTTCATAACAAATAAATCTCCCACGATGGCCACCAGAGACAAAAGAGCCCAAATGCAGCACAAATATCACCCAGATGTAGCCCACATGTAGCCCAATGACAGAAGTGTGCAAAACACTTATTTTTTGTGTATTTGCAGTTTTATATAGTGCAGACTTGTCAGGTATTGGAGTGCTTTACATGAGCATTGGTTACATCACACAAGATCAAATTCATTCTGGTTGTAGACATGGGGAGATTAAGTGATTTGACCAGAATCACAGAATGTTGAGCTGAAGCAGAAACTCCAACCTGGTTTCCCAGTTGCAAAGTCTGCAGCTCTGGAAGTAACACCACATCCTCTCCCCTAGGTGCAACATTTAATCACGTGGTCAACTGGATGAAAAAACATAAAGATTACAAATAATTTAAAAGTTCTTTGTCGCTATTTGAAAACTCAGAAAATATGTCCTCATTTTAGTTTTTTAGAGCACTAACCATAATTTCGATGCAAATAAGACCCTCTCATATATGCAATTTCGAAAGGAAATACTCTAGGTATTACAGTTTTGATTACATAAAGATGACGTCAGGCGTTGCACACTTTTGTAATAAATATAGAATGTTAGCAATCTAGTTGTTCATTGGGATACTGTTGAGAGGCAGAGGCCAGGGGCACAGACTCTGAAAATTGAAGGCAGGTAGGAGAGTGCAGAGGCAACAAATTGACCACACTGGGCAGGCAGGAAGGGCAGTGGCAGCACAACAGACTATGGAGGGCAGTGGAAAGGGGGGCAGGGGCAACAGAACAACAATACAGGACTGGCAAGAGAGGCTGTGGCAATATAATAGACCATTGTGGGCAGAAGGAAGAGGCAATGGTAGTACAACCATACATGCCAACAGACCCGTTTCAGCCAGGAAACGTCCAATGTTTTTAAGCTCAAATGGGCTTTACTTGATCTGTCTCCTGTCTACAATCTCCTCTTTTTTAATGTAACTCAAAGGGGAAACTCAATACCCCAGTTTTTTTTCAAAATCTCCCTCTTACCAAGTTCAAAATGTTTGCAAGTATGGTACATTGGATCATGGTAGGCAGGAGGAATTGGGGTAGGGACATGGACTCGGATAACAGAGGACAGGAGGGACATGGAGAGGTGCACCAAACTGACCCTACAGGGCAGGCATCAGGGAGTGCAGCACAACAATCCATGGAAAGCAATAGGGAGGGGACAGGACCATGCACATGGACAACAGAGACCAGAGGGGAAAGAGGCAATGGTAGCTAGCTGACCATAATGGACAGACAGGAGAGAAAGCTGCAGCATTACAGACCATAATGGGCAGGAGGGACGGATCAGGGGCATTACAATGGAACAGGCAAGCCAGGAGGGAGGGAATAGGGGTCTGCACATGGAAAAAGAGGGCTGGGGCAAGGGGGCAGGGCAGGAGCAGCAAGATGACCATGGAGGTCAGGCAGTATGGGCACTAGAAACAAGACACACCATGGAGAGCAACAATGAGACTATGATGTCATACACACAGACCATGGAGGGAAGGTGGGAGGGGGCAGGGGCAGCTAGCTGACCACACAGGGAAGGTGGAGGGGCCATGGCAGCACAGAAGACCATGCATGGCAAGCAGGAGGGTTAGTGGCAGCACAATGGCTATGATGGACAAGAAGGAGGGTGCAGGGGCATGCACAAAGGACCATGGAGGATAGAAGGGAGGGTCAGGACCTGGGCACAGACAAGAGAGTTCAGGGGAAGGGGCCTCACAACAGACCGCATGGGCCAGGCAGGAGGAGCAGTTGCAGCACAACAGACCAGGGAGGGCAGAAGGGTGTGGCAGTAAAATGGACCATGGAGGACAGGAGGAAGGGGATAGGGGCATGGCATGTGGACAGGCAGGGTGGAGGTGGCAGGGACAGGTTACAGTCATCTGACAATGCTAGGCAGGTGGGAGGGAAGTGGCAGCTCAACAAAACACTCAGAGTACATAGGAGTGGCAGGTCCATGGGATGGAGCAGGGGCATGCACAAAGACATCGGATGGCAGGGGGAAGGAGAATAGGGGCAGCAAGCTAAGCACAGAGGCTAAGCAGGAGGTCAATGATGGGCCATAGAATTGGGCAATGGAGGGCAGGAGGAGTGGACTGGTACATCATGCTAAATGGAGGGCAGTGGCAGCACATCAGACCATGCATGGCAGGAGGGAGGAGGCTAGTCCAAGGATTCAGACAGCAGAGGATAGGGAGGAGGTGGATGGGGTAGCAAGCTAACTGTTCAGAGAAGGTGGGTATTAGGAACTTTATTGTTTTTAAAATGTGTGTCTGTGCGAACTACTTAAAATATGAACAAGTATGCAGCATAATCTCACTTTTATTCAGGAAGAAGAGGACGTTTGTGACTGTGACTCCGGGCTCACTTGGCAGAAACACCCCCTGACCCTCCACCCCCCATCGCAAAATGTAATGTCCGTGAAAAGGGTAGGTGGACGCAGTGTTATATAGAACATAGTCCTGAGAGCATGATTGAAAATTAAAACTAGATATAGTATATGGTATAAACTATGCACCAAAAAGTGTGATATAAGATGAACCGGGGCGTGAAATATAATATGCAATACATTGTGCACAATGACAGATTCATTGGAGAGCACGAGATAGCACAGGCACTAGCTCGTGCTATGCGATATGCGCCTTGGAGTGTAATATGCACAGGGCAGTGTTGTATAACCTAACTAGTCTCTAAAATTGTAATATAAAATATGTGCTGGGGAGTGTAACGTTGCATATGCACTGTGACAAAGATATGGATCCCAGATTGTAATATGTATGGCATAGCGCTGTGCGTTATAACATAGGCATCGAGGAAGGCACATTAGATGGGGCAATATAACCCGTGCGAAGGCAAGTGTGGCACGACATATTCACAGGGTGGTGTTACAGTGCACATGGGCTAGAGAGTGTCATAGCATACGCACTAGCTGGTGGAATACAACACAGAGGTGTGAGGCACTCGGCGGACACTGGTGGGTGTAACACAGCATTGGGCTCAGCCAGGAGCACACTGTGACTCTCAAGTGAGGTTCGTCTCCTTTCCAGAGAGTAAAATAAAAAGTATTACACATCCGGCGGTGGATGTGTGTTTTATTAACCGTGAGGGGGGTTTCTTGTATAGTTTGGTCGAATTTTTGTGGAATCCCCTTTGAATGGCTTGGTGTGCGTGTATATTAAATGTGCCCGTCAATAGCTACCCATGTTTGTATAAATAAACGACAAGGGTGTCTACTTGGAGAGTACCCACCGGCGGGGGCGCCAGGATTAGGCACGGTAGGGCGTCAGACACGTCAGAGCTTCACTAGCGGTGTAAATACATTCCATGTGGATTCATTCTATGCATAGTTGCCTTTTAATGATTATCACACAAATCGTCATGGTGATAGGTACATACGGTTTGTCCAGCATGTTCTAAGTGTTTCTAAAAATATATATTTTTTTTAAATAATAAAAAACAAAGGCCGGCCCCGGGGGATGGGGTCCCCGGGGCCATAAGTGGCCTGAGGAGGGGGGCAACGCAGCCCCCTCCTAAAGAATAAAAAAAAAAAAAGGCCTTGACCCGGGGGTTGGGGTTCCCGGGGCCGATTAAGGCCTTGGGAGGGCCACATTTTTTTTTTAAACAAAAAAATTAGGGTGCAGGCCCTGGGGAATGGGGTCCCCAGGGCCAGTAAATTAGAAAAAGAAGGGGGCCACACAGCCCTCCTTCTTAAAAAATTAAATAAAAGACTGGCATCGCGCCGGAGGCCACGCCCCCTCCTAGCAGCACTCTGCAAATGCACCCCCTGGCCAGTTGTAAGTTGGGGAATTAATTCCCCTTCAATAATGAGGGTCCCTGAGGGCCAACTAGCCCAACAGGTATCTCCAGTATGCGCCAGGGAGCTGCGTGGCAGACAGGTGTTCTGAGACCACGCCCCTTTTTACACCTCTATGCAACGCAGCTCTGTGGCGCTTACTGGAGGTACTTAGTGGGCTAGTTTGACCCTAGGGACCCTTAGGATTCAAGGGGACTTAATCTCTCAACTTAGAACGGCCACAGGGCGCGTTTACACAGTGGTGAAGGGAGGGGACGGGGCCTGAGGTGACATGTGCAAACACGCCCTGTGGCACGTTTTAAGTTGGGGAAATAATTCCCTTTCAATCCTGAGGGACCCTGGGGGCCAACTAGCCCACCAGGGGCTTCCAGTAAGCGCCACTGCTCTGCGTTGCAGAGAGGTGGTGCAGGCCGTGCCCCTTTTTACACCTCTCTGCAATGCAGCTCTGTGGCGCTTACTGGAGGTACCTAGTGGTCTAGTTGGACCCTAGGGACGCTCAGGATTCAAGGGGACTTAATTTCCCAACTTAAAACGGCCACAGGGCGTATTTAAACAGTGGGGAAGTGAGGGGACGGGGCCTGAGGTGACATGTGCAAACACGCCCTGTGGCGCGTTTTAAGAGGTAGTTTTAATCACCTGCCCTATTATATGCTAGGGGCTTACAGAGGAGGTCATGCTGATCACAGGGGGACCCCAACGCATAGTGTTACCTAGTGTATGTAGGTGTTTTCACTGTATTCTAAGTGTCTTTTAACATAGCACTGGCTCTAGGACTGGTTAGTCAGACTCAGTTAACACCAGTATCCGTCTGAAAAAGTTGAGGGTCCAGGATGATTTTGCAACAAGGCTTCTTTCTGTTCTTCTGTTTGTTCTTTCTGCACGTTATCCTTCTTCCTGCACTTTTCTTTGTCTTTGAGGACTTCTGTTGCTTCTTTCTGCATTTCTTTTTTTTCTTTCTGTGCGTTTTTTCTTCTTTCTTCACATGTCCTATCTCTGTAACCATAGTGAGAAATTAGCATTTAAAAAACCTTTGAAATTCACTGAAAAAACCATAAGTTTCAGGCACGTTATAATTAGGAATTAGCATTTAAAAAACCTTAGAAATTCACTGAAAAAACCATAGGTTTCAGGGGCGTTATAGTTAGCTGGACTTTTCACTCGTACAAAATCATTGAAATTCCCCCGTTATAGTTAGTTCAGCTAACTATAACTCGCGCGCCCGCAATGCACTGCTGATGACGTCATATATTACATCACTCATGACATGGTCAGTGACATCACTCATGACATCACTGATGCCATCACTGATGATATCTCAAATGACATCACTGATGACATCACTGATGACATCATCCAGTGAATGTGTGTTTTTCTGAAAATTACATATGTTTTATATATGTATATCTCAAGGTCGATGGAAGAATAAATGGGTATATAAGTGTCTAAATGGATGATTTGTTTTTGAAAAATAGATTGTATAACTGGCTGATTAAGTGTATCTTAGTGAATATATGGCTTAGTGAGTAATGTTTAAATATGTAAATATCTGTATCAGTCTCTCACTTTGTGTATAAGTGGCTGCATGGGTTGGTGAGTAGCTACCTGAGTGTCTATATAGGTTATTAGTTGGTTTTTTGAGTATCAGAATGAGTGTCTGAGTGTCTGTATGGTTCGGTGGGGGTATTACATAGTGCATAAGTGCATGAATGAGTGACTCACTGTTTGTATGTGTTGAAGACAGCATGTGTGCAGGACTGTATTGGTGGATGAGTGTGTGCATGGGTGTGTTAGTGAGTGAATGACTGTCTCAATAGTGTCTTTATGAGTAACTACATATGTTTTAAACTAGTATATGTGACTAATGGTGTATATAAGTGAGTATATGTGAGAGTGAGAGATTGAAAGAGTTCCTGTATGAATAAGTATGTGTTTCTATAAGTGATTGTTTAAAAGACTAAGTATGTGTAAGTTTCTGTAGAAGTAAGTGTGGTGGTGTGTGTATAACTGTATATGCAAGTAAATGGATGTTTGATTCTTTATTAGCATGAGTGACTATGTGTGTGAGTAACTCTATGGATGAATGGTGTTGTGTAACAGGATGTATAGGTGTATGAGTACATATGATGAGTGAGTACATGTATGACTGACCGTATAGGACTGTTGGTGAATGAGTGGATGTGTATGTGGATCTTAGAATTACTGAATAGGTTGTTGTAACTGATATTGGTATGTCCATTGTCTTGAAAATTTTTAGTTTCTATTTTTGAATGTGTGTATCAAAGGTTATATTAGGGGGAGAGGAGGTCTGCCACTCTATCACAAAGATGATGTCATCAGTGATGTCATTTGAGATGTCATCAGTGATGTCATGAGTGATGTCTCTGACCATGTCATGAGTGATGTAATATGTGACGTCATCAGCAGTGCATTGCGGGCGCGCGAGTTATAGTTAGCTGAACTAACTATAACGGGGGAATTTCAATGGTTTTGTACGAGTGAAAAGTCCAGCTAACTATAACGCCCCTGAAACCTCTGTTTTTTTCAGTGAATATATACATATATATATATATATATATATATATACATATATATATATATACATATATATATATATATAAATATATTCACTGAAAAAACCATAGGTTTCACACATGTTATAGTTAGCTGGACATTTTACTGATAAAAAAACAATGAAATTCCCCCGTTATAGTTACTGTAGGCAACTATAACTCACGCGACCGTAATCCTCTGCTGATGCTAATACTGTATTTAGACACTTATTTGCCCATGTCTTCTTCCATTAAATTTTAGCTATACATATATTACAAATATTTTTTTTCATAAAGACACATATGTCATCAGCAGAGGATTACTGTTGCGTGAGTTATAGTTGCCTACAGTAACTATAACGGGGGAATTTCATTGGTTTTTTATCAGTAAAATGTCCAGCTAACTATAACATGTGTGAAACCTATGGTTTTTTCAGTGAATTTGCAAGGTTTTTTAAATGCTAATTCCTAACTATAACGTGTGTGAAACCTATGGTTTTTTCAGTGAATTTATACGGTTTTTTAAATGCTAAGTTACTTTACGCCATTTGTGGTGCACCGCGTGCCCACGTTACGCTAGATGGGCCATGAACGCACGATGCGCTTCGCGCACCGTGCGCACATGGAGGTCATATGATGAGCATCGTTGTGACAGGTAAAATATATGTTTTGTTTATCTATGATGACCCTTGCACAAAAGGTGCCCTTCGGGCACATTTTGCACACGGGGTGGGGAGAATGTGGATATTTTTTTTTTTTATTATTATTTCTTACCGTACGCGTACGGTAAGCGTAATCGGCGAAATTTTCAAAAAAATTAAAATTGCCTTTTTTCACTTGGGGGATCGTTGGGGACTCCCTCGACATGGCTAGGTGCTTGGGAGCTGTGTAAACAGCCCCTTTACATGATTTGCACTTTGTTTTTCAACCCCCTGTCAGAGTGCGAGAGAGAAAAAGGCGGCCGCCGCTTCCTGCTTTCGACTGATTCGAATGTTTACTAAGATCTAAGGGCCAATCAGAATCGCGCTCGCGCACGCCACCGTACGCGTACGGTAAGCGCACCGTAAGCGCACCGTAAGCTGGCTCAGATATATATATTGATTTAAAGGCTATTTTCTCAGAATCTACTGAACAGATTTACACCAAACCTACAAAAGGCACTTCCTTGACCTGAGGACTACCTCTCTGCCAAATTTCAAGTAATTCTGTTCAGCCGTTCGGGCTGTAGCTGTGTCTAAAGGTCCTATGGAAAAATGCATGGGAAAAACGCGTTTTGGGACCCCCCTTTTATCTCAGCCCCCGCTTGACGAATCCCCCCGAGACTTTCAGGGTAGGAGCGGAGCGTAGCGCCCCACCTATTTTGAAAAATTCGCGAGGATTCGTCAACCGGCGCCAAAGTTATTCAAAATAGAATGTTGCGGATTTCCTATGGAAACGTGGTCCTAACAATAACTACCTACTGGCGACCGCCAGTAGGTAAAAAATATATATATATATATATATTATCTACTGGCGGTCGCCAGTAGATAGTTATAGTTACAACCTAGTTTCCATAGGAAATCTCAAAATTCTATTTTGAATAACTTTGGCGCCGGTTGACAAATCCTCGCGAAAGTTTCAAAACTAATGGGGCGCTCCGTTCAGCTCCTACCCTGAAAGTCTCGGGGTGATTCGTCAAGCAGGGGCCAAGAAAAAAGGGGGGACCCAAAACGCGTTTTCCCCATGCATTTTTCCATAGGACCTTTAGACACAGCTACATCCCGAACGGCTGAACAGAATTACTTGAAATTTGGCAGAGAGGTAGCCATAAGGTCAAGGAAGTGCCCTTTGCAGGTCTGGTGTAAATCTGTTCAGTATTTCCTGAGAAAATAGCATTTAAAAGCATATATATATGTGGGCGGAGCCTAACCACACATCTCATCCTGAGATCTGATTGGCTGTCAGCACTTCATCCAAGAAGTGTTGGCAGCCATCTTGGGACCAATATACATGATAGCACCTCATTAAAAAGCATTGCAGTTAATAGAAGGTTTTAAGACTTTAGTTACATTATAAATCATTTGTTGATGGTACCATACTCATTTTAGGAATTGTGGTATGTTCTAAGGTGATTTCACCATGTGAAAAAGCCTTCTGCTGGGATATCATGATTGAGAGAAAAATATTTTCTCATGCTTTTACCACAGAGGTTTGGAAGGTGATCTATAAGCTAAACTGAGAGCTTATTTTCTGTAAATTCACATTATCTTTCTCAGTCATGTGAGAATGAAGTCTGACATTCTCAGTAAAACATGTACATCCAACAAGGGCAGAGACTGTCAGTTGATTCCTTTGTGTTCTACTGCAGCTTCCCAGAGTGTTCCAAAGAACTACTAGAGCGCTAACAGTCCTACTTATGATAAACGTATGGCACACCTGAAGCCATCTTGCTTGGATTAAAGTGGTAACACTTAAAACATTTAATTTAAAAAGGAACAAAATGAGGGGGTTCATTTTTCCATTAAAAAGTATGATTAGTGCTGCAGAAAGAAAAATTAGGGCACATTTTGAGTGACTTCTCAAATCCTCTTCTATTTCATTAAAAATTTCTGACATGCAGACTGAAACATGCACTTTCAATACCAGCAGCAGTTTTCCCTGGTGAGCAGTAGCTTTACTACAGTGATCTAATGAGCAAAAAGAGTGCTAACATTCTGATTTTATGGCAAATGTGTGACACATCTGAATGCCTTCTTGATGGAATCAAAGTAAAAAACTGAAAGTATTTCCTACTGAGGAGACTGCAGTAAATGAGGAAATTAGGAAACTTCATAACAAATAAGTCTCCCAAGATGGCCACCAGAGACAAAAGAGCCCCAATGTAGCCCAAATATCACCCAGATGTAGCCCAAGTATAGCCCAATGACAGAATGTCCCAGAATGTTCTTAAAAACAACTAGAGCGCTTACTGTCTTCATTATGACAAAAGTATGGCACACCTGAAGCCATCTTGATTGGAATAAACTGGTAACACTTAAAACATTTAATTTAAAAAGGAACACAATGAGGGGGTTCATTTTGCCATAGAAATTATGATTAATGCTGAAGAAAGAAAATGAGGGCACATTTTGAGTGACTTCTCAAATCCTCTTCTATTTCATTAAAAAATTCTGACATGCAGACTGAAACATGCACTTTTAATACCAGGAGCAGACTTCCATGGTGAACAGTAGTTTTACTACAGTGATCTAATGAGCAACTAGAGTGCTTCAGAATTTATGGCAAATGTGTGACATATCTGAATACCTTCATGATGGAATCAAAGTAAAAAACTGAAAGCATTTCCTACTGAGGAGACTGCAGTACATGAGGAAATTAGGAAACTTCATAACAAATAAATCTCCCAAGATGGCCACCGGAGACAAAAGAGCCCAAATGTAGCCCAAAATCACCCAGGTGTAGCCCAAATATAGCCCAATGACAGAAGTGTGCAAAACACTTATTATTTTGTGTTTTTGCAGTGTTATATAGTGCAGACTTGTCAGGTATTGGAGTGCTTTACATGAGCATTGGTTACATCACACAAGAACAAATTCATTTTGGTTGTAGACATGGGGAGACTAAGTGATTTGACCAGAATCACAGAATGTCGAGCTGAAGCAGAAACTTCAACCTGGTTCCCCAGTTGCAAAGTCTGCAGTTCTGGAAGTAACACCACATCCTCTCCCCTAACTGCAACATTTAATCAAGTGGTCAACTGGATAAAAAAACATAAAGATAACAAATAATTTAAAAGTGCTTTGTCGCTATTTGAAAACTCAGAAAATATGTCCTTATTTTAGTCTTTTAGAGCACTAACCATAATTTTGATGCCAATAAGACCCTCTCATATATGTAATTTCTAAAGGAAATGCTCTAGGTATTACAGTTTTGATTACATCAAGATGACGTCAGGCGTTCCACACTTTTGTAATAAATATAGAATGTTAGCAATCTAGTTGTTCATTAGGATACTGTTGAGAGGCAGAGGCCAGGGGCACGGACTCTGAAAATTGAATGCAGGTAGGAGGGTGCAAAGGCAACAATTTAACCACACTGAGCAGGCAGGAAGGGCCGTGGAAGCACAACAGACTATGGAGGGCAGTGGAAAGGGGGGCAGGGGCAACAAACCAACAATACAGGACTTGCAAGAGAGGCTGTGGCAATGTAATAGACCATTGTGGGCAGAAGGAAGAGGCAATGGTAGTACAGCCATACATGCCAACAGACCCGATTCAGCCAGGAAACGTCCAATGTTTTTAAGCTCAAATGGGCTTTATTTGATCTGTCTCCTGTCTACAATATCCTCTTTTTCAATGTAACTCAAAGGGGAAAATCAATACCCCAGTTATTTTTCAAAATCTCCCTCTTACCAAGTTCAAAATGTTCGCAAGTATGGTACATTGGATCATGGAAGGAAATGGGATAGGGACATGGACTTGGATAACAGAGGACAGGAGGGACATGGAGAGGTGCACCAAACTGACCCTGCAGGGCAGGCATCAGGGTTTGCAGCAGCACAATACACCACACAGGGCATGCAGGACGGGAGTGCAGCACAACAATCCATAGAAAGTAAGAGGGAGGGGACAGGACCATGCACATGGACAACAGAGAACAGAGGGGCAAGAGGCAATGGTAGCTAGCTGACCATAATGGACAGACAGGAGAGAAAGCTGCAGCATAACAGACCATAAAGGGCAGGAGGGACGGATCAGGGGCATTACAATGGAACAGACAAGCCAGGAGGGAGGGAGTAGGGGTCTGCACATGTAAACAACAGAGGGCTGGGGCAAGGGGGCAAGGGGGCAGGGCAGGAGCAGCAAGATAGCCATGGAGGTCAGGCAGGATGGGCACTAGAAGCAAGACACACCATGAAGAGCAACAGTGAGACTGTGATGGCATACACACAGACCATGGAGGGAAGGTGGGAGGGGGTCAGGGGCAGCTAACTGACCACGCAGGGAAGGTGGAAGGGGCCATGGCAGCACAGAAGACCATGCATGGCAAGTGGGAGGGTTAGTGGCAGCACAATGGCTATGATGGGCAAGAAGGAGGGTGCAGGGGCATGCACAAAGGACGATGGAGGATAAAAGGGAGGGTCAGGAACTGTGCACAGACAAGAAAGTTCAGGGGAAGGGGCCTCACAACAGACCACACGGGGTAGGCAGGAGGAGCAGTTGCAGCACAACAGACCAGGGAGGGCAGAAGGGTGTGGCAGTACAATGGATCATGTAGGACAGGAGGAAGAGGATAGGGGCATGGCATGTGGACAGGCAGGGTGGAGGTGGCAGGGACAGGTTACAGTCATCTGACAATGCTAGGCAGGTGGGAGGGGAGTGGCAGCTCAACAGAACACTCAGAGTAGATAGGAGTGGCAGGTCCATGGGACATGGTGGGCAAAAAGGATGGAGCAGGGTCATGCACAAAGACATCGGAGGGCAGGGGGAAGGAGAATAGGGGCAGCAAGCTAAGCACAGAGTTTAAGCAGGAGGTCAATGATGGGGCATAGAATTGGGCAATGGAGGGCAGGAGGAGTGGACTGGTACATCATATTAAATTGAGGGCAGTGGCAGCACATCAGACCATGCATGGCAGGAGGGAGGAGGCTAGTCCATGGATTCACACAACAGAGGATAGGGAGGAGGGGGATGGGGCAGCAAGCTAACTGTTCAGAGAAGGCGGGTATTAGGAACTTTATTGTTTTTAAAACATTGTTTCTATGAGACCTACTTAAAATATGAACAAGTATGCAGCATAATCTCACTTTTATTCAGGAAGAAGAGGACGTTTGTGACTGTGACTCCGGGCTCACTTGGCAGAAACACCCCCTGACCCTCCACCCCCTATCGCAAAATGTAATGCCCGTGAAAAGGGTAGGTGAACACAGTGTTATATAGAACATAGTCCTGAGAGCACGATTGAAAATGAAAACTAGATATAGTGTATGGTATAAACTATGCACTAAAAAGTGTGATATAAGATGAACCGGGCGTGAAATATAATATGCAATACATTGTGCGCAATGACAGATTCATTGGAGAGCGCGAGATAGCACAGGCACTAGCGCGTGCTATGCGATATGCGCCTTGGAGTGTAATATGCACAGGGCAGTGTTGTGTAACCTAACTAGTCTCTAAAGTTGTAATATAAAATATGTGCTGGGGAGTGTAACGTTGCATATGCACTGTGACAAAGATATGGATCCCAGATTGTAATATGTATGGCATAGCACTGTGCGTTATAACATAGGCATCGAGGAAGGCACGTTAGATGGGGCAATATAACCCGTGCGAAGACAAGTGTGGCATGACATATTCACGGGGTGGTGTTACAGTGCACTTGGGCTAGAGAGTGTCATAGCAAATGCACTAGCTAGTGGAATACCAAACAGAGGTGTGTGGCACTCGGCAGGCAATGGTGGGTGTAACACAGCATTGGGCTCTGTCAGGAGCGCGCTGTGACTCTCAAGTGATGTTCGTCCCCTTTCCAGAGAGTAAAATAAAAAGTATTACACATCCGGCAGTGGATGTGTGTTTTATTAACCGTGAGGGGGGTTTCTTGCATAGTTTTGGTCTACTTTTTGTCGAATCCCCTTTGAATGGCTTGGTGTGCATGTGTATTAAATGTGCCCGTCAATAGCTACCCATGTTTGTATAAATAAACGACAAGGGTGTCTACCGGGATTAGGCACGGTAGGGCATCAGACATGTCAGAGCTTCACTAGTGGTGTAAATACATTCCACGTGGATTCATTGCATGCATAGTCGCCTTTTAATGAATATCACGCAAATCGTCATGGTGATAGGTACGTACGGTTTGTCCAGCATGTCCTAGGTGTGATTATAAATATATATTTTTTAAAAATAATAAAAAACAGTGGCCGGCCCTGGGGATTGGGGTCAAAAAAATATAATTAGGAGACAGGCCCTGGGGGATGGGGTCATCAGGGCCGATAAATTAGAATAAGAAGGGGAACCACACAGCTCCCCTTCTTAAAAAACTTAAAATAAATAAAAGACTGGCATTGTGCCGGAGGCCATGCCCCCTCCGTGCAGCACTCTGCAAACGCGCCTCCAACAGGCATCTCCAGTATGCGCCAGGGAGCTGCGCTGCAGACAGGTGTTCTGAGGCCAAGCCCCTTTTTACACCTCTCTGCAACGCAGCTCTGTGGCGCTTACTGGAGGTACCTAGTGGTCTAGTTTGACCCTAGGGACCCTTAGGATTTAAGGGGACTTAATCTCTCAACTTAGAACAGCCACAGGGCACGTTTACACAGTGGTGAAGGGAGGGGACGGGGCCTGAGGTGACGTGTGCAAACACGCACTATGGCACGTTTTAAATTGGGGATATAATTTCCCTTCAATACTGAGGACCCCTGGGGGCTAACTAGCCCACCAAGTGCTTCCAGTAAGCGCCACTGAGCTGCATTGCAGAGAGGTGGTCCAGGCCGTGCCACTTTTTACACCTCTCTGCAACGCAGCTCTGTGGCACTTACTGGAGGTACCTAGTGGGCTAGTTGGACCCTAGGGACCCTCAGGATTCAAATGAACTTAATCTCCCAACTAAAAACGGACACAGGGCGTGTTTACACAGTGGTGAAGGGAGGGGACGGGGCCTGAGATAACGTGTGCAAAAACGCCCTGTGGCCTGTTTTAAGAGGTAGTTTTAATCCCCATGCCCTATTATATACTAGGGGCTTACAGAGGAGGTCATGCTAATCACAGGGGGACCCCAACGGATAATGTTCCCTAGTGTATGTAGGTGTTTTCACTGTATTCTAAGTGTCTTTTAACATAGCACTGGCTCTAGGACTGGTTAGTCAGACTCAGTTACCACCAGTATCCGTCTGAAAAAGTTGAGGGTACAGGATGATTTTGCAACAAGGCTTCTTTCTGCTCTTCTTTTTGTTCTTTCTGCACGTTATCCTTCTTCCTGCACTTATCTTCATATTTGAGGACTTCTGTTGCTTCTTTCTGCACTACTTTTGTTTCTTTCTGTGCATTTTTTCTTCTTTCTTCACATGTCCTATCTCTGTAGGCATAGTTAGAAATTAGAATTTAAAAAACCTTTGAAATTCACAGAAAAAAAACATAGGTTTCAGGCACGTTATAGTTAGGAATTAGCATTTAAAAAACCTCAGAAATTCACTGAAAAAACCATAGGTTTCAGGGGTGTTATAGTTAGCTGGACTTTTCACTTGTACAAAACCATTGAAATTCCCCCGTTATAGTTAGTTCAGCTAACTATAACTCGCGCGCCCGCAATGCACTGCTGATGACGTCACATATTACATCACTCATGACATGGTCAGTAACATCACTCATGACATCACTGATGACATCTCAAATGACATCACTGATGACATCACTGATGACATCATCCTTGTGATAGAGTGGCAGACCTCCTCTCACCCTAATATAACCTTTGATACACACATTCAAAAATAGAGACTAAAATTTTCAAAACAATGGACATACCAATACCAGTTACAACAACCTCTTCAGTAATTCTAAGATCCACATACACATCCACTCATTCACCAACAGTCCTATACAGTCACTCATACATGTACTCACTCATCATATGTACTCATACACCTATACATCCTGCTACACAATGCCACTCATCCACAGAGTTACTCACACACATAGTAACTCATGCTAATAAAGAATCAAACATACATTTACTTGCATATACAGTTATACACACACCACCACACTTACTTCTACGGAAACTTACACATACTTAGTCTTTTAAACAATCACTTATAGAAACACATACTTATTCATAAAGGAACTCTTTCAATCTCTCACTCTCGCATATACTCACATATATACACTAATAGTCACATATACTAGTTTAAAACATATGTAGTTACTCAAAAAGACACTATTGAGACAGTCATTCACTCACTAACACACCCATACACACACTCATCCACCCATACAGTCCTGCACATATACTGTGTTCAACACATACAAACAGTGAGTCACTCATTCATGCACCTATGCACTACGTAATATCCCCCACCGAACCATGCAGACACTCAGACTAATACTCAAAAAACCAACTAATAACCTATATAGACACCCATGTAGCTACTCACAACCCATGCAGCCACTTATACACAAAGTGAGAGACTGATACAGATATTTACATATTTAAACATTACTCACTAAGCCATGTATTCACTATGATACACTTAATCAGTCAGTTACACAATCAATTTTTCAAAAACAAATCATCCATTTAGACACTTATATACCCATTTATTCTTCCATCGCCCTTGAGAAATACATATATAAAACATATTTAATTTTCAGAAAAACACACATTCACAAGGATGATGTCATCAGTGATGTCATCAGTGATGTCATTTGAGATGTCATCAGTGATGTCATGAGTGATGTCACTGACCATGTCATGAGTGATGTAATATGTGACGTCATCAGCAGCGCATTGCGGGCGCGCGAGTTATAGTTAGCTGAACTAACTATAACGGGGGAATTTCAATGGTTTTGTACAAGTGAAAAGTCCAGCTAACTATAACACCCCTGAAACCTATGGTTTTTTCAGTGAATATATATATATATATATATATATATATATATGCAAAACACTGGTGTCCCGTTTGAAAAGCACTCGGACCAGTAAGAAAGGTAACCAGCCTTTATTTAGAAGTATGGACAAAATTCAAACCGCTGGTACATAAAACAGCCTGCCGTCTCGCCGACGCGTTTCGAATGATTTCTTCTTCAAGGGTTCCTAACGGAAGGTACGTGCTTAATGGTGCTCCTCCTCCGATATTTGCATGTTCCCCCTGTATGGGGTTGCCTTAGCAGTCATCAGCATTCTGGGAGTTGGAGTGCCTTAATCATTAATGAGTAATCTCGTGCACAATTTCTGCTGAATTAAAACCTGGCATAGGCCCCAGCGGATGGAAAAGTTCTCAATCTTTCCTTACTTTCCCGCATTGTGGTCGGTGTATCCTGTCCACGCGACCCCCTCTGTGTATTGGGGTGGTGCTTCCTCGCGACTGGGCAGCCGCTATTGTTGCAAAACACTGGTGTCCCATTTGAGAAGCACTCGGACCAGTAAGAAAGGTAACCAGCCTTTTATTTAGAAGTATGGACAAAATTCAAACCGCTGGTACATAAAACAGACTGCCGTCTCGCCGACGCGTTTCAAATGATTTCTTCTTCAAGGGCTCCTAAGGGAAGATACGCCCCTGAAACCTATGTTTTTTTCAGTGAATTTCTAAGGTTTTTTAAATGCTAATTCCTAACTATAACATGCCTGAAACCTATGGCTTTGTCAGTGAATATATATATATATATATATATATATATATATAGAACAAACTTCTCTCTCGCTTCACCCTTAGTCCTGGGGTTCGTCGCAATGAAGGAAAGTATGGCACCACAGAGAACACTTGAAGTGTTTATTCAGCAAAAGAACATCAGTAACACGCACAAAAGGACGGTCGACGCGTTTCGGCACTCAGCCTTCAACTGGACCATAGAGTCCTAATGTCCAGAGTGTCTTTTTATAGAAAACATTTTTTTAACATGGAAAAAACGAAAAATAGAAAGTGAAAACATACTGGACTTGAATTACATCGTTAATCAAGGTATGTTATTTGAAAGTAAATAAAGTTGTTAGATCACAAAGAACCACAATAATTCATCCATCATGGTGATTGCTGTAAATTAGATGGTAATATGAAATTAATGTAATTTAAGAAAAAATAATTTTATAGGATTTAAGAAAAATCCCAATCAAGGTAAAGTACCTGTAGCCTCTAGAGGAGTCAATTGGAATCAGACAATTTTAAATAATTTTGACGGATTCTAAATAAGGAGGTCCTATTTGACAATTCATGAAGTGAGTGATCACAATTTTAGACCACACACTGAAAAAATGTTTTTCATTTGCGAATTTACATAAAGTATGTAAAGTCAGGGTTAATTATTTGTCAAAAAATTCCAAATGTTACCAACCTATAATTATTTCAACTGTTACAATATAAAGTTCATATATAGATCACAACAGCAATCAGAGGAGAGAAAGATGAAAATATTGTTATGAAAGCAGGCGAAGATTTGCAATGTTTTGATCAACAGTGGGATTTGTATATAAGTATAAAAGGGGGAACAGGGATGAGTCCATCATAATTAATCAATTAAAGATGTATTAGAGGTGCACGTGTAGTTCAGCATCCAAATTATGTCCTAATGGGTTTTCTGTACCCATTAGTAATATCATTCTCGACTCTGCTCTTCTTAGCTCAAGAATGCGGTTTCCACCCCTTTCTTTTTGTTTGATGATTTTGATGCCTGAATACTTGAGTAGATTACTGTCACTTGAGTGAAAATCAAAGAAATGTTTAGCAATGGGATATGTGAAGTCCTTATTCTTGATGGCACGTAGATGTTGTAGGATGCGGAGTTTAAGTTTGTTAATTGTGCTACCAATGTAATATTTTTGACATGGACATCCCAGTCTGTAAATTACATATTTCGATTCGCAAGTGATGTGATCTAGAATCTTTTCATGATGGCCATTCTGTAGTTGGTAGGAAGTGATGTTTTGGCCCTGTTCACACGCCTTACATTTTGAACATTTCCAGAATCCCGGTGTCGTTAACCAAGACGTGGTAGTTTGTGGTTTGATTTCAAAATGGCTGTGAGTGAGAATATCTCCCAGAGAGGCAGTTTTGCGGTAAGTAATTCTAGGTCCAGCTGGGAGAATATTTTTAAGGGTGTCATCTAAAAGCAGTACATCCCAATGTTTGGAAATGTTTTTTTGGAATTCTTTACTTTGGTTGTTAAAGTCGATTATGAGTCTGGTTATGGACGCAGTGTCCTCTTTGATTCGGCCTACTTGGAGTAATTCATCTCTATTTTTGTTTTTAACTCGGTTGATTGCAGTTAGAATTACATCCATAGGGTAGCCTCGTTGTAGGAAACGTTGACTCATCTCGACTATTTGTGTGTTAAAATCTGAGACTTCTGAGCAATTTCTTCTGGCTCTTAGCATCTCCCCGTAGGGGATACTCCATTTGAGTTTGGCTGGGTGTCCGCTGTTAGCATGAAGGATGCTATTGCTAGCCGTGGGTTTTCTATGCATTTTAGTGCAGAATTTACCATCTAGTATATATACTTCGACATCCAGAAACACAATTTTAGTAGTGCTGGTAGTGAATGTAAAAGTCAATTGGTAACTGTTAGTGTTGAGAGAGACCAGAAAGTTCGTAAAGAGCTCAATATCGCCTTCCCAAATGATGAACAGGTCATCAAAATATCTTGACCAAAATTTGATATTTTTTGCACGAACGTCTTTTAAGACTTCAGTTTCCCATGTTGCCATGAGGAGATTGGCATAGGTTGGGGCAAATGATGTGCCCATCGCGGTCCCTTGTTTTTGCAGGAACAATTCTCCTCTGAACAGGAAGACGTTGTGTGTCAAACAGTAGGTTAGCATTTCAATCAACATCTCAGAATGTTCCAAAAAACAAATTGCTCTGGTGTCGAGGAATTTTTTTACTGCTGCGATGCCATCAGGATGACGAATCGAAGTGTAAAGTGATGCAACATCAATGGAGGCCATGATGTAGTTGTCGTGCCACTGAAACTGATCAATTTTTTGCAAAAAGTCCATTGTGTCCCTCAAGTATGATGGGAGGGCTGTAACATAATTCATTAAAAAGATGTCAATGAACCGGGATGTGGATTCTAATAAGGAACCAATGGAGCGAACAATGGGTCTGCCAGGTGGGTTGATAATTGACTTGTGGATCTTTGGTAAGAAATAAATGGTTGCCGTAGTGGGGTGATTGGTTTTTAAATACAAATATTCTTCCAGATCAATAAGTTCTCTGTCTTTCCAAGCGGAGAGTTTCAGATGATATTCCTCTGTCCAATCCTTGATAGGATTCTTGGATAATTTTTCATAATGATCCTTGTTATTGAGTTGTCTGGCAGCTTCTTTAATATAGTCCTCACAATTTTGAATAACGATGTTACCCCCTTTATCAGAAGCTTTGATGATGATATTTTGATCATTGCGTAGTTCTTTTAATGCATTGTGTTCTTCATAGGTGAGGTTCCATGTCTTTCTCATGTTCTTGGATTTGGTTGTAGATTTAAGCTTTTTGGTAGATGACATAAGGCAATTGGTAGACATTTTATTGATCTCCTCCACCATGATTTCCTGAAAGAGATCAATTTTGTTGCCAGGAGGAAGTTGAGGACAAAAGGTTGATTGGTTTTTAGAACCGCTGTTTCCTCCTCTGTTAGTTTCAAGGCCAGTGTCTTGACAATATTGTAGATCAGACATGGAAGAAAGGTTGCTAGCACCAACTTGTGTAAGAGATTCTGTTTGTAATGAGGTGGCTGTTCTTAATGCTGGAATATCTTTGATACTTAAAGATTGAATAGTTTCGCTTGGTGGGAGTGTAGAAGATGGTTGAGAAGGTCTTTCTTCAAAATATTTTTTAAGTTTGATTTTACGGCAAAATTTGTACAGGTCAATACGTATGTTAGCAAGATCCATGTCCTTGTTGGGACAGAAAGAAAGGCCCTTGTTAAGCAGTGAGGTTTGCGCTTTATTGAGAATTTTGTTGGAGAGATTCACAATGAGGTTGAGATTTTGTGGTTTTAGTTTTACTTTGCTCTTCCTCTTCCTCTTTTGGGTCTGACCGCCTCTCCTGGTTCTCCGTTTCGGGTTTGTGGTCGTCCTCTCCCCCGTGATGGTCCTTGGCCGCGCCCTCTTTGTCGCGTTGTCATCTGCATGAGGCGCATTTCCCCGGAAAAATCCAGGCTAGAGGTAGTCTGATCCTCATCAGCTGAGCTCAATTCAGAGCTTTCTTCTGACGCAGGAGTTTCTTGTCCGCTGTGTTTATCCATGACTACACGATTTCTGAATGTATCGTATTTTCTGGCAAAAGTGTAGATTCGGCCATAAGTGTAGTCGAGTCTGTCCCTGTTAAATTTATTGGCTTTACGTTTTTCCACATCATCTTCATGTTTATTGACTTTCTTTTCCATAGATTCAATTGATTTAGTGATTTCCTCATCGGTAGGAATTTGATTCAATTCAGTCTCCAAATCTTTAATAGTTGTGGCGATCAAAGCTAGTTTCCTATCGGCGTGAGCAATCAAGGTGGCCATTAGTCTGAATGAGCATTCGTTGGTATCGGTTTGCCATTGTTTGATTAAGTCTATGTCCAGGTCATTAAGGGTGGGCATAATGAGAATTCTCAAGCCTCTGGGAATTCTTTTGAATTCAATGTATTTTTCAAGTGTTGTTTTCTCCCACCATTTATTAACTTCTTGGATGCGAGCCGCTTGTGATTCCTTTAAAATGCAGGAGACGGTTCTATTTTTCTTGTCTCCGCTAGATGCGCCGTTACCAGATTTGTGAGAGAGATTGGAGTCATCGTTAAGAAGATCACATGCTCTCTGTGCTCGATTTTTAACTCTCTCAGCCATGGTGGATTATGGGTATTGTGGTTCGGATTGGTTTGGTACGATGCAAAAAAATTATTTCAATTTGTTAGTGCGTGTAAATAGATGATTATTCCTACTGGGGTAGTGTCTCTGTTACTTGACTAGTAATTCGTACTGGTCAATTCCGGGAATATGGTCATAGTACGCTGCTTCAAAAGTAATGGTGTATATAGGTTACGTTCCGGTATTGTGGGAGAAGGTGAACCGAGGATCTGTCAGTAACAGTTCTATGACACAGTTCCTCTGCACTTGAGCAGTTTAAGAGAACAAAGGGTCTCCGGAGGTGCTAGGTATACGGCGGGGGTGACCCGGAAGCCGCACCCGCAGTCTCCAAGGCACCACCATTCGCTTCCCCCGTCACCTCACTCACCCAAAGTCCTCGTATTGCTCCTCCGTGAATGCACGATCCTGTCGCGGAGTCTCCAAACAAGTAATAACCAAGTAGTAAGCAGCAAACAGTGACCAGAACAGCCGGCGAGTAACTTCACCTTCCGGTATCCAGGGACTGCTTAGATCGCCATTCCGTTTCGCTTCCCGGGTGCACGTAAAGCGCAGGCAGCCATCGCTCAATATAGAACAAACTTCTCTCTCGCTTCACCCTTAGTCCTGGGGTTCGTCGCAATGAAGGAAAGCACGGCACCACAGAGAACACTTGAAGTGTTTATTCAGCAAAAGAACATCAGTAACACGCACAAAAGGACGGTCGACGCGTTTCGGCACTCAGCCTTCAACTGGACCATAGAGTCCTAATGTCCAGAGTGTCTTTTTATAGAAAACATTTTTTTAACATGGAAAAAACGAAAAATAGAAAGTGAAAACATACTGGACTTGAATTACATCGTTAATCAAGGTATGTTATTTGAAAGTAAATAAAGTTTTTAGATCACAAAGAACCACAATAATTCATCCATCATGGTGATTGCTGTAAATTAGATGGTAATATGAAATTAATGTAATTTAAGCAAAAATAATTTTATAGGATTTAAGAAAAATCCCAATATATATATATATATATAGACACAGAGTTTCACCGTTGTCGTCGCAACCACACATCCTGGGTGCCTTCTGTACTCATTTAGAATAAGATTCTGGTACTGATTAATACAATCATGTAATCATTTACATTTCTTATAGATCCATAAGGTACATCTAGATATACATAATTCTGTTTTGTTTTGAATCAAGTCTTCCACCATATTATGGACAAAGTACATGATCTAAATATCAGGGAGGGATCAATTGAAAGGTGGGCCTTTCTGTCCAATGTCCCCCTTCAGTCTGTTTTTATATAACTTCCACTTTCAGACTTTCACTTTATTTCTGATAGGCTCTTTTCATCTGTGAATCGCAAACTATAGATATTTATCTGGATAAGAAAAGCAACAAAAACGTGTATTTTCTTTCTTCTTTTTCACGTTTTTAGCACTAAGTGATATAAGCACTTAAACTGATTTAGCTTCCTCTCTGTAATCTTATTATATCAAAAACAATTCTGTACATTTAGAGCACATGAGTAATCCTCTGACTCTGTATTGTGAACGCCCATTCAGGGCATGATGGTTTGACAGAGTATCCCCGCTTTTCATAAAACTGTGTAAAACAGATAAAATTAATAACAACGTCAATTCCAAAAGAAAAAAAACAGTTTGGATAGACATAAAAAAATAAAAAAATAAACAAAAGTCATTCATTACTTTGGCGCCGGTTGACGAATCTTTGCGAAATTTTCAAAACTGGTGGGGCACTCCGGTCCGCTCCTATCCTGAAAGTCTCAGGGTGATTCGTCAAGCGGGGGCTGAAAATATAGGGGGGCCCAAAACATGTTTTGCCCATGCAATTTTCCATAGGAATCTTTAATCACAGCTACAGCCCGAACTGCGGAACGATAATTACACCAAATTTGGCAAAAAGGTAGACCTTGGTTTAGAGTCGTGCCTTTTGGTTAAATGGTGTAAATCCCTTCAGTAGTTCCTGAGAAAATCAAAAGTAAAATCACATATATATCTGGACGGAGCCTAACCACACATCTCATCGTGAGATCTGATTGGCTGTCAGCACTTCATCCAAGAAGTGTTGGCAGCCATCTTGGGACCAATATACATGATAGCACCTCATTAAAAAGCATTGCAGTTAATAGAAGGTTTTAAGACTTTAGTTACATTATAAATCATTTGTTGATGGTACCATACCCATTTTAGGAACTGTGGTGTGTTCTAAGGTGATTTTACCATGTGAAAAAGCCTTCTACTGGGATATCATGAATCATGTTTCAAAGAAAACTATTTTCTCATGATTTTCCCATAGAGGTTTGGAAGGTGATCTATAAGCTAAACTGAGAGCATATTTTCTGTAAATTCACATTATCTTTCTCAGTCATGTGAGAATGAATTCTGACATTCTCAGTAAAACATGTACATCCAACAAGGGCAGAGATTGTCAGTTGATTCCTTTGTGTTCTACTGCAGCTTCCCAGAGTGTTCTAAAGAACAACTAGAGCACTAACAAGCCTACTTATGACAAACGTATTGCACACCTGAAGCCAACTTGATTGGAATAAAGTGGTAACACTTAACACATTTAATTTGCAAAGGAACAAAATGAGGGGGTTCATTTTGCCATAGAAATTATGATTAGTGCTGCAGAAAGAAAAATTAGGGCACA
Organism: Triturus cristatus; assembly: GCF_964204655.1. NCBI lineage: Eukaryota > Metazoa > Chordata > Amphibia > Caudata > Salamandridae > Triturus > Triturus cristatus. Next base: position 907,775,311 of record NC_140593.1, on the reverse strand, counting down.
TTTTGACTTCTCAAATCCTCTTCTATTTTATTAAAAAATTCTGACATGCAGACTGAAACATGCTCTTTGAATACCAGCAGCAGACTTCCCTGGTGAGCAGTAGCTTTACTACAGTGATCTAATAAGCAACTAGAGTGCTAACATTCAGAATTTATGGCAAATGTGTGACACATCTGAATGCCTTCTTGATGGAACCAAAGTAAAAAACTGAAAGTATTTCCTACTGAGGAGACTGCAGTAAATGAGGAAATTAGGAAACTTCATAACAAATAAGTCTCCCAAGGTGGCCGCCAGAGACAAAAGAGCCCAAATGCAGCACAAATATCACGCAGATGTAGCCCACATGTAGCCCAATGACAGAAGTGTGCAAAACACTTTTTATTTTGTGTGTTTTTGCAGTTTTATATAGTGCAGACTTGTCAGGTATTGGAGTGCTTTACATGAGCATTGGTTACATCACACAAGAACAAATTAATTTTGATTGTAGACATGGGGTGATTAAGTGATTTGACCAGAATCACAGAATGTTGAGCTGAAGCAGAAACTCCAACCTGGTTCCCCAGTTGCAAAGTCTGCAGCTCTGGAAGTAACACCACATCTTCTCGCCAAGGTGCAACATTTAATCAAGTGGTCAACTGGATAAAAAAACATAAAGATTACAAATAATTTAAAAGTTCTTTGTCGCTATTTGAAAACTCAGAAAATATGTCCTCATTTTAGTTTTTTTAGAGCACTAACCATAATTTTGATGCAAATAAGACCCTCTCATATATGTAATTTCTAAAGGAAATACTCTAGGTATTACAGTTTTGATTACATCAAGATGACGTCAGGCGTTCCACACTTTTGTAATAAATATAGAATGTTAGCAATCTAGTTGTTCATTGGGATACTGTTGAGAGGCAGAGGCCAGGGGCACGGACTCTGAAAATTGAAGGCAGGTAGGAGAGTGCAGAGGCAACAATTTGACCACACTGGGCAGGCAGGAAGGGCAGTGGCAGCACAACAGACTATGTAGGGCAGTGGAAAGGGGGGCAGGGGCAACAAACCAACAATACAGGACTGGCAAGAGAGGCTGTGACAATATAATAGACCATTGTGGGCAGAAAGAAGAGACAGTGGTTGTACAACCATACATGCCAACAGACCCGATTCAGCCAGGAAACGTCCAATGTTTTTAAGCTCAAATGGGCTTTATTTGATCTGTCTGCTGTCTACAATCTCCTCTTTTTCAATGTAACTCAAAGGGGAAAATCAATAGCCCAGTTTTTTTTCAAAATCTCCCTCTTACCAAGTTCAAATTGTTCACAAGTATGGTACATTGGATCATGGAAGGCAGAAGGAATTGGGGTAGGGACATGGACTCGGATAACAGAGGACAGGAGGGACATGGAGAGGTGCACCGAACTGACTCTACAGGGCAGGAATCAGGGTTTGCAGCAGCACAATAAACCGCATAGGGCATGTGGGACGGGAGTGCAGCACAACAATCCATAGAAAGCAATAGTAAGGGGACAGGACCATGCACATGGACAACAGAGAACAGAGGGGAAAGAGGCAATGGTAGCTAGCTGGCCATAATGGACAGACAGGAGAGAAAGCTGCAGCATTACAGACCATAAAGGGCAGGAGGGACGGCTCAGGGGCATTACAATGGAACAGACAAGCCAGGAGGGAGGGAATAGGGTTCTGCACATGGAAACAGAGGGCTGAGGGCAAGGGGGCAAGGGGGCAAGGGGACAGGGCAGGAGCAGCAGGATGACCATGGAGGTCAGGCAGGATGGGCACTAGAAGCAAGACACACCATGGAGAGCAACAGTGAGACTATGATGGCATACACACAGACCATGGAGGGAAGGTGGGAGGGGGTCAGGGGCAGCTAGCTGACCACACAGGGAAGGTGGGAGGGGGCGTGGCAGCACAGAAGACCATGCCTGGCAAGCGGGAGGGTTAGTGGCAGCACAATGGCTATGATGGGCAAGAAGGAGGGTGCAGGGGCATGCACAAAGGTACATGGAGGATAGAAGGGAGGTTCAGGACCTGAGCACAGACAAGAGAGTTCAACAGACCACGTGGGGCAGGCAGGAGGAGCAGTTGCAGCACAACAGACCAGGGAGGGCAGAAGGGTGTGGCAGTAAAATGGACTATAGTGGACAGGAGGAAGGGAATATATGTTGTTACTACGCATTCAGTTGCAACGCATGCCTTTTCCACGCATGCGTTACAACGGAATGATTTTTTCTACGCATAGCCTTTACCTCGATTTTTCCTTTACCACGCTTTTTTGGGGGGGGGGGGAGACCCACCCAAGACCCCTTTTTTCTTTTTTTTGCCTTTTTTTCACGTCTTCGCCGACACTAAAAAAGGACTGACGCATTTTTTCAGAAGAGGTAGAAGACGTTCCGTGAAGACGTTGCTTGCGTGATAAAGACGGTCGTGGAAGCAATACGCATTGTGAAGACGATTACGAGGTAAGTGTACCGTTGTAAACTTAACACATAGAAAAGCCTTCGTGGTAAAGGCTGTTTCCCGAGGAAGGGGATAGGAGCATGGAATGTGGACAGGCAGGGTGGAGGTGGCAGGGACAGGTTACAGTCATCTGACAATGCTAGGCAGGTGGGAGGGGAGTGGCAGCTCGACAGAACACTCAGAGTAGATAGGAGTGGCAGGTCCATGGAACATGGTGGGCAAAAAGGATGGAGCAGGGGCATGCACAAAAACATCGGAGGGCAGGGGGAAGGAGAATAGGGGCAGCAAGCTAAGCACAGAGGCTAAGCAGGAGGTCAATGACGGGGCATAGAATTGGGCAATAGAGGGCAGGAGGAGTGGACTGGTACATCATGCTAAATAGGGGTAGTGGAAGCACATCAGACCATGCATGGCAGGAGGGAGGAGGCTTGTCCATGGATTCAGACAACAGAGGATAGGGAGGAGGTGGCTGGGGCAGCAAGCTTACTATTCAGAGAAGGCGGGTATTAGGAACTTTATTGTTTTTAAAATGTGTGTCTGTGCGAACTACTTAAAATATGAACAAGTATGCAGCATAATCTCACTTTTATTCAGGAAGAAGAGGACATCTGTGACTGTGACTCCGGGCTCACTCGGCAGAAACACCCCGGGACGCTCTACCTCCCATCGCAAAATGTAATGCCTGTTAAAAGGGTAGGTGAACGCAGTGTTATATAGAATATAGTCCTGAGAGCACGATTGAAAATGAAAACTAGATATGGTGTATGGTATAAACTATGCACCAAAAAGTGTGATATAAGATTAACCGGAGCGTGAAATATAATATGCAATACATTGTGCGCAATGACAGATTAATTGGAGAGCGCGAGATAGCACAGGCACTAGCGCGTGCTATGCAATATGCACCTTGGAGTGTAATATGCACAGGGCAGTGTTGTATAACCTAACTAGTCTCTGAAGTTGTAATATAAAATATGTGCTGGGGAGTGTAACGTTGCATATGCACTGTGACAAAGATATGGATCCCAGATTGTAATATGTATGGCATAGCGCTGTGCGTTATAACATAGACATCGAGAAAGGCACGTTATATGGGGCAATATAACCCGTGCGAAGGCAAGTGTGGCATGACATATTCACGGGCTGGTTTTACAGTGCACATGGGCTAGAGAGTGTCATAGCATACGCACTAGCTGGTGGAATACAACACAGAGGTGTGTGGCACTCGGCGGGCACTGGTGGGTGTAACACAGCATTGGGCACAGCCAGGAGCGCGCTGTGACTCTCAAGTGAGGTTCGTCTCCTTTCCAGAGAGTAAAATAAAAAGTATTACACATCCGGCAGTGGATGTGTGTTTTATTAACCGTGAGGGGGGTTTCTTGCATAGTTTTGATCGAATTTTTGTCGAATCCCCTTTGAATGGCTTGGTGTACATGTCTATTAAATGTGCCTGTCAATAGCTACCCATGTATGTATAAATAAACGACAAGGGTGTCTACTTGGAGAGTACCCACCAGCGGGGGTGCAAGGATTAGGCACAGTAGGGAAACAGACACATCTGAGCTTCACTAGCGGTGTAAATACATTCCAAATTGTATGTATAGTAGCCTTTTAATGAATAACACGCAAATCGTCATGGTGATAGGTACGTTCGGTTTGTCCAGCATGTCCTAGGTGTTTCTATAAATATATATAAAAAAATATAATAAAAAACAAAGGCCGGCCCGGGGGATGGGGTCCCCGGGACCATAAGTGGCCTGAGGAGGGGGGCAACGCAGCTCCCCTCCTAAAGAATACAAAAAAAAAGGCCATATCCCGGGGCCTCGGGAGGGGGGAGGCCACGCCCCCTCCTTGCAGCACTCTGCAAACGCGCCCCCTGGTGAGTTGTAAGTTGGGGAATTAATTCCCCTTAAATACTGAGGGTCCCTGAGGGCCAACTAGCCCAACAGGTATCTCCAGTATGCGCCAGGGAGCTGCTTAGCAGACAGGTGTTCTGAGGCCACGCAACGCAGCTCTGTGGCGCTTACTGGAGGTACCTAGTGGGCTAGTTTGACCCTAGGGACCCTTAGGATTTCAAGGGGACTTAATCTCCCAACTTAAAACGGCAACAGGGTGTGTTTACACAGTGGGGAAGGTAGGGGACGAGGCCTGAGGTGACGTGTGCAAACACGCCCTATGGCGCGTTTTAAGTTGGGGAAATAATTCCCCTTCAATCCTTAGGGCCCCTGGGAGCAAACTAGCCCACCAGGTGCTTCCAGTAAGCGCCACTGCGCTGCGTTGCAGAGAGGTGGTCCAGGCCGTGCCACTTTGTACACCTCTCTGCAACGCAGCTCTTTGGCGCTTACTGGAGGTACCTAGTGGGCTAGTTGGACCCTAGGGACCCTCAGGATTCAAATGAACTTAATCTCCCAACTAAAAAAGGCCACAGGGCGTGTTTACACAGTGGTGAAGGGAGGGGACGGGGCCTGAGGTGACGTGTTCAAACATGCCCGGTGGCGCGTTTTAAGTTGTGGAAATAATTCACCTTCAATCCTGAGGGACCCTGGGGGCCAACTAGCCCACCAGGTGCTTCCAATAAGCCCCACTGCGCTGCGTTGCTGAGATGTGGTCTAGGCCGTGCCCCTTTTTAGACCTCTCTGCAACACAGCTCTGTGGCGCTTACTGGAGGTACCTAGTGGGCTAGTTGGAATTTAGGGACCCTCAGGATTCAAGGGGACTTAATCTCCCAACTAAAAATGGCCACAGGGCGTGTTTACACAGTGGGGAAGGAAGGGAATGGGGCCTGAGGTGATGTGTGCAAACACGCCCTGTGGCGCGTTTTAAGAGGTAGTTTCAATCCTCTGCCCTATTATATACTAGGGGCTTACAGAGGAGGTCATGCTAATCACAGGGGGACCACAACGCATAGTGTTCCCTAGTCTATGTAGGTGTTTTCACTGTATTCTAAGTGTCTTTTAACATAGCACTGGCTGTAGGACTGGTTAGTCAGACTCAGTTACCACCAGTATCTGTCTGAAAAAGTTGAGGGTACAGGATGATTTTGCAACAAGGCTTCTTTCTGCTCTTCTGTTTGTTCTTTCTGCACGTTATCCTTCTTCCTGTACTTTTCTTTGTCTTTGAGGACTTCTGTTGCTCCTTTCTGCATTTCTTTTTTTCTTTCTGTGCGTTTTTTCTTCTTTCTTTACATGTCCTATCTGTGTAGGCATAGTTAGAAATTAGCATTTAAAAAACCTTTGACATTCACTGAAAAAACCATAGGTTTCAGGCACGTTATAGTTAGGAATTAGCATTTAAAAAACCTTAGAAATTCACTGAAAAAACCATAGGTTTCAGGGGCGTTATAGTTAGCTGGACTTTTCACTCGTACAAAACCATTGAAATTCCCCCGTTATAGTTAGTTCAGCTAACTATAACTCGCGCGCCCGCAATGCACTGCTGATGACGTCACATATGGCACAATGTAGTTCAATAATCTTATGTATGTAATTTCACCATGAAATCACACTATGTAACAATACTTTAAGGCCTAAACTATGAGTGTCCCTAGTAAGGTACATCATTTATGCATCCAGAAAATCAGTCACCGACGTGTTCAGAATTTATCAGATGTGAGAACCATCGTATATTCTAAAATTTCAGCCAATAGTATGCAGATTTTGGTAGTTACTACACCAAAACCTACATGTTACAGTAAATACCGTACACTTTTCCCCTTTTAAATGATGGAAGCTTTAATCTGCCAATATTTTCCAAAAGTATGAGATATTTATTGGACCTGATACAACTTGGTGTGGGGAAGGGAGGTGGTCATAAAACTATGACTCATTCAGAATCTGGGACTAGGCCTGCCAATTCTGTAACTATATAATGGCTTCATTCAAGTATATTAGCCTACATTTCAACTTTATGTTTCATTGCTCAACTCAAACATGAATTCTTGGAAATGATCTGATATGACCCTAATTCATTTTTGACAACTGTACTGGAAATGTCACTTGAAGTTTAGTAAATGCAGAGCCGTGCTAATCTTCCTGCAGCAATTGGAAGATTATTCCACCTGTAAGGCAGTAGGCTGCTTTTTAAAGAACACACTTTATTTACGCAAGTCTGTGCTGTTTTAGTATATGATCCACTGGCCATCTTCTTATGCACTTGAGGTTATTACTGCCATTTTCCCTATTTCTGTTAAAAGAGCGCACTTTATCTTCATTTATTCATTCAGTTTTATTATATGAATCGTCGGTCTCACCTCTTTATGATATCTGCTGCTATTGTATGACATTCTTACCTTGAAAAGTGGTGACCATATCTGAATTGATAATACAGTAAGCACATGTGCATGCGTTTTTTAATGTTGTCTACTCTCATGAATTAGTATATTTTGAAACTGAATCTTGTTGTTTTTAATGTGTGCTTTTTTTATATGGATGACCATATCTGATGCACCATGGCACAAGGGTTCCTGCGTTGCAGGGATGATAGTTTTTGTGCAGGAAGGTGTACCTTCCTGCACAAAAATGATCATTGATGGTGTTTTCCTCCTTTTATGTTTGCAGAACACATATAAAGAGCAAAAAACGAGGAGAAGTAAAGGTATTTTTTCTAGTTATGGCACTTTAACGCGGAGGCATAGGAATCTGACCCATTCCCAGGATAATGAAATCTTGTAGAACTGGGAATGCATCAGAATCCATGAGTGTTACATGAACACATTCATAGCAACACCCATGGAATACCCCTTTCACGCAGAGTAATGAATTAAACAGGGCCATATTTACAAAGTCATTAAAAACCATGCGGGGGGGGCTTTGTGTGGTCTTGTAAATATGGATCAGCATTGTGCACCAATGGAACTTCAAAAAAAGTGACGCTCCAGAGGCACAGTGGCCATGTAAATATGCCCCAAAATGTATATATTCATATTCGAAGAAGCATTCCAATAATCTCCTATAATAAATAATCAATTTGCTTGTTGGTACATTTACCATCCAACTGCATTTATTAGGCTGCAAAATGCACAGGCATATGTACTAAAATGACTGTAATTTTTACCACTAGGTGGTAGTTACCCAATCATGATTTATCACCAATGGTATTTCTTTCCAAACCACAAATTAATCTCACAAGGAGGGACGGGGCTTGGGAGGTCCAGCATACAGGCCGTATGGAATTATTGTAAACAAGAGAGTGCGCTGCTCCTAAAAATGAAAGGAAGAAGTGGAAGGGGGGAGGACGAGAAGAAAACCTAAATGGCGGGTAGGGAAAGTTATGTTAGTTACAAACAGGTGCTGGGATAGCTCCAATAAGGAGCAAGGGCCCTCACACACCCGAAGGGTGTCATGCTTCATCATAGGGCAGCTCCTCTTTGGCCGGCGCTGCAATGCCCAACGGGCCCTGCAGGGGGCTCCTTGCCGGAGTTCTTCTCAGTTTTCCTTCGTGAAGCTAAAAGATGTTGCGGGAGGGAACTTATGTGTTGTGAGTAGAAGTGGGATGGTGTGCGTGTGGTTAAAAATAGCTACAGGATTCTCCAATGGTAGTTTATTTGCGGGGTACCTGTGCCATGAGTAAAAATGTTAACTGGAAAGTCATGAACCGGAGGGGGAGAAATTAAACCTGCTTCAGTTTAAATGAATGAGTTGTTCAGGGGGTCGACATGTTTCATGCCCTATAAAGTCTGTACAGATCTAGGCATTTCATCAGGACCTAAGTATCTTCATCTACTCTTAGGGAGTGGCATGTACTGGGTATAGAAAAAAAGGAAAAGTCACATCCCCTCAAGTCTGGACTCAACTGTAGTCATATTGTGTGGTGAAAACAAGAGGTAATTGTATACCTCTGGAAAAGAGTGCACCTAAATGGGGGTGTTGATCTGCTCCAACTGAGACATGCCGGGCTGCTCGCTAGAGTTTCGAGAGAGACATAACATAGTTGAAGTGTCTTCTCACATGAGACCTACCCATGGTCGGCCGCCGCATGTAAATATGCCCCAAAATGTATATGTTCGAAGAAACGCTCCAATAATCTCCTAAAATAAAGCATCAATTTGCCTGTTGGTACATTTAACATCCAACTGCATTTATTTGGCTGCAAACTGCACAGGTGTATGTACTACAATGACTGTAATTTTTACTACCAGGTGGTAGTTACCCAATCATGATTTATCACCAATGGTATTTCCAAACCACACAGAGGATTGCGTTATTACAGTACCATTGTGCAAAAAGGGACATGGCCTATGTAATTATAGACATGGCTTAAACACATAAACTAAATTTCTTTTTTTTGTTGTAGCAGTTTTTTATAGTGCAAACTGGGGGGGGTGGTCTCAGAAAAGGGCATGGACTATGTAGTTAAAGACATGGGTTAAACACATAAACTAAATTTCGTTATTTGTTGCAGTTTTTTATAGTGCAAACTGGACCCAAGGTATTGGGGCGCTCCACATGAGCACCAATTACAATACACAAGGACACAATAATTTTCGCTAGGCGCAGGGACGTTAATGGATTTGCCCAGAATCAAAGGATGTTGAGCCGAAGCTGAGACTCATATTTGGTTCCCAAACTCCAAAGTCAGCAGCTCTGGTCGTTATGCTACATCATAGTGTTCCACCCAACTTGTATTTTTTGGTCTCTCTGTGCTTTCTGTTATTGCTATAACTGAACAACTGGTATACACTTAAACCCACAAACCACAATGCAGAAGAGACGAGGGATAAGACTGTCTCTGACTCCCTCACATAGACTTAATCTCACACAACAGAGACAACATCAAAAAAAGAAAAAAAGAAGATAAGACAATATTGGACGCAAAGAGTGGGAAAATCAATAGATTTTATAATACTGCCCTCACACACCCGAGAGTGTCATGCTTCATCATTGGGCCGCATCATACACCTAGGTGCAGACCAACACCTTAGATGGAGCGCAATTTTTTAGAATGGATGATGAAGAAAAGTGGTGAGGGTAGAGTATAAAGAAAAAACAAGCAGAACGTACACAAGTGTTTACTTCTGAGAGAAAAGAAACAAATAGTCTCCAAAGAAAAGGGACCAAAAGAAGAGCAGAAAGAAGTCTAAAACTGTCTCGGGGTTGACTCTCAGACTTTTATTCTTGTCAACCTCTGGCAGGATTAAAATAAACAAAATGGGGTATCCAGGGCAGGTAACGACCCTACAATCCCCCTGCTAAAACCAACATGTTTCTGCCAGCTCTATATGTGCCCAACCGGGTCACTTTGGCATTCATCAGGGTGTTGGTCCCTTGGGTTTGGTCTATACCCCTTCTCGGGTATTTTTTACCTTATTCAATCGGGGTAATATCCCCGCGTCACTCTTTCTGGAATTTCCAAGAGGATAAACATATCTACAACAGAAGAAGACAAAGAAATGGATCATCATTCCCACTCTCCCTCTTCTCCTAGTTGTTCAAAATAATCATTGTATTTCCCACGCATCCTTTTAACGTGATCTATAATCTCCAAAGCAGCCTCACCTTATAGCAAAACCAGAACCCCAAAATTGTGGGAACCGCGACCCCCAGGCACCACTACATCAAGTGTACAAGTTTCCGATCCTCCTCTGTGTGTATATACAAGAATTATCCATTTAAAAGAAACGATCCATAGCTTACACCGTGTCTCTTACAGTATACTCTGCGTGTCAAATCACGAATTATTAGTCTATATCTCCTGTCCACGTGACCCTCTTCAAAAGGAACATAGTAATACTCACAAGAGTTTACGAGAAATGTTCTAAACACGGGACAGCGGGGGAGGGTGCTCTTGTCGTCACACTCTGTATGAGGAAGGAGCATTAATATAAAAAACACTCGTTTGTCTGACAAAAAAACTCCCACTCAATCAACTTCTCCACACAGCCCGTTCACATTTAATGGCCATGTGTATTCACCCCCGTCCTTGTTCCACTATTCGACTCTTTATACTAATGTAGCACTCAAGGCATTGTCGAAATTGATATAGTGGCTGAACGGCATTCACACTTCGAGTAACTTGCTCGCACCACCGGGATGTCTCTACTGCACTTACTACTCCAAAGAGACACTGTCTCCTATCTCCCCTCGTCCGTCCTCCGACGATACGGGTGTCTCACATCGAGCCCTTATTTGAAGAGGGGACGTTTCCGTGTGCGCGGAATCCTCAACGCCCACTCTGTGCATTCCCCAGCATGCCCGCTGTTTCATCAACATAGAAAGAGGCCTTCTGATCGATATCGCCCCAGTTAGTATTCCTAGCGGCCATCTTGGAGTTCCTATAAACCTCTAATTTTGCCATTTTCACATCACAGAGGTATTCTTATCGGTTAGGGGGAATGAATCTTAATGTACTCGCATTTCACCCTTCCTTCAAGGGTAAGATTAATATGTAATCTCTCAAAAATGTACGAGGGAGTGGTACACCAGAGTGGATCGACTAATTAGTTCCTCCTCTTCTTGAGTAAAACCCATTTACTATTTCCGTGAACCCATTCCTATTGTATGATTCCATATAATTGGAACCAGGGGATTCCATCATTTAATCCTCTGGTATGGCTCTTCACACATTCTACCCATCTCTGTTCTCTCATTAAAAGGAAACTCGAGATGTCATTTGTGTTCTGTGGAATAAAAGGTTTATCCACTACTAACCATCTCAGGTCCTTCTCATTATGTTCCTTCTCAAGAAAATGGGCAGTAAGTCTCGTGTTAGATTTACCACAGCGTATTGTACTCATGTGTTCTAAAATCCGGACTTTTATTTTCCGTGTCGTCATGCCCACATACAATAAATCGCAGGGGCACTTCAAGATATAGATCACGTTTTCAGTGTTACACATGGTATGTTGTCTAAGTTCCCAAGGGCTCTTCAGACCGATGTCAATATTTTTTCCATTAATTGACAGGGGACAGGCTCTGCAGTAGCCACAGGCGTAATGCCCAACCACTGGAGGTAAAGGCTGAAGGCCAAAACCCAGGTAACCCACGTCTCTGACCGGTCTCGGGCGGGTATTCACAATAATGTTCTTAATACTTGCACTTTTCTTAAATGCGAATAAGGGGACAGGTTGGTTCAGCCCATTTGAGTTTAGAATCTGCCATTTCTTCTGGATGATTTTTTTGAGGTGATTCGAGGATGTATTATATGTGGTAACACAAATACTCCTATCCGTTGTCTCTCTCTTGTTGGTTTCGAGAAGGACATCCCTATTGCAATTCCTAGCTCTTTTCTGAGCCCTTTTAATTACATCCTCGGGATAGTCTCTACTCCTGAGTTTTTCACTCAGAATTAGTGCTTCCTTTTTGTGGTCCTCCACCTGTGAACAGTTCCTGCGAAGACGCAGGAACTGTCCATAGGGAAGGTTTTCCCTCAAGGCCCGTGGATGGAAGCTCAGAAAAGATAGTAAATTGTTCCTATCCGTTTCTTTGTGGAACACATTGCTAGTCAGAACACCTCCCTCGGCTTTGATATTCAGATCGAGGAAGGGGAGGGTATCATTTGTAATCGTTCCAGTGAAGAACAGAAAAGGATTCCTCAAGTTTAACCAGGTTAGGAAGGTCTCAGCCGAGACCCTGTCTCCCCGCCAGATGATAAGAACATCATCTATGTACCGATGCCAATCCCTTATGTTATTCAGAAAGGGATTAGACGGTTGAAAGATTACTTCTTCCTCAAACTTTGATACATACAGACATGCCAAACTGGGGGCACAAGAGCTCCCCATGGATGTTCCGTGGGTCTGTAAATAGAATTTGTCCTCAAACTTGAAGAAATTCTTTGTAAGCGCCAGTTCCAAAAGGCAGAGTATAAAAGCCCTTGGTGTCTGGAAAATCCAGTTCTCTGAGAAAAGTATATTCTCAATCATCCTCAGAGTCTCTTGTTGGGGGATGTTGGTGTACAAAGATTCTATGTCCAGCCCAATCAGTAAGTCTTTATCTACATCAAACTCTAGATCTTTAATGAGGTTCAGCACCTCTCTAGTATCTTTAAGATATGCAGGCATCTTTTTTACCTTATTCAATCGGGTAATATCCCCAGAAAGAGTGACGCGGGGATATTACCCCGATTGAATAAGGTAAAAAATACCCGAGAAGGGGTATAGACCAAACCCAAGGGACCAACACCCTGATGAATGCCAGAGTGACCCGGTTGGGCACATATAGAGCTGGCAGAAATATGTTGGTTTTAGCAGGGGGATTGTAGGGTCGTTACCTGCCCTGGATACCCCATTTTGTTTATTTTAATCCTGCCAGAGGTTGACAAGAATAAAAGTCTGAGAGTCAACCCCGAGACAGTTTTAGATTTCTTTCTGCTCTTCTTTTGGTCCCTTTTCTTTGGAGACTATTTGTTTCTTTTCTCTCAGAAGTACACACTTGTGTACGTTCTGCTTGTTTTTTCTTTATACTCTACCCTCACCACTTTTCTTCATCATCCATTCTAAAAAATTGCGCTCCACCTAAGGTGTTGGTCTGCACCTAGGTGTATGATGCGGCCCAATGATGAAGCATGACACTCTCGGGTGTGTGAGGGCAGTATTATAAAATCTATTGATTTTCCCACTCTTTGCGTCCAATATTGTCTTATCTTCTTTTTTTCTTTTTTTGATGTTGTCTCTGTTGTGTGATATACACTTAAACCCAGCCTGGACTATTGGCTTTGTCAAGGGTTGTCCCTGTGAGCTGTGCAGAATAACCATGTATTCTGAGCACCTTTTTAGGTCTCGCCTGGCGTAGCTGCGCGCATGCGCAGTCTCGCTGCCGAGATTTAGTGTTAACAGGTATTTTCTGTAAGGGGCATTAAGCCCCGCCCTTCTTTTCCATTGGATGGCGTCACCGTTTATGGTAAACGGTGGCCAGCCATTGGAAAAGAGGTGTCGGTGACGTATTTGCTTGGCTTTTCGAGCCGTCCCATTTGGACGGACCCGCTTGCTTTGCGTTGGTCGCAAAAGGTTTCTTATCTTTATGGGGCCAAACACATGGCCCCATAAAGAAAAGAAACCTTTTGGCAGGCGAGGCCGGCAGGAAAAGCCAAGCAAATACATCATGGGAGGGGAAGAGTGTGGGGGGGATGAGTCGGGTGGGGGCTTGCAAGGCACGTCCGAAGAACTGCGAGGGGGGACTGAACACATGAAGTTTATGAGGGAAGATGTTACAGCGGGCAGTCTGGAGGAAGCGATGAAGTAGTGTGTGGGGTGCCGGTGACTTTGAAGCAGGGGAACAAAAGTCTGGAGAGAATAAAGGAGCCCCGGGGGGTGGCAGCGGGGCACCCGAAGCCTGCGAGGAGCGCGAGTCAAGGAGGGTGTGTTCGTGCGGGCAGAGGAAGTGTCTGGAGGGGAGAGAGCCAGTAAGAGGAGAGTGCAGAGGAAGCGTGTGAGGGGAAGAGGAAGCCTGCGAGGGAGGGAGCCCATGAAGGGAGAGAGAAGGGGGAGGGTCAGGAAGCGCGGCGGCAGCGGCGGAGGAGGAGGCGGCGCTCACACACTGTGCCACTGGGTCACCGGGCACGGCAGACGGTGGCTGGGGAGATAGCGGGCAGCGGCCGAGTCCCGAGCTGGGTGTGTGCGGGGTGGGGCAGTCAGTAGGCGGCGCTGAGAGCGGCCGAGGCACCGGCTGTTCTCCGGGTTGCTCCGGGCACTGCGGCTCAGCAGATCTCCCCTCTGCGGGTCTCAGTGGGTATCTTTGCTGCGGGTCCCGAGCTCGGGTCCCCTGTCCGGCAGGAAGCTGTGGGGGCCGAGGCGCAGGATGGGCTGCACGGTGAGCGCCGAGGATAAAGCCGCGGCCGGCCTGTGTGCCACGGGCAGCCTGTGCGCACGCGACTAACTCTGCAAAAGGGTGACCTCTTTTCAAGTGGCACACTGTGTGCAAGGGTCAGTCTGCGTACCTTGGGCACTCAGTCTCTAAGGGACAGTTTGCGTAGAAGTGGCAGTGTTCATGGGCAGGCCGTGCAGAAGAGACATCCTATGCACAAGAGAGATACCCCCATGAGTCCAAACTGATTCCCACTGTCCACCCCCGCCCGTCCCGCACACACTGGTGTTTGGGAAGACCCCCCTCCCGGTTGGTCTCCCCCAGCAAGGAAACCCACTGTTAGTGGGGTGCACTTTAACGAGTAACCAAGAGACAGCCGTCAGCGCCAAGATGCTGAGAAAATTAAAAACGCGATTTATAAATACTCCGTAAAATATCCTAGTATTGGGTTCTTTGGCGGCTTGTTGTGGATGAGGGCGCCCTTCTTGGGGTCTGGAGCTATTGGTAAACTCCAGGATCCTTGGCACAGTCTGAGAATGGGGCGCGAGACCAAGGGCAGGAGGAGAAGGCAGCTGTCAGGATGAGGTAGGGGCAGCCTCGGGTGTACATGGAACAACCGGTATACCGGGGGTGCCCTGTGTACATGAGAAACACTGATTTATACATGGAACAGCCTGTAGAAAAAGAAGAGCCTGTGTACAGGTGAGAGCAAAATCCTATATTCAATGGGTCGCCTTCTGCGCGGATGAGAAAGGCCGCTCCTGGGTGAGGTCAGCCTGTGTACAATGATGAGGGCGGCTCTGGAGACCAGAGGTCGACCTGTGAGTGCATTGATTAACAAGCATTTGCAATGCAATAGGTCTCGCATTTACGCAAGTTTAAGCTAATGGCATTGTAAAAGACAATGCATTTTATTTATGTTTTAAAAACAAAAATAAAAGGCATTGTCATTTGCAATATCAATAGCTCAAACTCGCATAAATGCGAGACCTATTGTATTGCAAATGCTTGTTGACTTACTGACAGCACTGTGAGAAACTCGCCCTGCCTACAGCCTGAGCTCCAGGGCATTCAACCATGGTCGTTATAAACACCTGGAGCTGACCCAGTTCAATGCATGCACTATACCAGAGTAATGCTCCACAAAAAAAAAAAACACAACATTCTGAGAATAGTGCAAGATTCAGTAAAACGTGAAATACAAGCGGAAGCTGACAAGGATTACTTGAAGGGACCCGGCCCACTTAAAACTCTGCCCCTGTCATGCAATGCAATTTACAGGGCACAGCGCTGCGTTCCATGACGTGTTTCTAAACCTGGGCTACCATGTCTCATGTGAGCGCTGCCGGGGCTCATTTATGACATACGGCCGCTTGTCTCAGGGTTGTTCTGCTTTTAAAACATATTTAAACAATCTAGTCATGCAGTACTCACAGGGCTGTCCACAGTACCGGCGGCCGATCGCTTGTTTCTGCTTCGTGCCGCCTCGTGATTCTCATTGGCTGATGAAATTGCTCTTTCGTGGACATTCCTTGGAGGATGTCCACGCGCTGCTGCGCTGATCACTGCAATCACACAGAGAAGCAACACAGCTGTCAGCACGCGAGCCATATCCGTTGCCTGCTCAAGCGGGAGCTAGACTGAACACCCTGCTCGGACACAGACTCGGTTAGACGAGGACGTCACTTCCTTTACTTAACTTTATAGGGAGGCTTTCGAAACTACGCCTTTTAATTGGGAAATCCTCCGCCACCACCAGTGAATACGTGCTTCTCCCTGAAAGTTTCCAGGAATCTCACAATAATTAGCCCTTTCTAGGTGTGTCTACAGAGGCCGAGCTCTTCCATTGTCACTCAATGAAACCACTGAGGTGTGATTAATACTCGAGCATCTCTAGTTTGGAGTTGTTATTCAGCAGATCAACAAACAATACTAAGATTAAAAAAGCCTTAGAATTTCAGACAGGTGAATCAGAATGGAAAAATAATAAGGGAAAATACCAAATGGGATGGAACAAGGAAGTAAAAGGAGGAAGGGGGTGGTAATGCTATGTCATTAGTTAGGGTTAAAACGTTTAATCCTGAGTACCAGTGTGATCTGTGGATTTCCTGTCACTCATTTTGGGGGATACACAACAGCTTCTAAGGTTGTGGTTGAAAATCTGTCTTATTGAGAATGTTTCGTTCCTGGAGTTACTCAAGCACAATTGCTGTCTCTGCCTTGAAAGATAAAAGTGGAGAAAACATTCTGTGTAAGATTTACCAGTGTCCGTCGATGTTGGTGGATATTCTGCCTGCATACAGAGGGCACTAAGAATGCCCACTAAACTTGTGGTACGTTTTCAGTGTCCATGAAGTGCTCTCCCTAAAATGCTGGGAGTTAAAAATGAGCATTTTTGCGAACCTATACATTTGTTCTCTATGCCCACACCATGACCATTGCCGCAGTTCATGGAGTTCCCTTTGCCTAACATGGCGGTGGACTAATCACACTAGAGTGAACAACTGACCCCCGACTATGTGTCGCAGAATCAACTTCAGACACTGGTGAAGTCGATGGCAAAGCTGGAAGAGTTTTAGCTGGTGGCATTCCCTACACCTAGAGTACACGATCCATAACTTGCATAAAAGCCATGCAAACCATAACCCTCAGACCAAAAGCAATGCACATGATCACACACTTTATTAAACAGATGCAGTGACAAACATTGTACCGCATCTTACAGATGAGATGTCATATCACTTTATCCATACCACTCTCAGAGATGATTAGGAATGTAGTATAAATCTTGGGTTCATTAAGTGTTGTTTAACTACATTATATTTTTGGGTGTTTTTATTTATTGGAATAAACATTATGAAGTCAAAAACATTGCATTTGGTGTGCGAGGTACCACAGATGGTGAATTTCAGTTTTAATTTTTTTTTATTTTATAACCATATCTGCACTTGACCTGATTTTTTAGGTGAGTGTCTGAGGTTTGTTTTAAACATATGTTGAGGTGCTGCAGCTATATGCATGTATAACTTCACCTTAGCTGTGAGTTACCGTTACCTTATACCACAAAGTAACTATATTGGCCCTGTGGCCACCCGCCCCAGGCAGCCAACCCCATGCTGCTGGATACGCTAAATTGCACCACTGATTTTCCCTACTGATATAGCCTAACAGACCTTTGATTTACCTCCTGTAAGTGGTTGAGGGGAACAAAACAATATGGAATTATACGTTCAATATAGACATGCTTCAAAGGACCATAGACTCCGAACTTCAGATTTGTTGATTTATTATAAGGCCAAAAATAATTGAATGTAGACACACCAATGAATCACAGTATACAGATACAGAAACATCAATATGGAGCCGAGTCTACGAATATAGGTTATTCAGCACAAAAGGAATAAAATAACAAGCTCCAAAATCAAGATGCAACAAAGAATAGATGCGGAATCTAAATTTCTTTTCATTAGGAAAAACAAAAGCTGTCCCTACACTGCTCTACATGGTAGTCCTACCTAATTCTCTTGCCTAGTTTCCCAAAGGTGTCAGCACGTGTTGACTTCCTAAGAAGTACTCACGTCAAATGAAACATACTCCACAACACACTACAGGTAATGCCATACGTCAAAGGTAAGTGATGATATCGGATACCTTCTTCCACTGATGCTGGCAATTGCATACACACATAGCAGTCTTTCGCTTCCATGGTATCAACATACTCATACAATAACCAAGCATATGCATTCAGCATGAAATCATCCTTTGATAGATCCACATGTAACTTTCAACTGGTTTCTTTAATCATCTCTCTTTCCTTCACGAATACACCATCATCTAAATCAGAAGTAGGTGGGATAGGTGTCAACTGTTCTCCATTCTTTTCAGCATCGTGAGACCCAACCAAAGAGGTGATAATCACGACAGTTATGACAGTAAGCACTACTACAAAAAGGGTACCAATTATGCACCTCTGCTTGCGTCCTGAGTTTTCAAAAGCCATGATTTTCCTGTTCAGTTTTGAAGTGCAAAGGAAGTAATAAAGTCTCTTTTGTTGTTCTCTTTTCTTCGCTTTATTCTGTTATTCACATTGTCTCCTTAAATTGCTTTCTCCATTCGATTATTACAATATTAGTTCGTTAGTACTAAACCTGTTGAAGTGATGTAGTCAACCCTAGCCCTCAATTCTTCTGCTAATTGAAATGTCCCTAAGTTTAGATCTTCTTCCACTTGGCTCTAGGTTATCTTCTTTCTAAGGCCTAATGTGTTCTTCTGTCACAGTTTAAGCTTCATCTGTAATGATTTCGATCCGAAAATGGTAAGGACAAGTTGCAGAATTTCTGCACGGATTTCTCCCAATTCTTGTGCGGTAAGCTGTCGACCAAATGAAGGGAAAACAACCTGATTGAGGATCAAAAATCGCAAACCACTCAGCCTTGGCGAATTAGGGACTGTCAGCATTAGGGTTCCAAAGCTTCCACTCCAGGGACAAGTAACTGAATATCAATCGAGAGGGTGTCCCCTCCGTAGCTCACTATTCCAGTTCCCAATCTCCCGGAATTCTTCGGGCTCTGCATCTGCAGCCAAGCATGTCCACTCAGGAGATGTGTACTTTTGCAATGGTATCCTCTTTCTTCTTCATCGTCTCAGACTGTCTTGTCTTTCTTCTGTTTCGCTTTGATCAGATTCAGACGTTTCAGGAATAGGAACAAGATTTTTCTCTGATGCAAGCCTTATGTTCAGCCTTTCTTTTCTGGCTGGCCACTTCTCTGTTCTGGCATCTGCTCTCCTTTCTTCCTCTTGGTCTGATCCTTCTGCGCCAGCTCGTTCACTCAGGTCTGATTCAAAGTTCACATCCGCGATCTCGTTGATCTCAGGTTCTGTATTTAACTCTGAGGCAGTTTGCTCTCTTCTTTCCTGCATGGTTGACTGTCCAGCCTCATCAGAACTGTTTATGACTTGATCTGTTCCTTCAATCTGTGTTTAATTTTCAGTTATTTCTCTTGGAACAAGGGGAGTCGTTTCTTCCACAGGCTCTGGTACTCGGCGAGTATGCGAAGCATGGATCCAATTCGGCAATCCTCCACACTTCATAGCTGTACTTGTGACCAGTATCACCTGGTATGTTCCTCGCCAATGGGCATCAAGGCAGCTTTTCCTCACGTGCTTTCGAACCAGCACCCAGACACCAGGGTTAAGATCATGCAGCAGGTCTCTCTATGTGGATGCAGTCGTAGCCTCGACCTGGTGAGATACAGAATTAACCACATCAGCCAGTCCTCTACAATAATCCAACACCAAATCATCTGTGATGTTTATCAACGCTGTTGCTGGCACCATAGGCAATCGCATAGATCTTCCTGTTAATATCTCATGGGGAGAGAGCCCTGTTCTCCTATCAGGAGTGCTACGCAAACTCATGAGCACTAAGGGTAGCGCATCTGGCCATTTCAGTGACGTCGATGAACAAACCTTTGCCACTCTCTACTTAATGGTGCCATTTACCTGCTCCACAAGACCAGATGCTTCAGGCCTGTAGCTACAATGCAACCTCTGATCAATGTTCAATGCGGCACATAACAACTTCATAAGTTCGCTATGGAAGTGTGTCCCTCCATCTGTCGCCACAGAGGTTGGAAATCCATACCTCGGTATCAGTTCCCTCAATAGCAGCTTTGCCACTGTGAGACTATCACATCGCCTAGTTGGATAGGCCTCCACCCAAAGCAAAATGATACACACCACCACCAAAACATATCTCAGCCTGTTACATCTTGGCATTTCAATAAAGTCTAATTGTATCCTATTGAAAGGACCTCCTGATTTTCCAATGTGACTCATTGTAACCACAGTTCTCTTTCCAACATTCATTTGCTGACACGTAACACACCTGTGACACACTTCTTCAGCATTCACACAAAATCGTGGATTAAACCACGTTTGACTGAACACTCGCACCATGGCATCTCTGCCCAGATGGACTGCTCCGTGAATTTGCCTTGCCATCGGGCTCAATAGACAATTGGGTAATACTGCTCTGTCGTCTGTTGATACCCAAATGCCATCTTCTCTCTTTTCACAGCCTGCTGTGACCCATGAAGCAGCTTTTTCCTCTGAAACTTCATCTTGTAGCCGCTTCACCTCATCCCAGGTATCAGCTACCGCTAACATCATGCTGAGCTCGGTCTCTTCTATGCTCTCTCCTATATATTCTCCATTGAAAACACAAGCATGTATAGCACAAAAACGAGCTACTTTGTATGCGTAGTTGTTTCCTTTCGTGACAAAGTCCTCTCCCCTCCCATGAGCAGCACATTTCACCACAGCAATCTTGGTTTTTGCAAGGTGTCCAATAATTGGCGCACATATTCTCCATTACGGATAGGGGGCCCTGAGGACGTAAAAAATCCCCTCTGTGACCATAACTGGCCAAAGTCATGAACTAATCCAAACCCGTATTGGCTGTCCATCTAAATCGTTACTCGGATTCCATTTAAAATGGTACAGGCAAGTATCAGAGCAATAATTTGAGCTACCTAAGCAGAATATACTCTATTCAAACAGGCAGCTTCCACCACCCCCATGATGGTGCACACAGCAAACGCTGCTCTCAAGTACCCTTCATTGTCTCTTAAGCATGAACCATCAACAAAAAGGATCAAATCAGATTCAGGAAAAGGTTCATCAACAATGTCAGGTCTGGGTTTGGTAGATAGTTCAGTAACATCAAGGCAGTCATGCACTTCACAATCCTCATCATCTTCCTCTTGTGGAATGGATAACTATGTAGCAGGGTTCAAGGTGGTACAATGTTTCAAAGTGACATTTTCAGAAGCCAAAATAACTTGCTCATACTTGGTCAGTCTATTATTTGGTAGATACTGTGTCTTAGTTCTTCTCATCAACAGTTCTACTGAATGTGGCACATAAACAATAGGTGGATGACCAATTACTATGCTTTCACATCTCTCAATGCTGACACCAGTTGCAGCAACAGATTTGAGACATCCGGGCAACGCAGAAGCTACTGGATCTAATGTGGCTGAGAAGTAAGCCACTGGTCTACGGGCACCCCCATGTGTCTGTACAAGGACTGTTAACGTACATCCCTCCTTCTCACAGCAGAAGAGCGAAAACGCTTTGTTATAATCTGGCCTTCCAAGAGCTGGAGCGCGACATAAACTTTCTCTCAGCTCTCAGAAGGCTCTCAAGCATTCTTCATCCCATGGTACCGGATCACTAATGTCTTTTTGAGTCAGTCTCAACGGTGTCTTTGCTTGCAATGAAAAGTTTGGGATCCACTGTCAACAATAGCCGACCATTCCCAAAAACATGCAGACTTCCCTCTGTGTTTTCGGAGTTTCCATTTGCAGAATCGCCTCTATGCCATCTGGTGACACTCTTTGTTTTCCTTTCTCAATCCGGTGACCAAGATACTGTACTTCAGGCAAACAATACTGAAATTTGTTTGGGGACACCTTGTGTCCAATCTCTGCCAAATGATTCAGTAAAGCCACAGTGTAAATCCTATAGGCGTCTTCGGTCTCTGAAGCGACCAAGAGATCATCAATGTATTGAACCAGGACTGACCTCTGAGGCATCACCAGCCCTTCAAGATTCTTCTTCAGACACTGGCTAAAGATGGAGGGGTTTTCTGTATACCCTTGAGGGATTCTACACCATGTTAAAACACAGTCGCCCATCCTAAATGCAAACAAATGCTGGCTCTCTTCATACAATGGTATTGAGAAAAATGCCTGACACAAATCTATAACTGTAAACCATTCTGCTTCGCATGGTATCTGGAATAGAATAACAGCTGGATTCAGTACCACAAGACAACAGGGAATAACAATTTCATTAACCCTGCGGAGGTCTTACACTATTCTGTACTTGCCACTAGGCTTCTGCAGTCCCGTGATAGGTGAATTACAGGGACTTTCTCGTATCTCCTTGAGAATGCCTTGTGCAATCATGGACTCAATGACAGGTCTTATTCCGGCAACAGTTTCGGGAGTCAATTTATACTGCGGCGTTCGTGGAAATTCGGCATTTGGTTTGACCTGCATCTTAACAGGCTCAACCCCTCGGATTAGCCCTATATCCTCACCTGTGAAATCCCACACGTTCAGATCTACTGAATCTCTCAAATCATGCGGTAATTCCTGTCTGGTGAGAACTACAAACAGTTCTGCACACATGCTCATATTGGCCATTTTAAAATCAGCGTCATCATCACAGGTCTGCAACTCCACACCTCTCGGAGTGCACGATATAGTACAATTTAACTTGTACAAAAGGTCTCGTCCCAAAAGACAGACCGGACTTGAATTGCACACTACAAATTGATGTCTATCTCGGAAAGGTCCTATTCTCACGGGTAATTCAGTTGTCAGTGGATTGGTCATTTTCTGATTACTGATCCCCACTACTTGTACCGACTGTCCTGAAAGAGTTAAATTTGGGACCACTGAAGTCCTCACTGTGGAGCGAGCAGCTCTAGAGTCTAATAAAAAGGTAACAGGATATCCATTCACATCTGCATCTATGAACGGCCCACTTTGGTCTACTTCCAGAGCTGCGCCCAAGGTGCATTCTTCCTGCACCCCCTCTGACACTCCAGGGAATCCTGTGTCTGATCAAATCTATCTTGTATTTCAAAGTAAGGCATCTGATGGTACAACTGATTATGGTAAGCCCAAAATAAAACCGTACCTGGGAGGTTTGAAAAACCAGCGAAACTCTGCCCCACAGCAGCGGCTCATCATCTTGTCTGCCTGAGAATCCTGTCCGACAGCTCCTCCATTGCTGTAGTCCCCCCGCCGCCGCTCCTGCCATCAGCGGCCGCAGAGCGGGGGACTACATTTCCCTTGGTGCTTTGTGGCAGGAGCCGCCACCGGCATCTCCCGCCCCCCAGGAGGCTGTATAAAGGCCTGCGCTGTCCGTGGAGCGGGCGTAAGCCCAAAATAAAACCGTACCTGGGAGGTTTGAAAAACCAGCGAAACTCTGCCCCACAGCAGCGGCTCCTCATCTTGTCTGCCTGAGAATCCTGTCCGACAGCTCCTCCATTGCTGTAGTCCCCCCGCCGCCGCTCCTGCCATCAGCGGCCGCAGAGCGGGGGACTACATTTCCCTTGGTGCTTTGTGGCAGGAGCCGCCACCGGCATCTCCCACCCCCCGGGAGGCTGTATAAAGGCCTGCGCTGTCCGTGGAGCGGGCGTAGGCCCAAAATAAAACCGTACCTTGGAGGTTTGAAAAACCAGAGAAACTCTGCCCCACAGCAGCGGCTCATCATCTTGTCTGCCTGAGAATCCTGTCCGACAGCTCCTCCATTGCTGTAGTCCCCCCGCCGCCGCTCCTGCCATCAGCGGCCGCAGAGCGGGGGACTACATTTCCCTTGGTGCTTTGTGGCAGGAGCCGCGACCGGCATCTCCCGCCCCCCAGGAGGCTGTATAAAGGCCTGCGCTGTCCGTGGAGCGGGACGCGCGCGGGACGCCGGGCTAACCCCGGGCAAAGGGCGGGCTCTCTGTGGCCCTCAGAGGCCTGAGGAGTCTGGGCTGGGCCAGAGACTTTGGTTCTGCAGGGAATGTTCATATGTTGCGATCTGTGAGTGTATATTTTAATATTTGTGTGGGTAAAAAGTGCTGACTGTTGTAGGGCTGTATCATTGTAGCAATTTTTAAACAGTGGGTAGAAATAAGTTAACTTGATGTCTAAAGGAAAAAGTGATAGAATTTCGTCTGGGGTGGGTACAATGGATAATTATCTGATCAGGAAGGTAAATCAGATCAATAACGATAGAAGGGCATCACTGGGACAGGAGACCCCTATAACGATACAGGAAGAGGCGCCTCTCTTAGTGGCGGATACACTTGTGCCCAGTAACCCCACTATTGGCGTAAGGAAAGTTGTAACGGCTATAGCCCAGGTGCATGCTGAGAGGTATGAAGATCGGCCAGACAGCTCTAGGGCTGAAATAGAGCATGCTTTGTCACCCCTAAGATCGGTTAGAAAATATAAAAAAGTACAACAGGGATGTAGGGGGATGTATAATCAAAAAAGAGTAGTCATATCCAATCATAAAAGGGGCTTTTCCCTGGAGTCAATGACGGGAAAAAGTTCTTCTCTGGGGCAAATAGGGACTGTGCCATCGCCATCGACAAATCCAACAAACATCTTAGTAGAACATACTGGGTTATTAAATACTGGTGATACAGAGGATAAAGGAGAAGTACCGGTTAGTTTCTGCACTGATGATTCTCTGCTAAGTACGCTTGCCAATACCTGTGAGTCTTTGCCGAGTTTCTTTAATAGCAATGATGATGAAGGGTTACCAAATCTCCCTAGATTCTCCATTGCAACTCCCTCGAACTCAAACGATATGTCATCACCTAAAGTTAAAAGCAAAAAAAGAGGGGGTGGTCTATTAAAAAAGCGGCAAGCCAAAATACAAAACAGGAGTTCAACCTCAATTTTGAGGGATGTGGTTGATTCATTGGCTCCTCTTATGGTCCCCTTAATGGCAACCCACTGTTCTATTAGTGAGGGTGATTTGTTGGAAAAAAATTGAAAACTTGGTAAAATTATTATTGCAGCCCCTTTTAGAAAAGACGACTTTGATTAGCACGCACTTGGACTTGATCGAGAAAAAGGTAGAGGTTAATACACTCTTACTATCTGACTTGGCGAAAGGGTTAATTAATATAAACCCCAGTAAAATACCTGTAAAAATGACGACAGCAATAACAAAAGCCCCACTATGTCCCACTCCCTCTTCAAAATGTAACCAGGTCGGGAAAAAGTCAACTTGTCCTTCCCTGGAAAAAATAAAAACACCTCCCTTGCTGAAGAAGAAGCCTGCCTCTAAGGTGCAACTCCAAAGTAAAGTAGGTGACCAAATGGGGGATAACTTGATCTTAGAAGAAAAAGCAGTACCACCGCAAAACAAGGCCAATAAGGATAATGGGCCCGGGAATTTTCATAACAAAAAATGGCAATCACACAGAATAGTAGATTTACCGCCAGAAGCTGCCCCTTATGCGATTGTCATGGCGGGTGTCCCCGAGCTCCCTTTTGGGAATAGGGAAGATCATCAAGCCTTAAGGAACAAAGTCACTCATTGGCTTCGTAATAATAGACCCTTGCCTGCCTACATAAATGGGGAAATTTTAAATGTTAGGCGTTCAAATTGGGTGGGGTCACGACCTAAAGAAAAGAAAGGGGATGTAATCATCGTAAACTTTAAAGATCATAGAGCTGTTAGGCATATTGGGGATTGGTATGACTCAAGAAGTAGTGACTCCATCTCTACACATTATCTTAGTTACTTCTATTCATACTCTCCAGTTCAACATCCTATAAATCAGGAGGTAAGAAGGCAGCCTGTAAATAGGCTTGGCTTTAACCATCATGGATATAGCCGGATTCCTTTTTTGCAACCACAGAGCTCCTTTAATTTCCATCCTAGGCAGTTTTATCCTTCCACCCCAGGCCCTAATTATGGAAATAATTATTTTTGGGACAACAGAGGTATGGCTCTACCTGCTTATAACATACCAACTCACAATCGGTTTGATGCTTTTTCAGGCCTTGAAAATGTGGATTGTCACAAGAAGGAAACTCGTTATAGTAAAACATTAGGATTAGGTGGGCACACCGACGAAATCAAGGGGAACGCAAAAGAACAGAGGCTTTGGGATGGTAATGAGGACATTATACAAGCACAAATTGCCCAAAGAGTGATTCATGCTGATATTGAGGAGGACTGTTGCAAGATCTTTGCAACCTTGACTTAAAAGAGGGGGGAAATAATGGAGGAGTTAGTTACCCGCGACATGAAAAGGTGTTGGGCAACGCCTCCTTGGGGGATTTTGGAGCAAATGAAACAAGGAAATCCTGTACACTCCTATTTTGGAATGTGGCAGGATTAAGGGAGAGAATTAAAAACCCATCTTGGGAAACTGTTATAAATGGACATGACATTTTGGCCCTCCAAGAAACCTGGTCTATTGAACCAGTGTATATAAGTGGCTATAGAAGCTTTTTTACTCCGGCCGTGGGGGGCCAATATGGGAGAGCAAAGGGAGGTTTAATTACGTTCCTCTCAAACCAGCTCAAATGTGAGCAGGTTTGTTTTATGCCAAAATCTAGTTATTATCAATTAATAACCTTAAGCAACAAGAAGGGAGTTAATGTTGTTGTTATAAATTTTTATAATAATATTCCGAGAAAAGAAATTCCTAGCATTTTAAAAATGCTGAGGGAGGACATACAACACAAAATAGATAAAACCGACAGGGAATTAATAATTTTATGGGGGGGGGATTTTAATTGCCCACTCTGTGTAAAGGGCAAACAGGGTATCTGTGGCTTAATGTTAGAGCAGGAGATAAACCTAACCCATTTTGATCACTCTCTGACCGGGGACCTATTAAATGATATATTGTTTATGTACGATCTGGGTTATGCAAATGAAATAGCCCAAAAACCTACTACCTTTGTGCCCACATTTATTGGTAGAGGAGCATTGTCCACTATTGACTTTATCATTGCCTCAAACAGTTGCAGCCATAAGATCAATAGGATAAAAATTATGGAGTTGCCATTAAGTGACCATCTGCCTCAAATAATGGAGGTCGAAAACCCATTTTTTGATCGGCATGAGGATGTGCCCTCTATATGTACAGCTCCTGATGTGGCCCTTGGGAGACAGAATGGGTACACTCTTAAATGGGGTAAGGTTGTCCCAGAAATGTTTTTAGGTAAATTGTTGAATGTTTGCTCAAATAGTTTTATGATCTGCCTGGAAGAAAAGTCTAACAATGAGCTGATAATAGAGCATTTTAATATAATAGCTTCCACAATTAAGAATAGTCTGCGGGTGGAGGTAAAGAATAGGGCAAAGGGTAATAAAAGTTGGTTTGACAATGCCTGCACAAGGGCATTGACTGATTTGAAACATGCTATTCATAGGATACTCCGAGAT
Source organism: Triturus cristatus (assembly GCF_964204655.1). Taxonomy (NCBI): domain Eukaryota; kingdom Metazoa; phylum Chordata; class Amphibia; order Caudata; family Salamandridae; genus Triturus; species Triturus cristatus. The sequence goes on along the minus strand of NC_140593.1, from coordinate 907,748,123 downwards.
CTTTTAGAAATAAGAGGTTTTAGGAAAAAATATAATGAGGCTTTAAAAAATAGAAAGAATGCTATAAAAAAGGAGGCCCTAGAAGCTCTATGTGAAGCATCACAGCTTAAGGATGCATTTGCATTCTAGAGGGCCGTAAATACCCCGTTCCTCTATGACAAGTCAAAAGCGCGCATGGAGATTGCAATTGCTGAGGAGGACTGGGTGGAGCATTTCTCGAACCTTTATAGGTCCCAAGATGAAAGCCATATTATAGATCCTGTTACAATGGGTAATATAGGTGCAGGGGCTGAAAAATTGGTAATAACCCTGGAGGAAGTTATGATGGGTCTGAAAGCAACGAAGGGTGGCAAGGCCGCAGGGCCTGATGGGATCCCAGCAGACTTGTACAAAGCAAACATGGAGATCTGGGGACCCATGCTGGTACAACTCTTTAATGCAGCACTGGCAAGGGGTTTAAACCCGTCCTGGTTTACCTTGGTCATTGTACCTATATACAAGAAGGGAGATGGACAAAGCTGCGTATGTTACAGACCAATCTCCCTTCTAGACTCATCTGTAAAAATCCTTGGGAGAATCATTCTGGCAAGACTACAAAGCTGGGCTGAGGAGAACGAGATAATGAGTGACCTACAGTATGGATTTCAAAAGGGCATTGGTACTGTCGAACAATGTTCAAACTTAATGATTTTGCAATCTAAGTACACGAGGATAAAAGGTGAACGTCTGTATCTTACGTTTGTTGATCTCACGTCGGCGTTCGATTGTGTGTCACATGTTAAATTATGGGCAATCCTGAGAGGGCTGGGTGTGGAAGATTCCATCATTTGCTTTCTGAGAGAATTAAACTCAGGAGCCACAGCATCGGTCCGTTATGGTAGGGGGGGCCAATGTACCAGAAAATTTGGGGTGGGTCGTGGTGTACGCCAAGGGTGCGTCCTGGCCCCATTCTTATTTCTGGTGTACATAAATGGACTTGAGCATCGCCTGCTGCAGGAGTGCAGGGATATGCCTAGGGTTGGGAAGAGATCTATCCCTGCACTCTTGTATGCGGACGATGCAGTCCTAATGGCTCGCACTCCCTTGGCCCTACAAAACTTGATAATATCTTTTGAGAAGTTCATGTCGAGTATAGATTTAAAAGTTAATTGTAGCAAAACCTTCTCCATGAACTGTGGCACAAGATCTGGAAAGCAGACAAAAAGAATGTTTATAACTAATGTTCCGTTGGAAAACACTTCTACTTTCCCTTATCTTGGTATTTTGTTCCATGAATCTGGCGCGTGGACAAGTGCTGTAAAGGCCAGAACCCTTTTGTTCTTCAAAACAATAATGGCCTTAAAGAATTTTATTAAAAAGCTGGGCAAGAAACCGATAAAAGAAATTTTAACAATATATAACGCCACATGTACATCAGTAGCTCTGTATGGCTCGGGTCTTTGGGGGTATTCCAACATAGATTCAATTCAAATAGACGAGAATAAGTTTATGAGGGATGTCCTGACAGTACCACAAAGTGTTGCCACCTACATCTGTCATAATGAATTTGGACAACCTCATATATCAGACTTAATTAGAATACAACCCATCCTCTTGTGGCATAGGGTATGGATAACAAATGAGTGTGTCATGAACCGGGCTATATTGCAGGATGTATTAAAATTGGAAAATGTGGGTAGATCTGATTGGCTAAATTATGTTAAACATTTCCTTATTGAAATTGGCTGCCAACTATATTTTGATGACCCACTTTCAATGGGTAATATATCCAGAAAAATGTTGAAAAAGCTATGTATGGAATACCTCGAGGAAAAGAGAAGGCGAGAGGAAATGAAGAAAAAGACAGCAACCTCGCATCTCTTGTTGTTAACTGGCAATAAAGTACAGCCATACTTAACCCTGCCGATGTCAAATTATGATCGATTTCTTTTGACCCGTTTTAGATTAAATATTGTTTTTAGACTCTTGTCCTTCCCAGAAATGAATTCATGGTTGCGAAATTTGCCTATGTGCCCATGTGATGACTCCTCGTCCCAATCTGACATCCATATTTTATTTTTCTGTAAATTTTATATTTCACCACGTAGGAAATTCATTATCCCACTCCTCAAAGAAATGAACTTAAATAAATGCCGCCCAGCTTTCTTAGAATTTCAGAGAATGGACACTGTTTTGACTGTCGCTGTAGTTTCAAGCTTTTTAAAAAATGTTTTTAAATTACGGAAAACAATGGGTAATGATGAAATATAATAGATTTGTTCTTTTTATATTTTCCCTGTGTAAATTGTAAATTGATGTTGTTGCTTTTATGGTTATTGTCTTTTAACCGAATAAAGTACTTTTTGAATTTGAATTTGATTATGCATAGGTATTCTGGGAGGCTGAGTTACTTGCACTTGTGACTCATATCCTCCCCCATACATGGACCTGGGTCTAGTCACAGTATTTACAATCTTGGACACCTGTACCTCTCCCTCATTCTGTATTTGATTTGCTGGATTCAATCGACACTCGCGCTTCCAATGCCCGATTTTGTGACAATAATGGCATGCAGTAAACTTTTTCTGTTGTGCCACCCACTCGCTTGTACTCACATCCATGCCTCTTCCTCTTCCCTGACCAGGTTGGGTCACCATTTATTGATCCATTCCTCTACCACTTCCTCTGCCTCGCCCATTCCTCCTCCAACCCCTTGCATCTGCTCAGGCCTTTCAGCATTTCTCAACTGCACCAACATCAACTTGTCTTTCAATTTCCTCTGTGTCAATTCTACTTGATTACTACAGTATTTTTCATAACGCAGAATTTCATCCACCGTTTTGTTTTGCCAACATATCAAATGTGTCTGTATCATCAAGCTAATATCAGATCTTAATCCCAACACAAACTTTGAGACAAACTGTCCCATATCCTTCTGTTCGATAGTGTCCAGACCACTATGCTGTTTAAAAGCCACTAACAATCGCTCATAATAGTCATGTACAGACTCTTTCGGATCTTGAGTAGTGTGATCAATCTTAAGCCAATCAATGGTTTGGGGAGTCACCTTCGACTGTAACGAGGTAATCACCTGCTCATATTTCCTCATTACATCTGGTGAAGGACCATTAGCTGGTTCTGCAGTTGGCTACTCAATGGCAATTTTACATGCAGCCCACAGGGCCCCTGGAACCACTACATCAAACAAGGTGTTCAAATCAATCCATAACACCTTTGAAATCTTGAAAAAACGATCTAATTGATTGTACCAGTCAGCAGGTTTCTCCCTCAGCCAAGGAAAATCATTTGTGAATGCTGCCAAATCACCCCTGCTCCATGGCACATGTACATGCCCTCCGTTCTGTATTTCTCCAAGAGGGAAGCTCGCTTTGCCTTTCTTGTAATATCTTTTGCTACGAATAGCAGTTCACTTGGGTCATATGTTTCGATTCTGTCCAATGGCAGGTTTCCTTCAATCACCCCATCTAGTTCTACCTTTAATCTTACCACATCTAACAACGGTGCTTTGATTACACCCTGGAAAACTTTCAGACTACTCTTGTTTCTTGTGTCTTCTCTATCACAGCTCTGTGTTCTCTTTGGAATTGCCCCTTCTTCTATTTTCAAGGCTAGGTGACTCTCTCTCTCTCAACTTCGACTTCTCTAATGGTTCCCCTCACACACATACTGTGGTCCAAACGGTACCCTGGGTGCTTCCTGTCTCAACCCCAATTCATCGCTCTATAGCTGTGTCTCTCTCTCTGGTGGAACCCACATTCGAATGGCTGACCTAGAATTTGACAAAGCTTCCATTTGCCTCCATTCTGACCCACTGTCCATCCGAGATGGGTCAACTGAAGCAGGCAATGGAGTACTGGGTTCCACTAGCACCTGACCTAAACCCGTCCTACTCATCGCAAGACTCCCTCCGAAAATCGTCTCTTCACCTTCACCTGTTTGATGTTGACTATCCATTGTCCTTTCTCTAGGGCTATATATCGACACCACTGGTCCAAAAGTGACTGGTACCGACAAAGAATCTGGTAACTGCATATTTCCTACTGGTTCTGTTGGCTCAGAATTTGGATACCCTATTCCTCCAGACCCTCCTGGGATTCTTCTTCCCACTGAAATCCACCCTCTTACTCCTGTTTGCTGTTCTTCTGAACTCATTCTTCCCGCTCCTAAAGTCGCATCTGGTTGTTGTGTCCTCTCTGTCTCGGGCCTAGGGTCACAAGGTGGAGGACGTTCTGCTAACAGTCTATCAAGAAAACTGTCATCAGTATCACTGTCTTCTTCCGTCTTGCTTGTCCCTTCTGACCCACCTACAAGCAACCTGAATAGATACAATTTCTCTCCCTCTATGGTGTCTACTCTCCATCTTTTCAACTGTGCATCCCACCTGGCATCCTAATATGCCTTCATCGCTTTCTTCATTCTACCCTGTGAAGCTTCTCTTTTCTTCGCTAACGCTGCTCTCATCCATGCATCTAATGCCTCAAACTGTGTGGATCTAGGTGGAGGTTTCAGAGGAGACATCACCCCCATCAGCTGGTACAGCATCTCCATACGAAATGACCCATAACGAGGGAAAGCCAATTCACCCTCTTTCTCTGTAATTTTATGACAATTCTGAAGCCGCACTATGGTATGGAGTCCCTTATTCGTTGTCATATAATGTGTTGGTGTGTCCTCTGGTGGAGCTTCTTTTCCTACCCGAGTCACCACTCCTGTGTCACCTCTACACAAATCTCGCAACACCCGGAGATATCTCATTATGAAAATCGATCACTTTTCAACCCACAATCCAATATGCAGCTTCGGACGAACGTCGACCAATCCCAGTGCGGCGCTACACCAACCGTCCTATCACAGCACGGCACACACTGACGTCACTGCTCACTCCTTGCAGCGGCTCACCCGCCTTTACAATTTCACTTCGTACACTTGCTCGTACATTCACACTACTAGTAACTGTGTACCCAAAAGTTATTAAACCAAGTAACTGTTCCTAACACAGTCACAATAACTTACAGTTACATAAAACAGGTCATTGTCTGTCTACTAAAAGATCGATAGAGCATTTACACAAGAACGTTCATCCGCTGCGACCCCCGACCTGCCTTGGTCACTTGATCGCTGTTAGACCTGGCATCATTGTCGTGAGTCTCCCTTCCATTTTGTCGGATTGCCTCCTCTGTTTTTGATATGTTTTTGCTGGTTATATGCTTTGGGCACTGTGCCACTGCTATTCAGTGCCACAGTGCAAGTGCTCCCTATGTTAAATTGATGTATTGATTAGTGACTCCATGATTGGGTTATTTGATTTACTTGTCAGACCCTAGTACAGTGCACCATGTGTGCCCAGGGCATGTAAATCAAATGCTTCTGGTGGGCTTGCATCACTGGTTGTGCCAACCACAGAAGCAGCTTGTAAAGTGTGTTTCAGGTCTGCCATTGCAGAACCTATGTGCAGTCTGGTACTGCCATGCTGACTGACCAAGTGCACCCACTTGCCAGTCCCTAAACCTTCCCTTTTCTTCATGTCAGACACCCCTATGGTAGGCCCAAGGGCAGGGTGCATTGTAAGTATAAGGTAGGACATGCCCTGGTGTGTGCCTAATGGTGAATTACAGCCATTTTCGTTTTTCACTTTTGCAAGGCTACCTGTTCTCCAGAGACCAGAATGGGCAGTTAGATTATTACATTTTATAATCCTAACTGACTCAGGGAACATGGTAGAAATTCGAATTTAATATGCCTGAACCCAGAATGATAAAATACATCTTTTAGTAAAGTTGGTTTTAACATTCTGTTTTTGAAAATACCACTTTTAGAAAGTAGGTATTTTCTTGTCTAACTATCCAAAGCCTGCCTCTGCTAGGTTGTGTATTCCTTGTCTGGAATTTGAGTGACAGGGCTGGGGAATTCCAGGAGACAGAAAGAGTCAGCCCAGTGGTGAATAGGGAGATCTGCATCTAGATGGGAGGGAGGAGTTGCACCTGGGACCTGAATAGGGCTGGGCCTTCCCTCCACAATGCTAGCTCCACCTCCTGGGGTGCTGCTGACGTCTCTGCCCTGCACTGTGAAAGAAGAGAAGGAATCATGTCAACAAAGTGCTCCAGGGCTGTGCTTTCCCTCCACAATGCTGGCTCCACCTCCTGTGGGGCATCTGATGTTTCTGCCCTGCACTGTGAAAGGAAAGAAGGAGTCCTGTAAACAAAGTGCTCAAGAACTGGTTTGGACTAGGCAGAGGCCTCTCTGCCTTCAAAGAGCAAAGGATTTTGGGGTATAAATATTGGGACCCAGACCCAAGAACTTTAGATCTCTTCTGGGAACAAGACAAACCTTTTGCCAAGGAGAAGAACCAAGGAAGCTGCAGGAGTTTAGACTGCCCCTCTCCCAGTGTGCTGTTTGCTGGGTTGGCCTGCAGTGGTGTCTTCATTGCCAAGGAAAGGAGAAGAAACTTTTCAAAGGACTTTCATCATCTTACAGAATATTTCTCCAAGGGCTTGAACATGTGCTTGCCTCCTGCTGAAGTCTCAGGGACAAAAGACTTCACCATCAGCTCCCCTCTAAATTTCCTTGCTGGGAATTCTATCTGCGGAAGCCTGCGTGTCTCTGGGAGCTGGAAGCGCGACGCAACGAGAAGAAGCGTGTCGCCGCCGCAGCTGTAGTCGTCGCATTGCCGGAGAAGCGTGCCGCCGCCGCATCTCCCAGGAAGCGTGTCTTCGCCGCCGCAGCCGTCTGCTGTCCCATCGCCAGAGAAGCGTGTCGCAGGGCCTGTCACGGCTCCAAAGTACAGAGTCGTCACAAGGCTGCCAGGGCGTGAACGCATCCCCATCGCATCATAGCATCAAGGGCGCCATCTTCTCGCATCGCACCAGGATTGTTGCATCGCATCGAGGCGCCATCTTCTCACAGCGCACCAGGATTGTTGCATCGCATCGAGGTGCCATCTTGTGCATCGCAACCGGGCCGCAGGCCGAGAACCTACGCATCACCCCCGTACCGGTAAGGATCACAACGCATCCCCTACTCTGCGCAAGCATTGAGGTGCGACGCATCATCTCCCCCGGAGCACGGAACCGATGCATCCCCCTCTGCAAGCCTTTTGTTTATTTTGCGTTACGCATCCAGGTACTTTTGTGAGAACTGTGTCGCATTTATCATCAACTTGAACTAACTAACTTTTACCATCTTGAAACCAATTTAAAGTACAGTATTGTGGATTTTTGTCGTTTGTGGTCTTGTGTTAAGTCTATATAAAGCATAGTTATTTTTATAAAACCTGTGTGGTGTCCATCTGTAGTGTTTTCACTGTATTGCTGTATGTGTTCACAAATGCTTAACACACTGTCTCTGAGATAAGCCTGTCTGCACGTGCCAAGCTACCAATGGAGTGAGCAGGGGTTATCTAGGAGTGTAATCCCCTTATCCTGACTTAGAAGCAAGGGTCCCTATTTGGACAAAGGTGTCTACCATTGCCAACTAGAGACCCCCAGTTCTAACAATCGCCATTGTCGACCCCGGTACCTGAGGTTTACTACTGCAACGTACTCCCACTTTCACCTAAAGTTCCCTGTCACAAGTGAATCGTCGATAGCGCTTCACGACACCCACACTTTTATCAGACAATTACAATACAAAACTATCCCGGGATCTTGGACTTCTCTTGAGTCCGTTCCCTGATTCGCACGTGTCCGAACCAGTACCAATAACCACAATCACTCAACATACATTCCAACTCTGCAAGACATCACACAAATAATTCATCACCGCAATCTAACACAACACACTGAACCTTTCATACTCATGCTACCACTGTTTCCGCCTCACCGTCAACGTCCGCCGGTCTCCGCCAATCTTCGCCTTCGTCCACTCCGCATCAGGAGCAGTTTGTCTTCCGACCCTACTCCTTATTACTCTCTTTACCTCTCACCTATAAAGGTGAACCATCCTCTGCTACCATTTAATTACTCAAAATTGCAGCGTTGATTTTCCCTATTGATATAGCGTAATGGACCTTTTATTTACCTCCTATAAGTGGTCGAGGGGAACAAAACAATACGGAATTATACGTTCAATATAGACATGCTTCAAAGGACCACAGGCTCGGAACTTCAGATTTGTTGATTTATTATAAGGCCACAAATATTTGGATGTAGACACAGCAAAGAATCAAAGTATACAGATACAGAAAAATCAATACGGAGCAGAGTCTACGAATATAGGTTATTCGGCACAAAAGGAATAAAATAACAAGCTCCAAAATCAAGATGCAACAAAGAATAGATGCAGAATCTAAATTTCTTTTCATTAGGAAAAACAAAAGCTGTCCCTACACTGCTCTACATGGTAGTCCTACCTAATTCCCTTGCCTTGTTTCCCAAAGGTGTCAGCTTGCAGCTCGTTCTAAGATACTCCTTCTTCTCTGAAAGCTAGCATAAGTCTCAGTTTACTGTCCCTACGCATCGTACAAAAACATGGGGTTCGATTGGTGATAAGTTATAACATTTTTCCATTGCAACTTTTCTGTAGGGTAGTTTTCCAGGAACTTCAATTAAAATCTTCTTTGTTCACATGACCTTGGTGCTCAGATAGGCCAGGTACGGAAGGAGTCCTCCCTTCTCACTTTCCAGCCATCTTCAAAGACATTCTGGGTATCTCCTTAAATTCAAAATAACGATGTTGCATTCTTGCACCTGCAGTGGGATGAGAACACCCTATTCTCCAACACAACAAACATTTAATTATTTATTTCTCGAGAGGCCAAGGAGATGTGAAACTAAAAACAATCGGCGATTCTGGGCCTAGGACTTGGGCAACGTAAACACAGGCAGTTCATTATACGAAAATAATATCATCCTGCACCTTATACATACAGGAATTGTAATACATACAGGGTCCTACTTAACTGTATTCACTACGTTAATGTTCAAATGATTCGACTAAATACATCTTAATAATCAAAAAACACTTCAAACGACAAGAATACATGTGAGTGCTTTAAATCATGAGTATAGTGCAGCCATACAATATAGAGTGCTATTAGTGCTCTATCACTGCGAATGGCCTTTGGCTGTGCTCAGCAGGAGCTGGCCACAGGACCTAGCCTGCAGCGAGGCCCTGTGCCCAGCCCACCCGAATGCAGCCTACTCTTCCTACAGTCTGCCAACTCCAAGCCAAGCTGTGCACAGCAAAAGGGTTGTCCTTTGGGCCCCCATGACCCCATCCCCCGGGGCCAAAACACATATATTAAGGGGAGAGGGCATGCAGCCCCCTCCCCAAGGCTTAATACGTCCTGGAGACCACGTCCTCGTGGTTGAATACAACTAAAAAGGAGAGAGAAGTCATATGGCTCCTCCCCGAGCCTCATTAGGCCCCGAGTACCCCAACCCCATGAGCTAAATTCAATGAAAAATGGGGCGGGCCCTGTGGCCCCATCCCTGAGCCTCACTAGTCCCAGGAACACCATTCCCCAGAGCCAAATTAATTTTAAAAAGGGCAGGACGGCACATCCCAAGCCTAATTAGGTGCCAGGGACCCCATTCTCTGGGGCCAAATTCAACAAAATGTTAAGTGGCTGCATGAACCCATGTCCCAGCCTTTAAAGGCTCTAGGACCCCATCCCCTGGGGATGTATTCAATTAAAAAAGGGGATATGGCACAGGATCCCCCTCCCCGAGCCTTATTAGGGTCTGGGGACCCCATCCCCAGAAACAAATTCATGAAAAAAGGGGAGGGGCCTTACTGGCTTCTTCCCAGAGCCTTCACAGACCTTGGGGATCCCATCCCTAGGGATTCCAACCCACAGAGCAGTGTTTTATAAAAAAGGGGAGGGGGCCATGCTGCCACCCTCCTGAGCCTTCTGGGGCTCCAGGGACCCTAATAGGTGGGCACTTATCAACCAACATGTGGGGGGTCGCGGCAGAAGCCCCAGGGCCCCCGTGGTCCCAGCAGACTCCCTGCATGGGCCGGGAGCTGGCATAGCTCCCGCCCGGAGGGTGCCCCTACCTATGCTTGCTCCCTCTGGAGGGGAGCAATATTGGTTCGGTTTCCCTGCCTGCAGTAGGGCAGGCAGTAAAACAGAACATAAGTCTGATATCAGCGGCAGGAGCATTTTTACATCTCCCTCCAGCTGGTAGTAGACTCCCATGTTTGCTCCCGGTTGGTGGGAGATTTAAATATGCTTCTTCCAGACAAGAGCAAACATATGTTTTCCTACCCACTGCAGTGTGGGCAGGGATACTACTGTATCCCGGGGGTGAGTTCCACGAGACACATTCACTCAGCTGGCCCGTGTAATGGGTTCCCCGGTGCCTTAAAAGACTCAGTGAGGGCAGCCACGTGGCTCCCCCTCCATTTTATTAAGTGTGACACCTTGGGGGATGAGGTACCTGGGACCTTTTTAAGGCTTGGGGATGGATGTCATATGTGGCTTCCTTGTTTTTGTACTCTTGACCTAGGGGACGTGGTCCCTCGGGCCTCTCAGAAGTTGGGGAGTGGGGCCATGTGTGCCCTTCCCAAAAAAACAACATGCAGCACCCTGGCCCACCCCAGTGGTGTTTCAGAAATAACCATGGAGCCCCCGCATTTTGAACCTAGAAGGGGTCTTTCTGGGACCCTATTAGCAGGTCTAAGATTTCAGGGTATCCTTACCCAGCCCTCTACATCCTTTTTTGCCTTTTGTCTTAGGACTCTGAACTGAGTCCCGAGTCCTAAGAGGGCTGCTATCACTTTCTGGTTGATGTGGTGGCAGCAAATCAGATCTCAGCATGAGATTCGTTTCTTGATTCCTCTTTTTCTCCCCCCCCCCCCCCCCATGGATCACTCTGAAACTTTTCATGTAGAACTAGACAAAGTAGGCCACTTGTTTTGGAAAATTAGTGAAGGTTTGTCAAAGGCTTCAAAGTTATTAGCAAACCAAAAAAGGCTTTGTCAATTGAAACTAGAACCTAACTATAACTACCTACTGGTCTGGCTATATTATTTTTATTTTTATGTAGGGCAGCAGCCTGAGTCCCTGAATCCTTGCTGATGTGTTTCCAGCCAAGCAGATCTTATCTTATGTTATGTTATCTCATCTTCTCTTCTCTTATCTTATCTTATCATACGGGAGTAAAATATTCAAAGTTTTTAATCTTAATTTTTCAAATTCTAATGAACAGTTCAAAATAATTGGATATGTGGTTTGTTGGGCTGAAATTCGAAAACTCAATGCTTATGGTTGGTTGAGGTGGGATTTCACAGGGCGCTCTGAGTGCTGACCACAACATGAAAATAAATGTTGCGGCCGCCATTACAGGAATCAGGCACTTGGCCCCCTGTCCTGAAAATGTTTGAAAAAAAGGAAATTCAGTGGCAGAGTGGGATACCCTGGTCCCCTAGCTCTTGTTTGAGGGTCTCAGATGGACCCCTGGTGCAAAAAATGATGTTAATTTTAAATTGTGTCGCAGTCCAATGGTACAGCAAATTTTATGTTATAAAAGAACGTTGTGCCCTTTTTCATTAAAATCCCAGCATTGCTGGCCAGGGTCATAAGCAGGTACATTTTTTTAAAATAAATATTTTAAACTTGGTAAAGTGGCATGTGTGTTACCCTCCCTGAGCAATTTAATGGACTTGAGGACTACCTCTCATGGGGCCTGTTGCAAGTAGGTTGTCCTGGGGACCCAATCCCCAGAGACATGAGACATGAAAGGTGTTATGATTAGTTATTTTTCCCCCAGCATGTACACAAGCGAGCAGGGGGCACTGGATTGCTCCACCCAGCTAGAACAAAAAGAAATGTTGCTTGCCAGGTGGAAACACAAGTCAGAGTGACTGTCTCCCACCAGAACATTAACATGGGTGCTGGCTGGATAGCCAGTGGGGCCTTGGGTCACCCCTGCTACTCCAAATAGTGGGCTCATTGTGAACACCCCTGTATGCCCAGGGTACCCACGAACAACAAAAAAATGTAAAAACGAATTGAAGCCGGCTCCTGTGCTGGCAGCCAAGAATGGGTGCAGACTGTGGAAAAAGCGGGGCTGTGGGTGCTGTGGGAGCTCCCTACATGGCCCCCAATAGTTTGCAAGCTGTGGGTGTCCCATGTGGGACCAGGACACCCCAAAAATTAGAAAATGTAAAATAAATAATAAATGAGTGGGTACAACCGCTCATTTAATAATCTCTGCTCCTAATAAGGAGCACCTGCCCTTAGTAGGCTCGTTAAATATTTTCCTGCTTTGTGGTGCCTCAATCTGAGCAGGTCCAACACCAATATGTTATAAAAATTGTTCTGGGGGGCTGCAGGGAGTGCATATAGCATTTAGACGGCAAGTGTTTAAAGCAGGAATTGTTGCTATGGATGCATGATTCCTCAAATGCAGCTAATTATGAATTGGAAGCAATTATATCACTCTTCAATGTGCATCTCAACTGCCAAAATCTTTTTGTTAATGTAAAATATTTTTCATTGATGCATTTTCAATATATTGCATACCAAGGGTACTGGATCTCATAAACCAATATTCTAGCAACCCCATGGCTTTGGTGTGAGCCTATCAAGTGCTCCTATCTACAGGCACACTGTCCATGATGAACATATGATGAGAAATTTGTGTGTCAATAAACTAATTTATCCCAAATTAAATATGGAGTATTATTGAAGTAAAAAGTACTTAATTTCCCAATTACATTCTGAAACTTTAACAAATGTATATAAATCTTTCAATTAACAATATTTATCCTAAATGTGAGTGTTCCGCCCAGCACATGCCATCACATTTGTTTACTTATTTACCATTTCTGCTCCGCTGACTAGCATCTCAAATTGCTTTACACCTGCTCAGCTCAATGCTTCAATGTGTTTTGCATGGCAATTAATGTTGCAAGGAGTTTGAAGAGGTATGGATAACTGGTGTTTACCCCTGCCTCATCTAGCCAATCTTACAGAACAGGGAGACCCCACACCAAGCTCGATGCTCAGAGGCATTCCCATGTCTGGGGAAGGCCACAGAGAAAGTCAGAGGAGCAAGGGCTGCCCCCCTGTTTCTGGTTGACCCACTTCAGCACTTCTCTTTACTTTCACAGCTCCACTAAGCCCAAGTGTTGTAAAGGGAGAAGACCCTGACAACAGCGGGCAGAGGTCTTGGTTGCCAGTCATAGCAATGCAGACTGGAACGGTAAGGGGCATACGCTACACAAGTAGTTGAAAGTTCAGAATCTTCTCTGCTTGGTTAAAGTCCCCTAGAATGTGATGCTGAGTTAGTACCTTGCTGAATAGCACTCACAGTTCTTTATGTAACTCCTACGCCTAAGCAAGCTGCCAATTCTGCTCCATGAGTCTTGGTTCACTTTTTTAATTACCTCTCAATTGGCCCCCAGACAATACCTCCTTGGCAGGCCCACATTCCAAAGGGAAAAATGAAAATCCAGGAAAATGTCACTGATTTCAAATTGTCAAAAAGTGGCTGGGGGTAAAAGATCCTCAGTGAGGGCCCACAATCAGTGGAAGCAGCAGCAAACTGTATCTGAATAGAGCAGAGGGACCCTCTTGAGCTGACCTATGTGCCTGTCTACATTACAGTAAAAACAATGCTTTTTTAGTGTTCCTTTTTGGAATCCATCATGAAGGACAATAGGGCTTCCCCAGCACTTCCTGACTGGGGGCCCATTCAAACTAATGTTGGAAGGATGGCATGCAATTTACCTTCCAGGAAGGCTCTTCTTGTGTTGGACAGCATCAGGCCTGGTGCGGCTAAGACTGTGGCCCCCTTTTCACTTCTATTCAGTGTTCCTCTGCTCCCCTCAGCTTTGCAGTGGTACATGAAAGAGCGACTGGAACCAGTGAGAACTCAGCAAGGGAAATATATCCCTTCTATCCCAGATATTTGACAAGGTGGGTGGTTGCACTGTTCTGAACCTCACTGATTTGATTGAATCACACCTTCAGTTCGACCACTGAGATTCAAATTACAAACTTCTCAGGTGCTCCACTGCTCTAGAAAATTCTCTGTGTTTTATTTATTATCTTTCTTTAGTGCTTAAGGCATTTGCTTTCATGCATGCAGGTCCTGAAAGACGGGTGGTGATGACATTGAAACTGAAAGAAGAGAGTTCTGGGTAATTTTGTACAGCTGCAATCTAGCATGTTTTTAGCTTCAATGGTCGGCACAGGCCTCAGATTCATGCTTTAAGACTTACACCAAACAAATGTGACTTTATCAATAGTTAATATTTTTCACTGATCACATAGTGTGCCTTGGCTGAAGATAATTTGTGGGACAGTGAAGCAGCCAGATGAAGCAGCTCTCTGTGAGAGAATTGTTCTATCAGCCAAATGTCAGTGTGTTTTAGTATTAGGGCTGAAGAAAAGACACTTCTTTAAAAAAAATAGATTTTTATTAATCTGCTTGATCCCAAATAAAGTTCACCCCCTTCCAAGCAGTGACAGACACAATGATCACAGAACAATTTGCAATGTAGTGTCAATAAAAGCTAGGAAGCTGCACATCAATTACTGATGTGGGCTTAGGCTAGCTGCTACTGGCAATGCCTTTTTTAGGATCCATATCATGGCTCTTCAGTGTGAGATTAAATAATTTGAATTTCAAATGTTGGAAATTTAATTGACACTTCAGTTTTTGCAAATAGGTGATGCTGTTGAAGCTTTTGCATTGTCTTTTATTCTCCACAAACTTGGTGAATCATGGTAGATTGTCCAATGCCAAACTGATTTCAGCTGCAAAGAATCAAAACAAATTTTGGATTTTAAACTTAACTCCTGTTAGGAAAAAGCAGCAATACTGCTTCACCCATGTAGAATCTTGGGGCATCGTTTCGGCACCGATCCAAGATGGCGGGCCGCCCTGAGCTCCAATGGACCAGGGAGCCTTTCCACAGCCAGAGACCGCTCCAGCGCTGGCCGAGGGAGGAGACATTACTGCGTCTCTCCCTCATGACTTGGTGAGTTGCTGGAGTTTTAAATAACTCCTTTTCCTGTGTTTTTCTGGCCGCAGCGGCCCCAGGGAATTTCTCCTCACTTACAAAGTTGCGCCCGTCATTTTGAACGGCGAGCACATTCCTTTCATTCATGAGGCGGCAAATATATACAGCACTCATGTTCTACAGGAACTTTGGCTAATTTTGTGCCTTAAATGTCATGGCCCTCATATTTTTTCTTTTTAGCCTGACCTTTCGTAAAGGATAATCTACTCTTCAGGTCTCAGGAGCCTTTTTACCTCAGTAACTTGTCTGTGTGGATTATCTTCTTGCAGCTCATAACTGATATGATTCAATAAACTTTATCCGGCCATAAAAGTACAAAATACATGTGTACAACCCTGTAAAAAATGTAAATATGTTAAAAACCTTCAATGCACTTAAAATACACAAGCAAACAAATTGGCTTTATATAACACAATCCTCCACTTAAGTTTAAAACTGTAAAATGATTACTAGAAATCTCGCCCTAAGTTGGCAGGGTATGCCCAGACGTGGGTCCCTTGCTCACTTTGCCACTGGATTCAAGCTAGCCTGGCTGATGAGGGCTGTTAGCCTGAAACCGGTCCCAGGATGCTTGTTTCCGGTCCAGGGAAGACATGGCTTGGCAGTTCGGGCTGGAATTTTCCCATGAGGCACAGGGTCAAGACTGATTTGTATATAGCTGTGTCTGAACTGGGGTGGCAAAGTGAACTAAAGAACAATGATGGATTCAACCCAGTTCTGTGACTGGGGGTGAGTGTCTGAAAAGATTCAGTGCTCCGTCCATCATCTTCTTGTGTTTGCTTTACTATAAAAAGCTACCAGCTAATAAATACTTATTGCATGACGCATGGGAAAAATAATGTACATTAAGCAATTACAACAATACGTCCGCTAGCATGAAAGCACTAACAGACTGGGTGTTCATAGTTTCTCTATTAGCTGTGCATCATAGTGGTTCGATTATGTTCCTCTGCCATCAGAACCCGATAACTGATATGTTAATGGCTCCCACCATATAGACTACTCTAAGCACCTTTTTTGAACTTTCATTTTCCTGCCGTTCATGTCTTTGACTTTTTTTTTATATATTCCTCTCTGCTTCAGTTTTTAGAGCTTGTGGTTTACAGCTCTTTATTGTACGACTGAGCTGCCTTGTTTCATTGGAGGTTCTACAATTGCTGTACAACTTCTGCTGTGCTTTACATGATTTTCCTTTTCTCTGATATGGGGAAATTAAGGAATCTTAAGCTCTCTGTTTCCTCCAATCATACTACACACTCAGATTCAGACTCTATTTGCAACAACATGGAAGACACCTCTTCCCTCAAATCTGAATCTCTTCCAGGTGCCATTACAAAAGCACTCTTCTCAAGCAAGATGCCTGTGGGTTCCACTAAACGACCAAAAAAAGACCCCCCCCTCCCCAGTGCAAGGCTCATCAACTTCGATGGATATGATTCTTGAGGAAATCTGTGCATTACAACCCTTCATGGAGGAAACTAAAAAGACATTACAGCACCTGGATGACAATGGTCTTCTTTGGTATCGCAAGTGCTCATTGTGGAACAAAAAACTGAATCTTTTCAGTTTGCATGCTCACGTATTTCTTTTCTAGAGTCAGAAATAACTCTTCTCAAAAAAGCACATTGAAGACCTTGAGAATCAAAATGGCAAGAATAACCTTCGCATATATGGAATTCCTTACAACACAGATGGTTCTGACCCGACATTCTACTTTCAAACTTTTTTGCCTAAGCTTCTTGATCATGTTTACTATTGCCCCACTTAACATACAGCAGGCTCACAGACTTGGTCCCAGAGTTTCAACCAAACCACGTGGTGTCATCTTGTTCTTCTTGCAAATACTGACCTGTTACAAGTCATGTCAGCTGCCAAATCCCAAAAACAAATTCATTGGACTGGTCATCACCTGTTCTTTTTTCAAGATGTGCTAAGGCGACTGCAGATCACTGGGAACAAGTTCTTGCTCTACGCCCTCAACTAAGAGCTATAAACGCCAGATACGGCCTAATACAACCTTGCATATTTAAAGTAACTTACAAAGAAAAGACAACCACATATGAGAAACTCGCTGTAATACAGAAATTTCTTCAACAACATGCAGCAGACGTCATGGATACTTCAAAGTCTAATTGATTGTTATTTTGTTCTTTTCTGCCTGCTTTCCTTTCTGTATAACTCATTAAATTAAATGTTTGTTTTATTTTTGTTTAATCTTTTTGTTGCTGTTTCTCTTGTCTATTTAAATTTGTTATTCATATTGTTTTTCTTCTTATAATACAGGTATACTTTCTCGCTTCCTCTTTCCCATATGGTCTCCTCTGTATGTTGACGTCTTTATTCATATCAAGGCTGCCCAGACGTTCAGTGGATTTCGAGCGCTGTGGTAGTCATCTTCCTGTGTTGCGACCCCCTTTCGTCTTTGTGTTTTGTAGGTATGTTCTTCAGTCGTCATTTGTATGACTTGTACTATCTCTTTGTTTCTTGTTCTATTTCCCCTTCCCTGGGGTTTCCTTATATCGTTCTTTTTTTTTTTTTTTTTTTTTGAAACCGTTTATTGCAATCTCAAGAATATACAAGTATGGGCCTACAACCTTCCGGCCGGCCGCTAGAAAGACAGGAGCATATGACATACGTTCAAAAAACACTTGGCGTTGCAGAGAAGCAAAATCAGGAGATATCAACGTCGCGGGCCACATCACTCTGACCCCACAATACGGTTTCATTTTATACAAACAACACAAAAAAACCCACACCCGCAAGGCAACCCGCAATCGAAAGTAACAGCACGTGCTCCCCAGAAGGGGGACCCCAGCCATCCACAGGAGTCTAAAGAGGGGAAGGGGAACAGATCGAGGACTGGGGGAACCCTGTGCCCGGGGCTGGGGGAGGGAATCAAACTAAGGGGATGGGGCTGGTGAGGCAGCAGGCAGCAGTGGTGGCGCGCAGATACTCCCGCGGTAGGCGTTCCAGGGGCCCCATACTTTCACCCATGTCCCAGGCTTACCCCTCGCCACATACACCACCTTTTCTCGGAACATGAACCAATCCATGTGTTCTTTCCAGGCCGACACCGCCGGGGGCCTCTGGGATCCCCACAGTTGAGCAATGTCACGCTTAGCTATCATATATCCCAGAGTCACCCATCGCGTCTGCGGAACCGAGTAGTCAGTTGGTTCCCACACATTCAGCAGGCATCTCCTCGCTTCAGGCAGCAACGCGACATGCGTAACCACTCGCAGGACCTCATGCACACCACGCCAGAATCGCTCCACCTTCGGGCATTCCCACAAAATATGCAAAAAAGTCGCCAAAGCACCACACCCACGCTTACACAACCCATCCTCAGCATAGCCCATATGCAGAAGCCTTGGCCCCGTCATGTAAACCCGGTGGAGTATCTTAAGCTGGACGAAGCGAAGGCGAGCCGGTATGGCCACCTCCTTCGGAGAGGCCACCGCGGAAATCCAGTCCTCGTCATCCAACTCCAGCCCATCGGCAACCCACGCCTCGCGGAGGCCAGTCAGCAAGCCCGAGCGGTCGTTAATCAGTTTTTTGTAAATAAGGGAGATCGTGCTGTCCGGAACGTGGCCATCTAGCACTCTATCCTCCAGGGGGGAAGACTCCGGGATGGAGGCGACGTCTGGGAAGACGGAGCCCAGTGCGTGACGGACCTGCAGGTACCGAAAGTATTCACTGCCCTGCAGCTGAAACTCCGTCTGCAGCGTCTCGAATGTTTTAAAGCCCCCCCTCGTCCAGAGATCCCCCACTTTACTGATGCCTATCGTGTCCCACCTCTCGAAGCCCTTCGAGGTCCACAGGGAGCCCAACCTCTCAGACGCATACAACGGCACTGCCCGGGTCAAACGGTCCTTCCACCCCATAGCTGCGTTAGCCGCGTGCCATACTCGCACCATGACACGCGTAGGTCCCGGCAAGCGGGGGTCGGGCGCGTCAGAGTAGAGCGCTCGATTGTAGTCGCCACCGGGCAGGAGCATCTTGTCCATTTCAAATGCCGGGTTTAAGGCGGGCCCGTAGAGGCCGTGATTAATTGCAGCTAGCTGGGAGGCCCAGTAATACCGTTTAATATCCGGGAGGGCAATCCCCCCGTCATACCACGGGAGCGTCAACTTCGCCAGGGCTATACGCGGCCTCCCGTCCCAGAACAGGCGGCGCTGTAGACTCTCCACCTCACGGAAGTAGCGCGCCGGGACTAAGTCCATAGTGTTCTGGAGAGCGTACAGGAAGCGTGGCAACGACATCATCTTAAACAATGCCGCCCGGCCGAGCGGCAAAAGCGGTAGGCGCCGCCAGCGCGCGACGTCCTCCTTCAAGCGCTGGAGGGGGGGGAGCAAATTCCGCTCGTAGCGGGCCTCCGGGTCCAGTGTAATATAGACACCCAGGTACCGAAACCCCTGAGAGGCAATCTGGATCGGACAGCCCCGCGGGAGGACGGGAGCCTCCCCGGAAAGCACATACACACATGATTTAGCCCAGTTGATGACAAGGCCTGAGTTGCGGCCGAATGAGCGCAAAACATCAACCAGGACAATCAGTGATTTGCGCGGGGAGGCTAGGTACAAAAGGATATCGTCAGCGTATAGGGACACGCGGTCCTCATACTCGGGGGTCCAACGGAGACCACGAATGGAAGGATGCCACCGCAGCCACTCCGCCAGGGGTTCCAAGGCCAGCGCAAACAGGAGCGGCGACAAGGGGCAGCCCTGTCGCGTGCCCCGTCCCAGCTCGAATGGGACCGACACTCTTCCATTCACCACCACCTGCGCCAATGGGCCCGAATACAACAATTTGACCCAGCTGATGAACCCCGGGCCAAATCCAAACTTCGCCAGCATCGCCCAAATGTATGGCCACTCGAGCGTGTCGAACGCCATTGTGGCGTCTAAGGACGCCAATATGGCCGGCTCCCGCACAAACGGGACACGCGCGAGCACCCCGTGCAAGCGCCGCAGATTAAGGGCCGTGTTGCGATGGGGAATAAAGCCGGACTGGTCTTGGTGGACCAGGTCGCCCACCACGCCGACCAGCCGGTTGGCGAGCACCTTGGCGAGGATTTTGGGCTCCGCATTCAAGAGCGAGATAGGCCGATAGGATGTAACCCGGTCTCGGGGTCTCCCCTCCTTGTGGATCACCACGATGGTAGCCAGACGCTGGTCCGGCGGGAGGGAGCCCCGCGAGTGGGCCGCCAGGAACATCTCGCGGAGGTGGGGTGCCAGTACATGCGGTCGCAGCTTATACAGCTCGATAGGGATGCCGTTCGGGCCCATGGCCTTGCCGGATGCGACCGAGCGTATGGCGAGGGCAATTTCATCGGAGATGGGAGCGGCATCTAACGACTCCCTGTCCTCCCCGGAAAGGGAAGGCAGCGCGATATCTCTAAGCAGGGCATGGGAATCCTCCTCTGAACAGAGAGAAACCGGGGAATACACCTCGCGGAAATAATCCGCGAAACAAGAGACAATGGCTTCTGGCTCGGTGACACGTACACCATCCATCCTCTCAATCAGCGGGACCACACGACTCGCTCTCTCCTTTTTATCCAACCACGCAAGCAATTTACCAGCCTTATCACCCACATCATACAGTCGCCCCTGTTGCTCTCTACTGAGGCCCCTGGCCGCCTCCGTGACGAGGGCCCTGTAGGCCGCCTGCTTAAGTTGTAGGACATGTAGTGCAGCATCCGTCACCCCACTCTCTAGATCACCCTCCAATTCAGCAATTTCGGCCTCCACCCGGGTCACCTCTTCCTGCTCGCGCCTCCGGGCATGGGAGATAGAGGAGAGGGCCTCCCCTCTAAGAACTGTCTTGAAGGCTTCCCACAGGGAGATGGCCGAAGGGACAGACCCCACATTCTCATCAAAATACCTCTGCAAGGATTTAATCAAATCAGCGCGAATAGTGGGGTCTCGCAGGTACCAGGCATTGATTGGAGCTACCCTGCCCTCCCCCCTCGGGAAGACATCAAAGTGCAACAGGAGCGGGGAGTGATCTGAAATACCCCGCGCCAAATGGCGCACCTCTCCTACCCTCCCAACATAGGCCGCAGGGACAAGGACATAATCAAGCCGCGAGAGGCTACCATGGGCACCCGAGTGGAAAGTGTACTGCAGCTGCGTGGGATGTTTTAAACGCCAGCAGTCCACCAATCCCAGTGTATCTAAGAAGCCGGACAGCCACGCCTGTGCCCGGGGGAGGTCCCTAGGGGGGTGACGATCCACGGTCCCTGAAACCACCGCATTGAAGTCCCCCCCAATCACCAGAAGCCCCCCCGGAAGGTCAAGGAGGAGGCGCCCCAAATCCGCAAAAGTGGTAGACTGTAACCCCGGTGGGACGTACACTGATACGAAGACAACCACTTTGCCCTCCATTCTCCCCACCAAGACAGCGTAACGTCCCCTCTCATCATGGCGCACCTCATCTACTTCCAACGGGAGCGAGTTCTTCACCATGATGCCCACCCCCCGCGAGCCCGACGTGAAGCCCGAGTGGGCCACCAAACGATAGCCACGCCGATTCATGGCACAAAAAGAATTACCAATAAGGTGTGTCTCCTGCAGAAAGACCACATCTGGCGAAATTCGTTTCAGATACTGCAGGACCACACCTCGCTTAATCCTATCCCCCAGTCCATTAACGTTCCAAGACAACAAAGTCAGGTCCCTACCCCCCATCACATACAGAAGCCATCATTCGTCCCCCCGAGAGCACCTTAAAAACACCAATACAATAAAGGGTTTGCCTTGCGGTAAAAACGAACAACACCCCCCCCCAACCCACCCATACCAACAGAACTCCCCCCTCCCTGCACCCCTGCATGAGCCCAAACAGCCCCCCCAAAGTGCAGTGTGCCTGTCGCCCCATAGATGATTAAACCAACTAGTCCCCCAGAGGAGGAGGGAAAGCCCCCAATAGACCCCGTACGACCTCCACAGGAGGGGAACTTACACGAACAGTCAAAAGTGACGATAATGTTGTCCAGAGCGAGGCCTACTATTAGTCCCTCAGTCCTGATCCGGCGAGCCCTCCCCACCAACCGCGCCCCCCCCACCCCCCCGGCCCCGATCCCCGGGCAAAGTGTCCAACCAGTCCCCGGCCGCCTCGGGACGATCAAAAAAGTGCGTGCGGCCATCCACCTCCACCCTCAACTTAGCCGGAAAAAGCATCGCATACTTGAGGTTCAGGTCCCGGAGACGACGTTTGACTCCGAGAAAGCTCAGTCTCTGCTTTTGGACCGCTGGAGTGAAATCAGGATAGAAGTTTACGTCCATATTGTCGAGTCTGACCGGTCCTTGTAGCCTAGAAGTCTGCAGGATAGCGTCCCTGTCCCTAAAGTTGAAAATGCGAGCAATGAGAGGCCTCGGAGGGGCTCCGGCCTTAGGTCTTCCTCCGGGAACCCTGTGGGCACGTTCCACCGCAAAGAATTTACTCAGCCCCCGGGGCTGGAGATGGGTGAGAATCAGGTCTTCCACAAACAGATCCGCCGCCGCCTCCTCACGTCCCTCCGGCACCCCGACAATGCGGACATTGTTCCTCCGGGCCCGGCCCTCGGAATCCTCCAGTCGACGATCCATCAGGGCGCTCGCCTGGCCAAGCCGGCGCACCTCCTTTTGGAGGGCCGCCACGTCCGTTGTGAGGCCCGAGGTGGTGTGGGCCAAAGAATCGACCCGGTCATTCGTCTTGGATAAATCGGCCCTCACCAGGCCAACATCCACGAGGACCGAGTCTATCTTCTGCGCCAGTGTGTCAAAGCGCTGGTCCACCGAGGCCTTCATCTCGGCGATGGCGCCCATGACGTCTCGGAGGGTTAGATCCGAGGGCAGAGCAGGAGCATCAGTCGGGCCCTCAGGGGACCTACGCGGCACCTCGGGAGATCCCTTCTGGAGGGTGTAGCGGTCCATGTTGTTGGACTGATGGGCTGCGCCACGGCGGGTCGATTTCACCTTTGCCCGGTCGCCATCTTGCTTTGTGGCCATGGTTCAGTCCCCAAATCGTGCCAATCACCTCAAAAAGGGCCGACAAACCGGTTCACGGGCTCCGGGGGGGGGCAACTACAGGTCCGCAGGACGGGTCACAGCCGGCGGGCCGGCAGGGCACCCCAACGAGGCCACACCACCGCACACCGCCCCGCAACCCAACCTCGCCTACGCAGCAAGGAGGGTGCAAAAGCGAAAGTGAAAGTGCGGGGTACGCGAGTCGCCCAGCCCTGCCCGCCGCTGTTGTTCACTTTGTCTCCGGATCGCCCCACAACTCCAATCCGGGGGGCCGGCGTGGAGAAGGCCGCAAACCTCAATCGGTGCTCCCGCCGGTGTCCGAGGTCCAATTTGGAAACGGAAAACGGGTGCCACCTCAGCTCGGGCTCACCAACACAGTCCCCTCATCTAGGACAGGATATTGTCAGGATTTATGCAGGAGGTCGCGGAGGTCCTCGGGAGCCTCGCACCTACGCGGCCATCTTGGTTGCGCGCTAGGCTCCTCCCCCCCTTATATCGTTCTTCTCTACCATATTCTCCTTCCTATTATCTATTCTGTAATTCCTGTTTCCTTTCTTATCTCCATCAAACAAAAGTTCTATTCCTATTCCTTTTTCTTTTCATATTTGTTTTATTTTCTTCTCAGTTTCGCTGTTGTAGGCATAGTGATTATTCATGTTATTATTTTAGTATTACATTCCAGGTTACTACTTGGAACATTTAAGGGTTAGGTAAGCCTATTAAAAGGCAACATGTGTTATCTCATGTAGCTAAATTAAAAACTTATATTGCAGTGCTTCCGGAATCGCCTCTTTCTGAGCCTGAGGCTTCGAATCTGAAGAGATATTGTGTAGGTAATGTTTTCACTTCTCCTGCTTTAGAAAAGAAATGTGGGGTTCTGATTCTTTGCCATAAAAAATTGCATGTTACAGTTGTTCATCAGGAATCTGACTCTGAAGGTCGTTGGATTATTGTTAAATTCCTTATTGATAATATACCTTCAACTATTTTTAATGTGTATAGTCCAGTCTCTATTAATAAGCTTTTATGGACAAAAAAATTCAGATAAACTGCTTCTATGTGATGAGGAATACATTATATTTTGTGGTGACTGCAATCACATTCATGATCCTATACTGGACAGGCATTCATCAGTTAAGTTTGTTCATACTAAAATGCATTCACTTTTTACATCCATAGTCCGGCGTAAATAATCAATTGATATTTGGCGACTCTGCCACACAGATCTCTGGAAATATAGTTTTTATTCAGCCCCATACCACTCACAATCTCGTACTGATTTCCTTTTTCTGAGTAAATCTTTAGCTTAACATGTTCTTCAGTCTGAAATAGGATCAATTTTATTATCAGATCACGTTCCAGTTTATGTTGATCTTGACCTTATACCCTTTTCACCACACGCTGGTAGATGGCGTTTTAATAATTCCTTACTCTTAGACCCTAACTTTACTGACCAGTTTAGTTCCTTTGCTTCTGAATGTTTTACTATTAACACTACCCCAGACTCCTCTTTTGCAATGATCTCGGACTCCTTTAAGGCAGCTGCTAGGGGTTTTTATAATGAATTTTGTTTTGCAAAAGAGAAAAATCTATGGATGCCCAATCTACTCAACTACTTAACAAAATTAACAGTTAGAATATATACTTATTATCACTCCAATAATGAGTCTTCCTTAAAGAATCTAATCAACGCCAAAATCACTTTTAACAGATTAACTACAGATGCTACTACCTCTTATTTATTGAAAAGTAGTCCTCGTTACTATGGGGTCAAAATAAAATGGGAAAACTGTTGGCTAATTATTTAAAAATAAGAACAGAAAGAACTAGAATAGAATCCTTAAAAGTCACGCTGGGACTCCTCTTTTTAAAGACAACAATAATTTAAATAAATTTGTTACTTTTTATACAAATTTATACTCTCCAGAAACACAACTATTGCAAACAGATTTATCCAATTATTTCCAATCCATTGCTTCTCCTCCCTCTCATCATATTGATTTTGACTCATTGGGAGTTTATATTTCCTTTGCGGATATTACTCATGCGGTCTCGATGTTATGCCGCGGGAAGGCTCCTGGGCCTGATGGCTTTACTGTTGAATTTTATGACCATTTTGCAAACCTTCTCCTGCCCAATCTTTTACTTTTATGTAACTTTTTTATTGCTAAAGATACCTCTTAGGGCACTTTCCAAGAAGCTATGATATGTCTAATTACAAAAGAGATTAATGATATTTCCCTATGTAAGAATTATAGTTCCATCTCCTTAGTCAATACTGACTACAAAATCTTTGCCAAGACGTTGGTGTTAGGTATTGACCCTGTCTTGCCTGTTATTATAGGCACTGAACAATCTGGCTTTATTAAGGGACGACTAGCCTCTGACAATTCTCAAGTCATTTTTAAAGTCCTAAGCAAGGCCTCCTTTTTGGATCATCCTACTGCTGCTATTGCATTGGACGCAAAGGATGGGATGGGATTTTATGTTTCATGCATTGAGGTGGATTAGTTTTCCACCCAAACTGATTACTTTATTTCCCTACTATTTTCATGTCTTAAGGCCTCAATTTTTGTTAATGGTAAACTTTCAGATTATTTTCCTTTGTCTAGAGGGGTACGGCAAGGGTGTTCTTTATAACCTCTTCTGTTTATCATTGCTCTGGAACCCTTTTTAACCAAAATCAGACAAGATGCTTGTATTGCAGGTTTCCACTTTGGCCCTCATCAGGTTAAAATGCCAGTTTATGCTGATGACATTCTCCTATATTGTTCTAATCCTATAACCTCTCTTCCTCCTTTCCTTCAACAAGTTGCCACATTTTCTCAGTTATCAGGTTATCAGCTCAATACCGATAAATGTGAGGTTTTACCTTTAAATGTTTTATGTCATAAGCACTTTTTCCTTGACACAGGTTTTTCATGGCAACCCTCTAAACTAAATGATTACATTACCAAAACATTGAATAATACTATTGCACACTGGCTCTCACTTTTCCACTCCTGGTGGGGCCGAATTGAAACCTTTTGAACGGACCTCGCCTGGTGGTTGTTCCCATCGGACCCTTCCGCAGCTCTGTAAGCTGCGCAACATCTCGCTGGACCCGCTGTGTGGGTCCCGCTTCGAGGAGGAGACCAGTGGGTGCCCCGGACTTCGTGCTGACACCTGGAGGACTGCTGGGGTGTGCTGAGGGACACTA
Organism: Triturus cristatus; assembly: GCF_964204655.1. NCBI lineage: Eukaryota > Metazoa > Chordata > Amphibia > Caudata > Salamandridae > Triturus > Triturus cristatus. The sequence continues at coordinate 907,721,939 of NC_140593.1, read as the reverse complement.
GCAGGGCTGTGAGCAGAGTTGCAGGGACTCCATTTCCCAGGAGTCCCTGCCTGGCCAACCTGCCACACCTGGCCCGCTCTCCCTGCTTGTCACGCCCCCCGCACTCCCAGTGTGATTAAAGCCCTTCTGTTCCTTTCCCTGGCGGGAAACCTTTTGAACGGACCTCGCCTGGTGGTTGTTCCCATCGGACCCTTCCGCAGCTCTGTAAGCTGCGCAACATCTTGCCGGACCCGCTGTGCGGGTCCCGCTTCAAGGAGGAGACCAGTGGGTGCCCCGGACTTCGTGCTGACACCTGGAGGACTGCTGGGGCGTGCTGAGGGACACTAGCAGGGCTGCGAGCAGAGTTGCAGGGACTCCATTTCCCAGGAGTCCCTGCCTGGCCAACCTGCCACACCTGGCCCGCTTTACCTGCTTGTCACGCCCCGTGTGTATTTAGCAGTAATAGCCTGCCGCTGTGCGGGAGCATGTGGGAGCGTCCCGGGAGAAGCCCGGGACAAGGGCGGGACCGTCTGTGGCCGTCCGTGGTCAGTCGTGGTTGGGTTGGGCCACCCCCTGCTCTTTTATATTTTTTGGTCATATCGTTGTGTCATCATCACCCTGTTGTGGTAACCATGCCTTTACGTTCTGGAAAGGAACGCACTGTACAGCTGCAGACTACCAAGGGGGTAGTCTCTGATCCCTTAGACGCCTTTATCACCAGGGCTACAGGTATTCTTGAAAAAGAGATAGCCATGGTCGAAAAACGGCTTTCATTAGATCAGGTTAGCGGGACACGCTCTTCATTAGGAAAATTGGCCACAATACCCAGCCCTGATGCACTGGCCCCGAGTACGAGCAACCACTTGGTCGAAGCCGCGGTGGATGTGCACCGTGAGGTGGAGAGGGAAGGTCTATCTTTGACTTCTTCAGAGAGTGATTCAAACCCTGACGACATACAAGGTAGTGGGGATGAGGGCAGTGTGCTCCTGGCCAGTTAATCTCAGTCGGACTCATCCATGGATGAGGACTCTCTGAGAAATGTACCCCGCAAAAGGAAAAGATGCAAGGGCCACCAGAGGGGGGGTGTTACTAAGATCCAAAGACCCAATGCTCCAGCTCAGCCCACCGTCATAATCCCCGAAGTCACTCCCACCTCACACCCTGTCTTGGTTTTAAATGATCCCCTGTGCCCTCCCCATATCCCCTTTGGGTCCTCGGACCCATGTCCTACCTGTTATAGTAGTGATGATAGCCTGCTGGCCAAAATGGAAGCTGTGTTTAAAACTCTTTTACTTCCCGTACTTGAAAGAACACGTTTGATGACCTTAAAATTGGATGCACTTGAGACTCTTGTAAACACCAATTCTGGCTTTTTAAAAAAGATAGTTAACCCTCAAAATGCCCTGGGGAATCCTAGTTCTTCGAGTAATTCTAAAGGTCAGAGAAATGTAACCATAGGCAAACTTCCATCCTCAGCATCTGCTAGACCAGTATCCACTAAGCCTGATCTTAACAAAAACAAGGGCTCAGTGGCAGGGGGGAGCTCTGGGAATAATGATTGTACGCCTGTACCAGCCACTTTGCTACAGGTGCCAAAGAAGTCTTCTTTTAAATTTATCCAACAATGCCAGCCGAACATCCCTACACCTCTTGTGGATACTCGGGTACAAGATAATGCGAGTGGTGTTCCGAGTACATCATCACAGCCTAAAATAACAACCTTACCAATAGAACAAACTCGTAAGGTTAATGAAGCAAATATGTTTTCATTAAATACTAATAATCCCCCTCCCTGCATTAATCTGCCCCCAGAATGCAGCGCGTATGTAGCAGTGCTGGCTAACATCCCTAAACTAAAAAATGGCCAAGTGGAGAACCATGATCAATTGAAGAATAAAATCCTCCACTGGTTGTCTACTAATTGTAACTTCCCTATGGAAGGGGCTAGCCAGATTAATCTAGTACAGAGAGTGGGATGGATAGTCCCCCTGAGGAAAAATTTCGAGGGAGATTGCGTCATAATTAATTTTAAAACTTGTCAGTGGGCCAAAAATACACTTTTAAACGCGCAACCACCATCAACTCGGGAATTTAGCATCACATTATTACCACTAGGCTATTTTTACAGGTATTTACTGTAACCTATCTACTCATGTAATATTGACCCCGTAAATCCCCTGAGACCCGGTCAGAATTTCCGTATCCCTACGTATAATAGATTTCAGGTTTTTGACTCCTTGGAGGATATTGATTGACATATTCTGCCAAAAACCCCAATACAGGTTAATCATCCACCAAATTCTAGTTTATGCATTGGTTCTAATATACGGAAAGGAGTAAGGAGGCACGATAAACAAGTTACCTGCTATTCACCTAGTAAAGCAGTGGCTGTTCAATTGTCCTTGTTACCTGAACTTAACACAGTGGAAGTTGATAGTGCGATCGCTGGGGCCCAACGGACTTCGACTACAACCAAGCCTTCCATGGCAGATCCCTTTTTAAATCCAGAATTCTCTCCTGAAGATATACCTAACGATTGTATAGCTGTTAACTGTGACTTAAATATAGGTTACAGTGTCGTCACATGGAATATCGCAGGTTTGAATAGAAAACTGGGTTCCCCCTTTAGGAGGGATTTTATTAATATAGGGTATGACATAATATGTCTTCAGGAAACCTGGTGTGAAGAGCCTATTTTTATCGAGGGCTATTTAGCACACAGTTTGAATGCGGTGAGCTCAACTGCTGGCAGAGCTAAAGGAGGCCTTTTGCTTTTAATATCAACTAAACTAAACTCTTGTAAAATTAAAAGTTGCATTTCAGTGGATGTTTATTTTCAGGTATTATGTCTAGAGTTTGACAAAGGCAAAGATTTGCTATTGATTAATTTTTACAATAATGTATTCACTGCTGACAGAGGTAACATTTCGATTCAGTTAGAAAAGGAAATTGAGAGGACCCAGGCATTATCAGGTTACCAGTCGATTATCCTTTGGTTGGGTGATTTCAATATAAACCCCTGCCCATTTGCTCCGAGTAATTTATGTGGATTAAGAAGGGAATGTGGAAATTCGGAGGAAACCGACTGTCTACACTTTCCACATTGCGCTTATGGCACGGCCCTAAATACGATGTTAGCCAAGTTTGACTTGGATAAGTTAAGTTGCACGAAAAATAGTGCAAATATTAACTGCCCAACTTTCACTGGAAGAGGTGCTAATTCCTACATTGACCACATTTTACTTTCTAATAATATTGCTTATTCTAACTTGTGTGTTAATGAGCAAACTTTAAGTGATCACAATAGCATTTCTTTATCACTGCATTGTTGGGGCAATAAACATACGGATGTCAATAATCGTATTAATCATGTTGAGGCTGTAAGACCTAACGGGTCAAGGATTAAATGGACAAAGATTGTTCCACACAAATTGCTGGAGGAGGTATTAAGAAAATGTAACAAGGAGATAAATTATTGTCTCGGTGATGAGGTGCATTCGCATATTGTACTCAATCACTTACTCACAATTAATGAAACCATCGATAACCTACTCACGAAAACATATAAGGGGAAAAAAGAAATCAATACGGGCTGGTTTGACAAAAGTTGTACTCAGGCTCTTCATGCCCTAAAACAAGCTTTGAGCTCTAAACCTCGAAACCCTACAAATATTAAAAACTGTCGTGTTGATTATAAAACATCACTTATTAAGAGGAAAAGAGCCCTACAAGAGGAGGCCTGGAACAACCTCAACCTTGCGGCAGACACAAACGATAGTAAACTTTATTGGGATACTATAAATAGCCCCTTTTTGAAAAACGATACAGTGCCTGAAATAACCTCTCATGTAGACTGTAAATCATGGATGCATCATTTTTTAAATATTTTTAATCCGGATAGGTTAGTTTTAGATTTCCCTCAGGAAAATGATTATACTTGGCCAAGATTACCCTTGGTTATAAGTCTGGACGAGGTTTACGAGGGTCTAAGTAATAGTAAAGGTGGCAAAGCACCTGGCCCGGATGGGGTCCCGCTAGAGTTATATAAATCCGAGTTACATCTGTGGGCCCCCATTCTGACCAGATTTTTTAATGCAACAGTGGAAGGCCAGATACCGATTTCTTGGGGCCAGTCTATAATTATTCCCCTTTTTAAGAAAGGCTCCAAGTCTGAGGCAAGCAATTATCGCCCCATTTCCCTACTGGACGCGTCCATAAAAATCATGAGCAGAATAATTTTAAAAAGACTTGAGACTTGGGCCAAGGACAACTCGATTTTATCAAAGGCACAATATGGATTTAGAAAAGGTCTGGGGACGTTGGAGCAGTGCGTTAATCTTGACCTCCTTATACATAAATATACTGTTGCAAAGGATGGCAATCTGTTCCTCTGTTTCGCAGACCTGAGTAGTGCCTTTGACCTTGTAGATCACAACATTTTATGGGACATCCTTTTAGAACTTGGTGCCCCCAAAGAGTGCGTATATTTTTTGGCACGGCTCTATTCTGGACTATCATGTAAAGTTCGTTATGGTCCTTTGGGGGAATGTACACCCTTTTTTAAAGTTGCCAGAGGGATTCGTCAGGGTTGCGTCTTGGCACCGTTTTTATTCTCATTATTTATTAATCAAATTGATTCGATTTTATGTAAAATGCCTTCAGATGCCCCTATGATTGACGGAAGTGCCACCCCGATTTTATTATACGCAGACGACGCTGTTCTTTTATCACGAACACAGATTGGTTTACAACGTCTTATAGATAGATTTGTGCTATTTATTAAAGACAGGAAACTGGTAGTCAACAAAGCTAAGACCTTTGCTATGATTTGTGGAAAGAAGGTGAAATCAAAATCCACCTTCTACATTGACAGAGACAAGATACAATTGGTCAAGAGTTTCTGTTATCTGGGGATATCATTCTCTGGAGACGGGAAATGGACTAATGAGGACGAGAACGTGAGATTGAAGATGAACAGAAATACCAGTAGCATTTTTAGATTTGCAGCTAAACTAGGGCAAAAGAGAATAAAAGAAATGTTGGCTATTTATAAAGCTAGGTGCATTTCATCAGCATTGTATGGGGCAGGTGTATGGGGCCACCACCCTGTTAATCTTTTACAGAATGACGAAAATAAGTTTTTGAAAAAATTATTATGTGCCCCCCCTCAGCTCCAAATTTGCTAACTCATATGGAAGTCGGTATCGACTTCATTATGGACCTAGCTGCATTACGTCCATTATTACTCTGGCGCTCTATCTGGTCTAAAACAGAGACAATATTTACACAAACAATCATTAAAGATTGTTTGAATCTCGATAATTTATCACGTAAACCATGGCTGAGCTATATTTACTACTGGTTCAATTTTTTATTTGATTGCAATATCCGCCTGAACCCAGAAGCAGCCGCACTGATACCAAAGAAAGATATAAAACTAAGGTTTCTAGCACATAAGAATGCGGCTAGAGAGAGTCAGTCCAGTAACCTATTAACTGTAGCTTCTTATTTTGGATTGAACTTAAGGAGAGGTTTTCAGACATATCTTACAACTGTGACTCATAACTCTCACCGATTTGTCCTAACCCGCTTAAGGCTGGGGATTGTTCATCACTTAGTCTCATTCCCGCACATGAAGATTAAATCCAATATACTGTGTCCTTGTGATAACATTTCAAAACAAAGCTGCTGTCACTTTTTATTGTTCTGCAAATTTTATCGTCATTTTAGGAAGTTTTATCTCAAACCTATCTTTTTAAAACATAAGGTTCGGTCCACTAAATCAGCAATGAAGCTTTTAACAACTTTGGAAAGCCCTGATACCTGTTTTTTTGTGGCATCATATGTGCTAAAATGTATAAATATAAGGAAGTCTATAGTTTGCTCTGTTTAGTTTTAACTGTCCTGCGTACTTTGCACATTTATGTACTGCTTGGATCTTTTTATGTACTCTTAAAGTTCGAGACGTTCCTGGACGCACATTGCATTTTGTTATTGCCCCTTTACTTAGCACTTTTTGCATATTTGTAACGCACTAGACACTTTATGCAGAATCTGCACTTTGTTAAATAATACTGAAGATGTATTGTTAGTTTTAATTTTGAGCTGTTTAGGGAAGCACATTGCAATTCAACAATGACTTTTGCACATAGTGTCCTGTGCAGTTCTACAATATGCTTGTCATTTTGTGTAGACTTTGTACCTGCCAAAATAACTCTAATGGACTATTAGTTTGATATGGCACTGGTTGAACTGTATACATAATTGTATAATGCTCCGCGTACAAGACACTCTAGCTTGCTATGTATTTTATGTGTTTTATGTTTTTGTGTTCTGCTTATATGGTTGTATTTTACATACCGAATAAAGCTTTTGAACTGAACTGAAGTAATGGAGTAAAGGGGAGCAGATCCATCAACCCCCCTATTCCCCTTGTGAAAGCAAATAAACGGGCACCCCCCTGTACAGACCTACCTTCAGAAGCCACCCCATACACGATAGTTCTAACAGGTGTTGCCCCACTTAGGGAGGGTTCAAATGAATCACACGGGGACCTCAGAAACAAAGTTGTATTCTGGCTAAATAAAAACCGCCCTCTTCCCCCCTCCTCCTCGACTGAAATATTGTTTGTGAGAAGAGTTGAATGGGTGGGCAACTGTACCAAGGACCTAGAGGGGGACTGCATCATTATATCCTTTAAGGATCCCTGGGTGGTAGATTTCCTGCATAGGGAAGCAAGGTTTGGGAGGTTGGGTGATGTGCAGACCCTGGGCCTTGGATATTTTTATCCCAAACGTTTCTGCGAGTTCCCCTCTAGTCATACCTTCCCTAGAAGACCTGTTAGGAGATATCTTGCTGATAGAACACCTTACATCCCGCAGTACCCTTTATTGTCTAATCACTACGAACCCCTCTCTGGCCTGGAGTGTATCGATTGACTTCACCCGGTAGCTGGCAGCGGGAGTGTTCTGGGTAACCAAGTGGGTGGGGCTGACAGAGTCTGTACTGAGGTATCTATCCAGGGGGTGTCATCATGGAGAAGGAGAATGTGGTGGACTCTGCATATCATCATCAAGATGATAACATGGTGGAGGGTTCCCAATTTAATATAGTCTCATCTTTGGGAGTGGATCATTGTAGCATGCATAGGACAAAAAACACCCAGTCAGGTCGTGACACTCAAATTAGCATCATGGAATGTAGCAGGGTTGAAGGGGCATATGGCTTCAGAGGACTGGCTGGATTTTATTGATACTTTTGATATCCTACTGTTCCAGGAGAGCTGGGCCCCTGATCCAATTCATAGGGCCGGGGTCCTAAATTTTTTTAAACCAGCAATAAGGGGCAATAAAGGTCAAGCATCCGGGGGGTTAGTGATCTGGGTTAAACAGTCCATTGGCTATCGACCAATGGAAATTGTTCTGGATAACCCGGACCTCTTGGGAATTAGATTAAGTAAGGATAACTGCCAGGACATTGTAGTCATTAACATCTATGCACGTGGTCAACCTGGAGGGCGCTGTCCTAGTATCCTAGATGTGTTAGACTCTTACCTTGAAGGGATAGGGAGAGACAAGCTACTCGTCCTAGCAGGGGACCTCAACTGCACCTTTGAGCCTCTTTATAATGCGGGGGAGGACCTGGGGTTTGAGGAGGACACTGTCTGGAATATCCCGATGCTGTCTTTGAATAATATTAAAAGAGGCTCTGAGGCAGCTTTACACTGGATGGGGTTGTGTCTGGACTGGGGTTTGAGGGCAACCAATGGTCGTACGGCCTCTGATAAGGATGAAAAACCCACTTTTGACAATGGGGTGAGGAAAAGTAGAATAGATTACATCTTGTTAAAAATGGAATATTGGTCACTCTTGGATGATATGGAAGTTGTGTCTCGTCCTGAAAGTGACCACAACCCTTTGTCATTAAGCATGAGACTCCCAGGTGGATTTGGCAGGTCTATAACTGCTGTTCATCTAACAGGTGATGCTATCTTGACAAACGATAGAAGAAGGCTCAGATGGTCCAGGGAGGTGGAGGATCCGACTCCTTTAGATAGTATAATGAAGGTAGTCTCGTCGACATTTCGATTCTTGCCCCCACCATGGATGTTAGTGATCAGATTTGCGATCTTCACGAACGGTGCTTTGCTAATCTTAAGGCCCTCTTAACCCTTCCACCCACACAAGGCAAAGTAAAGGCATATGGATCCCGTGAGAAATGGTACAATAATAACTGCAGGGAGGCACATAGTCGTTTAGTCAAAGCAGTGAAATCTAGGATTTCCAGCGATATAAAAGAGGCACGTTCAATGTACAAAAAAATTCAGTGGGAAGCGAAAAAGGAGTGGGATGACCTACATTGGTCTGACCTATTGGACGCCTGTACTTCTGGCAACTAGATCAAGTTCTGGGAAATCGTTAAGTGGGGCAGAAACCTCGATTCCCAAACTCCAGGTAATCATGTGTCTGCAGAAGCATGGGTTGATTTCTATTCTGGCCAGTTTATGGATCCTGATTTAGAAATCGACATTGAACTAACCAAGCAGGAAATTACCCTTACTCCTAACCAAGAGTTAAACTTCACGCCACTGGAAACTGAGTCTGCGCTCTGCCTGGTCCAAAGGCGGAAGGCGCAAGGGATGGACTACATCCCGGCTGATTTATTCAAAATCAATCCCCAACTCTGGGTTCCTTATATAACTGCGGTAGCGAATGCTATTGCCAAGGGGGCCCGGATCCCCGTGTCTTGGAAGGGGGCGGAGATTCTCCCCATTTTTAAAAAAGGGGACCGTTCAGTCCCGGGAAACTACCGTCCCATAAGTTTAATTGATTCACTTCAAAAGGTCATCGCAAGGATGGTCCTTGCCAGAGTTCAGGGGTGGATGGAGTTGGAGGGTATCCTGTCCCCCCTACAGGCCGGTTTCAGATCAGGTACCAGCACCATTGACCAGGTCTTCAGATTTTGTCTGATCTACTGGAAGGTGGTGCTGTTGGGCGGCGGGTCCATCTACGCAGCCTTTATAGATCTGAAATCGGCCTTCGATCTTGTGCCAAGGGCTAAACTCTGGACCGTTCTTAGAAATTTGGGACTGCCGTTAGAATTATTGGACATGATTGTAAGATTACATGAGGGAAATTTTGCTAGGGTGAGGTGGGGAGGCCAAGGGCAGGTGACGGATTGCTTCCCCGTAACACGTGGCGTCCGTCAGGGTTGCGTTCTGGCACCTACACTCTTTTTGTTGTTCATTGACCAGGTGGTCAAGTTCTTTGCTAAGACCCCCACTGATGCACCCTCTTTGGGTGGGACCAAGTTCCCTATGCTCATTTTTGCAGATGACACCTTACTTCTCTCAAAGACTCGTACTGGTCTGCAAATCGCATTGACCCGATTTGAGGAGTTTTGTAATGTCAACGATTTAAAAATCAATGTGAGCAAAACTAAATTTATGGTTCTAACTATAAGTCGCCCCACTAGGAGCTCAGTGAGCATGAATGGAGTCGGTTTGGAACAAGTTGAGGTTATGACCTATTTAGGAGTAACCTTGGACTACCGTCTCCGCTGGAAACCACAGGTTGACACATTACACCTAAAATTTGCTCGCCTTACTGGTTGTCTTCTGCAGGAGCAAAAAAGGTCCTTAACTAAACGTGTCAAACCCGCACTTAAGATCTATGCTACCAAGGTAAGCTCCGCGATATTGTACGGGGCAGACCTCTGGGGGCATATGGACCTATCAACCCTGGTGAAAGTTCAAAATAAATTCTTGCGGAAACTGGTAGGACTCCCCCAATCAGCTCCAACCAAACCACTATGTCTGGATATGGGCTGCAACCCAATTAACGAAATGGCTCGATACAGGCTAGTAGCCCTGTGGAGACGTATCTGGACTTCCCCAGACTTAAGCCTCTTTGCTAGGGAACTTGAGGAAGTAAGATCTATTTGGGGGTCTAGTAGTATACCCTGGCTTCGTGAAGTGAAATTGATCTTGGATGACATGGGTCTTAATCAGCTGTGGGTTTCCCCGGGTTCAACCACCTTTTCTTCAAAACCGGAATTTAAAGCACTTTACTGGGCTTTTGTTCGCCAAGCATTAGTTATTGCCTCAGATTCTACTAGCTTAACAGGAAGGTTCTTGTCCCATAAATTGGACCCTTTCCTGGAGAATTACTGGGACGTTATAACTAAGACACTTGACAAAAAGCTCTACCACCAGTTCCGAGTAGGGTCTCTGCCCTTAAGATCCTTCACCAAGAAATGGTCTAACCGAGCGAGTGATTTCTGCCCCTGGTGCATTGGTCACAAGGAGAGTGTTGGCCATCTCCTATTTGCATGTCCAGCTTATTATGCTCCAAGAAGCAAATGGATTAGGCCCATTTGCCGCCATCTTAAAGTCAGAGGGAGTGCTGAGGCTATATGGGTGCTTCGCACCAATACCTCTGAGGTGGTAGTTGTGGGCGTAGCCAAATTCCTGGGGTGGGCATGGGTGATTAGAGCAAGATATCTGCAGGCACCTTGATCTTGCTCTCGTTTTTTAACTTCTCAATGGGTTTTTTCATTTATTAGGTCTTTATTATACTGTTTAATTCTATTTTTAACGTTGAAATGTTTTTTGAAATGTATGAAATTGTAATTGTGATGGTTTTAAATTAACTATCTTATGTATGTCTAATTTCTATTGCTTTCAATTGTCTTTTATGATGTAAAAATCGAAATAAAGACTTTAAACCACCAACCACCGATTCTATTTAAATTATTCTCACCCCCTGATATTATATATTATCTCCATGATTCCTGTTCACATTCCTGGGTTTTATTTTAAGAAAATAGATTCTATTTTAACAAAATTTCCTTGGCCCCCACGTATTGCTTTGTCCTTTTTAAAAAAGGATAAATCTAATGGAGGTCTTAGGTTTCCTGATTTCAAAACGTATCACTCTGCCTTTTCCTTGAAACAGGCTACCCGTTGGCTCTCCTCTGAGCTCCCTTAGCATCCTCATTTGTGGATACAATTAGAGAAATTTCTTATTTCCCCTTTGATTTTCAAGAAATATTTGCTTTCACAACTAATATCTCATTAATACATTAATTCCCACTCACTTAACCCCTTCAGTGCCCCGCCCTTTCCCCCTCCTGTGCTGGGCGTTGTATTAGCGGGCGGGGTCCATGACGAGATAGTCTCGTCATGGGCACAGCGCAACCGCGCTCCATGACGAGACTATCTCGTCATGGGCATAGAAGAGGTTAAATTACTGGCTCCTCTTTTACCATCATCATATATCTCAGTTACCTGCTATGACCAACAACCCATTTAGCATAATAAATCGTTGCAAATTAATAACCATACCATATATTGGAAGGTTTGGCAATCTAAGGGTTTGCATTGGATAGCTCAACTTCTAATTGATGATCAACCCTTATCCTTTAATGATCTTCAAACTAAATTTTCATTACCAGCTACCTTTAATTCGCAATATGACCTTTTACGTTCCTCCCTCAAACAATATCTTTTCACATTACCAATCACTTCCTGTCCCCCCGCAACATAAACAACACTTTCTCCTTTATTAGGTACTTCCCCTTCTGCATCCACTATATACAAATCCTTACAATTGCCTTTGGATACACTTAAATCGAAGACTGAATGAACTAGAACACAAGACAAGTTATGGCTTAAGCTTCGGAAAACCACATGAGCTGCAAACATTACACAGACCCTCTGTTTTGTTTATCAGCATTTGTTATTTACCCCAGAGACTTTAGCATCTTTTTCATCAACTATGTCTCCTACCTGTTGGACCTGTTCCTGCTATACTGCTGATTTAAAACACATGTTAATTGAGTGCCCCCCTATTCGCCAGTTTTGGCTGTTCGTCTGGATCAACATCAAGGAGATTGTTTGAGTTAATGTTCCTTTTTCTTTTAGTAATATATTTTTAGGCACTTTGTCACCTCAGTGGCCTCAGTCATCACCGAATTGTAAGTTCTTATATTTACTGTTAGCTAACCTCAAACTGGAAACAAGCTGGCAAAGTTACTTTTAGGTCCTGGTAGAATGCTGTGTGTTTTCATCTTAGATTAGACACTAATTATGTTTCTCCTATATCTCTGGCTATTAAGAGGATCTCTTATGGCTCACATTAACTACATACTTATCCCTTTCTGCCTCTTCTGTTAATACAATTATTACTGTATCAGATGAAGTACAGAAGCCACTTTAATTTCAACGTATTGCCTTTTTTAAATATTATTAGAGGATATTTATACCTTTATATTTATAACTATGTCATTTAGTTGTTGCTAATATTTTGCCTACAGTTTTTAATCTTATACCATATGTTTTACTCTTAATATTATTAAGTAATGTTATATTGTCTCCACTCCTGTTTTCCCTCTGCTTATGGTATTATATTTTGTTTTTTTCATCTGTACACAGCATCTTTATCTCTTTCATATATATTTGCTTTCCCTCCTATGATTGTTTCTCTTAAATAGTACTTATATTCATTGTATTGTTGTTCTTTTTCTTGTTGTTATTATCTAAACTCAAACTTTAAAAAAAAAAACATGTTGGCTCTCATTATGAGAAATCTGTCATCTCTCCATTAATCCAGCATCTCTTCGGAATTATTGAGTCCAAGAGTATGATAATTTTGAGAGCAAGGTTTATAGAATAAAATGTGGGCCATCTTCCTCCTGGTAAATTCTCACTTATTTCCTGCATTTCAGACAAAGATTTTAGCTGTCGTAATCTCAAGGTGAGTTGCATGGGATCTGTGGTGTTTCTATACATCTTGTAATTCTTAATAAAATTAGTACTATCCCCTTCAGGATTTACACCTTAATTGTAATGGAGCTATTAGTCCTATATACATCCTGATAAATCAGTAATATTATTTTTATTTTATAGGTAGTGGAGTCTGTTGTCTCCTCCTGACCATCTTTGTGTGAGCCTATCCTTTACTTCAAATCTTTTCATTTTCCACCTGTGTGACTTTGGGTGGTTCATTGATTAATGATTTCAAGTTTCCAGACAGGTTCGCTCCTAGTGGAAATTTAGGTTATTTGTTTCCATGCTGCTCCTGAGAAGGTTTCCACCATACTGAAAAGACAGGGTTCATGATAAATGCCTTGATGGACAAATGACATTTTCTTGTGAGAAACATTTGTACAATAGCTTTGACCCTGCTACCTGCTATTGTAGTTTGCGCGTAACCTGAAGGTCTCAGATTCTGAGGCATGATGTCCTGCCTCACTCGTTTGCACTACTGTCTCTGATATATTCAGTACAATAAGTGAAGAAATAAGAATACTTGTTATTTATCATGCTTCAAACCACAAAATAAATGTGGGAGACACTTTAAATTTAATAGGAAAAAAATTATAAAAAACTATTAATTTGTCTTATTGTCCCTCTAAGTGGTTTGCAAGGAGTGCTCTACTTTGTTTGCATAAGTAAACAATTTTGGAATTTGAAATATCCGACTTATTCCTCATTCTTGCCTAACCCCCTACAGTCAGAAAAAATAAATACATCCCAATTGTATTAAATGAAAGAAGTCCCTCAATCAGTCTCTTATACAGTTACTGTAGTTTTTCACTGACATTGATTTCTTACTTGCATGTAATATTAGCTGCAGTTTGGGGTCGATTGTTTGAGAAGGAGCATCTAAGCGTTATTCCATTCACACTGAGCACTATACACAACCCCTACATAAGATGATGCGCTCACCACTAGAAACTACTGGCTGCTGCTTCACAGCAGATGGAAAGAGGCATTACAATGGAGCACAGTGAACAAAGAGACTGGTTGAGTGAAGAATTGGTGGAGGTTTGCACATGTAAAACCGTATAGTGCACTTTAAGGAAAAAATACTTGACAACAGAAGTGGTGGCTGTGCTGCACAAGGACTGTACTGAGTCTTAGGCTTGCAACATATTTCCTGTCTGAGCCCTATGTAAGGTGGAAGGCCTTTATTGCACAATGTTTTCCTATATGGAAGTATCCTTCTCCTATTACATTACTTCTTTTGTCTTCTGCCTAGATTTTGCTCTTGCAGCGGTTTGCTAATGGTTTAGGAGAAGTGTTAATTGTTGTATACCTTTTTTAGTTAGGAGATGTAGAGGTAGACAACTGCCAACCAACTAAATCATGTCATCAAAGCATTATAGGTTATTGATGGATTCTGACTTTTATATCTAAAGTAACAAGATGAAAATGGTGTGTTGGTGAATAGGATCAAGTTATTAACTAGAACGGTGAGGGTTAGGTGAGGGCCCAACAAGATGTGTCCTTGCTGCGCTTCAGTGCCAGTCTACGGACATACTTGCTGGGTGCCAGCTGATCCAACCGAATTTTGTCAATAGTGATCCCAACATGAGGATGAATTGCTGCGTGCCCAGAAGAGGGTGATGGTGAGGTCTTGATAATGGTTCCATTGAGTTTCACTTGAACGAATGGTGCCTTTCTCAGTGCTTCCAAGATGGCTGCTGCAAGACGCTCATGGTATAGAGAACAGCCCTGTGCCGGGACCTGTAGCTGGAGAAGAAGTGCTGATCGGCATGTGTGGTGAGATTCACCACTGCGTAGGGCCTTACTGATTCTGGTGGGGTTGGACCCTGTGCATTGGTCCAGGGTGGTCCCTTGCTGAATTCCCTGCATGCAGGCTTGTAGGCCACACTGGAGCCTTAAATATTTATGGGGAGCACAATGCATCGATGAATGACCAGATTACCTATTACCAGCCTGTTAGGTGGTTCACTGCGAACTGAAAAGGCCCCAGACACAGAAGAGGACCAGACCAATAATAATGAGCGGGAAATGGGGACTTCCAGAGGTGGCTGGTCACCCCCAAGTCCCAGAGGCTTTACTAAGTGGCATTTCCGGCCTAGAAGTATATGAAATTTAGTGCACACAACATGCTCAAGAACAAAACTTTATGTTTTACTCCCATGTCCATAAATTGCATTCCAGCATGGATTGCTTTCTGGCTTGTAGAGTTCACCTCTCCATCATGAGAGAGTAAAGAAGGGGTAAGGGCAATGAGATGGAGTGCGGAGACGTTGCTTTTAAAGGATCTAATGTAGAAGCCATAGAATGCTATTTCAAGATGAATGAAACTGACAAATTACCCTATAGAACTATCTAAAGTACTGCAAAAGCGTTTCTCCAAGAAAACTAATCTCATACTCACATGCATAAAAATAGAGTAAGTGAAAAGAGAGTTGAACGTGAGTCGACAGTACAACACTTAGACAGAATGCAAAACTGGGGTGGTGCTAAACTGTTTTGAGCTTTACACAGGGCTAAGGGTGAGCTAGACCATCACCTGAAGGTGTCTACATGAAAATGTTATAACTGGGCAAAAGTACTCCAAAAATGGGAGATGACAGACCATCACCTGGCAGACAAATTTAAAACACAGCAAACTCATGGTCATATCAGAGAGATACAAGACAAGATAATTGGTGGATTGGAGTAGTGGATGGTATACATTTCTGCAAGAAATTGTAGCAACGTTCTTTTTCTATTAGGCTTTTCTTTATTCTAGAGAGCCAGTGGAAGAACAACTGCAAAATGCACATTTAGAGGAGTATTCCTTTCCTTTGATCCCTCGGGTCCTGGTGTAGGTTTTGGATCACCCCCGAAACAAAGCCTATGACACTGAGTGATTTAGAGCCTCCTTTTATTGCGCTTTCCAAGATCTTTTTGCCAACACCCTAGCAAAATTGTTTAATCCTACAGGAGTGACGTATCTCTTCCAGATACCATGACTGATTCAGTGATTTATGTCATCAAGGCCAGGAGAGACCCACATTCATGTAAGTCCTATTGACCCGAAGGACTTCTCAACCAGGATGCAAAAGTTTTTACTAAAATTCTGAGGACCTGGATCACAAAGGTAACTTAAACTTTAGAGAAATGTACGCTTTGGAGTAGGTTTACTTGTTTTTGGTATTCACAAACTTCGAGTGTAAACTTACTACTTAAGTGTAAGTTACTTGTCTCAGCCGCAAATGACTAATTCGTGTGTGGGTGGGTGACGTCCCTCCCCGACTTTCTTCACATCCTACTCACTTCTCTCTAATCCTATTCACTTTTAGGGTAAGTCTGTCCTTTTAAAAGCCATTCTGTTGTGTCCCACTGACATATCCTACTAAATTGTATACTTAAATGTGTGGAGACTCCGAAGTCAAGTCGGAAAATGCTTCATAAATAAGTATTGCTAATCAATGGCGTAAAACTCTGCACGTAATTTGTGAATTGCAATTTGTAGAACATTTTATACTACTAAAATAAGTACTACAAATTGCAGTTTGTGACTTGTCGATTAGTTCAATGTGGCCAAAGATTATTTCTCCATTCTTGGCTGGTTTCATCAAGCTGTGCCAGACCAATGACAATATCAAATTACCATTAAATCTGATAAGCATTGCCAAAAAATTAAAGGTACCAATGGTACTCTCATTAGATGCAGAGAAGGCCTTCAATTGCATTAATTGGAATTAACTGAGGTAAGTTCTGGACAAAACATCTCTGGGCCCCTAATGTGACTTGTTTAATTCTAGCTAACTGTGTTCATCCTGTGTCAAGATTAATAATATACACTCTTAAAAGATCAAGCTGGGGAGAGGAACAAGACAGGGATGTCCACTCTCCACTTCAAATTGTATCCCTAATATTAACATCAAATTAAATGACAATCAGCAAATAAAAGGATTAACTGCAAAAAAGGACACTGGTAAATTGCCTGTTTTGCAGAGGATATCATCTGTTTTTGCCACATCTGGCCACTACCCTCCCAGCACTAATTGACCAAGTCGAAAGGTTTTACCAGGTATCAAGGTGCAAGATTCTAAATCACCTGGGATGCTGGTGGCAGTTGGTCAATATGCATAAGGGTTCATATTGATAAATCATATGAGATACTAAAAAGACTGCAAAATCCACCACTGTTAGATACTCTGTTCAAAGGCCTATTAGAGTTCTCTTGGTGCAGCAGAATCAACTTGAAGAAGCTGAATTTCCGGTCCAGGTTCCTATATGTGGCTCAAACCCTAACCCTCAATATCTCTGGAGCTACCATGTTCGAAATTTAAAAATGCCTTTGTATATTTGTCTGGGCAAATAAACCCCCAGAATAGCTAAAGTCACTGTGAGTAGAACACCTCCAGATGGTGGTATAGGCTTCCGTTATGTGTCCAAGTACTTGATAGCTGCCTAGGTTAGACCAGTCATCGAATGGCTAAATGTTAACAAACTTAAACCTCGACTAACAGTAGATGATGTCTATGGTCAGATCCCGCTTTGTAACCTTTGTGGCTTCCATCATGGCATAAAGATTGACTGGCTGATATACTACTGGCCTCACAACCACTCTTGGACAAGTGGACCACCCTAGCAATTAGCAAGAAGGTGACAACATTGCCCTCTCCATTGATGCCTTTGACTTGAAATTTGTACTTTGCCCCGGTCTACACAACCATATTTATTGTAATCCTGCAAGCATGTGGAAAATAGGAAATTTTCACAAGAACTTGAAAGTAAAGAGCAGAGAGAACGGTATCACAGAATTTCGAATCACCTTGGGTGATGGGTTCAAACTAATCCATTTCGAACATTGGGCAACAAGAAAGACCGACCCAGGCAATAAAAGACCTGCCTGATGCTATTTGAGCTGGCCCTCTCTTGTCTCCACCCGTAAAGTTATCACAAGATTATACAAAGCACTACTCCATACCATCCACAAAAAGACAGAAATATAAGTGTAAATGGGAATGGACCTAGGCCATGAACTGCTGTCTGAAGAATGGCAAAGTATTTGGCTAGGAGCAGGGAAGAGCTCCATCTGTACTCAATATAGAAGAAATGCTCTCAAACATATTACTGCTGATATCTAACTCCAAATAGACTTAAGGATATGTTTTGGGCCCCAGTGGAAACAACAGTGGAAAAAGGAAAACTCTTCACCCATGGGCATTTGATGGTCTAAGGTTTACCAAATCTTCATAATGGAAAAGTTAACTGAACTCATAAATGAACAAATTGGATGGTATGAACATATTTGGAACCCCTTTAAAACACATATGAGAAGAGAAACTGGAGGCTGGAGGATGCTGAGACATGTACCAGACCTAATCAGTAAGGGAAACTTGAATACAATGTTCTTAGATGAAGAGTTGCAATATCTTTGGTAACCGTTTGCAGGAATTTGGGGCCACATGTATCAAGCGTTTTCACGTTAGTCAATTTCTACGCCTCCGTAGGAATTGTTCTCAAATGAAAGACTTCTTGATTCAAGCAGACATTCTGAAATCTAAATTCCTCAAAAGAGGCTATCCCCACAAGCTCATCAAAGACTCCCTCAAAAGAGCACGTTATTTTAACAGAGATACCATGTTCCAACAAAAAGAATCTGACCCTATGGACAAACTAGTTTTTGTCACAAAACATTCCAACATTAATCATAAGGTCAGGCAAACCATCAACTCTTTGTGGTATCTGCTTAACATTGATAATGAGGAGATGGGGATTCCGAAACCTCTTTTTGCGTTTAAACGGAATAAGAATTTGAGAAACTACCTGATCAGAGGCAAGACATCGCATAAAAAGAATCAACACCTAATACAAACTGCAATTGTCGGCACCAAACCTGTAGAAGGGAACCATAGGTGCGGCACGTGCCAAGCATGCCCACAGGCGATTGTTGGCAGCACCATTTCCATCAACAATCGAATGATTACGCTCCAGGGAATGACCAATTGCCGGTCATCCAATGTGATATATGCCATCATCTGTCCCTGTAACCTCCCCTATATTGGGGAAACCAGTCGGGAGGTTAGATTACGTATATGCGAACACAAATCTAACATTCGCACCAACAGAACTACAGCCCCCTTAGTCAGTCATTGGCTCAGTAAAAATCACAGAGATACTGAGTTAAGATGGACCATTTTGGAGAGGATACATACCCCCACTGGAAGAAATCCAACCTTCATTAGGAAGAAAAGGGAAACCTTTTGGATTTTTTATATCAACTCGGTCCAGAGGGGGCTGAATGAAATTATCTCATGGGAAAATGCCATTATATAACATTCTTTGACAGTGGCCAAAACTAACCCCTCCCCCTCCCCACCTCCATCCCAGTACATATCCATACCTGGACTTCACCCCTGCCGGTGAAGTCCCATCTTTGTATATGTACTGCCTTTAATGCTCTTTAATGCTTGTTTGGACCGGACTTTGCTATTCGGTTCTCTGATCAACATTCTGTTCTTAGCATTCACACCTTTCAATTATCCCTCTACTTGATGATTGCCGTCAATACTCCTAATCTGATTCTAGTAACCTGTTCCAAAATGGCGCCGTGTCTGCCGGTCTTTCGACAGGGCACCAGTCCCCTTTCTATGAATAGTCTCTTTGCCTTAACCTCGTACCTCATTGGCTAAGATCCATTGGTGATGCGTATTTAACATGGCGGGACATTTAGACCCCGCAGCGAGGTAATCCTGATACGTCCCCCGATGCTGTGTGTGGAATACTGAGAGACCGCGGGAAGTGAATCCTTGATCTTGTTACTGGTAAGTCGGGAGAATGCGCGTCTTCCCCTTGACCTGTACACTTTGTGACAAACAGCGGCTCATGTCCCATTCCGGTTCATTTCACCTCTTGGGTGGTGGATCTTTTTCCATTTCGTGTTGACAAGTAACATCTACGTATCTCCTATGAGACCATGCCATGAGATCGTATAATGGGTTTTTGCTTAGGACTGTCTATGGCGAATTCGTAATCTAGCGTTTCCCCTTTCCCAATTCGTGGTTGTTGGAAAACCACTCCCACACTAGAAGGGGTGGTGGTGGTCTTCCGGACACACTGTGGTAGCTTGGCTCGAGTGGTCAGGAATCAGGCTCCGTGCTAAGCATACAACATACCCAAACAATAACCATGCGTGCATCCGTTCCAAAAACGACTCTACACCGTAAAAATTATGAAAATAACTTTCTTTATCTGCTTTTTCTCTTAGTTGCTGATTGGAGGAAATAAATAACAATCACAATATACAAACTTTTTAGAAAGTGCAGGACAAATAAATACTGGCTTAATGATTCAATAAATAGGGGTGATCATAAATACTGAAGGCATAAATAAAAGTGCAATACAGACAGGCAATTAAATATTCTGAGGCAATAAATACTGTAACCAATAAATATTGTGCATCAATAAATACTGTGGTCCAATAAATACAGTGGAACAATAAATAGGTTAAATACAATAAATACAGTGCCCCTAATAAATACTTAAAAGCTGACAGTGACACTCATGGAATCAGATCACTTTTGATTCCTAAGGGCTGATTTGGCCCAAGCACAGCTTGTGGGGATGTGGAAGGCTTGAGGGTGTCTACTCCCTGACTTGGACAAGGCTGAGGCCTAAACTGAGGTAGATAAAGGGGGAAAATACCAGAGACCTGGCTCTCTCTCTCCACACAACTTCTCTAGATTAGTCCCAGTTCACCCCTGGCACAGTCAGGTGGGATTCAGCACCTCCCTAGCCCCTTAGAGTAGTCTCTCAGGTCTCCACAGGGCCTAAGGCGCCCTCTACTCCACTTACTGCCCTTTTCTGATGTTCCGACGCCGCTGGAGTCGTGTCGACGCCGTGAGGCGGTTCCGGTTCGGTCTCGGCGGCCTCGGCACAATGTCAGTTCTTTGACGACGCCGGCAGGCGGTTCCGGTCCGATGTCGGTGGCCTCGGTTCGACCTCTACCTTCGATTCGACGGCGTCGGGCAGTCTCCACACGATGTCGACTTCGGGCGGCTCCGGTCCGATGGCGCTCTCGGCTCCGATGACGTCGGCCGGCCTGGCCTCGCTGTCGACTTCCGGCGACTCCGGGGTGCTCCTCCTCACAGGTTCCGGGCGACTCCGGAGTGCGATCCTCACTCCCGACCTCCGGTGCTCCTCTACCTCGTTCTCCGACGACTCCGGAGGGCGGACTTCACCCTTCCGATGACGCCGCTCGCTCGACCTCGGTTCACTTCCTTCTCGACCCTTGGTATTCCTCTCGACCTCCGTCGGCGCCCTCTTACGACCTCAGGCGGCTCCGGGTACGACGTCTGCTACCTCAGTCAGCGCCGCTTCTCCACCTCGGGCTCCAGGTCTTCGGCTACTCGACGCCAGACTCCAGGGAAACCAGTTCTCAGGTCAGAATCTTGCTGCTTTCTTGGTTCTAAGGCCTGTTCCTGCTGTCCAGGTCCTTAGGATGGTTTTCTTCTGACTTCTTCCCCACACAGGGCTATAGGCTGGGATCCACCAGTAGGGACAAGTATCAAGGGTGGGTTTATGGACCCCACTCCAGGCACAAGTTTCCACCCCTGCTGCTTCACTCCTTCCTCCTTCACTGTTGTGCTCCTCTCTCTTCACCAGTCAGGTGCCAACTGCCAGCTCCAACTGCCAACACTCTGTCTTAACCTTCCAACATTCTAAACGGTTTCCAACTGTCACACAGTTCTGGAATCTCCTGGAAGGTTCTGGAAGGTGCTGGTAGGTTCCAGTGGATGCTGGTGATGTCACAGGAGGCCACCATTTTGTGCTTCAGGCCCTCAGACAGAAGTTTCAGGGGTAGCTAAAATGGCTCCCTGAATCTGTAGCAACACTAAAAAGTCTGGTGGTTCCCAAAAAGGAAAAATTCAAACAGGGTTTGAGGCAAAAGTGGGACAAAATAAATAATGATGAGGAGGGACCACCCAAAGGGCTGACAGGTCTAACACGCGTCCCCCCCAGCTGAAAGTGGGGAGAGCTACCCAACCCCTTGGGAGTTCTCATCACTAAGGCGGAAATACCTTGAGAGACCGTCTGCATTGGCGTGGTCCACTCCAGGCCGATGTTCCACCTGAAAGTCCATCCCCTGTAGGGAAATAGACCACCTCAACAACTTGGGATTCTCCCCCTTCATTTGCATCAGCCAACGAAGGGGTCTGTGGTCGGTCTGAACAAGGAAGTGCGAGCCAAACAGGTATGGCCGCAGCTTCTTCAGAGCCCATACCACTGCAAAGGCTTCACGCTCTATTGCACTCCACTTCTGTTCCCTGGGAAGTAGTCTCCTGGATAGGAAGACCACGGGTTGATCCAGACCCTCTTCGTTGAGTTGCGATAACACTGCCCCAATGCCATGTTCTGATGCATCTGTCTGGACAATGAACTTCTTGGAAAAGTCTGGGGCCCGTAAGACCGGGGCCTCGCACATGGCTTTCTTCAATTTCTCAAAGGCTTGCTGACAAGCCTCCGTCCAGACTACCCGTCGAGGTTGTTTCTTGGACGTGAGCTCCGTGAGAGGGGCTACGATGGTACCGTACCCCTTCACGAAGCGGCGATAGTATCCCGTGAGGCCCAAAAATGCTCGGACCTCAGTCTGTGTCTTGGGGGGTTCCCAGGCCATGATGGCCTCGATCTTCGCCTGGAGGGGTTGCACCGTTCCCCTACCCACCAAGTGTCCAAGGTACACTACCGACCCCTGCCCGATCTGGCACTTGCTGGCCTTGATCGTCAATCCAGCTTGTCTCAGGGCCTGGAGAACAGCTTGCAGGTGACGCAAGTGATCCTCCCAGCTGTTACTGAAGACGGCTATGTCATCCAGATAAGCAGCAGAGAAACTCTCCATCCCGGTGAGGATCTGGTTTACCAGGCGCTGAAACGTGGCAGGTGCGTTCTTGAGCCCAAAGGGCATCACACAGAACTGGTAGTGGCCATTGGGCGTGGAGAAGGCTGACCTTTCCCTTGCTCCATCAGTCAAAGAGATCTGCCAGTACCCCGAAGTAAGGTCAAAGGTACTTAGATATTGGGCAGCTCCCAGCCGGTCAATCAATTCATCCGCCCTAGGGATCGGATGAGCATCAGTTTTTGTCACTGAATTCAGTCCCCGGTAGTCCACACAGAACCTCAGTTCTGGTTGGGCACCCGGTGGTGCAGCTTTTGGTACTAACACCACCGGACTGGACCAGGGGCTGCTAGAAGGTTCAATCACTCCTAGCTCCAGCATCTTAGTGACTTCACTATGAATGCTGGCCTTCACCTTGTCTGACATCCGGTAGATCTTGGACTTCACAGGTGGGCTGTCTCCTGTGTCCACGTCATGGACGCACAGGTGAGTCCTACCTGGGACAAGGGAGAACAACGAAGAGTACTGCCCCAGGACCTGGCGACAGTCCTCCTGCTGTTCAGGAGTTAGAGATGGGGAGAGAATCACTCCCTCCACCGACCCATCCTTTTCCTGAGACGCAAACAGATCAGGGAGAGGCTCGCTTTCCACGTCCTCTCCTCCGTCAGTCACCATCATCAAGATGACTTCGGGCCTCTCGTGGTGGGGTTTGAGGCGGTTGGCATGCAGCACCCGCAGGGGCTGACGAGGGGTCTTCAGGTCCACCAAGTAGGTAGCCTTACCCTTCTTCTCCAACACCTCAAAGGGTCCTGACCAGCGATCCTGGAGGGCACTAAGCTCTCCTGGTTCGATCACCCACACCTTCTGGCCAGGCTCCAACTCCACCGGGTGAGCGTTGTGGTCATACCACGCCTTCATCACTGCTTGGCTGGCTTCCAAGTTGTCAGAAGCTTGCTTCCACAACTTAGCCATTTGGCTCCGGAAGGCCAGCATGTAGCTCACCACATCCTGGGGGAGCTTTCTGGGAGTTCTTTCCCATCCGTCTCTCACCAGGTTAAGAGGTCCACGTACAGGGTGCCCATACAGAAGCTCGAAGGGGCTGAAGCCCACTCCCTTCTGTGGCACTTCCCTGTAAGAAAAGAGTAAACAGGGTAGGAGGACGTCCCATTTCCTCCGCAGGCTTTCAGGCAGACTTCTGATCATGCCCTTCAAGGTTTTGTTAAACCTCTGCACCAGACCATTGGTCTGGGGGTGGTAAGGAGTTGTGAACCGGTAGGTCACTCCACACTCCTTCCACATCGCCCGCATATACGCTGACATGAAGTTGGTCCCCCTGTCGGACACAACTTCCTTGGGAAAACCCACTCGGGTAAAGATTCCCATCAGGGCCCTAGCCACAACAGGTGCTGTTATGGTCCTCAGAGGTATCGCCTCTGGGTACCGTGTGGCATGATCCACCAGAACCAGGATAAACCTGTGACCAGCTGTAGTCGGTGGATCTAATGGACCCACAATGTCGATGCCCACCCTTTCAAAGGGGGTGCTAACGACAGGAAGTGGTTCCAGGGGAGCTTTCAGCTTCACCCCTGTTTTCCCACTGGCTTGGCAAGACACACATGTCCGGCAGTAGGTATCGGACGACACTTTCATCTGAGGCCAATAAAAGTGTGGGACAAGACGGGCGAAGGTCTTGTCTTGCCCCAGGTGTCCTGCCAATGGTATCTCGTGAGCCAACTCTAAAAGGAAGGCTCGATAACGTTGAGGAACTACCAAGGCTCGTGACGATCCATGTAGGGGTGCCTTGGGTTCACTGTAGAGGAGGCCATCCTCCCAGTAAACACTGTAGTTCCCTTCAACGTTCCCTGCTGCCTGGGCTTCGGCCTGTCGCCTCAGCCCCTCAAGGGTAGGGCACTCCCTCTGGCCCTGGCAGAATTCCTCCCTGGACGGGCCTCCCTCCACGTGCCACTCGGCCGGGATGGGTAGGTCCTCCAGGTTGGTAACGTCCCCCACCGCAGACTCCTGGTCCACCACCTCCGGTGGCCTATCCGTCCTACGGGGTGGGGACGCCGAGGCAGGCTCCTCCTGTCCTCGGTTCTTCCCTTGACTGGCAGCTGGCTGGGCCTTTGTTCCAGGCTCCAGCCGGAATGAACTCCCTCTTCGGGTAGTCACGGACCTTGTGCTAACACAGGCCCAGTCAGGTGTACCCAGCATCTCGGTATGAGTCCGGTATTCCACCTCCTTCCAAGCGTTGTGCTCCATGTCATTGCCCAGCAGACAATCGACTGGCACGGCAGGGCTTACGGCAACTCGAAGTGAACCTGCAACCCCCCCCCATCCAAAGGGAACCTCGGCCACGGGATAGTGACCTGTTCTGCCGTCAGCCATCGCGGCTGGGTGGAGTACATCGGGAATTACCTGCTCTGGAGACACCAGCTGGCTACGCACCATAGTCATACTGGCTCCTGTGTCTCTCAGAGCCTCCCCTCTTTGGCCGTTGATGGTGATCCACTGCCCATACTTTGCGGTATTTGCGGGCACCTGGATCTTGGGAACCATCTCCCGTTCTCCCAGGGACACTAAAGTGACACCCGCCCACTCCCTTCCCTTAGTTAAGGGCATCTCCTCCCCGAGCACTACACTAGCTACTCCGGGGGTCTTTCCTCCAGTGGGAGGGGGTGATCGTTTCTGACACTTCGGATCTCCTTTATAGTGTCCAACGCCACCGCACTCGTAGCAATGGACAACCCTTGGCTGCTGACTCTGGCCAGGATTAGGGTTTCTGGGTGGGTTAGCCTTAGAGGTGAATCCTGTTCCCTTCCCTTGGAAGTTATTTTGGGGGCCTTTGGAGAACTCCTTTTTCTTTTCCCCTCCCTCTTTCTTCTGGGGGGCGCCCTGTCCGGCCTTTTGAGTATCCCCTCCAGTCCCCCTTGTGGACACCCGGGTACTAGCCCAAATGTCCGCCTCCTCAGCAAGCTTCCGGGGACTGGTCAGCTTGCTATCCACCAGGTGTTGCCGCAGTTCAGGGAAACATTTCTCGAGCAGGTGTTCCTTCAATACTAGGTCAAACAGCTCCTCGTAGTTCCTTACTTCACTGCCTTGAATCCAACCTTCCAGTGCCTTCTTTGCATAGTCCAGGAAGTCCACCCAATTCTGTGTGCCCAGTTTGTGACTACCCCTGAACTTCTGTCTGTACTTTTCCGGAGTTAGTCCAAACTTTCTGATGAGCGCCAGTTTCATGGTGGGGTAGTGGGTTTGCTCATCCTCTTCGAGGGCCAATAAAGCATCCCTACCAGCTGGAGGCATGTACTTATACAGTCCCCCTCCCCAATACTTCACTGGAACCCCATGGGCCCTCAATGAGACCTCATAGGCTGCTAGCCACTTGGCGATGTCGTCACCTGCCCCATAGCTCGCTACAATGTCCTTTGGCAGGTAAGGTTTGGATTCCCTGGTGGACTCTTGGTTTTGGCTGCCACCATTAGGAACAGGTTGTGCCCCGATTCTCAAAATCTGAAGATCTATTTCTTTCAGTCGCAATTCATGGGCCATCCTCTGCTCCTCTTTCTCCTTTTCCAGCCTTGCTAAGTCCCATGTGAGCTGTCTCTTCTCTCTCCGGTCTGCTAACTCCACTTCGGATAAGCCCCCACTAGAGACAGTGCTGCCCTTCCTAGAAAGTGTCCTGGGCCCTGCGGACAGGTTCCCCACCTCAGGTTGGTACATCTCAGCCCCCTCGGGGTCAGGCTCTCCATCCCTGTCTTCTTCCTCAGCCTTGCTTTCCCTGCGTGCCTCCCCCCAAGCCCTTAAGCTGGTTTGAAGTGCACCCTTCTTTGCTCCTGGGGGACAGTACACCCCCTCTCGCTGGCAAAACTCCCTGAGTTGGGCCACAGTGTACGTGTCTAGATTTTCAAGAACAAACTCCATCTTGCCCACTCAGGTTAGAGGACAGGTTTTTGTGCAGTAACTATGCAGGGGGGTACCTTTAATAATACCTCCTCCCACCACCAGAGTAAATTTGGAAAAAACAAAAACCCACAATTAGGAAGGCCGCTCTTGAGAAAACTCCCGGTGTAGGCCTATGGACTACCCACAGTTATTGCTGAGTATGCGTAGGCACAGCTCTATCCCACCACTGAACACCAATTTATGTTGGAAAACCACTCCCACACTAGAAGGGGTGGTGGTGGTCTTCCGGACACACTGTGGTAGCTTGGCTCGAGTGGTCAGGAATCAGGCTCCGTGCTAAGCATACAACATACCCAAACAATAACCATGCGTGCATCCGTTCCAAAAACGACTCTACACCGTAAAAATTATGAAAATAACTTTCTTTATCTGCTTTTTCTCTTAGTTGCTGATTGGAGGAAATAAATAACAATCACAATATACAAACTTTTTAGAAAGTGCAGGACAAATAAATACTGGCTTAATGATTCAATAAATAGGGGTGATCATAAATACTGAAGGCATAAATAAAAGTGCAATACAGACAGGCAATTAAATATTCTGAGGCAATAAATACTGTAACCAATAAATATTGTGCATCAATAAATACTGTGGTCCAATAAATACAGTGGAACAATAAATAGGTTAAATACAATAAATACAGTGCCCCTAATAAATACTTAAAAGCTGACAGTGACACTCATGGAATCAGATCACTTTTGATTCCTAAGGGCTGATTTGGCCCAAGCACAGCTTGTGGGGATGTGGAAGGCTTGAGGGTGTCTACTCCCTGACTTGGACAAGGCTGAGGCCTAAACTGAGGTAGATAAAGGGGGAAAATACCAGAGACCTGGCTCTCTCTCTCCACACAACTTCTCTAGATTAGTCCCAGTTCACCCCTGGCACAGTCAGGTGGGATTCAGCACCTCCCTAGCCCCTTAGAGTAGTCTCTCAGGTCTCCACAGGGCCTAAGGCGCCCTCTACTCCACTTACTGCCCTTTTCTGACGTTCCGACGCCGCTGGAGTCGTGTCGACGCCGTGAGGCGGTTCCGGTTCGGTCTCGGCGGCCTCGGCACAATGTCAGTTCTTTGACGACGCCGGCAGGCGGTTCCGGTCCGATGTCGGTGGCCTCGGTTCGACCTCTACCTTCGATTCGACGGCGTCGGGCAGTCTCCACACGATGTCGACTTCGGGCGGCTCCGGTCCGATGGCGCTCTCGGCTCCGATGACGTCGGCCGGCCTGGCCTCGCTGTCGACTTCCGGCGACTCCGGGGTGCGATCCTCACCCCCGACCTCCGGTGCTCCTCCTCACAGGTTCCGGGCGACTCCGGAGTGCGATCCTCACTCCCGACCTCCGGTGCTCCTCTACCTCGGTCTCCGACGACTCCGGAGGGCGGACTTCACCCTTCCGATGACGCCGCTCGCTCGACCTCGGTTCACTTCCTTCTCGACCCTTGGTATTCCTCTCGACCTCCGTCGGCGCCCTCTTACGACCTCAGGCGGCTCCGGGTACGACGTCTGCTACCTCAGTCAGCGCCGCTTCTCCACCTCGGGCTCCAGGTCTTCGGCTACTCGACGCCAGACTCCAGGGAAACCAGTTCTCAGGTCAGAATCTTGCTGCTTTCTTGGTTCTAAGGCCTGTTCCTGCTGTCCAGGTCCTTAGGATGGTTTTCTTCTGACTTCTTCCCCACACAGGGCTATAGGCTGGGATCCACCAGTAGGGACAAGTATCAAGGGTGGGTTTATGGACCCCACTCCAGGCACAAGTTTCCACCCCTGCTGCTTCACTCCTTCCTCCTTCACTGTTGTGCTCCTCTCTCTTCACCAGTCAGGTGCCAACTGCCAGCTCCAACTGCCAACACTCTGTCTTAACCTTCCAACATTCTAAACGGTTTCCAACTGTCACACAGTTCTGGAATCTCCTGGAAGGTTCTGGAAGGTGCTGGTAGGTTCCAGTGGATGCTGGTGATGTCACAGGAGGCCACCATTTTGTGCTTCAGGCCCTCAGACAGAAGTTTCAGGGGTAGCTAAAATGGCTCCCTGAATCTGTAGCAACACTAAAAAGTCTGGTGGTTCCCAAAAAGGAAAAATTCAAACAGGGTTTGAGGCAAAAGTGGGACAAAATAAATAATGATGAGGAGGGACCACCCAAAGGGCTGACAGGTCTAACAGTGGTGATTAGTAACATCTATGTTTCTCCAATGAGACCTTGCCATGAAATCGTATAATGGGTTTTTGCTTAGGTCTGTCTATGGCGTATGCGTCATCCAGCATTTAAGTATCGATCGTCTTTCTTTTCTTCGCAGATGCTGGCGCATGTAAATACAACCCCTGTCATCTCCCGTATCACGGTCGAGCATACTTCGATACATACCCGGGCCTCCAATTACATGTTGGCTTGACTTTACCCGCATTACAGTTTTGGCAACCCGCCGCACTTTTCTGAAATAAGTATGTTGTCGACCTCTGTTTTCTACACATGCAGTAACCGTTCATTTGACCTGAGCGGCTCGCTTTAAATTCTCTTCTCTCTTTTCTTATAGTTCTTATTCTTTTTATTTCAGGGTTTTCAGTAACCCATGCAATCCTACTCGGTTTAGAGGAGACTGGATGTCTCTTCCCGTTCCTTGACGGCGTCCTGAATACTGGTGTGATTAACTGGCACCTACATTTTATCAAGTACTCTGTGTTCTGTATGTATTAGCCAGAATTGATGCCCTTATCACTTACGGGTGGACATTTTCATTCTGACACTATCTTACCGTGAAGTCTTATTGAGGCTTTTTCTTTCTTGGTATTATCCTTTTTTATTTTGTCCTACAACTTTGCTGAAGGTTTTTATTTCCTATAATTCTTTTTCACTTCGATTCTGGTGCTGGGTCCTATCTATTTTTATAATGTTTTTTTCTTCTCAACTTTAATTTTCTGATGATTGTTCGATTGAGCCACCTTTTTGGACCCATTGGGCCTTGTTTAATAATTTTGATATCTATTTGTACCCATTTGCAACTGGAATATGTCCGTGTACTATACCACATGTATGCCCCTTTTGTAAGATACTTTTATTCTATCGCTGTTAGAACTTTATAATGTCATATTTTTTGTTTTAGTATGTTGATTTATTTATTTGTTTACACCACCTAGGTTGTGTTCTTGCCCCCCATTATCTTTGGTCCGCCCTGATGAAGGTGGGATCCCCTTGTGGGTCCGATACCGAAACGCGCGTTGGCGCTTGATTTGGCGACCTCCTTCTCTGAATACCACCTGGCTTTCGTTGGAAGACTTACCAACGACCATATCCACCTAAATACCAAGGATAATCTAGACTAAATGTGATTTGTATTGATGAATGTGTTTTTGATTGAATGTGTTAATGTATGTATCTGAGTGTGTATGTATGGGGCCTTGAACGTTGGTTGTTTACATTCCCTCACGACTGTAAATATATATACACTGATGATTTTCACATGTATGTTTTTTTCATTCATATGTATATTTCTCTGACAAAAAAATCGTGTTGTGTATTAACTTTAATGAATCATTGTATTTTTTAAAAAAAACCTAAAGTTAAAAATAAATAAATTAAGATATACCATTGGGCATTGTTGATGTACATTTTTCTATTTTCCTTTTCCAGCTCTGTCTTGTATTATAACAGGGACCTTTCTTAGGCCAAAGAATATATATGTCCTCAACCGGTTTGGTTCTTTTCCCTAGCTGATTGTTTCTTACCCCGTAACAACCGGTTCAGTATTGTGTATTTGGGGTCCCCCTTTCGCAATTGGTTTTCCTGTCACAGCCTCGTGCTGTGGGGGTTCGTTTCTCTGACAGGTGGCTCCTTCTATTCACTTCTTGTATTTATTTATTTTCTCATTTATTCTCCACTGTTCTACTTTTTTCTTCCTGTAGTGCACTCAGGGGAGATTTAAGCCTGCACTACTTAGATCTTGATGACATTACTATAAGAGGTGTGTGTTCTCATAATCTTCTTTATACACATTTCGTCAGTACCATCTGTGCGCTATTTTGCTGGACATATAGGATTTCTGTCTGGTTTTGGCTGCCATTATGGAGAGCATTAAAACCTTTGGGTTCTCGGATGAGGACTTTGCCAGGATGATTGGCCTAGCAGCGGGCAGTGACGGTCAATTTTCTCTATCTAAGGGCCTTGAAGGTGAATGGACTAAGTTACTCAACCTAAAGAAAAAATCTAAACGCACAGAGGCCCATGCTAATTTCATGCTCGAATACCTCAAAGCTGGAACAATACCATTTGGACTTCGTGTCCGTAATGTCCCTGGCTTGTTTGTAGAAATCAGATTGTTTCTAGAGAAATGGGCATTAATATCAAACAGATGCTCTCGTGACTGGATGATGTTAATCATTGAAACAGCCAGAGAGGTACTAGCCATCATGACCAAAGAAATAGAAGCACTTGAAGAGAAGCTTAAGAAAGATAACTCGGTCGAATTGGCTACAAAAAAACTAGAGGAGATTGCCCAAGAGTTAGACTCTTTTTCTATCTATCTTCTGAAAAGGAAGACAGATAAACTAAAAAAGGATATTAGGTTTTTTTCCCAGGAACGAACGTACCCATATCTCATGTCAAATTTTTACAACATGGCGGAACCAGGGTCCTCCGGGGAAAACAACATGAGATGGGGCAATAACAAGAAAGTGGTTACGTTCTCAGACACCACAGACTCTGAAGGAGAAGTATCGGGTGAATACGAGACCAACTATAACCCGAACTACCAACATCGGCAGGAACAGTTCGATAGACCTATGACACCAGAACATTTTTTAGGGAATCGCCGGGGGAACTACCGCCCCAGAACGAGAACACCACGAATGAGGAATTACCATCAGGCACGTGGTCAACCCCAGATGTACATACAAACCAGACAGAACCAATACTGGAAAACGCAGTAGACATTCCTGTGTTTAATCTGTCTACATCTGATATGAACCCTGAATCCTTGAGTCTCTTGTCTAAAGGCCTCTCGTTTGTTCCTGCCAAAACCTTCAACAAATTCGAGTTCCTGAAAGACTTACATTCCTTTTTTAGGAAAATCAGGCTTAAAAAATTCTTCTATAACAGACCCTCGCCCGATCCCTCGAATAATTTGTCGGGATTAAAACCTCCCTCTGATTTCACCCCCGGACTCGATCTGGTGGGCCCTGAGGTCGGCATTTTTGAAAAAGCTGTCATGTCCAAAATTTCGAAAATCATCAAATTTGTGCCTAAACCGACTAACAACCTATTCACTGCTGAACAGAGAGCATTAGTTACCCTTCAAAACAACAAATCCCTGACCATCAAACCTTGTGACAAGGGTGGAGGCATTGTGCTATTCGATACTGACAACTATATTGAAAAAATGAACACCTTGCTGTCCTCCACCAAACATTACAGGCGCATCAGGGAGAATCCTGAAAACAACCTCAAAACTCGGATTTTGACTATGGTCAGCCATGCTGTTGACCAAGAATTCATTTGCACCAAAGAGGCGGAATATCTCACTCCCAAGTACACCCGTTTACCTATCATATACGGGTTACCCAAGACACATAAAAATATCAAGGACCCACCCTTACGGCCCATTGTCTCCACCTGTGGTTCAGCCCTGGAACCTCTTGCAAAGTATGTAGATTGTTTTCTAAAACCCTTGGTGAGCAAATTGGAGTCGTACGTGAGAGATACGGGCCACTTTATCTCCAAGATTGAAAACATCTCCTTTGATTCAGACAGGGAACTTTTGGTGACCCTTGATCTAGAATCTTTATACACCAACATACCGCAGGAGGGAGCGCTTGCGGTTATTCATGAAATACTTACCAATGACAATCCGACCAACAACTCTTCATTTGTCATCCAGTGTCTTCAGGTTGTCCTCTACGACAACTATTTTGAATTCAACGGTGAATTCTTTCAACAAGTCCAGGGAGTCAGTATGGGGGCATCTTGCGCCCCTAGTATTGCATGCCTCTATATGGGCAAATTTGAGGAATTTAACATCTACAATGACATGGCCCCATTTTACGAGAACGTCCGAGCATGGTCACGCTTTATAGATGATATATTTTTCATCTGGAGCGGCGACCATGACTCTTTGGGTGAATTTGTATCTTGGTTGAATGCAGCTGATACGAACCTAAAATTCACTGTTCACTCCAGCAACATCAAGGTTGAATTTTTAGATGTTTGGGTTGAACATCACGACAGTAAAATCAGTGTGTCTCTATACACCAAGCCAACTGCTAGAAACACACTGCTTCAATATGGCAGTTTCCATCCAAGGAGTCAGAGGGATAGTATCCCTTTTAGTCAATTTCTACGCCTCCGTAGGAATTGTTCTCAAATGAAAGACTTCTTGATTCAAGCAGACATTCTGAAATCTAAATTCCTCAAAAGAGGCTATCCCCACAAGCTCATCAAAGACTCCCTCAAAAGAGCACGTTATTTTAACAGAGATACCATGTTCCAACAAAAAGAATCTGACCCTATGGACAAACTAGTTTTTGTCACAAAACATTCCAACATTAATCATAAGGTCAGGCAAACCATCAACTCTTTGTGGTATCTGCTTAACATTGATAATGAGGAGATGGGGATTCCGAAACCTCTTTTTGCGTTTAAACGGAATAAGAATTTGAGAAACTACCTGATCAGAGGCAAGACATCGCATAAAAAGAATCAACACCTAATACAAACTGCAATTGTCGGCACCAAACCTGTAGAAGGGAACCATAGGTGCGGCACGTGCCAAGCATGCCCACAGGCGATTGTTGGCAGCACCATTTCCATCAACAATCGAATGATTACGCTCCAGGGAATGACCAATTGCCGGTCATCCAATGTGATATATGCCATCATCTGTCCCTGTAACCTCCCCTATATTGGGGAAACCAGTCGGGAGGTTAGATTACGTATATGCGAACACAAATCTAACATTCGCACCAACAGAACTACAGCCCCCTTAGTCAGTCATTGGCTCAGTAAAAATCACAGAGATACTGAGTTAAGATGGACCATTTTGGAGAGGATACATACCCCCACTGGAAGAAATCCAACCTTCATTAGGAAGAAAAGGGAAACCTTTTGGATTTTTTATATCAACTCGGTCCAGAGGGGGCTGAATGAAATTATCTCATGGGAAAATGCCATTATATAACATTCTTTGACAGTGGCCAAAACTAACCCCTCCCCCTCCCAGTACATATCCATACCTGGACTTCACCCCTGCCGGTGAAGTCCCATCTTTGTATATGTACTGCCTTTAATGCTCTTTAATGCTTGTTTGGACCGGACTTTGCTATTCGGTTCTCTGATCAACATTCTGTTCTTAGCATTCACACCTTTCAATTATCCCTCTACTTGATGATTGCCGTCAATACTCCTAATCTGATTCTAGTAACCTGTTCCAAAATGGCGCCGTGTCTGCCGGTCTTTCGACAGGGCACCAGTCCCCTTTCTATGAATAGTCTCTTTGCCTTAACCTCGTACCTCATTGGCTAAGATCCATTGGTGACGCGTATTTAACATGGCGGGACATTTAGACCCCGCAGCGAGGTAATCCTGATACGTCCCCCGATGCTGTGTGTGGAATACTGAGAGACCGCGGGAAGTGAATCCTTGATCTTGTTACTGGTAAGTCGGGAGAATGCGCGTCTTCCCCTTGACCTGTACACTTTGTGACAAACAGCGGCTCATGTCCCATTCCGGTTCATTTCACCTCTTGGGTGGTGGATCTTTTTCCATTTCGTGTTGACAAGTAACATCTACGTATCTCCTATGAGACCATGCCATGAGATCGTATAATGGGTTTT
Source organism: Triturus cristatus (assembly GCF_964204655.1). Lineage (NCBI taxonomy): Eukaryota > Metazoa > Chordata > Amphibia > Caudata > Salamandridae > Triturus > Triturus cristatus. Next base: position 907,687,539 of record NC_140593.1, on the reverse strand, counting down.
TGCTTAGGACTGTCTATGGCGAATTCGTAATCTAGCGTTTCCCCTTTCCCTATTCGTGGTGATTAGTAACATCTATGTTTCTCCAATGAGACCTTGCCATGAAATCGTATAATGGGTTTTTGCTTAGGTCTGTCTATGGCGAATGCGTCATCCAGCATTTAAGTATCGATCGTCTTTCTTTTCTTCGCAGATGCTGGCGCATGTAAATACAACCCCTGTCATCTCCCGTATCACGGTCGAGCATCCTTCGATACATACCCGGGCCTCCAATTACATGTTGGCTTGACTTTACCCGCATTACAGTTTTGGCAACCCGCCGCACTTTTCTGAAATAAGTATGTTGTCGACCTCTGTTTTCTACACATGCAGTAACCGTTCATTTGACCTGAGCGGCTCGCTTTAAATTCTCTTCTCTCTTTTCTTATAGTTCTTATTCTTTTTATTTCAGGGTTTTCAGTAACCCATGCAATCCTACTCGGTTTAGAGGAGACTGGATGTCTCTTCCCGTTCCCTGACGGCGTCCTGAATACTGGTGTGATTAACTGGCACCTACATTTTATCAAGTACTCTGTGTTCTGTATGTATTAGCCAGAATTGATGCCCTTATCACTTACGGGTGGACATTTTCATTCTCACACTATCTTACCGTGAAGTCTTATTGAGGCTTTTTCTTTCTTGGTATTATCCTTTTTTATTTTGTCCTACAACTTTGCTGAAGGTTTCTATTTCCTATAATTCTTTTTCACTTCGATTCTGGTGCTGGGTCCTATCTATTTTTATAATGTTTTTTTCTTCTCAACTTTAATTTTCTGATGATTGTTCGATTGAGCCACCTTTTTGGACCCATTGGGCCTTGTTCAATAATTTTGATATCTATTTGTACCCATTTGCAACTGGAATATGTCCGTGTACTATACCACATGTATGCCCCTTTTGTAAGATACTTTTATTCTATCGCTGTTAGAACTTTATAATGTCATATTTTTTGTTTTAGTATGTTGATTTATTTATTTGTTTACACCACCTAGGTTGTGTTCTTGCCCCCCATTATCTTTGGTCCGCCCTGATGAAGGTGGGATCCCCTTGTGGGTCCGATACCGAAACGCGCGTTGGCGCTTGATTTGGCGACCTCCTTCTCTGAATACCACCTGGCTTTCGTTGGAAGACTTACCAACGACCATATCCACCTAAATACCAAGGATAATCTAGACTAAATGTGATTTGTATTGATGAATGTGTTTTTGATTGAATGTGTTAATGTATGTATCTGAGTGTGTATGTATGGGGCCTTGAACGTTGGTTGTTTACATTCCCTCACGACTGTAAATATATATACACTGATGATTTTCACATGTATGTTTTTTTCATTCATATGTATATTTCTCTGACAAAAAAATCGTGTTGTGTATTAACTTTAATGAATCATTGTATTTTTTAAAAAAAAACTAAAGTTAAAAATAAAAAAATTAAGATATACCATTGGGCATTGTTGATGTACATTTTTCTATTTTCCTTTTCCAGCTCTGTCTTGTATTATAACAGGGACCTTTCTTAGGCCAAAGAATATATATGTCCTCAACCGGTTTGGTTCTTTTCCCTAGCTGATTGTGAATGGGAAAAAGCCTTTTGGGATGTTTCATATCAAAAGGCAATTGCAAAATAGGGAATCGCAATGTTTGCGATTACCAATTTTGCGAATGCATTTATAGAATTGCAATTTGTGATTCTCTAAATGCAATGCAGGAAGCGCTTTTTAATTCGTGACCCGGCTTTAAGGAATCGCAATTTACCATCAACTTCAAGTTGGTGGTAAATTGCAAATCCTTAGAAAAATGCAAAATTTTGCATTTTTTGCTAGCCAATCAACGTCAGCCAAAGGGAACAGTTTAACGGAAAAGCAATCGAGTGGCTGGTATTAGGAGTATTTGGGATAAGGTTTAGTTAAATAATGATATAGAATATATGTTTTGGAATTTTCTGGTTGGTGAGTCTTTAGGAAGGAAAGGAAAAGACAAGATGTCCACTGAGGATAATGTTGGTCAGGCACAGGTAGTAGAAGGGAGAGTTAGTGAAGACAGTGTGAGGAGATTGATACAGAGCGAGTTGAATGCTTCTAGAGGTAGTGGAGATTATTTTAGAAAAGAAAAGAAAAGCTTGTAGATCTGAGGAAGATTTTTGGTCCTGTTCAGAGGAAGTGGATGATAGGAGGGGAAAGAAAGAAAGGAAAACAAACCACATGATTAAAAAAAAGCAAGGATGGATTTGACTCCATCACACGAGTTGGTGCTCATAGAGCCACGCAGAGTAAAGGTGTCCTTGGCGGCATGCAAAGTTTATCAGATGAAGATTGTTTGATGGAAACTGAGGGAACAAATTTGGAAGGGTCAGAAAGGGTTTATGACAAGTACATTTATGATGTGGACCAGGATGACGATCTGAATGATGATTTAAGAGATGACGGACCTACTTCAAGTACGACAGTCATAAGGGACCATTTAGGAGGGGAGATGTTCAGTTCTTATGACTTGAGGCACCCAAGAAGTGCAGATTGGTGGCCATTGGACCATGTTAGCAAGTTTATAATGCATGGATTAGGAAACCTCTTGAGAAGGAGGATTGAAATGTTTTAAGAGCAGAATGTTCAAGGCCACAGACAGAGAATAACGTTTGTTATATGCCTAACCTTGACCCTGAAATAATAACATATTTATTCAGCATGGGAAGGGATCCTCCAAAGGATCTGGAACATTCCTTGAAACAATGCCAAGACAAGCTTGTAGATATATTGGGTCCACTTGTGAAAATAATCAATATGGTGAAGGAAGCTCACATGAATGGGGAGCAGGTGGATGTGGACTTTTATGTGGTTGGAGCCAAAGGGTGATTGTGTTTCTAGGAAATGCAAATTTAGGTTTATTGGCAGAGTGCACTCTGCCCAGATGAAAATGAACCCTAAGTTGGGTGAGATGGCAGAAAAGGAGACGAGTACTGATGCAAAAGGTTTGCTGTTTGGAGAAGGAATGGTGAAAGGTTTGGGCATGCATGTAGCCATTTATACTGCACTTGATAAAGCTAAAAATAATATAAAGAAAGTGTTTGGAGGAGTTTTTGGAAGGGCCAGCAGATGGGGATCTTATGCTGGTTGGGCTTTTCAAAGGTCCCAATACAACTTCTTGTATAGGGGAGCTGTAAGAGTTTTCCAGGGTTCCTCTGGTTTCTTCCCTCTACAAGGACGGTTTGGTCGAGCAAGGAGTGGGTCGAGGAAGAGGACAGCCAACTGCCAGTTCAAGATGTGGGGTATTGGGTCTTCCCCAGGAAGAGTGGGAGGACGTTTACGTTTGTTTCTAGACGAATGGAGAAAGGTGACGAAGGACCCATGGGTTCTGAATACGGTCCAAGGGAACGAGATGGAGTTTATAAAGAAACCAGAACAGGCAAAGGAATCAAAAGAGTTAAGTTTAACACAGGAACAAATGAGAATAGGGGACATGGAGATAGATGCAAAGTTGCAGAAAGGTGCAATATGTCTGGTAGAGGAACGGTTAAATGGTTATGTAGGTACTTTGTTTCTGGTGGAGAAAAAGGACAAAGGTTGGAGACCAGTAATAATCTTGATAAGTTTAAATCAAAGTTTTGTCTACAGACATTTCAAGATGGAGGGAATCCCTCTTTTAAGGGACATCTTACTGAGAAGGAATTGACTGGTGAAATTAGATTTGAGAGACGTGTATTTTACAATACCATTGAAGGAGGAAATTTAAAGTTTCCTGCAGTTCAGATGGAGGAGCAGGCTATACCATTTTCTGTATCTTCCTTTCGGTCTGTCTTTGGCAGCATGGTGCTTCATGAAGGTGAAGAGGGTAGGTTTAGCTTTTTTGAGAAAGAGAGGATACCACTTGATTGTTTATTTAGACGACATTTTGATTATATCTCTGGAAGTGAAAGAATTGATTGTGCAGTTGAAAGAGTCAATACAACTTTTGTAAAGCCTAGGTTTTTTGATCAACAAGGAAAAGTCAGTCTTGATTGCATCGCAGACTATGGAGTTTTTGGGTTCCAGGAAACATATGATAGGAGAAGTTTTATTACTACCAGAAAAGGTGGTGAGCATGATAAAGAAAGAGGTGGTACGAGTGTTGCGGAAGGAAAAGTTATCCTTGAGACATTTGGTAAGGGTTTTAAGTTTATTTTCTTCATCGATTCAAGCGATTTTTCCAGGGCTTTTGCACTATCGGGCTTTACAGAGAGTGAAGGCAGATGTATTAAGAAGAGGTTTATGGTATGGAGACAAAGTAAGTTTGGATGTGGAAGCAAAGGAATAATTGAGTTGGTGGATACACAAATTGGATGCATGGAATAGACAAGCTAATTTTGGTTGTGTGCCGGTCTTTGTATTAGAAACAGATGCCAGTGGATATGGTTGGGGAGCACGGTTGGGTATGAAGGAGACAGGTGGTGCTTGGTCAAACTTAGAGAGACGCATGCACATAAATTGCCTGAAATTGACGGCAGGTTTGCATGCATTGAGGAGTTTCAGGAAGGAGGCTCAGGGTCGAACCATGTTGATAAAGAGGGAAACATAAATCGGCAGTGTCTGCATAAACAGCTTGGTAGGTTGCAGTTTAAAGGGTCTTTCAGATATTGCAAAGGATATGTAGATGTTCCATCTGGAGCACAAGATTTCTTCAAGAGCAGAATACCTTCCAGGGGAACATGAACGTGGTTGAAGATTGGAATTCAATCATGTGCGAGATGACCGAGATAACCAAGATTATTTCTAGAGGCTAGATCAGCTCTTTGGACCATTAGAGGTAGATCTGTTTTCAACGAGGTTAACGTGTCAAGTAGAAAGGTATTTCAGTTGGTTACCAGATCCAGGTATGGAGGAAATAGATGCATTTCAGCAAAGATGATCAGAGATAATAGGGTATGCTTTTCCTCCTTTTGCAATGATCCAGAGGATACTTCTGAAGGTGAGGAAGGAGAGATGTCAGTTGGTTCTGGTAACTCCATTCTGGGTATCTCAGGCATGGTTACCAGTAGTTTTGGAATTGGCATGTGAGGTACCATTGTTGATATCGGCAGAGGAAGGTCTGTTGTCCAACGAAGGAGAAGAAGAACATCCTTTGGTGCTGAACAGGGCTTTGAACCTTCTTGTATGGAGGGTGTCAGGAGTTCTGGAGCATTTGAGGGACTTTCACAGAGGCTGCAGACTTACTCGAGGAGTCTGCAGACTTACTCGAGGAGTCTTGGGCACCAGGAACTAGAAGATACATTTGTGTTTGGAAATTCTGGGTTAGTTGGTGCATGGAGAGGGATATGGATCCCGTGGAGGCATCTGTAGTGGAGGTTGTACATTTTCTAGTAGAGAGTTTCGAAAAAGGATTGAGCTATAGAATGATAAACTGTTATAGGTCTGAAATTTCTGCAGGTCATGCTTTGGTCGGTCGTAAGTCAGTAGGAAGTAATGTATTGGTATGTAGAATTTTGAAGAGCATGAGGCTTAAAGGACCTCCTAAAGCAAGGTTTTATGGGATGTGGATTTAGTACTGAAACTGTTTATGGAATGGCCAGCAAACAATGTTTTGAATAACAAGAATATTGCAGTTAAGTTAGCATCTCAGTTGTGTTTAGTGTCATGCAGGAGAGTATCAGATGTTAAATGTCTGGAAGTAAATAATAGTTTTTGGGCATATGCGGTGTATTTTTTAAATACGAAAAAGAACCAAAATGATGTCAAGATCTATTTTTTATCCAAAATTTGAGGTATGTGTAGTAGAGTGTTTGAGGGAGTATGACTGTAGAGCTCTGGCGAATAGAAGAGATGGTGAACATCAGTTATTGATATATTTTGTTAAACCTTTCAGAGCAGTAAGTACAGCAACGATTTCTAGATGGGTGAACTTTGCAAAGAAGCTAGAGTGAATTTGGAGAAGTTTAAAGCACATTCCTTGAGGGGTGCGAGGGCAAGTAAAGCTTGTTGGGCTGGTGTAAGTTTGGAAAACATCTTGAATGCAGCTGACTGGTCAAACATGGGTAGTTTTGCAAAGCATTATTTTAGACCAATTTAGCACATGTCAGAGGTAGTGTTGAAGGGCTTTCAACATGCATAATAGTAGTTTCTGATCTTGTAAGGAAATGACGATTCTCAGATTTACATGAAAAGAGAATCAGTATTTCATTAAAGACACGGAGGCTAACATTATCCCTTCCGCCCCTCCCTTGGAGTTAAAAATATAAATATGTATATAATTAGGGAATTTAAACAAGTATGAATAAGGTTAATGGGGAAGATATGGGAGATGAAGAGTTTTATGAATTTTGTAGGTTTAAGAAGTTTTATTATGAATTTAGGTTTTTTGTGAACAAAGAGTCTAATTTTGTATTGTGATTACTGATGCGCAGTTGTAAGCTGCAGAAGTCGTGGGAATGCCGGAGAAAGGATCAATATCTTCGCAGTTTAGCATTTAAAAGAGGAAGAGAGTTCCATGTTAGAGACTTTTAGTGTTTGTTAAAATTCCAGTTCTGGATTGTTACTTGGTTGGAAAATTCTTTGAAGGTGCTGCTGGCAGGAGTGGCACACAAAAGATTATGCATAATGTTAGCCTCCGTGTCTTTAATTAAATCCTGACTCTCTTGTCATGTAAATCTGAGAATCGTCATTTACCACAAATGTTCTCCTATGAATCAATGGATGCTGATTTACTACTTTTTGGAATTCACAAATATTCTCAGTAGTACTTTGTAAAATCTTACCCAGGCTAGACTTCCAGGCATGCTAGGATAATGAAATGAGAGTCATTTACACATGACTCTTATGTTCCCAATGAATAAAATTACATAGCGTAGGCTTAACTAGTCAGGAAAAAGTACTCAAAATTCAAGCAACTTTTGTCTTCTTTTCCTTTTTTTTCCAGTGGGGGAAATAATTTTTCCTTTTGAGAAACATTTCCTCTACTAGCTCCTCCAAGTTTGGTGGTAATCTGTTCCCTTTGCTATCCTGGAAGAAGAGTAACTCGTTGCTATATTAATCTTCAATCTTTTCTAGTATTGGGATGGATTGGAGTTTGTAAATGCCAGCAAACCTACAAGTTTGAGGGCACTGAAAATAATACAAGGCTTACCAAGCCTTGTTCTGCTCATGCCCCGTCCCTTGCATAGGAGTTACTAGAGCGTATTTCTATGCACTTGTGGCAGAGAAATATGCAAACTCATTTTCACTTGCCAAGATTCATTTTGTGGATGCCTCGCATTTATAAATGCTGGCATTTCCAACCATAAACATACATTTACAGCAAAAAATGCCTTTACATGCTTACCAAACAGAATATTTTACTGTTTTTCTGAATAGAAGAAGCTCTTTCATATGCCTAAGAACTTTATTCAAATACCTCCATTCAGCACTTGCAACCACAGCAAGAGACCTGCCCTCTGTATTTTTCTGTCCAAATTTTGGGGGAAGAAGCATTTGTTCACCAGCCTATTGAAGAAGATGTGTGGGTCAATGTTCGGTAAAACGCTGCCTTGTGTATATGGCAAACTCAAAAATAGTGCTTTTTGTCTGAGAGTTGTTGATCTAAAAAAGAGGATGTGATCTAGCAGGCAGCTAGTAGAGGTCTGACACAACTCATGAAGCATTGAGTGTGGTACCAGAAAATCGTTGTCAGATTCTATGACATATAAATCTTGCCCTAAATTTCGCTCACAAAAATGCAGACAGGCCGGAATGAATGATAGTCATCAACACTTAAAGCATGATATTTTTGTAAACAATATTTGAGCCTCAATATTTACATAAGAAAATGTTTCTTTGTATGATATTCTGACGTACAAATGTGCTGAGTTCTGCTGAGTTCTGCAGTACTTGAAGTTTGTAAGCATTTCCGATTATCTAGTTTAGAATCTATATTAGGCCTTACAATAATGGCATGAGCCTGTTGCTTTAAAATGCAGATTCTTCAAGTGATAATTTGAAGATTGAACCATGACATTCACCAGGAAATCCATGGATATGATACCCTCAAAGCACTTAGAAGGCACTAAATTGATACCAAAAAGGAGACATTCCATTTTAGAAGGAATGCAATATCATTATATTGGGGAAGTTCTCAGTAACTATCCCAGGATTAGTTTCTAGGGTGCATGAAAGAGGAAACAGCACAATTCTGGAAGCAGACATCCAATTCCTTCAGAAGTTGATGCAAAGGTGCTAATTATTTCTTAAAAAGACAGGATAGGCATGATTCTTCCAAATTTTACAAGAACATCTTCTACTTGTTCCTGACTAATAGCTACCTGAGAAACTCGATACCTGAGAAAACACTTCAACCAACTTGACAACAGATGAGAAATACCCACCACCTCCTGGTGTAGTTTTAACAAAATATGCGGTTAATCATAATAAAATCTGCAGATATATCCAGCAGTAGACGTGAATGGTCGCCAGAGTCTACAGTTTTCAGGACAGTGGACTCTGAATTATATTAAAGGTTTTGATGTTAATTGACTTCAGGAGACGTGGTACAAGGAAGATATAGTGCTGAATGGCTTTTGCTCTTACACGGCCCACGCAATACATTCCCCAGCAGGAAGAGCAAAGGGAGGGCTGGTTGTTATGATTGCAGTAAAATACAAGGCCATAAAAATTATCCCTGTTGTCACAACTCCCTGGTACCAACTAATTTTAATTGTTAACATATTACTGGTCAAGCTTTTAATTCTGAATTGGTACTACAATATTTTTAACCAAAACAACTGTCATGTTATAGAGGCCCTGCGGGATGAAATCAGCAAAACTGCTGGGAAATGTCAACCCCTATGCATTTTCTGGGTAAGGGATTTTAATTGTTCTTCCTTCCTGCATAGTTCGAGCTAATGACCTTAGTTCTGCCTTCCTCTGCTTAGCTGTGGTTTTATAGAGCTTCAGGGCAATTTTAATTTGTGCCCAGTCACGAGGATTGGCATGGAGGGCCGATTTTAATATTTTTGGAGCGTTAGAGCAAGCAGCATTAAACCACCTTGTCTCTGGGGGATACCTGACCTTAACTGATTTGGTAAGGTTTTTTGCTATGTCTGCACATATCAGTTCAAAATCACGAATGATCTTGGGTGGGGACACATCATCGTGAAGACACCTCATGATTGAGTCATAATTATCTTTAACAATTAGTGACTCAAAATCACATAGGTTTACTTTGTTCCAGTTGAGTCTTACCACTTTATTTGGATTAAAGAGTATAGGGCAATCATCAACTTACCCAGGCTGGGCTGTTATCCTAAAAATAGCTGTCAGGGGGTTGTGATCACTGGCAATATTTGGCTCCACCTCAAAATCCTCAAAAAGTACTAAAAGCTTCTGTGAAATAAACATAAAATCAATACAACTTTCCTTAGCCTCTGCAACATAAGTGGGATACTGTATTAGGCGGTTGCTGGCCAAATCATTAATGAGGGCAAAGTCATTATCTATGATAATAGAATTTAAGGACTCGCCCTGGGGAGTATGAACAAAATGCGGGAGGGGTTGCCCATCTGTTTTTAGCAAACAGCAAGCATAGTTCGAACTATGCAGGAAGGAAGAACAATTAAAATCCCTTACCCAGAAAATGCATAGGGGTTGACATTTCCCAGCAGTTCTGCTGATTTCATCCCGCAGGGCCTCTATAACATGACAGTTGTTTTGGTTAAAAATATTGTAGTACCAATTCACAATTAAAAGCTTGACCAGTAACATATTAACAATTAAAATTAGTTGGTACCAGGGAGTTGTGACAACAGGGTAATTTTTATGGCCTTGTATGTTACTGCAATCATAACAACCAGCCCTCCCTTTGCTCTTTCTGCTGGGAAATGTATTGCGTAGCCGTGTAAGAGCAAAAGCTATTCAGCACTATATCTTCCTTGTACCACGTCTCCTGACGTCAATTAACATCAAAACCTTTAATATAATTTAGCCACACCTCATCAGTCATTTTGAATCGAATTCCTGCTACATTCCATGAGATACATTTTAGTGAAACCTTAGTGTGAGCCCGATTGATCAACCCCACTGGTTCGTCAACTATGGTTTGTTTGCCTACTGTATCACCCAGTTGTGGAACTTGACCAGTGATGGTCACAATGGTCTCAGTTAGAGTCATTATATGGCCTTGGTTTGCCACTCCCGCTAGTTTGTCTCCCGCAGATTGCTCAACTGCGGTAGGAGACAGGTATGACTCATGACTAGAAGCAGTAGCATTTAGAGTCAAAATATTGTATGGTGGGTCAACTACATATTTATCTCGGCTCACCCTACTAGAATTTCTTGTAAAAGAGGGGGATTCTAATGATTCCATCGAACCCCTATTATTATGCTAGTCTAAAAGAATACCTCTCCCTTGTGGATTACAATGCATACCCAATCTGGCTACCAGAACTGCCTGACTAAAACATCTAAATAGTCAATTTCAGACAGCCTTGAGAGAACGTCAAACCGATTAGGGTGAGCAAATGAGGGTGGTGTTTAAAAGCACAAGGCTTCTAAAAAAGTTGACTAAAGAAAAGGTTAACCACTAGTGATGAAACAGCTGAAATACTGCTAAACATTTCTTGCCAAACTCGGTGTGAGGAGTAAGGGATTGTAATATTAGAGGTTCACACATACTTGGACAGCCTTTAACAGAAAAAACACTGTTTAATAAAATTGTATTGTTATCTTTCTTGAAAAAACACAATATATTGACATATTTTGGCCCTGTACTCACATTCGTATTTTAACCCCTTCAGCGCGGCGGGAATTCCCCCGCGGTGCTGAAGGGTTCGAGCGCGGGCGGGGCCATGACGGAACGGTTCCGTCATGAGCACAGCTCAACCGATGCTCATGACGGAACCGTTCCGTCATGAGCATGGAAGGGGTTAAAATCACAAATCACAGACATCGTTTCAATTACAATCTTGTGGTAAATACACACATTTCATAATGGCATCTTTCATAACTATGCCTACAGGAAAATATGGGGATGCCCAAATGTAAAAAATGTATCAGTACTCGAGGTGCAAAATCTGTGATGACAAGAGAATAGTATCTAAGTGATATAATCTATTTTTAAATAGAAAGTGATATTATGTTAAACCGAATTGCAGCAGATTTATATCGAAATAGTTATTTTTAATGGAGACATCGATAAGTAATCGCTTCTAGGCAAGTTGAATTGCCTGGTTGCCTTCTTCCGACTTACTCTCTCATTCTAAAAGTATGCAACATGAATAAACATGGACACCAGGATGTTATTTCCCATTCACATCTGAGATATCACTTCATCTTTCTTTGTAGGTTTTCTGCATTCTGTCCTTCATTCCCTGTCCCATTATCTACAGGAAGGGACTAAAAGAATAATGGTGACATGTCAGAAAATCAGGAAACAGCAGAAATGCAAATGCATGTGAAACCACTATACATTATGGCTTTGAAATAGGAATGCCTGAAATAAGATGTTATTACTGCTTATATCAAGACAATGGTTACATGATTAAATATGATATTTTATATAATTAAATAGATGCATGTCTCCAATGATCCTTTTGGGACTTTTTCAAGAAGCATTGAATGCAAATCCATGTTTTAATTGTATACCATTTGCCTACATTGACAAAAAAGACAAACTTCATACAATGTTTGCTCCTCTATTAGCATGTCTATCAAATTTCATAAATTATTCAACATTTAGGATAGTTCTGAAAACACTGAAAATAGTGTTTGCCTTTACTTGCATAACCGTTTTTTTGTGCCAGCTAACGGGAAATAGTAAAACAAATTATCAGCAAGTCCTAATCAGTTTATAGTTTAGCATGATGTTGCTTCTGACAGTCTAATTTTTTACTAGTTCAGTGACCAGTGCCTTAAATCACAATGTTATGCTGTTTTTCAAACACATGTTATAGGAAACGATTCTTTTGATGTAATTGCCCCTGACTTTTTTGCTTTTTATGGATCTGAACTGCTGTTACTTTTTACTACTAGGCACTAAGGAACTGCCAAACAGCGTATGTTTTTCCCTGAGCTCGGATAACAGGTTGGATGGTGTAAAAGGTATATACTTTGACCAGATTTAATAACAATTTGCGTTGTGGTTGCGCCACTTTTTTGGCACAGCCATGACGTAAAATGCTAGTTGAGATTTACAAAGTCCCGCAAGGGCCGATTTGTGTTGCCTTGCATGGCTTTGCATCGGGTAGGCTCCCATGCATCCACCCATGTATTTTGCCACAAACCCAGATTTGTAATCCTGGGTTTGTGGCAAAATGTTTCACCTACCCCAGAAAGGTGTAAGGAGGAAAAATCCTGTTTCATTAAAAATATTTATCATTGTGGAAAAATTATAAATATTTTTAATGAAATGTTTTTATGATATATGTACATAATTGTATCGAATAAATTTCTCTTTGCAATATATGATTTGTTATTGTTAATTTTGAATTGTATTTTTTATGGTAGTGTTGTTTTTTGACATTGTAGCATTATCAGTTCCTTTTGATCTGTGCTCTTTCTTGATTACCAGCATTGTTGAATAGACTGTCTCACATTCTGACAGAACGTTACTGTTATTAGGGACTTTTCTGTTTCATGTACTTTCCCCCGTCCCGAATTGGACTAGTAGGGGACCTCCCTTTCTTTCTCTACTGCGTGAAAGGGACACATGTTTACAAGGCCATGAAAAGTCATGCAAAGTGGCCTTACGTGGCTTTGTGAGTAGGCCGTGGCACATTGCGCCATCGGAACATCAAAAAGTGATGTTCTGGCGGCACAAAAGTGCCACAAGGGGTCTCATAAATGAGGCCCACTTTCTTTAAGTGTTTTACACGGGCAAGCATTGCTCTGATACTCTACCGGTGCCAGCATCGATTCTGTACTGCGACTGCGGCACACATGGCATACAAGAGCAGTTTGCTGGACCACGGCAAACCCTCTGGATGAGCGCTTCCAATGCATGGGCTTTCGTATCCCCTATCTCATCATATTTGCAATGTGCTGCAAGCCCAGGTACTCACCAATAACCACATTAGAGAGTAATTCTACACATCTTTATTCAGCTGCATATAAGTCAGAATGCAACATTCTAAGCCTGCCCAACTCATCTCTCCAACGTTTACATTACGGGCCCCTGGTCTGCAGTGGCAACCAAAAAAGTTCCAGTGTTCCTTTATTTACAAGACACTACAATAAAGATCTGAAGGCCCTTAACAAAATTCAATCCAGGCCTCTTGAAGCTTAACTGTGCTACTTAGAATCATTGCCACTACACATGCAAGTATAAATATCCTTTAGCATCAGGAGGTGTATTATAGCAGGCCTCACTTATTTAAATTTTAAAACGTTTAAAAGAGATAATAAAAAATCGTTTCCTTGGCCAGATAAAATGCAGACAAAGCAATGCAAAATTGTCAATGGTCTGGGCCACTGATTTATTGCACTCAAATGGGGCTAAAGAACTAAAAACAGACTAGCCCTTGGTAAAGCTGATTCATTGTACAGAGATTCAGCTAATCTTGTCAGTAGCTGGCGATGATGAGCATTAGTCACCCATGTCAAATATGGTTCAGTTGTAAGTACAGAGTTTGTTAAGCAATGGTTATGGGGGGAAGGTTTCTGTAATTCGATACTTGACCTTAAAGCAGGAACACGAATGGAGAAATTATATTTAACCCAATAGTAATCTGCTTTAGTTATCATTTCCGCATATAAATATAAACCCAGACGGCCCAATGTAGTAAGCTCAGATTTTATATATCCGATCTATGATGTAGCTCTTACGTTGCCCAGGGTAAGAAAATCCCTAATAATCACTCTGTTCAAGATAGGCTAACTCTTTTATCATCCAGATATCTACAATAACAGTGGTCTGAGGCAGCAAAGGTTGAAGTACTTTACGGAACAGCCAGTATGCATCTGGCAAACCTATTCACCTCAACCTGGATTACACTGTGATCCTGGAACCCCCATATATCACTTCCATAACATGTGGCAGACACACATTTTGTGTTGCAGAATAGGAGAAGGGCCATAATTGGTTTCTTATCCAACCTTACGCCAAAATCCATAACTGCCCCCCCCCCCCAAGAGTGAGCATTAGTTCTTTCGAAATGAACAGAGGACCAATGTGTTCCTATCATCAAACAAAATACCCAGTAGCTAAAAGTATGAACTTGTGTAATGTTAATTTAGTGGGCTTAGCACCAATGACCATTGCATATGATTTTGTGGGCTTTATGGAGAGATCTAAATGATCCATAAAATCTGGAAAGGTGTCACGTCACAGTTTTATCCCTATGGTCCTCCTTGACATTAGAACAACATTGTCTACGTGAAGCAGAACTAGTAATGAACAGGGGAACATCCCTTTTTTGTCCAACAACACCACCTCTTGTGCTCAGAATATTTTATTGAGTTTTTGATCAAATACAACTAAAAGATAGACAACACAGAAAATATTATGATTAAGCAATAATACCTAGATAACATTGTATATCATAATCAAAAATCATAGAAAAAATTATCTTAGGTAGTGAGAAAATACATAATCAAAAAATACCAAAAGGGAGGATAGAAGGAGGGGGATGGAAAGGAACAAACATAACAATTAACGTAGAAGATGCAAACAGAGCTACTATATGCCATAATAAGATTAATCATATGAAGTTCAAATCTGAATTAAAATTATTAATACAGCATTAAATGGATAAATATGCATCAACGGGTAACCAAAAAGATTGATACGAAAAACAATTATGAGTGATCCCATTCATAGATAATTGAGCACCTCTTCTTGAAAAAATAACCCATGACCACCAAGCATTAACAGATAATACAGAAACATCTTTCCAACAAAAAGTAATGGATTTTAACTTCAGACCAAAATTTTAAAACCAAAGGACAATCAAAAAGCATATGTTGTAATGAACCAGGGTGTGATTTACAATGCCAACAATCAGGTGAGGGGAGAAGTTTAGCTTGGAACAAACGTGATGGAGTCCATAAACAATTATAGAGGATATACGAATTTGTTTGGTAGATTGAAACAGGCAACCACCCAGATATACTATTAAGCCAAATGTCTTTCCATGTGTCAGTGGACAAGGAAAGTGAAAGTTCATTATTCCAAAAAGTGGAAATCATCTCTATATTGCTACCTAGAGTATCAGATAATTTTTTATATAAAATGGAAACCCCATGAGATGATTTTGAAACTGTTTGAATATAAATTGCTAAGTCAGCTGTAACATTAGAAGGGATGGCATTAGGAAAGGAGTCTAAAATTGAACTGCACAAATATTGATACTTAATGAAGTCAGATTTAGATAAACCAAAACTTGTTTGCAATGTTTCAAAAGAAATAAACGTATTATTGGAATAGATATCTTTAAGGTAAAAAATGCCAGCCTTAATCCATGAAAACCAAAAATTAACATTCCTATTCAATTTCATAACATTACTATACCATAATGATAATTCAACAGTGTTGTTCATGAGAAAAAGAAAAATTAAGTCAAGGTCATTAAATAACATTTTAGTGGATTTAATAATAACTGACTTTTGAATAAATGGAGCATTATTATGCATGGACACCAAAGTAGGTAATGGAAATGGATTCGTAATTGATTTCTCAATACGGAGCCACGTAGGAGAATTATTTAAAAAGGAGCAATTAAACCATAGTTAACTTTGTTTTAAAATAAAAACTTTATGATAAAGAAAAAAGTCTGGGATACCAAATCCAGCATTACGTTTAGGAACTTTTAATTTTTTATAAGTAATACGAGGAGGTTTGTTGTTCCATAAAAACTTTGACAAAAGTTTATCAACATCTTTATAAAGCTTTAATGGAAATTGAGTAGGAACCATGGCAAGGGTATAGAATATTTTAGGAGCTATAGTCATTTTAAGAGAATCCATCCTACCCCACCATGAAAGATGTAATGCTGACCATTTAGACGTTTTGTCTTTAATATAGTTTAGGATAAAATCACAATTGAGATTGATTGTCGATTTGATGGAAGAGGAAAATAAAATTCCAAGATATTTTAACTTATTCTTTTGCCAAATAATTTCCTGCATGGGAAGCATATCAGGAGTGCAATAAACATTTAAGGGAAAGAATTCAGTTTTGTTAGTATTTAAAGTGTATCCAGAAACTGCAGAATACTTTGTTATAATATCCATTAATGAGGGAAAAGAAGATATAGGGTCACTAACAAATAAAAGCACATCATCCGCATAGGCAAGGGTTTTAACAGTAACATCCTTAATAATGATTCCTTTAATATGGTCACAATTTCTGATTAAGTTAAGAAAAGGTTCAATCACAATTAAAAATATGAGAGTAGAGAAAGAGGACATCCTTGTCTTGTACCTCTAAAAAGCGAAAATTGAGATGAAACTTGGCCATTGATAAATAGATGAGCAGTAGGGGCAAAATATAAAGCAGAAATCATGCGAATAAAGGTATCTCCAAAATTAAATGAGGACAACGTATGGTATAAAAATTGCCAATGGAGTTTATCGAATGCCTTTTCAGCATCTAAGGCTAAAATTCCAGATGGCACCGATAAAGTAGGACTTTGTTCAATAATATGTAGCAAAGTTCTCGTATTATTAGCAGAGTATCTATTCTTCATAAAACCAGATTGGTCAGGGTGTATAATAGAGTCTAATATGGGGCCCAATCTAGTAGCAAGTATTTTAGCATATAATTTACAGTCTTGGTTAATTAAAGATAGAGGACGATAATTAGACACTCTGGTGGGATCTTTATCTGGTTTTGGAAGTACTATAATTAAAGCTTCTGTAAAAGAACCAGAAGTAGTTCCAGTGGATCCAAAAAACGTAAAAAGTTGATGTAAATATGGTAAAAGGTGTGACTGGAATTCTTTGTAGAATTCCGCAGGGATCCCATCAGGACCCGGAGATTTGTTCTTTTTAAGAGATTTAATAGCTGATAGGATTTCATCTTTGGTAATAGTTGCCTCAAGTCTAATTTTATTAGATTGTGAAATCTTGGGTAATTTACATGATTTTAAAAAGGAGTCCATTAAGGAAACCTCCAGAAAATCTGGTTTATTATATAATGCCGAATAGAAATTCATAAATTCATTAACAATTTCATTGTGAGAGAGAGCAATATTACCATGAGGACCAAAAATTGAATTGATTTGAGTTTTATCTTTTTTTATGCGCAAATAATTAGCTAATAGTTTACTGGATATATTGGCATTAAAACTAAATCTGGCTTTAGCATTAGAAATTTGAATACCTGCTCTTTTACTAAGGATTGAATTAAATTCATAACTCAATTTTTGTAGTTTAAATTTATATTGAGGATTGTTGGATGTAATAAAAAGTCGTTCAAATTTCGCAATTTGCTTTTGTAAGTTTTTCACAGTAGCACGAAAGGTTTTATTTTCATGAGCCATAATAGATATTGTTACGCCCCTAATGTAAGCTTTGAAAGCATCCCATCTATTTATCATAGAAGTAGACCCTTCAGGATTAAGTATAAAATATTCTTGAATAGCAGCTAAAAGTTTGGGCTTGTTATACTCATTCAGAATTATACCAGTGTTCCTTCGCCATCTAGATTGTTTAGTATAAGTTGACTCCAAGTTCAAAACCAAAGAAATCATCGCATGGTCTGAAATATCAATGTTACCAATATTAGGAGCAGTTATTGAACTAATTAGGTGCCTGGAAACCAATAAACAATCAATTCTAGAATGGGAATTATGAGGGTTTGAAAAGAACGTGTAACATTTTTCTGTAGGAAAATGTAACCTCCAAATGTCAGCTAATTTAGTGGCTTGAATAAATGATTTGAAAGCAAAATATACCTTAGAAGGGCGAAACTTAGTGAGAGATGATCTATCTAATAAAGGGTCAAAGATAACATTAAAATCACCTCCGACAATTAAAGGGACGTTACCAATCTTTAGAACCTCTGTTGTAAGATTAGACCAAAAAATAGGATCATCTGCGGTAGGACCATAAACATTTAATAAAAATAGAACTGAGTCATGAACTTTAATTTTAACGAGTATATATCTACCATCCTTATCAGAAGATTTACTCAAAATTTGACAGTGTAGCTTTTTTGCAAAGAGAATAGCGACACCATTTTTTTTACCATTGGCAGGAGAAGAGACAATAGCATCTACCCATTTCTTCTGCATATAATCTAAAATGTTATCATCTATATGAGTCTCTTGTATAAAACAAACATCAGCTTTGCAACTACCTGGGTAATCTAAAATGTTTGTACGTTTAACTGGATGGCGCAATCCTTTACCATTTAATGAAATTACTTTAATATCATGGATATTAGCCATAACAGAAGAAAGGAGAAAAGAGTACAAGAAGTGAAAGATAAAAAAGGATCAAGAAAATGAGAAACAGGTAGCTCCATAGAAAGAAGAAGGAAAGGAAAAAATGAAAAAACATGAAAAAAACGACAAACAGAAGACATAAATGTGAAATGTGAAACGGACACACGCTGTACAAGCATGACCGAAACCGCTGGAGCCCAATAAAGAGAAATTTCAGAACTGTGTCAGAAAGAAAAAACATAACCGGCAAAAATCAAGTAGCAGAGTCATTGGTATCCATAGAGTGCAGAGACTGCTGATCCAAAAAATGCTTCAAATCTTCTGGACGTTGAAAAGATTTCGAAAAATTATCCTTCCAAATGCGCATCGTCGATGGATCAAAAAGACCATATTTATAGCCTAAACTGCGAAGTTGCGGGCGAAGAGCAGTAAATTCTTTGCGAATTGAAACAGTTTCTTTGGCATAGTCTTGATGAATAAATATTTTATTCCCATTAACCATCAATGAAGGGATTTCTCTAGCTGCTTTTCTGATTAGAACCAAATAGTGGTGTCGAAGAACTTTAAAAATCATTTGTCGCTTTTTTGTGTGCTGAGGGTTCCTGTGTGAGGGAGTCCTGTGGGCTTTATCAATTCCAAACTTTTCTGAGAATTTAATTTGTAGAAGACCAGGTAATAATTTCTCCAAGTATAGTCTACAGTCATCTCCCTCAACATTTTCAGGAAGATTAAATATACGTAAATTATATTGTCTGTTACGATTTATCAGATCCAATAATGTTGAGCACATAGGAGACATTTTTGCCACAAATGGAGTAAAGGAGTCCAGTTTGACCTTATTATTGTTTATTTTGATGGAATTATCTGATATTTTCATTGACAGGGTGGCCATATCTTTACGCACATTTTTTACTTCAGATGCAATGGTATCTGTATTGACTCGAAGTGCCTGAATTTCCTCCAATATTAAAGACAGTGAAGGTTCAGAAGACTCCACTACTTTTGATTTAGCAGGAGGAGGAGAAACTTGCTGCCTCCTTTTATTAACAGAACTCTTATTTTCCATTTTAAAGTGAAAAAGAGTCAAAAATATAATTGCAGACACAAAATAACGAAGGAGGAAATGAAAGCTGTGGAAAACACCAAGGAATGACTGGTGCAGCAGCTAAAATGGGCTTGGGGAGTGGTTAGGCCCAAGCCAGGCCCTTTCCTAGAAAATAGGATAGAGGTGAGAACATTTATATGAAATCCACTATTGTTTCACAGCCCTTACCAACATAAGTAGGATACCCCGAAGTGCTTGGTATAACCAGATTCAAAGACTGAACAAAAAAAAACTGCCTTTTTCCCTTAGGCAGTGTACTGAAAATGAACATTTGAGACTTCATCACCCAAGGGGAAATCCTGGAAGACCTGACAAATATTTTGACAGGGATGGATATTAAAATCACTCATAACCACTATTGGCATGAAAGGAGTAGCACTTGAGCTGGAGGCTAAAGTAAATGCCTTGTATGCCTTGTATTCCTCTGTGACCATACCATTAGAGGTAATAACATCATGGAGTGGCCATTAGAATTATAGATGTTTAAAATCAATACAAAAAAATGCATTAGGGAAAGTGAAGAAGACTGCCCCTAAATTTGAAGAGTTTATCTCTAACTCTTCAATCGGTCAGTTTAGGGTCCATGATATTTGGATACAACCCCCCCCCCCCCCCCTTAGCTAGCTCAGAAGGGGATGGAACAGCTGGGAAAAAAGATGGGCAAAACCATCTAAGAATGGTATATTTCTAACTGACAAGGTTTCTTGAAGGGTCAGTATGGAATAAGGCCTAATGAAATCTACATAATTTGGATCATCAGCCTTCTCCTCAAGCCCTGCTATGTTCCATGACAAAAGAACTGATCTGATCAGCGACATAAGTCCCTATAGAGGGTGGATCATATCCCCCATCTCAGATCCATATTTACATTGAGATCAGTAGGTGTTAGTCAATCCACCATCACAAGTGTATTAAGAACATCAAATCTATTCGAGCGGGTGAGGGAGGTAGCAGATTCCTTAATAGTCCCAAGATGTACCTCGCGATGTCCTTGGTTCAACAGGGATGAAGTAAGCCTAGGAGTTCTCAGACTATGCACAGTGCCCAGCCTATGGAAAAACCCCAATGGCTGTTGCCCTATACTCATAGCAGGATCTTCCTTGACCTCATAAGAGGCAAGGATTCTGCATGCAGCCCAACTAGTATTCAAATTAACCAATATGCAACCGCCATAAAAAGTTTTGGTGTCGCATTCCACCCACCCTACCCTACGTACCAAATTAATTTGAGTGTAAATGGTTACATCAGCTCTAGCCATTGTAGTTTGCCAATGAGTCACTTTATTTTTGAACTGTGAATAATTGTCACTGACATTCGGTGTAAACGAGGGTATATATACCAAAACAGCCACAAAAGGTGTACATTTGGGTAGAAGAACCAACTGATCAGTGTTGGGCAAGTGTGCATGAGTGTCTGAAAAAATTACTGCTTGAACCTTACTTAGAGTATGTGGGGCAAGTATATAGCCCAGCAAGCCTGGATCAGAGGCACGAGTGGTGAATGCTTTAACCTTGTTTACTACCTGTAAATTAATAGGAGGAGCATTCTTTACTATACAAATACCCCCATGCCCTGAGCACTCATGATCCGTAACATCCCTGCATAAGGGAAAGGCGAGAATAAAAGTTAAATGACTATTCCCAGTGGCACAATTGCCCTGTAATTTTCCACCAGAGTTAGCTGAACTGGGAAGGCAGTTGGGCTGTACTGTTTGAAAAACCGGATAATCACAAGTCTGGTGTGACAAATATTTCTCTATTAGGCTATTATTAGTTTCTAAGAAGTCCATTAGCCTTGTATTCAAAGCAAAAACAGCATCTCGTACAATATTAAGTTAATTCCCAAACTACTAACCATGGTTTTAATATCGTCCAGACACGAAGCATTAGCTACCAGGTCAGAAGTAAAAGGCTGTCTTTTCTCCAGGCTTGTTAGAGGAATATCATTATTAGTAGAGATTAAGGGAGTCAAACTGGTGGGTTGATCAGGTGTTAGAGCTTCCAATTGTAACTGGCTGTTGGTAGTGGCTATCTGCGTGACATGCGAGGTAACAGAATTCATGACCCGTGCCCCCTCTACTTTTTGTAAGTTGGAAGGGGGTATTGTAGCCCTAGATCGAAAATCATTTGGATTCCCATTGTAAAAGTGAGTTCGCTTAGATTTTAAGGCCTTGCAAGCCTGCACTGAGGGCGGGTTTCTAACATTATAGAGGATATTGTCTACCTCCACTGTTAAGTTGTTGATCTCCTGTAGAGTGGTGTTTTCAGCTGCATCTCTCTGAGCAGTCTTAGGCTCCTTCCCAGCAGCCAGGGATGGTCGGCTGCCTTTCTTTTGCCCATAATAAAATTCCGTTGCTGATCAGTATACAATGGAATTTAATTAACCACAGTCTACATTGGAACCAGCAGATGTTTTTATTTTATTTTTAAGAAATAAAAAACAGAGGGGCACTCTATAAATTCAACAGTACTTCTGAGGTAACAGGCTTACAAGCAATGTCCAGGCATTATCTCGGCTTAGGACCAAAGGGTGTGGCTTTGCCCTGCTTCCTACTGTCACTGACGGGCACGAATGGGCCCACCCTTGGCCAGCAGGGTGTCCCGCGCAGTGTGGATTGAAGTAGCTCTATATGCCCAAAGGGTGTGTGGCTTCTCCTCCCCTCCTGTCAAATGGTGGTCACTGTGGGACTTGAAGTCCCCTCTAAGGCAGAAGCACTTTCTAATATGATTTAGGACTTCCGTCAAAAAACGTGGGCTGTGGTCTTGGACTGTAAGTGAATAAATCCCTTTTTCCCTCTTGAACTTGTAGCCAAGAAACTTCTGTGGACGTTTTGGGAACATTTGGGACACCAGAAATGATGTTCTGAATGGATGGATATTTGTTTCTATCACTACTTTCTAAATGTTTATTTACTACATGTGAATAAAATTGTGTTTTAAAGAAGAGTGTTTCCAAAAAGTATTTTTTTAAAAATGGGGGAATTGCTTAGTTTCAGTGCCAAAAACAAATGCAATTCAGCCCGTCCTGGCCATTTCAGTGATGCATAAGCAAAGCATTGGTATGTTTAATATTTAACTTCCAGAGATTGCTTTAAATACAATAAACATCTCAACCTTTTTTTTACTTTATTTGTATCATTTTAGTAATTAGATTAGGTCTTTTTAGCTGCATTGGTCTGGGAAATTTATTGTGTTTATTTCTTAACTTTAATGTTTTTTTTCATATTGCTGTCCAGGTGTCGCATGCACTTTTTGCTGAGAAAGTCCTTTCTGTTCATGCCACGGTATCAAAAATAAGCTCCAGATTTCTCGCAGAGGTCTGAAGATCGGCCCTAACTCACATCAAGAATGTGGGCTCTCTCACCCGGTCTCACAATTTTGTTTCCTAAACATGTTTGTTCTCTTCCTTAAAAGTATGGTAATCATTTTCAAAATCCCAATAGGTGTGAAAGTCTTGATAATCTTAAACATTCCATTCTCTAGAGAAAAATATATATTTATTTGAACATCAACATCTTCAAAGGTGATATTATTCAAAAACGTATCCCACTTAAAAAAAATAAAAAATACTTGTTTTAAAAAATGACTTGTTCTAAAATGGCAATAATTCGAAAATGTATAAGATTAAAGTATTAAAATCTCTAAAATAACTTTCTTATTTTTTCATTTTCAATATTAACAAAAGTAAACCTGTTCCATAATATGACATAGATCTAGCTCAATGCAAAAAAATAATATGCATTTATAACCTGGACACTATTCTTGCTAGCAAAGAGGGTCTGATTGCTAGCAAATCAAGTAAGGAAAAGTTGGACATGGAAAGGCAATCTTTCGGCTATATAATAAATAATTTTGAACTAAATGTGATGTTTAACTCACACTGAAATATAATGTGTCATATTATTTTTCATTTGCTCCCCACTTTTATTAACCTTCTTTTTCTCCCTTGTTTAAAAGGCGATTATTTCCTTGGTTTTTAAATAGTCCCTCCTGCAAGCCCTTCTTCATAGAGCTCATTGTAGCAGTGATCCTGAAGTGTCTTGCATTGTACTTACAGAAAGCACTTTATTAATTTGAAATTATCTTCTGCAAGCACACAGGCTCCAAAATTTAGACTAGAAAAACCTACATTTACATAAATATCTTCCTATAAAGATTACAATTTGCACCTAATCATGCTATCAAGTACTTGATTTAAATGTACAAAGCGTAACAATTACCCGAAGGCATCAAGGTGCTGCAGACAACCGTCCAGAGAACCATTCTTCGCCTATAAGTATTCAGGAAGAATTGTCAATAACGTATACAGCCAGGTCTTGAGGGCTTTTCTGAAAGCATCAGCTGAGGAGTAGTCCTCAAGCTTTGTGGGCTCAAGTTCCAAAGTCTGCTTGCCACAATTGAGAATGCTCTGTCACCCAATTTCTTCCTTTTGGTTGCAGGCACCATGAGCTGATTTTGATAAGCTGATCGCAAGTTTCTTCCTGGACAATGCCAGCGAAACATATTTTTAATTCTTAATGTGCTGGGGAGAAAAAGAGCCTTATGCACTATGCAGAGTGATTTTAATAGGGAGCCAATTTAAGGCCTATAGTCCCCTGACAGCTGACTGGTGCCTGAGAATATCAAGAATTCATCTGGACAATACATTTTGCACCACTTGGAGACTGTGCTGGGTAATCGTGGTGCAGTCTAGGTATAGTGAGTTACAGTAGCCAGTCTGGACATGACTAGGGTTAGGGCAATTTGATTACGTGCTGACTGCGGAATAAGCAGGAAGATTTTCCTGAGCATCCTTATGATCCAGATGCTGGTTACCACTGGGCGGTTAGCCTGGGCATTAAGATTGATTTCCGTGTCTAATTGGGTTCCGAGATTTTTTGCCTTCTTCCCTGGGATGGGGCAGGTTCCTAGTGTGTCTGGCCACCAGCCGCTATTCCAGCTCGTTGGTCCTGTGCCAAAAGCAGGACCTCAGTTTATTCCCCATTAAGTTTTAGAAAGTTTGGACCCATCCAGTCTGCCACTGCCGACATGCATTGCGAGAAGTCTTCTGCTATGGAGCATGAATTCTTGGGGATTGATACAATGATCGGTTTATATGACAATACCTTTAACCCAAATGCCTGGATTATGGCAGCAAGAAGGCCACATAAAGACTGAAGAGCATGGGGCTTAACTAGAAACCCTGTGGCACTCCAAATAGCAGAGAGAAAACCTATGAGTAGAATTGCTGTAGCTTCACCCTCTGTGAACGATCCATAAGGAAGGAGGAGAGAAGGTCCAGGGCTTGATGAGTGATACCCAGGCCTTGGAGACATTTCATCAACAGCAGAGGCAAGATGGTATCAAACGCTGCTGATAGATCAAGGAGAATTAATGCCACGCCCGTCCTTCATCCACTAGGTGCCTAATGCAGTCTGTGGCTGACATCAGCGCGCTTTACATTCCACAATGTTTCCTGAAACCGAACTGAGAGTTGTCCAGCCAGCCCTGCTGTTCTGCAAATTCCATCACATGGATATTAAGATGTTTCTCTAGAATCTTTGCTGGGCAGGGAATCAGTGAAATAGGACAATAGTTTTTAAAGTCCATACTATCCAGGTTAGTTTTCTTTAGGAGGGGCCCAAATATTGCCTCCTTCCTTCTCAGGGGGTGTGATCCAGAGGTAATAACTTGGTTCTAATAAAGAACTGAAGGTAGGCAGGCTTCAAGGGGTGACCTGGATTTCGTGTTAAGAAGGTATTGTCCCACGATCTTTGAGGTAAGAGATGGGGAGACAGACAGTAGTTTGTTCTCTTGATCAGTTTGCACAAACGTCTACCAGAATGCCAATTGAGACCTTCTGGTTGGGGTTGGCTGCATTAGTGAGTTAGAGGCTGCTTCAAATCCTTTATGGATTAAGCCCTCAGTTGTGCTAAGAATGGACTTACGTATTTATGAGACCATCCTAAAATATGTAGGAAGTGAGTTTGATTGGTTTGGCAATTAAATTCTGGTAATGGATTTTGCAGGGAGATAGTTATATAATGTTGTGAATTATGTAGTCTAAATTTTGAAGTCAATTGTTTTGTAAAAGATATTTTTTCAGTGTATATTTTTCATATGGATCCGGATTTCTACAGAGTACAGTCAGCAGAAGCTGAAAACACTGCATTATCAAGCTCAGGGTATAGTTTCTGTTGTGTGCTTCTCACCACCCCATAGAGATCCCTGATTCTTATTTTTGTGTATGTACAAAGAAATATATTTCTTCACTTCCCTACCATCTCAGAACTGTGAAGTGCATCAACAACCCCTAAAACAGCAGAGTTGTTCTTCCCCTCTACACTGATGAATTAAATAAAATAACACCTTCCTTTTTCCAGAAATGAAGTATATTTTGTTACACTCTTTTGTAACTCATTATTATGGTGAAGACTTTTCTTGAAATTCCATATTTCAGCATACAGCAATTGAAATTAATGTGTAAATAATTTGCTAATATATTTATCCCATTTATTAGATTTTCTCTGATGAGGATAAAATACCATGAGGTGGTTAGATTTATGGACTTACGGTGTGGGCTCAGAATATTGAGTACTGAATATTGCGCTTCCCTAATATCATAGCCAAAATATTGAAGACAGAAATATCGACAAGTAAGTATGTACAGATGTTCTATACCTAACTCCACATCTCTGTACCAAGATAAAAATATATATAAAAGTTAGATAATTTAGGTAAGCCTTTTAGGTAGAGCCCCTGAAATAATCTAATACTTTAAAGTATGTCCTACTAGTCAAAGGTAGAATTCCTCTGCAACTAGAAATTCACATTGATATCCAGCTCGATCAAAGATTCTTTATTCAGCCAATAAAAGCCATAAAAGTACAGAGATAAAAACAATTGTACCACACGCAGTTATAAAAATAACACATAAAACGACACCATAAATACATAGCAGGTACAATTTACCCATATAAATTTGTCTAAAACTGTATTTACAGAAAAGTAAAAAATATGGCTTACTATTAAAAGAACATAAGAGTAACAATTTGGATTATGAAATTCATCAGATAAAGTGCAAGTTCAGGCTAACTAAACAAAAAGCATCTTGCTCTGGACTCTTACAGCTCCTGAAAAAAACCTTGCGACCCCAAAGCAGACCATGGGCTAGGAAAGCATCTGTATGTATAATAATGCAGGCCTTACTTGAACAAACAGAGAGACATACAATTCACATAAGAAGGTAAAGTGCAGAGTGCCCTGATCAGAGAAATTGTCACATGGACATGGCTTTAGATCAGCAAGCTTCACAAAGCCTTTTGGAAAGGCCAATAGCCAGTGTAAAAAATTAAATCTGTAAATGGTTAGCAGAAAGCGGTGGTGACCGTTATTGACAAGTGACAAGTAGGGGTGGATCTGTGGGCTTGGGCTAAGTGTGATGTAAATTCTCACCGTGGGCTTAGCAATTTCTTTACCCTCCCTTTCCCCCTGTTGACTGGCCAGAAATAGATGCTTAGTGTCCCTGATGTCAATTGGCCGTAAAGGCCTGGTATTAGTGTATAAGTCGGGACAACCTAGCCATCTCATCTGCTCCGAGATATACCTTAGCCATGGGATACACAAAGCCCCCTCGAGTTCAGTACAGTTTGCTACAACAAGTTGATTCAGGGTGGAGACTGGGGAAGACCACATTTTCAACCAGTGCACTAAGGGCGCAACTGCAATGTAATCAGAAATATATCCCATGCCAAGCTCCTCATGCAACCTCAAGGCGGGTGTGCAGGGAGGGACAGCGAGAAGCCTGTGCATAAATTTATTTTCCACCACCTGCATGCCTCTAACGTCCTTATAACCCCACACATCACAACCATAGGTGGCCGTAGGGATACATTTGTCTCTATACACCTTTAACAGTGCGAGTGCGGGATTTGTCCCTAGTCTTTTTGAAAAGTCCATGGTTGACCCCAATGCCCTTGCCATGACGTTCTTTTTGTGTGCTCTTTGCACAGCCCACGACCCACTATCGTCAAGCAACATACCTAAATGAGGAAAAATTTAGACTTTAGTTAGTTCTACCCCTTGCAGAAAACCTTACATCTAACAGCCTTCTTAGTGCCGATTGACAAGGTATGGGATTTAGAAAAAGTTGTTGCAAGGTCGAGCGAGTTCATAAAGTCTATGAAAGCGTGTAGAATTTTTGGAGACCTATACCAGTCCTGGCAAGCAATACTGCGTCGTTTGCGTACAGATGTCTGGGAATAAGTTTGGATCAAGCTCTCGGGATGTCTTTACTAGTTGCCAAGAGAACGTCCCATAGCTTAATAATATAAAGTGTGAACTGCATGGGGAGCCAAAATACACCCCTGCCTGAGCCCTTTCTTGACATCCCAGGAAGCTGACACACAACCATCCTCTTCGCATCTCACCACAGCCGCGGTGTTAATGTGGGCGTAGTGTAGA
This sequence comes from Triturus cristatus, assembly GCF_964204655.1. Lineage (NCBI taxonomy): Eukaryota > Metazoa > Chordata > Amphibia > Caudata > Salamandridae > Triturus > Triturus cristatus. The sequence continues at coordinate 907,659,642 of NC_140593.1, read as the reverse complement.
AAGGCCACAAGGTCTACGTCCAGACTCAGCTCCAGAAGAATCAACCATAGTTTGGATCTCTTAACAGGGTCAAACACCGATGTTAGATCCATAAATGCCATGTGCAAGAATCCTTTCTTAGCTATTGTGTACCACCACCAAATGTGGGATGATACATTGATCTAGTGTCCCTTTGCCCCATCTAAAACCGTACTGTAGGTCTGAGATGACTGTGAAATTATCTAACCAGGAGGTAAGCCCTTCCAGGATCACTTTTCCCATAATTTGTGCAGCCGAGTCTAAGAGGGAAATCATTCGATAACATGCTGGATCGTCCCTCAAACCGTTTTTTAAAATAGGTAAAATAATAGCCATTGACCAGGAAGAGGGGAGGCCACAAAAACAGGCTGCATTAAATACTCAAGTCAGAGGGTCTGCTTTATACAGGTCCGCTGGGACCCAGTCCGGTCTTGGTGCTTTCTCCCTGACTGTGGCCAAGATAGCTTTGTGTACCTCTTCTATGTTAAAATGCAATGGCACACTATCTGTGCTGATGTCCCAAGGTAGGTTAGACACCCCTGCATCATCACCACTGTACATCCCTTCAAAATGGAGGACCCATCTTTCAGCAGCTATAGTGCAATCTGTTCTGGAATTTTCTGTATCTGAAAAAAGGGGCTGTTGACCACTTCCCAGAACTTTGTACTGTCTGTAAGCACACTTGCTTGGCCGAGGGCCAACCACACCTGAGCCCTAATGTTTTTCTTCCTCTGTTGGATTGCAAGTTTGTAGGCTCCTGCAAGACCTAACCACTGCCTCATCCCTCAGGATTTGCTTAAGGGCGTGCATTAAGTTCCTATGAGCATTAGAACATGTACCGTCAAACCACCTTATCTCCTTAGCACCTTTGGACCTGCAATTAATAGCTAAACTATTGTCTATATGCTTAGTTAATTTATCAAAAGCATCTAAAACCGTTCTATCCTGCGATCCCATATCCAAACAGAGTAAGATCTCATCTGCACAATCTGCATTCAGGCCATCTAGGAAAGTATCTGGTATCACCTTCGCCCATTTTAGCCTCTGTGCTTGATCTTTTGTACTAATGACAGAATTTTGGATACTACTCCCCTCCCCTCAATGCGTATCAATGCAATTAGGGGATTGTAATCGCTATAGCTAGACCAAGAGACACTCAACTTGTGGACTCCAGAGGCTAAGGGTGCAGAAATCATTATGAAATCAATCGTACTAGAGAAACCCATGCCTATGAAAGTGGGGCCAGGAACCTCCATTCCCGACTGTTCTAGACAAAGAAAATTGTTGACGGCAAGGAGCTCTTCTATAAGATGTCCATATTCTGTGTGTTCAAAGTGGGCAGCCAGTGGTAGAGCATCAGCATGACACATTACAGAAGTACAGTCCAAATTACAAAGATGTGTGTTAAAATCACCTAAAATGATGACCTCATAATAAGAATGCTTCCTCTCACCATATTGTTCGAGGAACCTCTCCAGTGCTGCTAGGTGTTCGATGGGAGAATTTCTGCAATAAGAATTGTAAAAATGTACTACTAACAGGGGGGGATGGTTAGTGAACGACAGATCTACTGCTAACAGGTGTGTGAATTACACTCTACAGTTCTGGCGGCACAAGTTAGTTTGAGTGAGACCAGTAGAAGAAGGTCTCCCTTAGCTCTGCCCACTATGGATGGGGATGCACCTTTAAAAACTGAGGTGAAGGGGGAGCGTGGCCTAGCGATCCACCATGGCGGTCGCATTGCAGGCGAGCTCCTCTGAGCCCGCTGCTGTAATCCTTCATTTATCCTGCTTCGACGCTGTTTGCCGCTGTGAAAGTGCCGTGAGGGTGTGCGACCTGCTACGGCTCCCTGGTGGTGGGGCTATCGATCGGTCCTGGGTGTTTTTAGTACCTGCGGCCGAGTTGTGCAGCTGGTGGGCCCTGTGACGCTCTTGAGGCGGTGAGGAGTAACTGGGCCGGGCACGCAGGAAATCGGAGACGGTCGCTGTCCTGCACCGTATCGCCATCAGCCCTCGGTGGTGGGTCCATTGAGACGTATGGAAGTGGAAGTGGCAGATTGAGCGTCATCGATATGGTAGCGGAGGGGGCGAGGTGGCCGAGTGAGTTTACGGAAGGTCCCCTCCTCCCGGCTCTCCTGCTACATTCTGCCACCTTAAGCCTGTGTGTCCTTTGCTCCAGCGGAGTCCTTAGCCCGTTGGCTTGAGGGGTGTGTGCGTCCCCTGCCTTTGTGACCCTGCCCCCGCTTCGGTGGTCAGGTCGGGCCACATGGGGGGGCCGGGTGCTGCCTAGTCTGACCTGGGTGCGGGGCTGTACTGGCGTGCCGTTGAGGCGGGGGTGAGGCGGCCCGGTGGGCCTGTGGAGAGTCCTCCCCCTGCAACCCCGTCAACATTGGTGGCCCCCTAGCCTCATGGGACCTCTTCCCTGTTGCCCTGCCCCCACTTCAGTGGTCAGATCGGGCCACACACGAGTTGATTAGGGGGTGCTAGTGAGTGCCCTTGAATTGGGGGTATCGGGCTCTGTGCCAGCCTCTGCAGTTTCTCTCCCCTCCCCCCGGGCGTACATTCGGCAGTCATATCAGGCCGTATGTGCATTTGGGGGTTTCTGTGGAGCCTTCGGTGCCGCCTTTGGTCTTGGGGGGGCTCCCGCTGGGGCTGAGATTTCTCCTCCATTCTTTGTGATTCGGTGGCCGGGTCGGGCCGCGTATTGAGTGATTGCGTGGTGCTTCTACAGCCTTCGGGGTGGCCTGGTTGGGACCATACTAACTGCTAACTGGTGGCCTATATCTGTGGGGTGCCAACGTGCCCTTGCAGCATAGGGGTGTGGCCCATTATTGGTGCTGTATATACCGTGGCATTGAGGGTTAATCCGGGATTGGAGATCTAGCACCATTATGACACGGGACAGGTTCACGGGGGGCTCGACCAAGCAGGGCACTATGAAACACTTCGTGGGGCCTGCGGAGGCCATTACTCAATCCCGCACGGCCCTCGAGACAAAAATAGGGGAGGTGGGTTCTGAGGTTTTACTCCTACGTCAAGACCTGCGCTGCGCTACTGAACGCGTCACGGAGATGAAAAACAGGGACTCCGGGGTGGAGGACTCGGTTGGTATATTGCAGAAGAAGGTAGCGTCTCTGGAGAACATCACTAGGGGCCTGGCATCTTGTGTTGAGGATGCAGAAGGAAGGGCACAGAGGAGTAACCTGCGCTTTGCGTGATTCCCGGAGGGCTGCGAAGGGGGGAGCATGGAACAGTTCTTGACCAATTGGCTTGTTAGTTGGCTTCCCCCAGAATCCATGTCCACCCGCTTTATCATTGAGAGGGCGCATTGGGCACTCATGCAGAGGCCGCCACAAGGGGCCCGACCTCGCCCGTCATAGCGAAAATCCTCAACTATCATGATTGGGACGCTATCCTGAAATAAGCCTGCCTTAAGGAGCCACTGCATTTCGATAATGCTCGCATCCTTATATTTCCTGATTACACTCGCCTGGTTCAGCAGAAGCGCCAATCCTTCACGGCGGCGAAGGCCCGCCTTCGGGACCTAAAGCTGCCATATGCTCTCCTGTATTCCACTAAGCTGAGGGTGGTCTATTAGTCACGCACGTTGTTCTTTGATTCTCCTGAAGATGTCTTTCAATGGACTGACGAGATGGTAAAGGTGCGTTTGCATACTGCGCCGAGACTGGAGTCTGACTCGTCAACAAGTGAATCAATTTGCAGGCCGCCTGAAGTAAAGGTTAAGGGACACAGACGCTCAGGTTCTAGACGCCGCTCGCAGTCTCATAGCGATACCAGCAGATCGGCTTCAGTGTCCCGTTCGGGGAAGGCGGCCTCGTGATCCATGCGGGGCTTTCTTGGTGGATTACCACTTGTACATTTCTATTTCAAATGTCAAAGCCTATGATCGGGCTTCTATCCCCTGTTGGCCTTTGTGGTCCGGGGGACAGCCCGGGTTTGCAAGGGGGGGCTCATGGGGATCCATTGGCGGAGGAGGCCCGGTGGCTCCCGTTGGGGTCACCATGCCGCCTCCACCGCGACAGATACTTCAGTGTTTTTGAGGTATTGGGGTGGGGGGTTGGGGTTCCTGGGGATGTTGGGGATCACTATTTGTGAGTTGTTTATTTATTCCTCAGCAGTTTTTTTGTTTTTTGATTACGGTTTTGGGGATTGCTTTGATTTTACTGCACTGTCATATTGCTGCCATGTGTTGCCGCGTATTTATATGTCACCGCAGGTCCTGCCCATGGTGTTGATTGTGTTATTGTATGTCCACTCCTGTAGCTAGCCCACGGCCTACTGTTGTGTCTCTTCGGATCATGAGTTGAAATGTCAGGGGGGTGCTGGATAACGTCAAGAGGGGGGCGATACTTCATCAGGCTAAGCGTTATCAGGCTGATGTTCTAATGTTGCAGGAGACACACCTCCTGGGGACCAAGGCCCTTTGTTTACAGAGATATGGGTATTCCCGGGTCTTTCATTCTGGGTTCACGAGGGGTTCCCGGGGGGGTAGCATTTCTCATCCACCGCAGGGTTCCAAATGTTCACTCTAAGACGTGGGCAGACACCCAAGGGAGGTATGTTTTTATTCAAGGATCCTTTTATGAGGAACAGGTGGTACTGGCCAGTGTTTACACCCCTCCCCCCCTCTCCTGGACGTTTTCTGAACGCATTATGACTTTGTGGGCGGACGTTCCGGACGGGGTGGCGGTAGTGGGTGGTGACTGGAATGATGTGATGGATGGGGCTCAAGATAGATGGTGCCGAGGGGGAGCGCCATCTGCGGGCCAACCTGTTGGGTGGACTCCTGGTGATGACAGCATGCGGAGGAGCAGGGCTACACTTATTTTTCAGTTGTGCATGAATCGTTTTCACGGTTAGATTATGTCTTCGTACCAGCTGCCATAGTTGGGAGAGTGTCGGACGTGGAAATCCTCCCCAGGGGTCTGTCGGACCACTCCCCGTTTGCGCTTAGGTTACAGCTCGGCCCTGCAAGGCCCCCCTTTCGTTGGCATCTCTCCCCCTGGCATTTGCATAATGACCAGTACAGGGCTCATTTGTGGCAGGCCACTGCACAATATCTTGATGTTAATGTGGGCTTGGTGATGACCGCTGCGCCGCTGTGGGAAGCACTGAAGTCGACTATTCGGGGTGTGGATATATCCTACTGCTCTGCGGCGCGGCACTCCAAAAAGGAGTCCTTGGTACACTCGGAGGCCCATCTGTTAGAATTGGAACGTGCTGGTAGAGAGGAGGGGGGGGCACTGGCGTGTCGACAACTGCTAGTGGCGAGGCAATCACCGCGGATTTGTTGCTGGATGAGGCCTGATTGGCGTGGCTGGCGTCCCGCAGTAGGATCTATCAATGGGGCGATAAGTCCAGCAAATTGCTTCATCGACTTTGCCAGAGGGCGGTTAGTTCCCTGGTTCTGCCTGGGCTTTTGGGGCCGGATGGGAGGACATTGGGTGATCCCTTAGATCTTGCGAAGAGCTTTGCGCATTTTTATGCCGATTTGTATGCCTCACGGGAGTCCCTGCCAGAGGACAAGGTTTGCCGTTTTATTACAGATCTTCCGCCTCGGTCTCTCTCTGATGAAGCTTGTGCGGCCTTAGATCTCCCGCTTACGGTGAAGGAACTGGGTGTGGTGTTGGGTGACCTGAGCTCCAGGAAGGCCCCTAGGCCCAATGGATTCCCCTGTGAGTTCTGTAGCAGATACTTGTCGCAACTGGGACCCCATCTCCTACAGGTGGTGAAGGAGGCACGTGAGTGTGGGTGCCTGCCGCGGGACTGGAGACACGCAGAGGTGGATGTTTTTCAAAAGCCGGGCCGCCCTCCGACCAACACTCTTCATACTGTCCCATTTCACTGTTGAATATCGAGGCCAAGATATTGGCCAAGGCGTTGGCCACTTGCCTTCGTTCCCATATCACTTCCCCGGTCCATATGGACCAGGTGGGCTTCATGCCTCAATGTGCCACACGGCACAATATTCGACTGGTGCACATTACCATAGACATAATTCGGAGGTCGGATGTCCCAGCGGCGCTTCTGTTGGCAGATATGGACAGGGCTTTCGAGTCCCTTAGTTGGCCATATCTTTTTGCGCTCCTAGATAATTGGAATCTAGGCCAGTGCTTTTTGGCCTATTTAAAACTTCTTTATACGCAGCTCACGGCGTCGGTCCAGGTTGAAGGTATCTTTCAATTTTCCGATTGGTCGGGGCACCCGGCAGGGGTGCCCGCTGTCGCCTGTTTTGTTTGCCCTCACGATGGAGCCATTGGCGGTGTGGGTGCGGATTGATGCACAAGTGGCGGGCTTTGAATGGGCGTCGGGAATCTCGGACCGTATCGCGCTCTACACGGACGATGTTCTTTTCTTCTTGACTAATGTTAATACGACGGGCGTATCATGGAAATGTTTGGGGAGACTTCCGGCCTATTTATGAACGCGGGTAAGTCTGTGTTGTGGACATTAGGGCGTCCGGTGGAACTGGGCCCCTGGGCTTCTGCGGTACGGGTCACCTCAGTCGGGATGGAATATTTGGGTGTCTTTTTATCCGGTTCAGCAGGCGAGTCTTGGGACCGTAATGTGGTGCTGGTTTGGGTACATGTGTGTGACAAATTGCAAACTTGGTCTCAGATGCCCCTTTCTCTTTCAGGTTGGTCGGCCATTTTTAAAATGGTCATGTTGCCGCGGTTGCTGTATCAGCTTCAAAATTATCCATTCCCTGTTAAGCCTTCTTGGTTCCGCCAGGTTAATTCAGTTCCTTTGGGATGGGAAAATAGCTAGGATGGCGCTCCGGACTTGTTTTCTGTCCATGTATTGTGGCGGCCCGGCCACCTCGGACATTCAGTCCTATTATGTTGCCCTCGGAATTATTGATTTTGAATGAATGGTGGTATGGGGACCACTCAGATCTGGCGTTTGCAGTGGAACAGTGCCTGATGGGATCCTATTCTTTACGCACAATCCTGTATTCGGCCTCTATTCGCAGGATGCTGCCGTCCGCTATGAGTGTAGTTTTCCAGACGTGGAGGCAGGCCCTGCGCAGGATGGGGTGGTGGGGCAGGTTGACACAGGAGAATCCCCTGTGGTCTAATGGTGGGCTGCCGCAGCTTGCGGGTCTGGGGGCTTCTGTGATTGGGATAATATTGGGATCTCTACCCTAGGGGATGTTATGTGGGGCACCATTCTCAAAGCTTTTTAGGATCTTCAGCGGGAATATCAGATGCCGAAAATGCAATTTTTCAAAAATCTGCAGTTCAGACATGCTATTCTTCCCAATGTAGCGGAGTTGGAGTCTCTTCCCGAGTTTAGCCCCGTTGAAGCCAAAGTATTTATGGGGGACCTGCAAGATCATAAAATCTCTAAAATATATCAAAGCCTGGTGACAAATAGTCCCACCACGCGAGATAAACTTAGGGAAAGGTGGGAAGATGACCTGGGTCCCTTGGATGAGGTGGACTGGACGGAAGCGCTTGTCTGCCCTCGGGGAGCGGTGATAGCCATGCGTCTCCGGTTGATCCAATTTAACTATCTCCACCGAGTATATTATACTTGTATCCGGTTGTGAAGGGCTGGCCTGATAGTGTCCCTGGTGTGCCTGCGGGTCAGAGGATGGTACTCTATTTCACACAATTTGGCAATGCTCTCTAATAGAAAGGTTCTGCCAAAAAGTTTTGGCTTGCCTCGCGGAGGTTTTGGGGTCGGAGCTCCCTTACTCCCCAAAATTGGTATTGTTACATGTGATGGAGGGGGTGGGGGGAATATCTATAAACACCACTTGATGATGTTGGGCTTTATGCTGGCTAAGCGGGACATTGCCCGTACGTGGAAGGCTGGGGCTCCACCCCCGCTTTCGGCATGGAAATGTGGGTTGGACTTTAATATGGGTCTGGAGGATCCCATTTTTCAGGCACGTGGGTGCCCAATGAAGCTCTATAAGATCTGGAAGAGGTGGGTGGTGTATCGGGGCTTGGATCTAGAGCCCCCTGTTGTGAGAGATGTGACACTTGAGGGATAAGCTGGGCAGGAGTTGTGGTTCTGGGTTAGTTGGGTCCAGTGAATGGTGTTTTTTATGTGCGGGTGACTGTGTATTAATATTGGTGGTGCGTACAGACAGTGCGGGGGGGGGGTTTGTTTCCTTATATTTTTGAGTTTTTGTATCATGTTTATGTAAAATGTCAACACAACATGTTTTGTGCAATATGTGGCAGGTTGTTTCTGGGTTACAGAGCTCTGCATTGTTTGTCAATTGACGAAATAAAATTTGTTGTTAAAAAAACCAAAAAAACTGAGGTGAAACCATCCAGGAAAAAAGTCTCGTAGTATCCCATGTTTCCTGCAGAGCAATTATATGACAGCACACAAGCGACCTCTGCCATGATACATCATCTCTTTTGGACCTAAGTCCAGCTATATTCCAGGACAAAATCTTTATACAAGAGGGACCTCGAGTAATGGGAGATGGTTTAGGGAGAGAGGTGAATGCATTACCTACCTGGCCCATAGACCTTGGATCCAGCAACTCTGCCCTAGCAGATGGTAGTCAGTCGTTGCCATCTAACACATCTAGGTCTAACAGGGGTTCAAAACTGTTGGTTAGGGGAAGTGCAAACCTACCAGTATTGGCCTGGACCACCATAACTGGCCTTAAAACAGGCTGTCTGGGGCAATCAGGATGGAAAAAGTTGGTTGGATAAAAGTATTGAAATGGGACAACCTTGATTGTTGTTTTAGAGACTTGCATAAATATACTCTCAACAATCGCTTTGGCGTGTGCAGGATGTCTTACATTAATTACTACAAAGTCCCCCACCACATTTTTCCTAAGCCTATGACCCACCCAACCCACTCTTCTGGCCATAATAATATGGGGAGACAAATAATGTCCATTTACTGCATTTCTGTCACACCAATGAGTGACCTTATGCATAAGATCCAGTGTAGAGTCTTAAGTTTCTTGGGAGATTGCGGCAACTCCCAATATGATTGCCACCAAGGGCGCTGATTCAGGCGGCAGCTTTTGGAAGCCGAAAATCCTTCACCAGGCATTAGGGGTGTTTTTGTGATCGATAAATTGGTTTGGGTCCCCTTTAATGATGGTGCCCCTGGAAAATGATCCTCCTGATTGGTGTTATCCGGTTTATTAGTGGCATGGGTATTTTCAGTCCCTTGGACCTCCCTCTGGGTCGAATGCTTGGCAATTTGATTCACCCAGTTTTGGCTACAGGACACATCAGAGGGAGCCCCGGTGCTGTTCAATCCCACATGTATGTGCACATCCACACGACTGAACCCCACATCCGCGGGCTTCATGCCAAGGGTTTGAATCCCAAGTACAAGCAAAGAGAAGAAATCCAGCTTCGACTCGATGCCTTCTAGCCGTGACAAAATGGGGGCTATCAGCACGTTAAACAAAGATTCCAGCCAAGGGAGTAAAATGTCTAAGAATTGCTCCGGATCAGTATTGCTGATAAGGAAGCCTTATTCTGTAATAGAGGCCAGGTCGCTCTTTTCCCTCCAGTCTTTTTCCTTTTAGTGGGAGTTGATCTGGGGCAATGTCATCTTCTGCCATTAGCTGCACAGCCTTGACGTTAGTAACCATAGTAGATGATGTTGGTACAGGCGAGGTGCCAGGATCAGATATTGCCCTTTCTGCCTCATGATTATTCGATGACATCAGATCCTGACTAATCTTCTCCGCTTCCAGAGAGAGCCTCCTCTCAAACACGGCTATCTCTTTAGGGATGACATTGGCTGTCCTAATTAAAAATGAGTCTATGGTAGTTGCAGTGTCACCCCTTGTTACCCCAACAGTTTATTTTCTTTTACCCATTGTTGTAGACCTACCATAAAGGCTAGGGTATCACAAGAAAATAATGGATATATACAGCCTTGTGATAAGCATTATAGTCTTACATCAGCTAAATGGCTGGATGGCCTAATCGCGAGAATGGGTTATACAGGGTTTAAAAAAACAAACCAATTTAGGCAAATCACTCACTCAGCTTCCCAAAGACCACCGTCAAGGAGCTACAAGTCACTGCCGGGTAACAAAGAGCTTTAGAAGAAAAAAGAAACAGTACCTTGATCCATACTGTGAACCAAGTGACATGGCCCAGCCTAGCCTCTGTCGGCCGCTGATGGGCGCAGACAGGCCCACTCTGGGCCTGGCCTTCACCTGGTCACCCACCAGCGCATGACCCGTGCGCTTCCCTCGCAACAGGGACCAGGAACAGCTGATATGTGCCTCTGGGCGCTGTGCGGCAGCGTGGTGTAGGCGGCAATGCCGCAGGAGACTCTGGGGGTTATAGTCTTTCTGCCCCGTGTCCAAAGGAGTTACGGACATCCCACGCAGCGGGGCCCAGGAACAGCTGATATGTGCCTCTGAGTGCTGTGCGGCAGTGTGGCATAGGTGGCAATGCCGCAGGAGATTCTGGCGGTTATAGTCTTCCTGCCCCCTGTGTCCAGACAAGTTACGGGTGTGTCAATTACTGAAAACATCCCTGAAACTAGGGTCACATTCATGGTCTACATTTACCAAGTACAAGTTGGATAAAGAAAAACTGTTTAAAGCTCAGCGGAGATAAGAGAGAGGGGATCTTCTTTGGCAAGTCCACCTTGGCTGGTGCGAGACATGGTGGCAAAAAGAACGAGACAAATTGCCTGTACCTACTAAGTCAGCCAGGAACCTAGGGATCATTCTGAATAATAATCTCCTCATGAGTGAGCAAACTGCCTAAGTTTCTTCTAATTGTTTTTGCATCCTCAGAATGCTTTGCAAAATATTCGGGTGGCTCCCCATCAGCACCGATTAGACCGTTACCCAAACCCTGGTAACCAGCTGTCTTGATTATGGCAAAGCACTCTATGGAAGCATTCATGAGTACCTCGTAAGGATAGTTTTCATTGTACAGAACGCTGCCATCTGCCTGGTTTGCAACCTCCCGGCTTCACCCTTGATGACTCCTCACCTGAAGGCCCTAAATTGCCTACATATTCATGTGCGTGTCACTTTTAAGTTGATCGTCACATGTAAGAAGCAATTTATGGCACTGGCCCTCACTATCTGAGTAGCAGGGTCACCATATACAGCCTGACCAGAGCTCTCTGCTCCAGTACACTTCATCTTGCGGTTATTCCATTCATCCACCACATGTGTACTGGAGAATGTTCCTTCTCTTACCTGGTGGTTTAAACTTGGAACCTCCTCTCCCACTCTCCATCATACCAACAATTTCTTATCATTAAAAAAACCTAAAGAACTGGCTCGTCTAACATCGCCATAGCCGTTCCTTTCTATTTCCAGTTTCTCTCTGCAGAGGACTAGTGCACCAGGATACCCCTCCTGAGGTGAGTTTAGTGCCTTTCAAATCCTTGCAACATAGCATAGCATTTATTTTCAGCTACAAAATTGTGTATCTGCTAGAAATATAGAATGCAGCGGGGAGACAAGATCGCCCCATTCTACACCAGAGACATTGTGCTCTGGCCATCACTGTGGAACTCCTACATGATTTCCCTCGAAATCTGTAACTTCTAAAATGTCACTTGATTCTATTAACTGTATTTAAAATTTGTAGGTTTTGTGCTCACTATATGCATTTGACTGAGTCAAATTAAAGACACACTTGCTTCAAGGTTCCTTCTGAAGATGATATCCTTAGGCTCTCCCACATCCTAAGTAACCTTCACTTCTGGATACCTCAATATGACTTCCTACTGAACCCCCAAATTTCTTTATTTCTGCTCTTTGTTTCAAAACCCCTCATCTTGCAGCCATGTTATGGCGATTCTCCTTGCAGCTATGAATGACACCCCTGACTCTCAGCCAAACCTGGAGTCCTTGAAACCTGAAGTCCTTGTGGGTCATCCTTGATGACAACTTGCTTTTACACATGCCTGTAAATCAAACAGCTAAAACTGTTTGGTATTAGCTCAAGTGCCTAAAAGGCCTCAAGAGCTACATCTCTGCTACAGACATTCAGGTGACCAACCAAGTTCTGTTTCTCCCTCGAATGAACAAAGGCAACATCATCCTGAAAGGCCTATCCAACACTCACCTATCTGTATTTCCCTTGCAAGTCAAATGCATCCTCAAGGTTATTTTGGTACTTACCCCTAGTATGCGTTAGCCTTTTCCTTGCTCATCAGGAATAGATAGATTTGGCCTCCACACTTGTACAGGCAGATGCAGCCTCAAAAGCAGTAGCAGCCCCGATTGGACCATAAGGCACAGATACTTGAGGTGGGTCAGCCAGAACCAGTTGACTGAGAGAGTGAGGGGCACTGCAGCGTGGGTTGCTCATAGCTTGCACTCAGATACTCACCCCTCTCAGAATACCCCTCAGTCTTTGAGAAGTGATGGTCCCCTCTCATCCTGGATTGTCCGAGTTGCTGCAGGGCCAGACAGACTCTTTCCCTCTGTCAGCAGGCAGGCTTCTTGCCACTCAGGAAGATCATTAGCTCCTACATTAGAAGATGCAGGCTGGAGCTGATGTCCCATTAACACTGGAAAATGGTCAACACACATAATTCTTTGAGTACTCTAAGGAGCACTCTCTTCCTGATTTATGAAGGACTTGGATTTGGAACAAAGTTGGGTTATTTGTGTCCCACTTTTATACTCATTTCTATACAGGGGATGTGGATCCACTGTCTGAAAATTCAGAACTGTTTTGGGGTGGTTCTCTTTTCAGGTGTCCACCTCAGCCTCTTCTCTCTCCAGGCAAAGTCATTGTGCAAGAATGATGCTTCTTATGGTGCATAGCGAACGCATGGGCTATCTCCAGACTGGAGTACCTACAACACATGCACAATGAAGTGGGAGGTTTGTGCAGCTGGGTGTTATCAGCCTCTCTGAAGTAGGAATCAGGGATGGAAAAAATGTAGGCCTGACCTAGAAACGTCCACACCTAGTAAAATAGAAAATGAAGTCCCACCCCAGTCCCTACTATCAACCAAATGTAAGTGCGCAGGAAGAAATAGTCAACAGACTCTTGCTAACAAATGTCCTGATGGAATTCCTAAAGGTAGCCTTCACTCCATGCTCCACAATTCAGTATTCGAATCTGCATTGCAAGTCAAAGAAATACAGACAATACACTTCCTCTGTCGGAGGCAGCAGTCCTCATCCTCCATCCTGTGACATGTCAATACAGGGGCAAAATGGATCCCACTAGCTTCAATTCTCAGGCTCACTCACGCACAGAGCCACACAACTGTATATGTGGTATATGTTTGCAAATCACGCACATGCTCTTGACATACATTCTTGATGCCAAAGCAAGGTTCTGGGCATACACATGGTTTATTTATTTGATGAGTTTTAATAGCGCTGGCTAGAGGTATCAGAGCACTTTACATAAAGGAACAGCGAGTTGCAAGCTACAATAATTAAACATTAACTACACAATGATTAAAAAGTAAATGGCAAGTCATAAGGGGCATAGAAGTTAAGGGTGGACAATAATCGGAGTCTGAGATAGGTGAGAGGAGAGAAGGGAACCTGAGAGGGAGTTAAAGTTAAGGTAGTCCAGCAAAAAAGAGAAACATTCGAGGGTCGCCAGGATGAAATCCAGCGGGAAGAAGGAACGGACAAAGGTCAGCAAGATGGCAGATCCGGGACGTGGGTATTGACAGGAACCATCCCAAAATGGTGGACTGCACACAAGTCAAAAACCCCAAAAACCAAGAGAGCTGAAATCCATCTAGTAGAGTCAGAGTGGGGACGCCGCCACATTACCGAACGAGGGCGGAGTGCTGTAGAATGGTCGGACATTTGCATGCACAGGCTCTGGACCGCGGGGACATTGGAGTCGACGATCGACACGTCATAGGTCAGGGGAAGTCTGCCAGGGAGTTAGGGAGCAGTCTTAGAGAAAGGGAGGCAGCAGCGTAGTCCGGGGGGGGGGGTGCGCTTCCCAGGCTCAGAAGGCAAGGAAAAGCCGGGGGAGTCGCACCGCAGTGCCGTGAAAGCACACCACCACTGCACCCCCGTACCTGGGAAGGACTCACGGGTCCCAGATGTCCCACAGGAGGCGAAGTTGGAGGGCAAGCAGAAGGGCAAGAAGCGGCAGATGAGCCCAGAAAGGCCGGGGGATGATCAGAAGGGGTGAACCTCGACCCAGCTCCTCAACGGCCGTCCAGAGAACATCATCAGGCATCAGTACCGCCGAAACTGGTTCCGTCGACAGCCGACCATCCGCGATTCATCAAAAGGCAGGGGGAGGGAAGAGACAGCAGCGGAGATACAACAAGACTTATGTGTGATGTCCGGCTGGGTAGGTGAGGGCCATGGCGGTGTGCCGGAGACAATTTCCCCTATAGCTGTCGATGCAGCTCCACCGGGCATCGGCCATGTTGCTCGGGCTCCGACGGTTCGAGTAGTGATCCTGATTACATCCGACGTTCAGGAGTACAGAAACAGGAGAAAAAAGAGAGTGGGAGACCGCTGTCTAAGACCGACCATCCGGTGAGTAAAAGGGTCCAGGAGGGGGTGTAAATTTGGGGATTTGAGCCATAATGGCAATCCCAGGCCGGGAGCTCCCGGCCAGAGCTCCTCACCTGTCGGGGAACTTTAAACAAGAAGGGTGTGTAGCCCACACTCTAGGTAACACAGATAATAGGTTCTGGCCACACTATTAGTTTCAATAAAAAGAACATGTCTTCTGTGCCCAGGATAGGGGCAGTAATCCTCTCAAAGTGACAGGTCCAGGACCTTACATAGTCCTAGACCTCTGTGCACACGCTTATATGAGTGCGAAACTAGGGACAAAATGAAAGTCAGATACACATGCATTTGGACACTCAGGTCAGTGGAACATAGCTGAATACCATGCTGGAGTGATTCATTTCCCAACAGCTGGGGTACAGGGTGTGTATGGAAAAATACAGACAACATGGCTCCAGGCACACTCACAATGTCTGCACATGTGACCCCCAGCCTCCATTCAGAAGAAGGGGGAGGGGCTCTGATGAATGTCCCAAGCCTCCTCAATATCCCTCCTAAATGGTTCCCTAAGGGTTATGTAAAATAATAGCAACTTGTAGTTGGTGGTCATATGGTTCCACCCCTCCGCCATACCTTACCAATGCGACCCCTCATGCCTCTTATCTCAATCTATAGTACCTAGAATATGCATTTGCTTACCTTTGTGTCCACTGTATCAGTGGTTGTGAATTCAGGAATACAGCATGGGCCTTACAGCACCTTCTGCAGGGCTAACAGTCAGATGGGTTTCATGCACAGTTAGCATCAGTTTCATGTACTTTTCCCTATACTATGGTCCAAGGACTCGTATTTAAATGACGTTTCGGCTATTCCCACATCTGTTTAACTATCAGATGCGCATCGTTTTAGTTGCCTGTTTGTTCTTTATGGTCAGGCACAATATGTCCGTAATCCTTCCTTGACTCAGAAACATCTTATTACAATTATGCAGCAAGAGGCATTGCATATTTACAGTTATTACTGGGGCAAACATGACCTATACGTAAGCAGCAAGTGAAAGCATTTTAAATAGTATTATTGCTGAGACTTACCAGGGCATAGATGCATCCAACAGCAAATCATTTGATGCATCCCGGAAGATACAAATATTTCTTCTGGGGGTTCGCCATTCAGAATTCCAAATATCTGAGGCGGTGGCTGTGAACAGAGTGTGAGACGTTAGAACCAAGCAATGATGATGCCAATCGGTTTCAGATTTCTAATGACTTTTTTTTCCACATTGCACTAACATACAACAACAACGCAGCAAGAGCAGCAGCAGTGCAAGCACCCCAAATACAAGAAACTGCTGTGGGGAGTCGGGAGGGTGACAGCCGAAGCTGTGATTGGCTCCCTCACACACAGAGCAGGTCAGGGCTTGATTGGTGCTTGTGGCTGAAGCTGGGGCCCACCGACACTCATTTTTGGCGGACTGGCACTTATTTTCCCACAGCAGACTTTGATCCAGAGCAAAAGAGAGAAAAACCAAAAGGGGTAAAGAAGCAGAATGAGAAGGATGAAAAACAGTGACAAAGGGAGAAAGCAGAAATCTGCAAGAGTGAGATGAAGGAGCAGGGAGAGTCTGGTGGTGGATTAGAGAGGCATGAGGTGGAATTAGGACTGTGCAGCCTAGGTATTCAGCACGGTATTCAGTGTTTGCTTTTGCTGGCTTTGGACAATACTTTGAGCCCTGGCACTTATTTCTTTACAAATGAAGCACTGGAGCAGGTATAACACAAGTCTCTGCAGTTCGTGATTCCTCACACAGAGACGTGGCACTGCATGTACCTCCACAACACATATTCAGAAGAGCAGCAGGATAGGCAGCAGCCGCAGTGCACACACAGATAGAATAGGAACGGCATGTGCAGGAGTTGTGCATGCTTCACTTACAAATGAAAGAGCAAAGACACGTCTTCACACATACACAAAACATACAGCATGCCTAAAGTGCAGGGATGTCTTACGTACACTGAATTGGGGAGGGTCTCCAACCTCCTCTCATTGACAAAGAACATATAGAACACATGCAGGAGCATTTCACCCTTTCTCCATGTACTGCTCAGATTTCAGATGAGATTAACCTGAACTCTCCTAAAGACTGTGAATGCAGAATTATGTATTGCTGTGAGTATGAGTTGTTATTTTTCGTGGTTTTAGATGTTGTTATTTCTTGGTATAATCATTGTGAAGTTTTAAATATAGCATTTGTGTGTAAGGTATAGTTTGCATGGCTGTTGTGCAACTTATGGATTGCATACCTAACCATCATTTGCGCATTTCAGTGGTGTTTCTCTTTAATTCACATCTATAATTGCTCTTTAACTGTGGCTATTTAAGTGAACTTCTAAAGTTGTTGTTTTTTAAAGTCACTGGTTAAATAGCATACATTAGGTGCTATCAGGATGGTTGCCAGGAAAATATCAAAGGCATTTTACTATTTAGCTGGCCACTGTTTAAAAGGCATACATATGCACTCTTTGGCTAGGGGTCATGCAAATAGTGAGGAAACTTAACTATTTAGCCAGCTGCTGGTTAAATAGCAGAAAGTAGGTAAGATTTGGCTTGTGGTTGTGCAAATAACAAAAGCAACCTCACTATCTAGTGGGTTGCTGGCTAATTTATGCACTGTTAAACAGCATAGAAACCTCAATCTCTAACTGGCTAAAAAGTACAGATTATGCATCGTTTGGCAGCCAGCAAAGCAACTTCACTATTTTCCAGGCATCTAGCTAAATAGCAGACATTAGGTACTAGTTGGATGTCGGCCATGCAAACTGCAAAGAAGCTTTACTAATTATCTGCCCGTTGGCTAAAAAGAAAACTATGTACCTTTGGTCCTTGGCCATCTAAAAGTAGAGATTGTGCACTGTGTGGTCAGCAGCCATGCAGATTACAAAGAAACTTGACTGTTCACCCGCCTGCTGGCTAAATAGCAGTCTTTAGGTACTTTTTGAATGGCAGCCAAGCAAATAGCAAACAAACTTTACTATTTGCCCGGCTGCTGACTAAAAAGCAGATATGCTTTCTTTGACCAGAGGCTAGTCAAATAGTAAAATTTCTTTGGCCATCATTCAAATAGTATCTAAACACTGCTATTTAGCTTGCAGGTGTGTGAATAGTAAAGTTTCTTTTAATTGGTGGTTGAATAGCAGAAAATATGTATGATTTGGTCAGCCGCTGTGCAAAAAGAAAAGAAACTTCCGTATTTACTAGGCTACCAGCTAGTAGTACGGATTATGCACTGTTTGGCCAAAGGCTATGCAAGTAGCAAACAAGCCAGCTTTATCCAGCTTCTGGCTAAATACCTGTGTTAAAAATTGGGCTACTGGTTGATTAGGGTTTGAGCCCTGCTCAAGCAGCAACCACAATTCTAGTCGGGGTAAGGCACATGCAAACCCCAAATTAACCTGTGTTCAACCCCCTGTTATCTTGGCATAGAGCAGTCAGGCTTAAATTAGAGGCAATGTGTAAAGTATTTGTGCAACACTTCAAACAATAAAACAGTGAAAACCCCCCACTAAAAGATGCCACACCAGGTTAGAACAACAGAGCAAAATGTAATAAATAAAACAAGACCAAAACAACAAAAATCAATTAGTAGAACTGAAGTTATGAATTTTTAAAGAATAAACAGTAAAATAGCAACTGAAAGCATAAAGCGCCAACTGGGAGTATCTGGTCGCAGTGGACCGGGTCAAATTCAAAGGTTCAAGCCAACCGTGCTGGATCACGGGTCAGATACAGTACCAGATTAGTCCAGCTGAAGGTTTGCCTTCTCAAGTTTTGTGCCAAGAGCAGGTCAAGAGTCGCAGGCTGGTGCTTCGCTTTGGTGATCCCCGTGGGTGATCAATGATTGCTGTGTGAAGAGACGAACTTGTGGCAGCTCGCGCTAATTTTCCACTATGCTAGCGACTCTGTTCCTGTGCAAACTGACCAGTTTGTGGTCCTGAAGGGCCCAAAAGCTTGCATTTGAGAGCTCAAGAGCTACACCAATGGCAAGAACCTGAGAGGAACCACTTGGCGGTCAGTAACTCACCGAAGACGGGTCCAGGAGCTGTTGTGGAATCTGTTATGTGCCTTACACTCAGATCAGGAGGCATGCCTTTTGTGTCACTCTGGGATCCTGGGTTCAAAATGGAGTTGCAAGTCCAGTTCTTTTTCCCCAGGCAAGAGGACAGCAGGCAGCAGGTGTGCACAGCAAGGCAGCGACTCCTTCAGAGTAGAAGTCCAGCAGACTGGCAGTCCTTTCAGCAGCACAGCAGTCCTCCTAGCAGAGTATCCACCGGTCCAGAAGTGTACTGAAATGGTGGAATCAGAGATCCTTCTTGTATACACAGTTGTGCCTTTAAAGTGGGGGTGCAGCTTTAAAGGGCATGCATTAAAGTGCACAGATGCCCTTCCTCCCCTTCCTGGCTCCAAGCTGGCTGAAGTAACAATACAGGATTGTTAAGCCCTTTGTGTGTAGACAGGACAAAGCCTATTCAGGTTTAAGTGAGACTGGGCCAAGGACCTCCCTCTCATCTGGCCAGTGATAACCCATCCAGTCACACCTAAGCTCCCATTGTGTGTGGCTGTCTAGAAGGAATGTACAAAGCCCAACTGCCAACTACACCCAGTTACGTGACCAGAGACAGGCTGCAGGCACCAAAAGGCTAAGAGAAGAAAATGTATAGTTTCTAAAATGTCATTTTCAGAGTTGCAATTTAAAATTTGATTTCACCGTAAGTTAGGATTTTAAATTGTGATCCCAGAGACACCAAACTTGTAGGGGTTATCTCTTCCAATTTGGAGATAACAATTATAAAATGTAATAAGGTAACTCCAATGTTATCCTATGGTAGAAATATGCCTTGCTGTAGGGAAAAACAATTTTAAGAGTTTTTCACTACAGGACATGCAAAACTTAAAAGTACATATCCTGCTTTATAAATGCAGTGCACCCTGTCCTTGGGGGTGTGTAGGGTCGACTTATATGTATTAAAGGAGAAGGTTTAGGCCTGGCAAAAGGTGTATTTTGCTAGGCTGAAATGGCAGGTTAAAATTGAATACACGGGTTGTGCAATGGCAGGTATGAGACATATTTAAAGGGCTACTTAAGTAGGTGGCACAATCAGTGCTGAAGGTCCACTGGTAGCATAACTCAGCTTTCCTATCTTGCAGTTCCTCCAGTTCCTGACGGTGCACATCTAGTTCCTCTCTGTGTAAGTCACTATTGTGTTTAATGGTGTTACGTCTTTTGCCATGCTCACTCATTTCTCTTGTGAGTCCCTTGATTTCTATTGCAATTGCCTGTTGCCGAATAGAGCCTCCAAAAAGGCACGGGGGATCGGTTCAGTCGAATTGGTGTGCTCGGAGTTAGCGCTGTCTATTATGGACAATGCCGATGGAGAGGTCCCTCCGTGGGGGTCTGGCTTTTTGCTCACTGACTTAGTGAGAAAATCCTTCATTGAGGCATCACAGGCGGCGGCCCGCCATGATTGAATCAGCACCAAGTGGGGGCGGCCTCAGTTCCTCAAGTTATGAGAGGCTCCACTAGGAAGGTTCTGGTGACTGCCACCCTTTAATGGACAATGCCCTTGCGTGGTCCCTTCCAAAGAGAAGGTGTCTCGGCTGTCAAGGAGATAGCAGAGGGTGCCGAGAGCCCAGTATGCCAGCTGACTTAGCATAGAGGTGCCACTTCACTAGGCCCCAGTGGGCCAGATGTCGAATCTGGAGCGGATCACTTGTAATGAGTCTAGGCCTCCGTGCCCCACATAGAGACAAACACCACCTCCACCTCCAGTCAGGTCCCCAGGCACAATAACACCACAAGAGGTCTTTTTGCATCAGTAAATGTCTCAGTGCACACTAAGGCCAGGAGGGGCAAAATAAGTCCAGCGTCCAGAGGAATACAGGAGGAGGCACCAAGGGAGAGCTGATCCATCGTGCAATGCTAATTTGCTGAGGGGTGAAACCAGGAGTATCTCTAGATCAACTTCCAGCCTTGGGGCAGGCAAGTACACTTACTGATTCTGAGTGGGCCAGGCTCCGTGTTTTCTCAATCCATGTGCAGCTGGACCTGCACAGGTCCCACAAGTTGAATGCCTGCTGGTGGGATGCCTCAGTCATGCCACCTACACCAAGGGCCAAGTTGATGACGGGACTTCGCCCTGCCCTGCAATCGCAAAGGCTGTAATTGAGCCTGCCAAACTCCCCTCTGCTGCTCCTCCGGGCCACACGTCTCGTCTGCTCACCGCCAGTTGGCTGCACGGTCCTCAGGGATCTTCGTAAGATGCCCCCAGTGACCCATCTCGGGGGTACTTATTTGTACTGGCGTGGCTGGGGCGAGGGAGCTTGCGGTGGTGAGTGAAAGTGCTGCACGGGAGCCCACCGCGCGGGTTGGGGTACTCCACCGGTCACCGCTGAGCACCCACCATTTTAAATGTCAGTGCTGTCAGTAAGTCAGATGGAATACCACTAACCTGAATATGGGCGATGTGTGAAGCTAATTCTCCAATTACCCTTCGTGATATCTCTCAAGTGCACATAGCAAAGCTATCCTAAAAAGGTGCAACTCAGGGGAAAAGGGGAATGGAATAAAATAAGAAAAACTACTGAAGCGAAGAGGAAGGCCTCCTCTGGGGCGTCCTCTCTAGCGCTGAAAAGTGCACCCTGGCATGCTTCCCAGATACATGTATACCCTGTAGAAGGATAGGAATATAAGGAGTCTGTTACATATATAAAAATATAAGGTTTGCGTGGTATTTGCAGCTCTAGAAGATTTACGGATCTTAGTCCATATGCCCTTCCAGAGTGATAGCGGCCAGCAGGTATCAAAGTCACGTTCCCAAGTTTCTTCTAATGTAGACTTTTGCCTAACTGGGACAGTGTTCTGTAAATAATTATAGCTAGTGGAAGCTTTGGGTGTAGTCTTTAACAGAATGTGGAGGTTTGGAGAAGGTTGTGTGGTGATGGAGATGTCGCATGATTGTCTGAGTTGATCGTAAGTATCCAACACAGCTTTTTTTAACAAGGTATGTTTATGCTTAAAGGCGATTCGTAAATTAAATGTTTGGCTAAGAGTTCCAAAAGATAGGAAGCTTGAGTCAGAAAATAATTGATGGATCCATATTAAACCTTAGTCTCTCCAAGATTTCCAATAAAAGGGTTTATTTCGGATCATCAAGTTTTTTTTGTGCCAGATTGTTAAATCTAGGAAAGAATCTGCGGTGACGGAGGTGTGAGTCAGAGGCAAATCAAGAAGTTTGGCAGTTTGCTTTATTATTGGAGTAGAAACTGATTGCGGCTTACGTGAAAATGAAAGATATTCTTGGAATGAGAAAGGAGATAAAAAACGGCCTTCTAATGTGGTCCAGAGAGGGCAGTCATCTGTAGAGTCCAGCAACCAAAAAGAAGCTTAGCATAAAAGGAAAGCTTTCTGATAAGTTCGGAAATCCGGAAAATGTACACCCCCTTCTGTTTCAGGTCTCGTTAATTTTAAAGTGGACATTCGAGGTTTCTTCTTGTTACATAAAAAAAAAGATAAGATAGAATTAATTTTCTTAAATAATTTGGCTGGAATTGAAACTGGTATGTTAGAAATAGAATATAAAACTATGGGTGCCAACATCATTTTTATGGTATCTAGGCGGCCCCACCAGGATAGCTAGAGGGGATGCCATTTAGAGGTAAGTTCGGAGAGTTTTTGGATACATTTATTCATGCACAAAAGTACTGTGTTGGAAATTGAGGATGTAAAATATAAACCAAGGTAAATTTAGAGGCATTGAAATCAGCACTGAGAGTGTACTTCGTCAGGGGTAGGATTTCACATTTGTCATTGTTTAACTTGTATCCAGAAATGAGAGAATAAGACTTAACTTCTGTTAAAAAAGCTGGAACTGAGTCATTTGGATTTGATAAGAAAAGTAATATATCATCAGCGTAAGCTGCTAATTTTATGTGGGTATTCGACATTTGAAATCCATGTATATTTAGATTCTGGCGTATTTTGGTTAAAAATGGTTCCAAAGCCAAATTAAATAAAAATGAGAACAAAGAACAACCCTGGCGTACCCCTATGCCTAAATTAAAAAATGAAGAAATCATCCCGTTGGCGCACACAGCGGCTCAAAGATTTGAATACAAGAGAGAGATTATATTTAAAAAATTGGGACAGAAACCAAACCATTTGAGGGTATAAAATAGGTATTTCCATTCAACTCTATCAAAAGCCTTTTCGGCATCCAGCGCAATTGCTGCTAGAGGGTGATTTAAGTGAGTGGATTTGGATAGGACATTAAAGAAAAGCCTTGTGTTATCTGTTATAAACCGTCCTTTAACAAAGCCAGATTGTTCTTTGCCTAATAATTTTGGTAAGTACGAATCCAAGCGTATAGCCAGGGTTTTAGCAAAAATCTTATAGTCAATGTTGACCAGGGAAACGGGTCTATAATTTTTACAATGTTTGGAATCTTTTCCCTCCTTAGGGATGAGACAGATGTGTGCTTCTGAAAAGGAACCAGATGATTTATTCGAGGAATAAAACAAATTAATCAAAGAATGCAATGTGGGTATTAAGAGGTTAGAAAAATGTAGATTACATTCAACAGTAAGACCGTCAGGACCAGGTGCTTTGTCTTTTTTCAGGGTATGAAGAGCCTTTAAAAGCTCTTGTTGATTGAGATCTGCTTCTAAGGGGGAGAGATCCGGCTGATTCTGTTGGGATTTCTGAATGCTGGAAAAAACTGTGTTAAAGTGTGATCGGAAGGGTGTGTTTCCGATGTATAAAGGGATTTGTAAAAAATGGAGAAGTCATTCAAAATGTCAGCATCCTTAAGTTGTAAGACATTGTGTTTGTCAAAGACAGATTCGATATTTAACTTGTTGTGCTTAATTTTTAAGTAGTTAGCTAACATTTTACCTGCCTTCTTTTTACCACCATAATATTTTGCACTTGATTTTAACAGGTAAAGTGAAGCATCCTCTGTTGATTTCTTATTAAATGACATTTTGGCATGTATAAGAGCCATTAAACATTCTTTCGAGTTGGAAACATAATAAGAGTGTTCCAGTTTCTTAATGTCTTGGAGGATATCTTTGATTTTTTTGCGTGCAAGTTTACGTTTTTTTGCAACAAAATTAATAATGAAATCTCATGCTGCAGCTTTAAAAGCATCTCAAATCGTTGAGAATGGTAAGGATTCTGTTTGATTTATCTCAAAATATTCATTAAAGAAGGAAGTGAAAGAGGTATTGAATTTTGGGTCTAGAAGAAGTGTGTTATTAAAACGCCATCTCTTTGGGCCATTAATTTTGGGTACTAGGTCAAAACCAATCAGTACCGGAGCGTTATCTGATAATAAAATAGGGTCAATTTCAGCATGTGTAAGGGATTGCAAAATATTGTGGGAAACAAATACATAATCAATTCTGGATTGAGTTTGATGTGCAGGGGAGAAAAATGTATATTCGTTAGTTGTCGGGTTGCATAAGCGCCAGGCATCCAAGAGTTTATATTGAGTGACGGTGTGTATAAAAGATTTATGTGATTTGTTAGGAACAAAAGGCACCCTGGAATTCCAATCAATGAAAGGATCAAACACCTGATTACAATCTCCGGATGATACGAAATTATCTTCCATGAAGTTGGAAAGGTGTTTAGCCAGTGTAGGCCAAAATGAGTCATCACCTCCAGTGGGGGCATAGACATTGAGGAAATAAACTGGAACACCTCTTAATGATATCTTAACATTTAGCCACCTACCCTCCGTATCTGATTCTGGTGAAATAAATGTAGTTGGAAGAGATTTACTACATAAGATTGCTACTCCATTACGTTTACCATCACCTTTAGAGAAATATACTTCCCCTACCTAACCTCTTTTTAATTTCAACGACTCAATTTCCGTAAGGTGCGTCTCTTGCAAGAAAGCTATGTCTGTGTCTAACTTTGCCAAGTGAGTCAAAACCCTTTGCCTCTTAATAGGAGAATTTAATCCCCTAACGTTCCATGAGATTAATTTCAATAGCATAAGAATTTAAGGAAAAGCATGAATAACAAAATACATTGAAAGAATTGGTGGAAACAGGATGAAAAAGATATACATACAGAAAGAATAGTGCAGAGCCAGAAGGAAGAAAAACTAATATTAGGTTGGGTACAGAAAAGGAGCTCTGGTAGAACAAAGCCTTGAGGGAAAAGTATAAAGTCTAGATAGCGAAAAAAATACAGAAGAGAAATAATTGAGCGAGCAATGAGCAAGAAGGAAGACATTTTGAAAAGGAGAAAAGAGATATAATTGTAAAAGACACCATGAGAAGAAAAAATACAAGAATGTAAAATTAAAGACAAAACAAGAGACAATACACAAAACATACCTACAAAAACGGAACAAGAAAGCGGGGGTAGGTGGAATCACATGGAGTAAATGGACCATCTAGGGAGGACCAACTGGGTCAGGAAGACACCACACCAAGATGAGAAAAACAACTGTAAAAGGCGAAAAACAATGCATTTATAAAATGTCTGAAGAACAGTTAAAAGATAAGTGCACTGAGAAAACAAAGGTAGAACAGTAAAATGATGTCGAACTGATAAAACAATATGGGTTAGGAAATATAAATACTCCAAGGTAACGGAGTATATTAATAGGAAGGGGACAAAAAGATAAAACGTAATACTGAATAAGCGAATGGAGGACTTAAAAACTTGGAAAGCAGAACAAACCTACAAACACCAAAAATGTAAATTAAAAGTGAAACAATGAGCGAAGCTCAGTCGAATTGGATGCGGATTCTTATAAACAGGAAATCTACAAGAATACAGAAGAGAAACAGAAGAAAAAATTAATAAATAAATAAATAAAATTATAAACTCTATAAAACTTGTGAATAATCTATAAACAACCAGTCTGAAATAAGTAAAGGGTTGAAAGGGCTGCTTAAGAACCCATCAGTGAAGAGATCAGTACTATGTATTAAACATTGTGAACATAGAATCAAGTATTGCTCAAAGCAGAAGATTGCAGAACGTCCATTGCATTAGGGTTACATGAATAGACATGGATGGAAAAGACCACAGCGAGCCCCCATTGATCGAAGCGCTGGTCTTAAATTGAGGAAAGCTTTACGCCTATTGGCCGTGGCTTTAGCATAGTCTTGCGCGAAGAATAAAGTTGAACCAGACCAAGTAATCCACTGAGAAGATCTGATCGCAGACAACACCAATAACAAGTCTGTGTATTCCAGAAAGTAAATGATGACTCCTCTTGGCCTCTGTGAAGGCGAAGCAGTAGAAGATGGACGACCTAATCTGCGTGCTCTTTGAATATTGAGTACATGGCCTTCTGCTAAGTGTAGGACTTTGGGAAGTAAAAATTTAAAGAAAGTGAGAGGGTCCGACCCTTCAATTCTTTCTGCCAAACCGTAAATTCTGAGGTTATTTCTTCTGTTGCGATTTTCAAGGTCCTAAATCTGTCTTTGGAGCGTCGACACTTGAGATTGAAGTTGAGATACATTTGCATTGGTGTCCTTAAATGAAGACATTTTTGTTCAACTGCGGTAACCCTCGTGTCAAGTTGAGACCAATTGTCTGTTAGAGTTTGTAGTTTAGAATTAGTTTCCTCCATAAATGGCCTAAGGGCCCTAATTTCATCCAACAACATATCCATGGATACTGGTGAGACTGATTTTGGAGGAGAAGGAGAGTTTTGATTGAGGCGTTTAGTGACAGATTTCCCAGAGGACGCCAAAGAGGGATCCATGGCTGCCAACGAGGAATGAGGTGCAACCAATAGAGAGTCCTCCAATTTAGAGTAGGCGGAGAACTTTTTGGATTTTTGACAAAAATGTATTTTGGTTGCGGCTTTGAAGATAGAGCTCCTTTTCTTCTGCCCATAGAGCCAACAACACACCAATCCGAAAGAAAAAAGGCAACAAATGTGTGACTTGTAAACAAAAACACAATCAGAAGGAAGAAGTCAAACAATTTAGGCAGGATTGAGGCTATTTGAGCCTTATGCCAGGTAGATGCTGTTGTAACTGTGGCTATATTTGGTGTAAATCTAGAAGTAATGAGACACTTTTTGTTAGTGCCAAGTTATTGAGGCTAGAAGAATAACACAAGAGCCAGAGAAGAAAAAAACAAACAAACACCAACATTCCAGGTAGGTGAGAGAAAAAGCGTCTTGAAGCAGGAGAAATGTGCGCAAAATGGCTGCCAAAATTCTCCTCTAGTCAGGAAAAAGAAAGTGACCAAATATTTAATTTGTAATGCCCCTCTGCTATCACAAAACACCAGTTTTCATAGGGATGAGGAGTGAATTAAGGCATAGAAATGGAGAGGAGAACATAAAATAGCCGTCAAAGCTCTCTTTCTGTCAGTATAATTTAAAACTTGAAGTATCAGACAGCTTTCTGCCTGTGAGGGATTCAGGAAATAAGCATTGAGGCGCGTGTAGGCAAAGCGTGCATAAGGAAACAATTAGGGAAATTCAAAGAGCTTGTAGCCGGTAACTCTGCATTTCTGAGGAAAGCCGTCATTCAAATCCTACCTAAAATGGCGGCCGCAATAGCGCATCTCCGCTCGAGAGACTCACTTGACGAAAAGCAGCATCGCCGTGAAGGTCTCGAGGGCGCCGATAATTTCAAAGGGTGCAGCACAACTTCAGACGTCTTGCGTGCATTCCGGTGTCGCGGGTCATGGCCATGGTGCGCGGAAACTCCCGGTCCCGTCGGAGCGCCTCACCTAGACGCCGCCATTCTCCACGGCGCCAAACCACGCCCCCCCCCTGGAATTTCTTTCTAATGAAAGTAACTCCTGAGCCCTGTACGATCATTTGAGTGATGCAAAAGACCACATAAAGAACTGCCTCTAAAGTGATTGTGCACAGTGATGCTTCTGAAAAAGAAGTTGTGGGCAGCCAACCACAAATGACTGGCCAGTTGATATGGTTTGAAAACATTTGAAGTGCAGCCACGCAGACTACCTTCTTCAATCTGGCCTAGAACAGTGCGCATGCACTGTCACTTGCGAGAGATTTTGTTTATTACAAGGGATTGGAGCCAACACATTGGTTACTATTTTCTGCCTTCTATTTAGCCAATCCGTGCCAGTCTTACTTCTTCTTTTGTGTGGAGCAATGACCAAGTACTGATTACTTCATTTTGACTAGAGTCTTTCCACTACTCACATTGTGATTGAGGAACTATTTTTCTTCTTTCTAGTTGTCCATGTCTTTGCTGTTGCTCCCACCTTCCCATTGTCATGTTGCATCTTCCTCCCACCTTCCACACTTCCAGTGTCTGTGTTGCTTTTCCCTTGCCAACTCCCAACTTCTTGTTGTCCCTTTTGCTTCTTCCCTCCCACCATTCATCCTCCTGTTGCATACCTTGCTTCTTCCCTCCCACCTATTACCCTCCTGTTGTCCTGCTGCACCCACCACTCAACAGAAGACAAAGAAAAGAGCTATGACATACCTGGCTCTGGCCACATCATAGCGCTTTTTTAATCCTCCTGTTCTCTGTCTTCTTGTTCCCTCCCTCCCCTTGTCCATGTTGCCCACCCCCACCTTCCATAATAAAGAACAGCACTAAAAGACATTGGTAATGTCAAAAGCTCTTGCACTGGCAGAACAATTCGCTTTGCCAATACTTGTTTCAACTCCCAGACATGCAGGGATTCCACTCTTGACCCAGATTACAAAAGTGTACCAAGAACACAGAACTTTATCGGGCCCCCACTTCCGTGTTACAAAACGGGCTTCAGACACTGGAGCGCTCCCTTCCCTAAAACCCAATGAGTCATTGAACATTTTGCTAATTTCATTGGCTCGCTCAGGTGCTAGAAAACACTGAACCACTACTTTGAAGTTGCCCAAGTATCATCTCCTTAATGAGCCTTAAAGATGAGCTCAAGATTTGCATACTGCTTGGGCAACTCCCAGAGCTGGCAGTGCACACAATACAGCAGAGTACTTGTAAGACTTGTCAGATTAAAACACCACCAGTGATAAATAAAACCCAATGTTAAACTGTTGCAATATCTATGCAGTGTAAAGGGCCTGCCGCCTTAGCAACGCATATAAACACATGAGTAAGTCAATAAAGCAGGTGTGTGTTCTACTAACGCTATGTTACAATAATGCTTGCAGAATATTACCACTCCCAGAAACAGAGGGATTGAATGAGTCATCTGTGAAAGGGGAGGATCCCGCATAGCAGACGGAAGTGGCAAAAAAACACTTTTTGTAAATGTGTTCTTAAGGAGCAAAGGAGAATTTGCGGTCGAACAAAACCCCCAGATTATGCACCTTCTGGAGGGAACTAGAAGACGACTCTGGCTTACTGGGCAGCTAGAAGGGAAAGGCTCTGGGTCAGCAAGATCTCGGAGTAGAATGTATGTCTTCGAAGAATTACGGCTGAACAGACTTTGGTGTTTTCAGAGCTGGGCATGTTTGAGCAGTACCACACGGTGGTGGTCCTCAGATCCATTCTGTGGGTTGAAGGGGAAGCTGGTAAACGTCTGCATGCAAGAGACAGTCGATGCAGTGGCCTGTAATAATGTGAGCATGTTGGGTCGCCTCATGCATCTTTTGAAAATGGGGAGGCAAGTGGGCCAAACTCTTAGAAACTTCACAGATTGTAGTTTGAGGTATGAAAATGCCAGAATGAACTTGGGATATTCAGTTTCCACGAATGAGTTAAAAGGTCAGCCCTGTTACATAGGGAACGTTTTGTGAATCAGACTAGTTCCTATATACCAATCTCAATTACATGTAGTGTTGGTTGACAACTGAATGTACATGTGTCCGTCTATGTGTGTTCTCAGTGAACCCAGCAGTAAGGTGAACACAGCATTTTCACATGCAGAATGTAAACAGATAATGAAAGACACAAACACATTTAATTTTTCCTGGAAAGTTGCTCTTAGGCAGGCTTTATGAAAAATGATGTCATAAGAGACCATGGTGGTAGGACACGCATTAAAAAGCAGAGCGGAGGGGGGAAAAGTCTTTGGGAGGATGCTAAAGCGAGGAACCAGGGTCTGACTGAATTTAGAAGTAAAGAATCAGGGAAGATGAACTAGGCCTGATAGAGGTTCAAAAGAGGCAGTTTATGGTCTCTCCCAGTTCCCCACGCAATGTGTGCAGACCTGTCCTTTATACGCCCGCTAGTTATTCATAACATTTTCATGCAGAACTCAGAGGTGAGGAGAGAGACTGAGGTACGGGGCTTGGGGGCTCCAGGTAACCCCAGTCTCATTTCTGCTGGTTTCCAGGGCAGGCGGTAAGACAAAGCAAGCATTGAAAATGCAATAGGTCTTGCCTTTTATTAAATTAAAGCCATTTGCTTTGCTAATGGTATTGTATAGCAAAGCAAATAGCTTTAACTTAATTAAAGGCGAGACCTATTGCATTTTTAATGCTTTTTTTTAACGGCTTCACATCAGAAGTCTTTATCTTTGGAAACAATGAGCGGGGACAAGCGCCCACTCTTCCGTCGCAGGTGGCGGGCCCCAAAATCTCCAAATGATACTTTCGTTCATCTGGACTAATAACAGGTCTCCTGGTAAACAGAAATCTGATTTTACATGCCACTGGAGCAGAGAGTATCTCTGGCGAGAAGAAACGATCTCCAAAGCTGTGTTTTATTTCTTCATTAGCGCGCCGTCACACTGGCCGGGGACTAACGCAGGGCTAGCTGGGAATTGCGGGGCTTAATAAAGCATAATGAAGAAAGGCGGGGCCTTCTAATGATGGCCCCCAGGGTAGTGGAATGGAGACGGTCACCTGGTTTAGGCAACTGGCAAGAATTGATGGCCGCCTGCAAGGGTGCCGGAGAGAGGCCCTGCGTTGTTAATGGCACTGCCAGACATGTCAGTGGCAGTATGGCTCAGCGAGCTGAACGTTCCCTACGGCAGCAGGTGACGAGTGCGACCCAGCCTTCCCCTGTAAAAGGTCATTAAACTAAGCCAATTTGGTAATAGTAACAGCTGATGTTGTCAGCAATTACACACTGTAGAAGGGAATTCATTAATATATGTTAAATAAAAAGGTTAATTAATCTTATTGAGAGTCGCTGACAACTTCTGAGCTTCCTTAGACATTGGTATATATTTGTCCTCCTCTGAATATTTCCCGTTCATGCGACTTATTGACTGACAGTACAACATTATGAGATTTGTCAATGGGGAAGGAGGTGGGTCTGAAAACTGTATTTATTTTATTATTTTGGGAGTTTTATAAAGTGAGAACATGACTCACAGGTATCAGAGCACTACAACATGAGCAAAAACAGAGTCTGACATCACCAGTGTGATACCGCGAAAATGCACCTATCAATAGCATCACTGAATTCTATACACAATCTGAGCGGCAATTCTGCCATGACGTCACTCGTGATGTGCAGAGGGCTGGTAAGGCCATCAAGATGCCTTTTCTTGCTCATGCCAGGATCTATTGCATGGTCAACACACAGCCTGGCACATCCTGCTGAATAAACATCGGTGATGGACAAAGACATGACTTGGCCACAGAGCGGGAGGGCAGGACAGGCCTCCTTTTTCAGCAGTATGTTTGTGTGTAAGAGAGGAGGGGGTTAAACAGACAAATCAAATGGTAAATGAAGAAAAACAGTCTCTAGGCCACCCCATGTTTCAAGACTCTTCAGCTGGCAAGACAAGCAACAGTAATCCCCTGCGAGCACACTGCTGTGACAATCAAAGCCGGCCTCTGGGACAATCCAGTAAAATCCTAACACGCCATTCTGTTATGTTTGGCACTTATTGAAATGTTTTATGAGTTATGGCGCTTTAAATGTTACATTCCAGTTTATGTTCTAAGGTTGCTATGGGATGCCTCATAGAAGTGTTCCTTTACTGGCAGTTGTATGCTGGCTGTATTGGGAACACCAACGCTACTCTTGTGCTCTGAATAAAGTACTTACTTTATCCTGAATCGACCTTATGGTGGCTTATTTATGGATTACAACAAATGGCGACGGTTGGCCAGCAAGTGACGGAATGAGCACAGAGTGAAGACAGCGTTGGAAGAAGAACTCACGTTGTGTTAAGGAATCGACCTAACACGAGAAATATTTGGAGAAGGGAACTAAGCGGATCGAACAGATGACGAAAGCACTAACAGTGAGGATACCGCTATTAAGTGTGCAACTATTGTCGAAGTGCTAGTTCCGTGTGTATTCAAACGTGAAATGTGGAATATGTCGGAAGCGAGGGAGTAACTTGACTCCAGTACGGAGGCAGATTGTGAGATAGTTTTATGATTTTTTCCATTACAAGAAATCAGATTTTAACAAACTACCTGTACAGCGGTTACCTTGATTTCATATAATTACATCGGTGCGTGGCGTGAGAATTCCATGAGAAGAGTCTAACGAGTGTCGGTGTGCCAGCGTTCTCAAGCAACAGTGACGCGTAGGGAATCCCTGAAACGCAAGCGCCGAGACGTAGAGACGCACTCACGCAAGGGGTGTGGTCATATTTGCTGTGTATTTACCAAGGAAACAAACTCTTCGTACGCACTCACGCAAGGGTTACGGCTATATTTGTGGTGTGGTTACCAAGGAAACAAACTCTTTGTTGAAAGAGCAGGGATTTATCACGCATACATCGTTTCTTTTGCATTCAAGCCCGGATTGAGAATATTGGAACTAACATTCATCCTACAGAAATAATGGAGGCAACTTTAAAGAATCTGTGAATACATGTGTGTTTTCTTTTATGACTGATAAGAATCTTAGATATTATATCAGTTAAAAAAAAAAGCAATTTTTACCAATGTTTACCTCAACAGGTTCGAATTAGAACAACTGGAGATTAAACTGATAGTGAGATATAGAATTTTTTTTTAATTCATTATACGGTATTGTTAATAATACGCATACGTGATATTATTAGTTTGAGTTGAATTCTATCATACAGTATAATGGATAACGCTACAGTAATAGCGCCACCGTTGTTCCTACAACAACCTGGTGATCCTCCTATTGAGTGGGATGAGTGGATAGAAATATTTGAAAATTATATAGAAGCTCTTGATGGTAAAGACTTCAGTGCATCAAGGAAAAAGGCCTTATTATTAAGTACATTAGGAAAGGAAGGGCAACATGCTTTTAAATTTTTGCCAGTTGGGGTGGATGCAGAAGGAAGGGCAATAGCTAATGTATATTTGGAAGCGAAGGAAAGACTAAAGAAACAATATGCTAAAGAGATAAGCATAGTAATGTGTAGACATAAATTTTATACGCAACCGCAGAAGAGTGATGAAACTATTGATCAGTTTGTAACACGCTTACGAGAGTTGTCTCTAAATTGTCAATTTGGTGGCATGAGGGAAGAGATGATCCGAGATCAGTTTATAGTACAATGTCGAAACAAAAAAATGCAAGAAAGGTTATGGGCGGCAAAGAATCCCACATTGTCAAATGCTATTGATATAGCTAAGGTAGTGGAGGAATCTGAGACATGCATGAAGGAGATGGAAAAGAAAGAGAATCCTGCAGCAGTAACGTACATAGATAAAGATGATGTGGCAGCACTAGGTGTTAATAAGAATACTAATGTGAATGGTAAAAAGGGTGTATATGGGAAGAAATACACTAATAACTCTAGTTCGAATTCAGATACCAGCAAGTCATCTGAAAGAATGTGTACTAGGTGTGGAAGCACATACCATACAGCAGATTATAAAAGGTGTTATGCCATCGACAAAGAGTGTAAGAAATGTGGCCGTAAAGGTCATTTTTATAAGATGTGTAAAACATACAAACCCAAGGTATCGGTTGTGCAAAGTGAGGTAGGAAACATTACATCATTATGTGAAGTGGAAGGGACAAATAAAATGTTGTGTGTGGATGAAGAAAACTTGGTAGATCCAGTAGGAAGGAGATCAAGACCTAAAGCAATATTCACAATCCATGGAAAATAAGTTGAATTAATGGTGGATTCGGGTTCCTTCTGGACAATCATTCCCCAGGCATTGTTCGAACAAAATTGGCCTAATGAAAAATTACTCCCAAAAGATATCAACCCTGGGGGGTACAAAGGGGAAAAAATAGATATTATAGGATTCATGGTAGCGGATATCCATTTTCAGGAAAGATGTGTAAGGGGGAAAGTGTATGTGGCTCACAGTGGACCACCTATATTGGGATGGGCACATCAGTATGACCTACACATAATCTTAAACCCAAGGGCTGTACACCAAGTGATGGTGGTGGATGAGATTACAACCAACACAATTATTGAAGGAATGAGCAATATATTTTCAGATAAGATTGGGAACTCAAAGGATATGTTCACAAAATTGTATTAAAACCTGATGCAATACCAATGCAACATAAGGTCAGGGAAGTGCCTATTATTGCTAGGCAGGAGGTTAAACGAATGCTATGTGAAATGGTAGAACAGGGTATTATAGAGCAGATTGAGACATCAAGATGGATTTCACCCGTTGTAATCACAGGCAAACCTGATGGTAGTTACAGGTTCTGTGTGGACTTGCGCACACTAAATCAAAATATTGTGGTTGACAATTACCCGTTACCAAATATAAACAAACTTATCCTATCTCTGAAAGGAGGCAGGTATTTTTCAAAATTAGATCTACGCAGTGCGTACCACCAAATAAAATTGCATGCGGAATCAAAACCACTGACGGCATTCATCACGACTGAGGGGATTTTTCAGTTCACTGGGATGCCGTTTGGGTTGGCATCCACTGCTGGGGTATTCCAACGAATGATGGGTTCAGTTTAGAAAGATACAAAGAATGTTGTTATTTTTTAGGATGATGTTTTGGTATTTGGGGAAACAAAAGAACGTCATGATTTGGTTTTAAAGGAGGTGTTGTACAAAATGGATAATGCAGGTTTAACACTTAAAAAAGAGAAGTTCGAATTTGCTGTAGAAGAGGTGGAGTACTTAGGTTACACCTTGTCGTGTGACGGTATTAAACCAAAACGTGATCTTGTGGAGGCCATAAGAAAGGCTCCAGCACCATCAGACAAGGATCAGCTTAGATCTTTCTTAGGACTCATTGAGAACTATGCAAAATTTGTACATAACTTTGCGGAAAAGACATAGAAAATTAAAATACTTCTAAGGAAGGGATACAAATTTGCCTGGGACATAGAACAACAGAGAGCTTTTGATATGATTAAAAAAGAGATTTGTGAGGCGAAGATTCTAACCCCATTTGACACTAAATTAAAATCAGTTCTTACGGTAGATGCTAGTGCGGTGGGTATAGGGGCTGTATTGGCACAAATACACACATCTGGTATTAAAACAGTGGCATTTGCTTTAAGGTCCCTTACTAATTCTGAAAGAAATTACTCGGTAATTGAAAGAGAGGCTTTGGCAGCGGCTTGGGGTGCTGAATATTTTCGTATGTATCTGTGGGGATTTCAATTTATTTTACAGACGGATCACAAACCTCTTATTAAGATCTTATCTCCTGGTGGGGCAGGCAGGGGATCAGCAAGATTGGCTAGACTCGCAGCTCGTTTACAGGAATATCTGTACAGAGTTGAGTATATTCCTGGATGGAAAAATTGTCAAGCTGATGGGTTGTCTAGACTGCCTTTACCTTGGAATGAAGTTGATAAAATGAAGGTTGAAGCATTCCAATATGAAGGTGAGGTTGCAGCAGTTGATGAGTTAGTGGAATTATGTAATGGGGCCATAGATAGAAATCAGTGGAATGATGGTATGGTAAAGGATGAGGTTCTTCAGGCAGTTAAAGATTTAATTATCAAGGGAAATAGGAGGGAAAGCACACTTCCGATTGGAGTGAGACCTTTTTTGAAGGTTTTGGAAGAGCTGTCCATGTTCGACAAAGAAGGCAATATTATAATGAAGGATGACAAATGTATTCCTCCACAAGGTTTAAGGTTTTCTTTGTTTAAATTGGCTCACGAGGGCCATATGGGGCAAACTATCACAAAGAAAAGGTTAAGGGAGCATTTTTGGTGGCCTGTAATGGATCAACAGGTGTCTGATTGGGTTGAGAGGGGTGCCGAGTGTGTAGAGAGTGATAAAAGATTGAAGGTAGGCAATCAACATGATGTAGGTAAGATAGATGTTCCAGAGTTACCTTGGCATACTATTTGTCTGGACTTCATTGGCCCATTTGTTGGTTTGAGTACAGAACTAAGATTTGGGATAGTTATTGTTGATGTGATGTCTAAATGGTTAATTGTTGAATTTGTAAGGGAAATCACCACGAAGAATACTATTAGAGTTTTGTCTAATATTTTCAAGGAAGAAGGATACCCTGTTAGGTTAATTACTGATAATGGCACGCAATTGACGTCTGTGGAAATGACTCATTATTTGAAGTCATGTGGAATAGTACACACTAGAACATCTTTTTATAACCCACAGGGAAATGGAGTGGTGGAAAGAGCAAATCGCATGGTGAAAGGAGTTATCCAAATGGCAATAGTTAATAGGAAAGATGTGAAATCTATGGTCAATGATTTGGTGTGGGCATATCGCACAACAGTGAATACGGTGTCTGGAAAGGTTCCGTTTGCTATCATGAGAGGGCGTCCTGCCAGTACCAAATTAATCCCAGCATGGATGAAAGAGTGTATTGGTTTAGCCAATTTGGATTATGACAAAGTGGAGGAGGGTAAAACATCTCCACATAGTACTTCTATAAGACCCAATGATTGGGTAAAGGTTAAGCCTGGACGGATTGGGGCTGGGTTTACCAAATTTAGAGGTCCGTATAAAGTGAAAAATGTGCACTGTATAATGGAGAGAATTGGAACTTGAGAAGAGTTGCTCTTTACAAGAAAGATGCCATTCAGGGAAAAGATGAGATAGTTGAGCTGGATAGCAATCTAAATCCTTATCTACTTATCAGTGATGAAGAAATATGTAGAAATCGACCATTCCATGAACACAACTTCACAACAATGGCCGTGTTTCCTAGTAAGCTGCTGGGACGTCTAGCCATCATCGACAAAAATGGCAAAATACTGATTTAAAGCTACAAATAAAGGCAACGCCTGTAACAGTATGCAACTTTAGGAAAGCATCATTTATACAAACGCTACGCAACTACAGAAAGGCCCTTTGCCGGGGAACCTGATTGAGCGATTCATAAAGTGGTAAACTCTCTGCCTTCCTGGAGTTCATGATTTCAACATTTTCACTTTGGGGTAAAAGTACACATTTTAATTTATTTGAAATACCAGGAACAACATGGACAATTTTAACATTAAAATATATTTTGTTTGCATAAAAATACACCGATTGCCAACGAGAATTACCATTTTTACTCCCACGGAAATCACTTTTACGGAAATCTTCCATAAAAAGGGACTAGAATGTTGCCACTTCAACTAATGCGCACAGAGGGAGGCCCAACACTAGAGGGCGCTCAAACACAAGTTAATGCAATAATGCATTAGCGAAACCATAAAAAAACAAGTGCGGCCCATCATGGGATGTACAGAAGATGTGCACGCGGGGACCGCCTTTACTGGCGGCAAAAAAAAAGTCCCCACCCCAGTGTATCATGCTGCCAGTTAAGCATCCAATCCCCGAGGGCACATCTTCTGTCTCCTTTGTCTTCCCGCGTGCACGCTGGAATCGTATTGATTCCAAAAGGCCTATGTATGGCAGAGCAGTGCATGCGCTGCTTTCGCCAGGCCGAGACCTAAAAAAGTGCTTAATTTGTGTCAGCAGCTGCAGGTGATGGGCACTAGCACTCATTTTTGGAGAACAGGACTTATGTTCCGTCATCAGACTTTGACCAAGAGCAAGAGGGAGAAAGGCAGAAAACATAAAAAGGAGGAGGAAAAGAATAAGAAAATGGTGACAAAGAAAGGATGAAAAAGAACCTGCGAGTGATAAAACGATACAGGAAATGTATGGCAGTGGAATAAAAAGGCATGAGGTGGCATCAAGATTACACAGCCTTAGTATTCGGCAATCCCAACATTCAGCTTTGGGCCCCTAAAATAAACTTTGGGCCCCCCAACTTATTTTTTGCCATTTAAGCACTTGATGACAGAGACATTATCGTCTAAGGAGAATAAGTCTCTCAATGGTAGGTGACAAGGCTGGCACTGTCCTAGCCTAGTGCATACTGGACGAGGCATCTTGGGCACTTTGCTCTTTGCCTGACGGCTATCCAGTGAGGCGTCTGATGAATTTATGCTCCATGCAGCAGGGTCTGTGTTTCATGCCCATTGGGGACACAATGGAGATCATGGAGCACAGATATTTCAGCATTACATTCCAGGATTTCTGACACAGAAAGACGAAGGAGGCTAAGGGATATAGGTAGAGGCCACAAATACACAAGTATTGGGCAACAAAGGTAGATAATTACGTAAACAATTGACATACATAGATAATTATGCACATCCCCACCCAGTCTTTCGTACAGATCCCTGCTGATTGGTCACAGGGAATAACTTCTATGTCCTAGCTTCTTGTAATTCAAATGCCAAAGGCTGATGTGCTGTAGGGTCGGATTGGTACAGAAAATGGGCCAGGACACCAAAAGAAACGTCTTTCCATTAGCACATCACATAGGTAAAAAAGTGGGCCACATTTGCAAATCCAGGCAATTTTCAACTTGTACAGACATGCTACATAGATGTTTTGTAAAGTATGAGAGACAGCATGCATCTGTGCTTGCTGTAGGCAATGTCAGGGAAATCAACAGTAAGATCCGGCCTATCAGGTTATCAGACAAAGTGAAAAAAAAAAAAAAATGACCGCAGACTGACCTGTCAGACCAGCCCTTCTAGCACTGCTAGATTGCCCCATAGGCTAGTCCGACCCTGGTGTCCTGATCTATGCAGCAGTGGAGCTACATGTAGGAGCAAAACTACACAGAGATAGAGGCACTGCGTTTGCAATTCAAGAAAGAGGAAAAGAAAGGATATTAGCCTGTCAGGACAATGGATTCAACAAATCAAGGTTCAAACTTCACATTGTCGAGCAGAAAGAGGGTAGCCTTACAAACCACAGTCTTATGGAGAAGCACTATTGAAATGTGGGCTTAATAAAATAATCTACTAATTAATGGTTAATTTAGAGGGAGTGATCACGTTAGTAATATGTTGTAGCTTTGATTTCAACGTCTTAAGTAACTGAAGACTCCGATGTTCATAGTTTTTCCATTATTAAAGATATTAAAGAATCTACCAAAATAAACAGAAAAAAGGTACATCTGAACTTTTAGAGGTTTCTATCTAAAAATGCTACACTTTGAGCAACTATAAAGTAAAGCCAGCATGCGGTGAGGGCCTCATAATATGCTGGTGCTGCTGCTGCAGCACCCCCTTGCATATTACGAGTTTCAGGACCGCCAGCAGTTTCACGAAGGTCTTTCCTCCATGAAAAGGCTGGCGGTTCTGAAACAAAGGCGGCTCTACAAGGCTCCCTGTTTCCAATTTGAGTGGCGATGCATGCAGTGAGGCATAACATGTGTAACCACTGTTTGCATGTACCCCAGTTCCTGCATGGCATGGACTTTGCAGTCCATACTGTGCAGGAACTTTTTGGGGCATTCCCATTGCATTGTCCATTTTCAGGGGCACCGTCGTGGGAGCGCCAAACAAAGCCCGATAGACATGAGGAAACTTGTAATCTGGCAGGAGGTTCAACCACAGGTTTGGCGGTGCAGGAGTGGGCAGCCGGCGTGGCTGTCCGCTCCCATGCTGCCAAACTCGTAATCAGACCCTAAGTGAGATTACTGGTCTACAACTATCTCCAAACCTTGCTCTACTGAGTGACATTGGAAACGTTCTGAAGATCTGCCACAGAATTGTGGCTTTTTTCTTTTCTTCTAGCTAAATTGTGCGTAACAACACCATGGTTGAAGGGGGCTATGCCTCCACTGAAAAAGTGAGAATAAGGCACGGTCTTTTGAAATGAAATGATGGACTCATACTCAGTGTTAATGCATCCCACTGCTAGGCCATGAGACATCTAAGATACTCTCAGGACACATCTGCTATCATCTGACTCTGATGAGGGGGATGCGGCAACAGAGGATCACATTGAGATGGTAAACATCTGCCCTTGGACTGTCCCACCTGCATAGTCTTGTCAATGTATACTGTTTGTAGTTGATGTATAAATAGCTGGTGAAACATTATGTCTGCAACTAGCTAAATGTACTTTATTCTGAACACAAACTGTTACATTGTGTACATGCATGGAGCAATGTATGCTTCTGTGATGTTCTGTGGTAGTTTGAAATTGGAAAATCCTAAAATGAAATCTTAAAAAATTATATTGCAGGCATGAAGAAAAGTGATTACCATTTCTCATCTGATTAATCTTTTTAGTTGACTGAGAGGCTAAGGGAGTCCATATTAATGAAAACTATTTAACTTCCATGTAGCCCATGTGGCCACACAAAGAGGACCAGAAATCGGTAAATTAAGTGAGTATATTACAAGCTAATAATTAATCCAATA
This sequence comes from Triturus cristatus, assembly GCF_964204655.1. Lineage (NCBI taxonomy): Eukaryota > Metazoa > Chordata > Amphibia > Caudata > Salamandridae > Triturus > Triturus cristatus. Next base: position 907,619,673 of record NC_140593.1, on the reverse strand, counting down.
TACATGCAAATCAAAAACATACTTTAATGGTACAGATTTACAACAGGCAAGATGAATCACCAGAAGAGAATCAGATTCAATAGCATAAGATATGCAATGAACACAGTCACAGCAATACAGAAACTGAGATATAGAAATTAGTGTTCCTTAAAGAAACTCCGATCCTTCTTCCTAAACATGAATAGATTTTAAAGTCATCTAACCCAAGTTCTAAATCTAAGATGCAAGTGAGACTTTGGGAAATGGCCTCAAGGGAATTCAGAAGTGCAGGAAGGTGTCAGAAAAGTGAAAACTCCGGTAGAATTCTTCTGAAAGAGAATAAGTTCTTAGCGTAAAGCTACACACTTGCAAGGGAAATAGAGATGTCTGTACCCCTCAGAGTCAAGAAGGATCTGAACTGAACTCTAACAATGTGAGACTAATCATAACCAAGAAGTATCAAGAACAACATTTCTTTCCACAAGTCACCAGAAACCCAATTATTTGTCCTCCCCACAGTAGGTATCAGCAACATTCTTGAACTTTTCCATCCCACAAAATTGGACAGACTTTCCAACCTTGAGTATCTTCTTGTTCCTGATACACGATGAATTGGAGGCCTTTTCTGCTCATTAGTTCTTCGCGTCCTTGCCAAGATTACTCTTCTGAGGCCTCACTATCAGTAATACAACAATACTGCTTCCCCAAGCTTTGAAATCATGAGAATCCACCTGCAAAAGAAAGAACATGCAAGGCAAGCAGAATACATTTTAAAGTTAAGGCCTTTAGTCAAGCTAACTTTAGTCAAGTATTTCTGTGTGCATTTTGAATATATGATTATACTTGCATGGGTAACTTCAGAACAAATGCACATGTGAATAAATGGGTTCAAGATAACATATGCAAGGAATGTTAATAAAAGCAGTATATCTTGAAATAAAGGTGTAAATGCGAATGAGAGTTACATGTCTTCACAGTTAGACTAAATTTTAACCTACACATGCTTATGAGTCTCTAGTTTCTACACAGAATGTAAATTAATAATGCAGTTAAATGCTTCATTTCATGTAAATAAAGCTAAGGCACACCTCATAGATATATGGAGCACTAGGCACATAGGTTGTCATGTTACACTTCACAGATTTGAAATAGCTGTCTACCCTCTCATCTACTCACTCCTCTCCCGGGTTCACTAACTTTTGTAGCCATGTTTTTGTGTGTGGGGTTTAGATGAATAACAACAAAATTGACTTGAGAAAGAAACGTAGTGCTCACTTAATGTATGAGACTAGTTTGCATTGTGGTCTCATAGGAAGCCATCACCTTGACTAAAACTGTAGCTGAGGGCATGGCGTCTGCTTACAACTGAACAAAAAGAATGTGCCGGGCACCTATACTCACCCGGGCTTTGGCTGGAAACACAGGTATCTGATCAGCTCAATAACTGCCTAAGTAGTAATCACAGTATCTAGGACTAATATAGGATATCTCTCATCACCATTTAACATGAATTCTGAGAAGATTATGGGATGTTCTTTACAAAGAAATCAAAATCGATCATTGAGCATCATGAGGTCCAGCGTGTGCTTCCCAAGTGCACGAGTTTTGGGCAGCTGTTTGTCCCCAGTCAACTCCCATCGTATGAGTACAGAAGCTGGCACTATTAGCCAGGAAAATGCGCCCACCGTTGGTTTCCAAATGAAGAGTTTCAATCAAGGACTTTGAGAATAATTGCCCCTGACCCACCTACACCTCCTCGAATCAAGAGCAGACTCCAAGGACTGAGGAAAATACCTAAATTATTGAATCCTAAATGAAAAAGAGGATGGACCCTCCTACATACTGAGAACCTGCTTTATCAGCTCAAGAACCCAAGGCTCGGTTGCCTGAGTGCTAGGACGAAGCTCACTGCTTGAAGCACTGTGAACAGCATAGACCAAAAACCTATTCCATTGCCCTGTGCTCAAATACCTTCTCGGCCAACCATTGAATTGTGTGATTTGCTCACTATGAGCTTTCTCCTGAGACTGGCATGTTATTATGGGGCATATTAACAAGGCGGCGATATGAAATTATCGCCGCTTTTGCGTCCGTTTTCAGGCGAAAAGCGGCGATAATTTCATTGCCTTATGACTTAGCGCCCGTTTGCAGCACGCCTCCGATCGCATCGCTAATGAGATGTAAAGGAGGCGTGCCTGACAAGACTCCCTTGGGAAAATATCGCGAAGGCAGCTTCGCGATATTAACAAGGGAGGGTAGCGATTTTTAAAATCGCGTTAAGTATGCCTTAACGCAGGAATTTATCGTCTGTTAAATTTCTGACTAAGGCATACTTAACATGGGGGGTGGATTTTGTGGCTAAGACCACAGGCCCTATCATCGAGGATATCGCAGTTTTCCACCATGGAAAACGGCGATATCCCAACTATCTCTGGAATTTTTATTTCCTCGGCGATGCACGTTGTTAATAACGCGCAAACCGGGCGATAAATTACAGAGATAGCCGGCGATAAATATGCAAGCGCTAAGCGCGCTTTGCGATATTTATCGCCGGCCCTTGTTAATATGCCCCCAAGTGTGCTGACTGAGAAGTGGAGAACTTTGTTGCATTCACTGTATGGTTTCCATGAAGCTCGCATCACTTCTCTGAACCTATGCATACTCTCTTGGGGGCATATTAACAAGGGCCGGCGATAAATATCGCAAAGCGCGCTTAGCGCTTGCATGTTTATCGCCGGCTATCTCTGGAATTTATCGCCCGGTTTGCGCGTTATTAACAAAGCGCATCGCCGAGGCGATAAAAATTCCAGAGATAGTTGGGATATCGCCGTTTTCCATGGTGGAAAACGGCGATATCCTCGATGATAGGGCCTGTGGTCTTAGCCACAAAATCCACCCCCCATGTTAAGTATGCCTTAGTCAGGAATTTAACAGACGTTAAATTCCTGCGTTAAGGCATACTTAACGCGATTTTAAAAATCGCTACTCTCCCTTGTTAATATCGCGAAGCTGCCTTCGCGATATTTTCCCAAGGGAGTCTTGTCAATCACGCCTCCTTTGCATCTCATTAGCGATGCGATCGGAGGCGTGCTGCAAACGGGCGCTAAGTCAGCAAGACACGCGATAGCGTGTCTTGGCTGATAAGGCGGTGAAATTATCGCCGCTTTTCGCCCGAAAACGGACGCAAAAGTGGCGATAATTTCATATCGCCGCCTTGTTAATATGCCCCTTGGTATCTTATCATGAGCACCTGCAGTCCAGGACCGGGTTGCATCAATTTTATGATGGCTATGGCACTATGCTCTAGTCATGGCTTTAATACCCAATGGCGCTGTGACAACCTGAGGAGAGAACTCTGACAGCATGCACCCCAGTCTCTTCGGCCTCAGGAGAAATGAGTAGGCGTGCCATCCTCAAAGAGAGTAAGACTTTGCAAAATGCCTGGACAGAGCTTTCTGACTTTTTTCTGCAGAGCAGATTCCACCCCTGCATACCTCAAGTAGTGCACTTGGGCCTCAATTACAAGTGCCTGGGATAATTCCGACATCCATGCGAGCCAGTGTTTGCACATGTGGCAGGATTACGAGTATGTCGGAAAAATCCTACAGTTTGAATTTTCGCCCCATAAATTTCCGCATGTCAAACTTGCCAAAATATAATGGGTGAAAAACAAAACAGTAAATAATTGTGACATTCAGATTTTCACGTGGCAAGCACTAAAATCTGCACATCATGCCCCATTTTGTGGCCAAAACTCATCATTGGCAATATTGACCAAGTCTGATAAATAAAGACTCTCAGGGCATCATAATTTTATTAGATGCGATAAATAACTATACATTTTGAACACCTTGGAATTAAGGCCCTAACGTGGCACCTGCAGCTATTGCTAGTGAATGTGGGATACTCTTGCAAACCCGGGAAAGTCAAATTATCACTTTGCTTGTGTTTTAAGAACTTACTTTGAGGACAGAAACATTTTTTTTACTATGTAATTGTAACCTTAATTGTGAATTAAAGTGTTATTCTTTTAATCAAAGTTATAAAACTGGCTAGACATTCTATTAATATCTGTTTCGGAGCATTATAGCCCACGCCGCCATTCAAGAATAAGGTTTGATTGCTCGCCTACATACAAAAACATTGAGAATTGGACCCCAAGTGAGAAAGAAATGCGGTCAGAAACCAATTTCACATTAAACCCTTTCATGTAGCAATCCTGAGTTACACTAATTGAATAGAATATAAAATTAACATTTACAATTGCTGGTCTCTCGGTTTTGGCATCTTGAAGATGCTGTGTATGATCCCTGACGAGCACACTCATTTGTTTTCTATAGTACAACACTCAGGTACACATACTTGGTCCTTCACATTATTGTGATGATTTTTACACCTTCCCTTTGCTTGCTTTTGACTGCTGGTGCCGACTAGGTTTTTTTGCCTGTTACTTTTTTCCTTGTGTAGTTTTTCCTGTATGAATTGTTCATGGTCCTAGGTCGATGCTCAAAACAAACAAATACCTCACTTACTTAAGCTTTCATCCCACTCTGCTTTTCTTATTATGTTTACTGAGTAGATAACATTCTCTTCATTTATATGCATCTAAAATATGGCGGCCAACATTTAGGAACAATTAAGAGGGGGATTTGGCAAAACAAATTAATCGAAAAGTACATAAATGTCCCCCTTACCTTGCATTGGTGTAGAGGTAGAACTAAGCAGAAGAAAGTTAAAATGAACTCATTTTCTGCTTGAAAAACAGGGGTGCTTACTTTGGGAGAGTTGGCATGTGTGCCATGAGCTTGACAGGCCACAAAGCCAAGAGATCAAGCATATGTAACTGCAAGAATGAGCAATCCGGAACTGAGTTTCTTTTTTAGAGTGCTTCAACCTGTTGAGTTTTGCCAAGGGCCAACATCCATCTTCTAGCTTGGGCATGCCTTCAGCCTGGGATTTTTCCATGACGCAAGACTGGCGTTTGCTTTGGCCTGATTAAATCTGGGAAAACCAGGACCCAAGCCAAGGAAGTGAAAACAGAAGGAGGAGGTTCCAGAGCAGCAGAGACTTTCCAGCTCCCACTGAGTGCAAGAAAACGAGGCAGTACAGGGTGGAGATGTGGTGGCAAGTGGTGCTGGTGCTCTGCCTGGTCGCAGGAGGAAGCCCTGCGTCGCTTGAGAATGGTGGACAGGTGGACCTGGGCAGCGCCATTGCAGCAGCTGTCAACAGCTACAACAGACACCACAACACAAGCTCGGTCTTCCGGATAAAGAATTATTGGACAAAAGTACTGGATGCTGTAAGTATAGCTGAAGTTCATGTCCATGCTTTCAGGAAGTAAGGACCTTTTGCATAGTAAGACCCTCAGTATGAGTAGGTCAGAACAGGGTGGAGGTTTTACCACACATGGTAACACCTTTCCCCAGGGTGAGGTATTTATCTCGTGTGGTAAAATCTCCTATTCCGAGTTTTTAAAAGCAAAATAGAGCATAGCATATGGCATTAGGTCTTCACACACCAGATTCCTCATTTTTTGCCTTTTATCTCACTTGGACATGGGGGTCTCTTTTTCACACAATAAACAGGATGGCAATGTCTCTTTACAAGTCCCAGAAGACTTCAAGTGACAGCTATTTTACTGGAGTCTATTGTTTTATGTTCCCAAGCAAGCAAATCAGAACTTTTTTCATTAATATACACACAGCGGTAAACAGACATATATCGAATAAAAAATATCGACAGGACAGAATATCGAGTTTTTAATATAGAATGGAAAGAATATTGAATTGCCAAAATATAGTGGTGAAGAATATCAAAAATCAGGTAAGAAATATCGATTGAAATAATATAGAAGTAAGTAATATCGACAGTCATAATATAGTTGTTAAAAATATCGATTTTTTTAGTGTTTTAAGTGTTAGTATATGTGTTAAAAGTATGTATTAATTTTGGAATGTATGTTTGAATATTTTTAAGGTAATGAATTTTAGGTTATTTAATTTTTGTGTAATTTAATTCCGTAGCGGGTTGTGGGTTTATAGGGGATTAGGGTGGGAAGTAATTTAATTATAGTACATTAAATAATAGTTTTTAGGAATTATTAATTATTTTTAATTTAATTTTGCGTTTCACTTCTGTAGCGGGCTGTGGGTTTATAGGGGAATAGGGTGGGAAGTAATGTAATTATTATTAGGTAATTATTAATTGGTATTGAAAATTAATTGGTTGTTGATTAATTATTAATTGGTAAATACTTTTTATTAATTGGTAATTAATTTGTATTAATTGTTTAATTGATAATTATGTTAATTGTATTAATTTATTATTTGTAGCGGGTTGTGGGTTTATAGGGGAATATGGTGGGAAGTAATTTAATTGTAAATAATTAATTATTGAAATATTTTTTGTATATTGATAATTAATCTATTATTAATTAATTATTAATTGGTATTAATTGTATTTATTATTTTTTGTTATTGAAAATTAATTGGTTGTTAATTAATTATTAATAGGTAATTAATTAAAAAATACATTATTGGTATTTATAATTAATTATTAAATATTGTGCGATTGGTAATTAATTGTAATACTTTTTTTGGTATTAATAATTAATTTATTTTTAATAAAATATTAAAATATTATTTCCCCTATTATTGCACTCACTGGAGTGGGAATAGTAATTTTTACCCCTACGCTATCCAACGCTTTCCCTACTATCGCACTCACTGGAGTGGGAATAATAAATGTTACCCTCCCGCTATCCAACGCTTTCCCTACTGTTGCACTCGCTGGAGTGGGAATAGTAATTTTTACCCCTACGCTATCCAACGCTTTCCCTACTGTTGCACTCTTTGTAGTGGGAATAGTAATTTTTACCCCTACGCCATCTGACGTTTTCCCTACTGTTGCACTCACTGGAGTGGGAATAGTAAATTTTGCCCTCCCACTATCCAACGATTTCCCTACTGTTGCACTCTCTGGAGTGGGAATAGTAATTTTTACCCCTACGCTATTCAACGCTTTCCCTACTGTTGCACTCTCTGGAGTGGGAATAGTAATTTTTATCCCTACGCTATCCAACGCTTTCCCTACTGTTGCACTCTCTGGAGTGGGAATAGTAATTTTTACCCCTACGCTATCCAACGCTTTCCCTACTGTTGCACTCACTGGAGTGGGAATAGTAAATTGTACCCTCCCGCTATCCAACGCTTTCCCTACTGTTGCACTCTCTGGAATGGGAATAGTAATTTTTACACCTACGCTATCCAATGCTTTCCCTATTATTGCACTCTCTGGAGTGGGAATAGTAATTTTTACCCTCCCGCTATCCAACGCTTTCCCTACTGTTGCACTCTCTGGAGTGGGAATAGTAATTTTTACCCTCCCGCTATCCAACGCTTTCCCTACTATTGCACTTACTGGAGTGGTAATAGTAAATGTTATCCATCCGCTATCCTACGCAAAAAATATTGAATATATTTTATTAATATTACGTTAATATATATGTATTAATTTTTTTTTTACTTACATTAATTATTTAATAATGTTAAAGTTATTTAAGTATTTTTAAGTATGTTTCAGTTAATTATATGTATTATTTCATTAATTTTACATTACTTTTAAGACATTTAAAAAATTCGATATTTTGACTAACTATATTCTTTACAACGATATTTTGGATTCTATATTTTTGTACTTACCTGTTTGTTGATAGGCATTCGATATTTTGGCATTCTATATTTTTTCCTCTATATTTTGGTAGGTCGATATTCTCCTTCTCGATATTTTGTCAGTGATCCACACACAGCACCCTTAACCAGTCGCATTGGCAATAATACATTTTGCACAGTTAAATGTAGGGTTCACAGGTCTGTACAAATAAGCATACCCCTAAATCCACCTCCATGCTCATTGGCACACCTGTTAGGCAATAATGAAGCAAAAAATATGGCATGAAGTGAAGAGATTGCCTTAGGAAGCAAAGTTTCTTCCAGAAAGGAAGGAAAGAAACAAAAAGGAAGAAAGAGAGGAAGAAAAATGTAGGGAAGATGGGAAGGAAGGAGAGACAAAGAAAGGGTGGAAGATAGAGCAAGGAAGGGAGGGAGGCTAGGAATGAGGAAAGGATAGCATTGAAAAGGCAGAGGAGAAGGAGAGAAGGAAAGGCACAAAAGGAGAGGCTGGAGGAGAAAAGCGAAGGATCGTTGTAGTGGATACACCTTTGCGGAGTTCAGCAAAATCACTGATGTGCAGGTCAACTGTTGTACATGTTTCGTTGAAGAGTTGAATTAGTGCCACATGTCTGCAGTTGTAGGTTGCAGTGCTGTTGTATGTGTGCAGTTACAGAATGATTTAGATATCGAGCGAGAAAACTGTACTGCCGTGTTGCTGTTGCACATTTTTATTGTTACTGATTGATGTAGAGTTCTATTCCATGTGGGAAGCTGCTTATCAGTGCAGTGATTTGAGATGCACATCTGTAGAGTTTCACCATTGATAATATTCAGCTGTGGTGGTGTGCATATGCAGTGTCGTTGAAGATGTGCAGTTTTAGAACTGAGCAACTAAGGTGGATTCTTTTTTGTAGTTGTACATGCATAGAATTGTTATATATCAATAATATTTGTGTTGATGAGCATGATATTATGTTGTTGATATGCACTGGTGTCGTTGTTGATGTGCAGTTGTATCATTAAGCCGTTTTGGATGTGTGGTAGATGTGCAGCTGTACATTACCACACTCAACTGTAGCTGTAGGTATGCCATTATATACTTGTGGTGTTGTAGCTGCACTGTGGTTCTTGTGTTGTAGATTTGCTGTAGCTGTACAGTTTAAGAGCTGTGCCCTTGTAGAACTGCATCACCTGAGTTGAAGTGGTGCTCACTGTTTGTGCAGGATATACCGTTTAAAGGGCTGTGTTGTTACGCAGCAATAATCTCTCTTACTCACACAAACTCCTTAATGCAACAGCAGATGTGGGTAGGCGCACACGGAGCAAACACATACCACCAGTACTTAGATTTCCCTTGGTGACAGCCATAAAGATTAGATGACTGGACCCAGGCCCCATAAATACACCATCACAACTGTGTTTGCCCATGAAGTCAAACCTAAACAGCTGTGGTTACAGCAACGTAACCCTAAAGCAAACCCCAAAGGCTCATAAACCACTGCCCCTCTGAAGCATCTGAGCCAGAAACAGGATGTTTTGCTTAACTCAAATATGGTGTTTTACAGTCACAGGAGCTACACAGAAATTCACACTCTTTACACAGGCACATCAATTGTACAGTCAGACACGGAATGAGAGTCCCCTAAACTGTGTATCTTACGATCATACATGTCATACAGTGGCACAGGTTCGATAATGGGTTTTCATACAAAGGTTAGAAGAACACACATTTAACAGGCTCACAATGTGATAAGTGCCAGTCTGCACTTCAGAGAATTCAGTATCACAAACCACAAGGTTAAACCAGGAGGAAAGAGGACAATGGCCAAGAGAAGGGGCCGGGGAGACGGTGGCGTTGGGGACAGCGACTGATTTTGGAGCGGCTCCACATTCCTTCGCTGTGTGAGCTTTATTGCCGGCCAAAGCCCAAGGGTGAGGGCAGCTACTGGCCGGGTGCACCGAGTTACGGATCGCCCACAGCCTGTCATTAGCCTGTCATTAGAAGGCAAGAATGCGGACAAGGTAAATAGGTCAAGAAGGGGCTGCGAACGAGACGTAGACGTGCAAACGAAAAATAGCCTTTAAAAAGCAAAAACACAATCACTAATTACAAAACTAAAATAAACAATGGCAATGCAAAACAAGGAGGGGCTGCCAACAAGTCATGGATGTGCGCTTGAGAAGCAGTCTTTAAAAACCGTAAACACAATCACTAGCTATAACCTTAAAATAAACAATGGCAATGCAAAAAAAATGAAAGAAGGCAGCTTTGCTGCGATTGTGATCGATAGGAAACAACACTTTTTTTAAACGCTTGACAAGCATACGCTCACATTACAACATAACAAAAAAAATACAAAGGAGATTCACAATGCCTTTAAGCTGCAACAAGGAACCCGCCAAAAGGGAAGCTTTGACAAAGACAAGCAGGTAACAAAGAGAAAACTAGTGCTTAGACATGAACACATAAGCATAAGATATCAGTAGTTAGGCTCTACTCCGTGGGAGGAAACAAATGACAACAAGGAGGGAAAAAGAGGAAAGATTAACCACTAGGAAGCAAACCTTTTTAAAGGACAATCAAATTCACAATAAAAAAGCGATGGATGGGCTGTAAGCCCACAAAGTCTATAGAACAGCACTGCCTATGTTTGATCTAAAAAGGGGCAAAGTAAAGGAGAAACAAGAGCAAGAAAGGAGGAAAGGAGAGAGAAAGGAGAAATTAGAACAGAAGAAAATGATAGCAGGGAGAAACAAAGGAAAAATTGAAGGTGAGAATGCGGGCAAGGCAAGAAGGAAAACGAGAAGAAGGAGACAAGAAAAGGAGAAGAGAAGGAGAGCAGTAGTAGTAGTGCAAAGAGGAGAATAAAAGAAGGAACAAGGAACAAAGTGAAAGAAAAAGAAAAGGAAAAAAGGAATGGAGAAAAGGAGAGGTGGAGGGAAAAAAGGAAAGAAATAAAAGACTAAAATGTGAATGAAAGGAGAAAAATGATAAAGAGAGAAGAGAAGGACAGAATGAAAGATGAAGACAAAAAGAAGGAAAAGAAGGGAATGAAACAAAGGAGATGGAAAGCGGAATAAATGAAAAAATGTGTGCTTGGGAAGAGGATACAAGGATGAACAATAAAAGGCAGAATGGAGAAAGAGAAGGAAATACGGAGCGGAAAGAAGGAAAGGATAACATGAGATATGGGAAAGGAAAGAAGTGAAGGAAAGGAAAGTAAAAAATGAGAGAAGTAGAGTGTGAGATAGAAAGGAGAAAAAGGAAGGCATAGTAAAACAGAAGAGAAGAAAAAGGAGAGGAGAGAGTGAAAAGAGAAAAGGAGAGAAGGAAAGGAGCAAAGTAAGATGAGAAACAGACAAGTGAATGAATAGAGAAGGAAAGATGAAAATGCAGAGATGGTGAAAAAGAAAGGAGAACATCAGTTAAAAAAGAGAAAGAAAGAAAGAAAGAAATGCAGACTCTAGCACTATACACAGATGCACAATTAACACACTTGAAAACTGGAAGTCTTTTACATTAGGCTCGGCATCCTTACTGCAGACTAAGTAGCAGCGTTGGAGTAGTAGTACAGTGCAAGCACAACAGCTTTTCAGGATATGGTGAGCTACAAGGGCCTACACTACAGCTTCACCAGCCTCAAAGAACCTATGCAGTGCCTGAGCAGGAGGTCTGTTCCATCTTCTCAACTTGACTGACAGGCAATTACGATTTGCAAGCTATTCAGAGGTGGCTGTGAGCTACTAGCACATTGCAATACGTCAATGGGGATGGTGCTGTGGTGGAATCATTTCACTAATAGAGGCACATTGCAGAGAGAGTGAGGTGAGGGACAGAGATTTGCATGGAAGGCCCAATTTAGATTTAGAAGGAAGGTAAACAGGTGCATATAAGGCTGATTAAAACAGCATAACATATTCACTTCCATTTGTCCATGTGATTACTTTCCTGACACTGATCAGGCAACTATCTTTATATCTGATTGCTGCTTTTTCATACCTTGCTCTAATCTCAACAAAATAGTGGAAGATTGCACGCCCTACATCCCATAATGATGCAGTCTGAGTGGCTTTATAACAAAAAGAGTGCCCTAAAAGCACAACAGGCATTTGCCTACTGGGGCAATATGGTATTACAGATGTGCCACAGACACTTCCACTGCCCATTTTGTAGTAAGGATAACACTGATAGAAAGAATGTACCTGATATCTAGGAGTGTCCCAGGTAGGGATATCTTCTAGTTGCCTTCTCCAACTTCCCACTCTAGAGTGGTGCCACATATAAAAGGGTGCACTGTCACTGCGCCCTCTTGTCTCTGAAGACACCCCATGAGATGGGGCACAGAAGTGCCATACTGTGCACACCTGCCAGGGATCCCTGACCCACATGAAAAGGATGCCTGGCCTATTGATAGTTAAAGATAGAGCCATGTTTACAAACCACAGTTCTGTCTTTCACTGAAGAGCTGTCCCTCGGGCAGGCACCAACCCTCAGAGTTTGTGCTTGCATTGAGGAGTGCACATTTTGTACCTTAATTGGGGTCCTTTTTTCATTCTGGAGGCGTACACACAAGTAGGGGGGTGCTGCAGTGCAGCTAGAGACAGTGCACTCAATATCTAGTACAACTGCAGGTAGGTGCGCCATATGTTTTGCCTAAATGTATTGTTCTCCCAGCTCTAATACTGGAGTGGTACCATGCCAGCAGGTTGTTCTTTAAAATTCCTATAGTTTGGGTTTCTGTGCATTATTAGTAAAAATACCTGTGGTCCTCGGATGGGACAGCCCTATTAAGACTGCTACCAAGTTGAACCTGCACAGAGAGGGCCAGGAGGAGTGTTCAGCTAGTAGAATAAGTGCTGGGGCCCAAAGTTTTACTCAGAAGCCCACAGTCAGCGATATCAAAGGTCGGGGTGCCAAATACCAAGGCATTGTAGTCTTGTTTCCAACTCATGCCTCTTTAACCCTCCACCTGACACTCTTTGCCCTTTATCTCACTTTTGCAGGTTCTTTTTCATCCCTGCTTTCTGCCTTTGCACCTGTTTTTCTGTCTGTCTCTTCCTCTGTTTGCCCCTTTTGTGCTTTTTCTCTTAATCTGGATCAAAGTCTGTTGAGGAATAATAAGTGCTGGTCCCCAAAAATTAGTGCTGTTGGGCTCACCAGCTACCACTGGCTCAAATTAAGCACTGCCTGTTCTTTAGGTGTCTCCTGCTTTCACCATTTGACCCATGCCAGTTAATCAGTGGCATTTTTATACTGGTTTAAATTCATCAGAATATTTTCCTTCATTTAATTCCAGCCAATCCCATCCCACCACAATCAGGTAATGTCCAGATCCTATGATCATATTCTTTCCCTGTGTTACATAAATAGTTTTAGAAATTGTGACGCAATGACAATTGAATTGACTTGCTTCTAGAAGCCTGCTCCACTTGTCAGTGATTACATCAATGCCTGTGACTGTAAGCATCATCCCAGATGCACTGATTGGCCATTAACCCCTTCGCTGCTAGGCCTTTTCCCCCCTATGCTAAGCCTTTTTTTGTCTATTTGGGGTAGTTCACGCTGAGGCCCCTGTAACTTTTAGACCACATAAGGTATCCACGCAAATTTGTGTCCTTTTCTTCCAGCATCATGGGGATTCTAAAGGTATCCAGGGTTTGTGGATTCCCCTGGAGGGGACCTACAAATTAGCCAAAATACAGCTAAATTTTGTTTTTGGGGGGGGAAGAAATGGGAAAAAAGTGCTGCAAATGAAAGCATCTTGTTTTTCCCCTGAAAGTGGTATCAACAAAGGGTTTGTGGGGCTGAAATCACCATTTTCCCAGATTTAAGGGACTGACAGACCTTAGTCAGAAAACCAACAATTTTTACACAGTTTTGGCATTTTACTGGGACATAGCCTATTTAAAAAAAAAAAAAAAATTTATTATAGCATTTTAATAATAAGTTGACTTGCAGTAAAAATGTTTACAAAGTATTATGATCATGTATTAGCAGGTCCATCATATGCTTCTGAGAACACGTTTACATGGCATAGCCTATTTTTGCTATTTTTTGTGCTTTCAACCTGCTTCCATTTAATGGTAGAAATGGGTATGAAAGCAATAACGGATCCTGGAAAGCTATACATTTTAGAAAAGTAGACAACATTTTGAATTCAGCAAGGGGTAATTTGTGAGCATCCTTCAAGCTTTTGTTATAGAAACTAACAGTTGAATATAGGAAAAATTGAAAATGAGTTGAGAAAAACAGCCATTTGTGCCAACAGTTTCACCTGTTACTTCTTCTAATTATGACAGCTGTTTGAAAGCAATATACCATTACATCTGCTGAACTGTTCTGGTGGTGGGGATATATATAGGACTTGTGGGTTCACCAAGAACCCGACGAACCCAGAGCCAATAACTGAGCAGCGTCTTGCAATGGCTTTTAATTATGTACCGGGTATATAGCAAATAATTTGGGAAAATATATGCAGGGAAAAATTGGTATGAAAGACACCTATGTATTTCTGAAATTGGAACAAAATATAGAATTTAGAAACAGTAGCTATTTGCACATATCTGAAATTGTGAGTACCCATACTAGCATGAGAATTATAGAACATTTTTCAAAGTGACTGCTTTTTTACACATTGTCTTTCATTTGGAAGGCAGAAATGCATTGAAAGTCCATAGGTAGTAACAGTTGCTCTACGATCCTGTGTTAGTCTAAGGCTCCCGATAAAAATGGTACCTCACTTGTGTGGGTAGGCCTAGTGCCCGCAACAGGAAACGGCTCAAAATGCAACGTGACAACTGACCCTTTTTTTAGCAAAGTGCCTAGCTGTAGATTTTGAACCCTAGCTCTGCCGGCACCTAGGGAAAGCTAGCAAACCTATACATTTTTTAAAACAAGACACCCAGGGGAATCCAGTATGGGGTGACTTGTCTGGCTCTCACCAGGTTCTGTTACCCAGAATCCTTTGCAAACCTCAAACTTTGTAAAAAAAAAACAAGTTTTCCTCACATTTTGGCAGTGGAAAGTTCTGGAATCTGCGTGGATCCACTAAATTCCACCCACCCCGCATCCCCCAAAGTCTTCTGCGAAAAATGGTGCCTCACTTGTGTGGGTAGGCCTAGTGCCCGCTGCAGGAAACGGACCAAAACACAACGTGGACACACCAAATTTTCACAGAGAAAACTGACACTTTTTTTGCAAAGTGCCTAGCTGTACATTAAATTACCAAACCCACGCATTTCTGACAACTAGACACCCGGGGGTATGGCTTCTGTGGATCCCCCAAAGTTTTCCTACCCAGTATCACCTGCAAACCTCAAATTTAGCAGAAATAAACACATTTTCCACATATTTGTGGGTGGAAGCACCGTGCCGACACAAATGTCCTACCCCACACCGTTCCCCTCAATCCCCCGAGTAAAATGATACCTCACTTGTGTGGGTGGGGCAAGGGCCTGTGACTGGGAGGATCCCAAAACATAGGGATTAAGGGTATAGCACCGAGGATTCTAAGCACTAAATTTATTTTAAAATACGTTTTTAGCCAATTCTGCATTGGATAACGACACAAGTAAGGTATCATTTTACTCGGAACACTAAGAACACTGTGGGGTAGGACATTTGAGGTATTATTTTCATCAGTAAACTTTGGGGAATGCGGAGTGGTTGGAAGTTTGTTGATCTGCGCGGATTACAGAACTTTGTATCACAGAAATGTGAGGAAAATGTGTTTTTTTCCCAAAGTTTGAGGTTTGTAAGGGATTCTGGGTAACAGAACCGAGTGAGAGCCACACAAGTCACCACATCCTGGATTCCCCTGGGTGTCTAGTTTTCAAAAATGTGTAGGTTTGCTATGTTTTCTTGGGTGCCACCTGCGCTAGGACCCATAATCCAGAGGTAGGCACATTCTGCAAAAAAGTCTGTGCCTAGTGGGTTTTCTGCCGCCCTAGGGAGGGGGGAAATCGGGGGCTATTGCCCCAATATGCCCCTAAGGGGGGCAGAAATATTGTGGCTATTTTGTTTGGGTGGGTAGGGACATTGGGATGCCCATTCTGGGCAGCGCCCACCCCTAAGTATAAAAAAAACAGCATAATCGCTGGCGCCTCGTAGGCTCTCTGCCCCTCTGGGGGTCAGATATGGGGCTACTGCCCCCATCTGCCTCCTGGGAGGCACAGAAAGGGAGTGGCATCTGTTTTGGGGGTAGGGGCATTGACATTCCCATTCTGGGCAGCACCCACACCTGAATTTTGAAAAACATTTATCCCTGGTTCCTAGTGGGCTTTCTGCATCCCCCCGACGGGGCAGATAAGGGGCTATCGCCCCCATCTTCCTTCCGGGGGGGCCGAACAGAAAGACTGTGGTAATTTTTTTAGGTTTGCACATTGTGGGCATCCCCCACCCCTACGTATAAAAAAACCGAATCCCTGTGGCCTAGTGGGCTTTCTGCCACCCCCCCGGGGGGTCAGATTAGGGGCTACTGCCCACATCTTCTCCTGGGGGCAAACAGACTGTGGCATTGTTTGGGGGGTGGGGGCTTTGGCATGCCCATTCTGGGCAGCCCCCATCCTAAACTTTGGAAAAATAAAAATCCCTGGTGCCTAGTGGACTTTCTGCCCCCCTGGGGGCAGTTAAGGGGCTATTGCCCCATCTGCCTCCCAGGCGGGGCAAAAAGACTGTAGCATTTTTTTGGGGAGGTGGGGATATTTGCATGCCCATTCTGGGCAGCCTCCACCCCTACGTATATACAAAACAAAAATCCGTCTGGCCTAGTGGGCTTTCTGCCCCCCGGGGGACAGATCAGGGGCTATTGCTGTCACGTATAGGCGTAGATAGTGATGGGGACATGTTAGATAAGAATGTATGCGAGTGTGTGTAATGTACTCCCTATTAGTCGCACTACATCTCCCAGAAAGCTGAGGGTCAATCCAGTGACTCATGACCCGGATGTATACATAGGCACCGCCCTTCTGTTGTCCGGTGCTTGCCAAGCGAGCACTTCGCAGTAACGTCTAACCAGCGTCCCGATTCTTCTCCTCGGAGGGTTCGTGTGATTCCTTCATCTCAGCAGACCTTGCGCCCGACGTGATCCGCACGCCGCGGGCGCTAAAGTAACTTTTCTTGCAAGCCATCGCCGAACGCGCTGACGCGCGCACCAGAGCCGGAAACTCTTCCTTCAGCCAACGCCGAACGCGCGGACACGCGCAGCAGAGCCGGTAGTTCTTCCCCGTACTCCGGTGTGTGGACTCGTTGTGCGCACTGAGAGTCGTTACCGGCGAACATGGAATAACGAGCGACCGTTCGTCGGCGAGCCGACTGAAAGGCTCGGATCCCGCCATCAATTTTTTTTTACATACAGAGCGGGCAGGACGCGCCTGCACCACGCAACAGCGGATTACTTCTCAGAGACACGTCTCCAGGCTTGACTCTCCGGACTAACTGGGACATCGTGCAGGAGCACTCTCCAGGCCACAACACAGCAGCTAAGTACTTTATGTTTTATACTTATTCCTAGGATGACTGTCTTGCTGAAGAAGGCACAGACAGGAACTTTATATCCCGGATAGGGGTCGCCTTCTATTCTTTATCGTGATCTGTTTGCCCTGAAGTCTCAGGGATAGTGAGCCTTGGTGGTGTGCAGCTAACTCGTAACGTGAGTGAACTCCTAGAAAATGCACATATATGTTTAGGCTGTGGGGTTTTAGGTTTAAACCTATAATAACTGATAAAACCCCACTGACAGAGAAATAGCCCTCACCAGTGAAAACATATAAACACTGAAAAAACACCTGCACAACCACAAACTAAATGCCATTCAAAGACAGGAAAATGAGCGTGAAAGAGTCATTTGTTTTCTTCCTGAAGCGGCCAATACAATATAACTTTGTTATACAAGCTAGCAGTAAGAAAGACTGGGCTAACATTACTCTGCTTGAGTTTTGTTGTTTAGTGATGCCTCTAAAATATTGGTTTTTGTTCCTTTTGTTTTTTTCAGTTTTGTGGTCTTTGGTCTAAAGATGCAGGGTTTAGAAGCATGTTTTAGGTCTTGTTTAATTATTTTATAAACTGTAGAGAATCAGGAAACATCAAAATCATATTTGATATTTTGGCTGCATTTGATTCTTTCACTGATAGGTAAAATGGCTGGTTTCATAAAAATCTTTCCTAATATGTGTCATCACATTTACCCACAGAGAATGGGTAAAAACCCTTAATACATCAGCCATGAGTTTCTAGCGGGTCAGTATTGATAGTAGGTGAATTGCCAACACCTCAGGCTTTAAACATTCAATGCAAGGTATAGTGACAAGTATATGTATAAAGAGTGCTATCACCAAGCATCTGGGATAGTGGTGAAAACATGGCACCAGACTTTTGGAAAACATAAATAGCGGTGTCTCTTTGAATGCTCTGCAAAAAAAGGTTCTTTCCAAGTTCAACAAAGATTGAAGTGATATTGTTTGTATTTGCAGTGATTCAGCTACGTATATGAAAAAGTTGGGTGATGACCTGTCAAAATTGACACCCGAGCTGAAGTGATTCCCGGAAGAAGATCCTTGCCACTTGTTAGATGGTATGCCGAAAGCATCTTTACAATCTTCAGAGTGATTGAGCGATGCTATTGACTTTTTAGTCCATTCTGGTGCACTATTTTCTTATGCACAGGAACTAAAACGCAAATATTTATAATTTTGTGCTTTGTGTGTGGCCTCAAAGAAAGAGTCATCCCAACTGTGTCCCTTAGCTGATGGTTCTCAGTCCAAGGGCCTATGAATGCTATATTATCCATGTGGTAACAGTTTACAGAATTTTTGCTGAGTGATGATGCCACAGGCAAGAAATGTGAGGATCTTTGGTCATTTTTGACCGCTTCAATAACTCTGAGGGCATAAGCGCCCAGCTCAATGCAAATGTTGCATAACCTGCCCTGAGAATCGCAATCTTCAAGTGCACCAGTATTGGCATGGAAAGCTATGTCAGTGGCCAGAGTTAGCAAATTGTGTACTGGCTGTTTTGGCGTTGCCCATCTCAAGTGCCAATGTTGAGAGGGCCTTTCACAGAAGTTTACAAGGGAAGGAAAGAGCGAGCGCACATGGCTAAAGACTCACTGAAGAAGTATTGTATGGTGTACTACAATAAGTTTAATTTGCAAAAATCTATTTGCACTTATACACTATACATAGACTGTCTATATACCATGTTCTATCAGCAGGAATAATAAAAGCAAAATGTTCCATAAACACCGGAAAAACACTTTTTCTGTTGTTTTAAGTGGCGCGAAAATGTGTAGCCACTGATAACAACTGTTTTTTTAAGGTATTGAGATCACTTGAAAACACTGAAAAAACCCCACCAGAATTTACCGAAAATAGAAACTGAAAACAGGAAAGCCTATATATGTTCCATTGCCACTGACTGCTGTGTAAGCATTCTTGTGTGTTGTGATTCTTTCTCACTACAGGGAACACGGGGCTAGATAGCTGGGATCCCCGAAGTCATCTGAAGTTCTCGCCAACTTACCTACCCCCAGAGCGTGATTTCGCAGCTGCACCTTTTTCTTCTTTCTTTTATCCCTTTTTTTCCCTTTCCCAGGTTGTGGAGTCGTCCCTTGAGTGATATTCATACCTTCGGGGGCTTCTCCGTGGTGGGGACGGGGTCAACTGGCATCATCCATCGCTCCTGCTGCATCTGGCATGGCAGGTTAGTGGGTTACAAGTCTGACAGATTGGCAAGCCCACGATCAATTGCAGCCTGAGCGATGGATACCTCCACGATCCTTATGTCAGTACTAGAAACCTTGACCGCCTTACGTATCGAGGTAGACACCTTCAGAGGAGAGAATCTAGAGTTAAGGAATGAGATGGGCTCTATGAGACGGGAGGTAGCTGGGTTGTCTAGAGAAAACCCTACGGGGGTAGGGGGAACGGCTCCTACATAAGAGACTGGACTTTACCGCCCCCTGTGACAGACTGTTCTTAGGGCCCTAGACCCATGAATCAAGCCCAAGGTGGGGGTACGATGGGCGCTGGAACCCCCTCAGTGCATCTGATACAGCCGCTGCATCTGCCTCTGGCACCTCCTGAACGATTCTTTGGGGATCCTAAGAAATTTGGCATATTTCTAAGTCAGTGCAGGCTGCATTTCATGTGCAAACCCGCAGTGATTCCCACCGACCAGGCTAAGACGGCCTATATCATGTCCTACTTGGGGGGTAACGCTGCTAGCTGGTCCCTTCCACTGATAGAAAGGGATGATCCGGTGTTGTACAATTTTCCAGACTTCTGCGATGAGATGCGCAAGCTGTTTGACCGAAAGGCGCACCATCTGTCTTTGGATCGAGAAATACTCACCCTTAAACAGGGAACCCAAGACCTACTCAGCTATATCACCAATTTTAACCGGCTCCTTGTTGAAAACAATTGGCCGGTGGAGAAACGATCCTCCATGTTTTACCAAGGGCTTAAGGGAGAGCTGAAGGATGTGCTAGCACAAGTAGTACATATGCCAGACTCATGTGAGGAACTGATCGACCTCACGGTACAGTTAGATCACAGGCTTCAAGAGAGGAAAGGAGACAGGTATCGTACGGAAGCAAGGATCTACCTGCCACGACCTAAGCCTGTTGCGGAAGAACAGTCCCCCGCCACCGATGGATCCGAACCCATGCAGGTCAGTGGAGTACGAGGTCCCTTAAGCCCGGAGGAAAGAGACCAAAGAAGAAAACAGAGGTTTTGTCTGTACTGTGGTAAACCAG
Source organism: Triturus cristatus (assembly GCF_964204655.1). Taxonomy (NCBI): domain Eukaryota; kingdom Metazoa; phylum Chordata; class Amphibia; order Caudata; family Salamandridae; genus Triturus; species Triturus cristatus. Next base: position 907,599,272 of record NC_140593.1, on the reverse strand, counting down.
GACATTTTATCAAGGAATGTAAGACTCGCTCTCGCCTCATCAGGAGGACTATTCCTGTAGGTCAGAACCTCACAGTGGTAGAGTACGCTGCAGGGGACTCGGGAAACTGACGCTCTCAAACAAGACCGAGACCCCTTGTTTGAGGCCCCATGAGGAAGAGGTCTCTCCTGCTGTGGCTAACACAGTCCAATATATGGTGGCCCACTTGAACCTATGTGTTACCCTGGAATTGCCGACAGGAAAACACATTGTGGTCCATGCCCTGTTGGATTCCGGAGCCACAGGCAATTTCATCGACCAACAGTACACCCAAGAAATAGGCGTTCCTTGTATAAAGAAGGTACACCCCGAACCAGTGAAGGCAGTGGATGGGTCAGCATTAACATCTGGATTGATACGCTTCCATACACAACAGGTCCTGATGCAAGTATGGGAGCATCATTTTGAATACATCCAATTCGATTTGATTGACGCTCCCCACTTCAAACTGATTCTGGGGATGCCCTGGCTTACGTACCATGATCCCTTGGTGCAATGGGCGGCACGCTCAGTCTCCATTAACTCCGCGTTTCGCAGGGAGCACTGCACTAAAGAAAAGGTTAGAATCTCGGAAGGCGGCTTAAGGGCTTGCATAGACTACAGAGCCATCAATAGAGTGACCATAAAAAATAGATACCCCTTACCCTTGATACCAGTCTTATTGGACCAACTGAAAGGAGCCAAAATCTTCACTAAACTGGACTTGAGAGGAGCCTACCATCTGGTGGGGTGCGAAGGGGAGACGAATGGAAGACCGCCTTCAGGACGAAGTTTGGGCTCTATGAATATCAGGTCATGCTCTTCGGGCTCTGGAACGCACCTGCCGCCTTCCAGTATTTTATGGATGAGGTATTACGAGGCCTGTTGGATGTCGCGTGTATTGTCTACATCGACGATATCCTTGTTTACTCCTCTTCAAGGGAAGAACACGTGCGTCATGTGGCGGAGGTACTGGAAAGACTGCAGCGGTACGCCTTGTATGCTAAACTGGAAACTTTCTTTTTCATGCCACCGAAGTCGAAGTCCTAGGATACATCATAGGACCCAATGGGTATGTATGGATAGCAAAAAGACTCAAGCCATCATGCAGTGGGAATCCCCCACCACCGTTAAGGCACTTCAGAGCTTCCTAGGGTACGCAAATTTCTACCGGAGATTCCTCAAGGAATTCTCCCGTATCATCCAACCCTTGACGCATCTGCTACGGAAGGGCGCCAAGTTCCTTTGGACAGACGCAGCAGAACAAGCCTTCCAGAGCCACAAACACTGTTTCACCCAAGCCCCTGTTTTGAGACACCCAGATACCACTCTTCCTTTTGTGGTGGAGACGGATGCCTCCCATTATGCCATAGGAGGCATACTCTCCCAACGACATCCTCGCACGGGACAACTCCATCCAGTGGCCTTTTATTCCAAGAAGCTCACATCTTGTGAGGTGAACTATAGTATCACGGACAAGGAGCTGCTGGCTATAAAAAGAGCCTGCGAAGAGTGGAGACACTATCTGTTAGGAGCCAAGCACACCATGGAGATCTTCACGGACCACCGGAACCTGCTATTCCTGAAAACAGCCAGAGCCTTGATGCCTAGACAACTTCGCTGGTCATTGTTCTTTTCAGACTTCAATTTCGTAATCAAATATCGACTCGGACCACAGAACGGTAAGGCTGATGCCTTATCGCGGCAGTCTCCCATACCTGATCCTCATCAAGTACTACAGGAAGAACCACCTGTGATACTACACAATGCTTCTTTCCCTGACATGATCCTGGCTTCAACGACCAATCGAGACTTTCTGGATCGGGTAAAGAATCAACTTGAAGTACTCAACGTCCAGGCATGGATCGACGAAGTACCTGAGAGACGGACAGCCCTTAACGGAATGCTGTACCATGACAACAAACTGTATGTGCCGGATGGGCCTTTACAACAACAAGCTATGCAATGGATACACGACTCGACATTGGGGGGACACCTTGGTATACAGAAAACTGTGCAAGCGATGAAAAGGCATTTTTGGTGGGCGACCTTACCTGCCGACACCGCTACGTATGTGTCCGAATGTGCCGTCTGTGCTCAAGGGAAAGCACAACATAAAAGACCCAGCGGGTTGCTGAGGCCCATTCCCATACCTCCAACACCCTGGCATACACTGTCCATGGACTTTATAGTGGACATGCCACCGAGCATGGGTCATACCACCATATTAGTCGTGGTAGATCATTTGACTAAGATGGGTCACTTTATCGCTCTCACCAAACTACCCTCGGCAGCGGAATTGGCCCAGGTGTTTCTGCAACATATAGTGCGTTCCCACGGCATACGAGCAGTACTCATCACAGATAGAGGAACCCAGTTTACTTCACGATTCTGGAAAGCCTTCTGTGACTCCCTGAAAATGGACGCTCACCTGTCAACGAGTTACCATCCGCAGACGGATGGCAAAACAGAGAGACTGAATCAAACGCTGGAACAGTACCTCAGGTGTTTTACCCTACAACACGAGGAGAAATGGAGTACTCTTCTCTGGACCGCAGAATTCGCATACAACAATGCCGACCATTCCTCCTTAGGGTGTTCACCGTTCTTTTGTTTAACAGGCCACCACCCGAACATGTTACTCTTCGAGTGGCCTGCATACTCAAAACACCCTACTATTCAGGACCATCATGCACACCTCCGCAGGGTCTTGCACATCGCTAAGACACAGTTAGGCGAAGCCCAGACTCGTGACAAAACCAATGCAGATAAAAAACGTTCCACAGAACCTTCGTACGGAGTGGGGGATAGAGTATGGCTAGCTACTAAGCATTTAAAACTTAAGGGTAGTAACCGGCTGACACCTAGATACATGGGACCGTATTCTGTGGACAAGATAATCAATCCAGTAGCCATGAGATTAAAGCTCCCCCCTTCCTGCCACATACATCTGGTCTTCCATGTTTCTCTGTTACGACCCTGCCTTCCCCAGACCAGAATACCTCCCCGGCCTCGACCGCTAGAGATCGATGGGGATGAAGAATACGAAGTAAGGCGTATTCTCAATTCCAAGCTTGTGCGAGGGAGGGTCTATTATCTCATTGACTGGAAAGGGTACGGTCCGGAGGACCGCTCCTGGGAACCCAAAAGAAGCCTGCATTACCCAGAAATTCTAAGACGTTTCCATGCACGCTTCCCGTCCAAACCTGGTGGACCGTCGGGTCGCCGGTCATTGAGAGGGGGTACTGTCACGTATAGGCGTGGATAGTGGTGGGGGACACGTTAGATAAGAATGTATGCGAGTGTGTGTAATGTACTCCCTATTAGTCGCACTACATCTCCCAGAAAGCTGAGGGTCAATCCAGTGACTCATGACCCCGATGCATACATAAGCACCGCCCTTCTGTTGTCCGGTGCTTGCCAATCGAGCACTTCGCAGTAACGTCTAACCTGCGTCCCGATTCTTCTCCTCGGAGGGTTCATGTGATTCCTTCATCTCAGCAGACCTTGCGCTCAACATGATCCGCACGCTGCGGGCGCTAAAGTAACTTTTCTTGCAAGCCATCGCCAAACGCGCTAACGCGCGCACCAGAGCCGGAAATTCTTCCTGCAGCCAACGCCGAACTCGCGGATGCGCGCAGCAGAGCCAGTAGTTCTTCCCCGTACTCCGGGGTGTGGACTCGTTGTGCGCACTGAGAGTCATTACCGGCGAACATGGAATAACGAGCGACCGCTCGTCGGCAAGCCGACTGAAAGGCTCGGATCCCGCCATCACTTTTTTTTTACATACAGAGCGGGCAGGACGCGCCTGCACCACGCAACAGCGGATTACTTCTCGGAGACACGTCTCCAGGCTTGTCTCTCCGGACTAACTGGGACATCGTGCAGGAGCACTCTCCAGGCCACAACACAGCAGCTAAGTACTCTATGTTTTATACTTATTTCTAGGATGACTGTCTTGCTGAAGAAGGCACAGACAGGAACTTTATATCCCGGATAGGGGTCGCCTTCTATTCTTTATCGTAATCTGTTTGCCCTGAAGTCTCAGGGATAGTGAGCCTTGGTGGTGTGCAGCTAACTCGTAATGTGAGTGAACTCCCAGAAAATGCACATATATGTTCCATTGCCACTGACTGCTGTGTAAGCATTCTTGTGTGTTGTGCTTCTTTCTCACTACAGGGAACACGGGGCTAGATAGCTGGGATCCCCAAAGTCATCTGAAGTTCTCGCCAACTTACCTACCCCCAGAGCGTGATTTCGCAGCTGCACCTTTTTCTTCTTTCTTTTATCCTTTTTTTTCCCTTTCCCCGGTTGTGGAGTCATCCCTTGAGTGATATTCATACCTTCGGGGGCTTCTCCGTGGTGGGGACGGGGTCAACTGGCATCATCCATCGCTCCTGCTGCATCTGGCATGGCAGGTTAGTGGATTACAAGTCCGCAGACTGACATTGCCCCATCTGCATTCTGGGAGGGACATAACATTTTATTCCTTCTTTTAGCTTTGGCATGCCCATTCTGGGCAGCCGTCACCCTTAGCCTATAAAAAATCATTGGCGTTTAGGGTGCTTTCGCAGAAAGGCTGTCTGGCAAAATTAAATGGGGGAGAGCAAAGGCCCTTGCTCAAGGGACAGCTCCCAGCTCCCTGGTGGCTAGTGGGTGGATCCCTGCCTGATGCGATCCCCAAGCAGGGAAGGGTACCATTGGAAAGGGGAGATTCTCCCCTTTCCAACGATACCTGTCCCAAGTGTTTCGGTGCTCGGGGGCTGTTTCAGTTTCGTTTTCAATGTAATGACGACCTACGTCATTAGATTGAAAATGAGTAAAGGGCCTTGGGAGGTTGGGGACGCTTTTCCCCACCTCCTGAGGCCCCAAATAATGGAAATCCCTCTTCTGTTTGCAGCAGAGGGATTTCGTGCCCCTGTCCTCATGACAGAATGGTTCCGTCATGAGCACAGAAGCACTGGTGCTCATGACGAAACCCTTCCATCATGAGCACCGAAGGGGTTAACATAAAAAGCATACTGGGGAGAAAGAAAAGAAATGCTGAGCCATTAAAGAAGAGGGTAATGGAATTGCGGTTCAGCATCTGTGGGGTTACCGCAGGCACTGCTGTTTACTAAAAAGAGCTCTAGTGAAAGCAAAGGTTGCACTTAGAAAGGGGACAACATTGATTCTGTTAATAGGTTTCCAGGTTGTGATCATTATATTGTAGTCCCTTAAACTGATTGATCTCTGTTTAGTTATGTTGTTTACTTCTTAGCAATGAAAAAGAAAAAGATCATAGATGGAAACGTTGGAAATCAACAAAATAAAATGGCATCTACAATTGAGAGTAGTTGGCCCTTTAATCCTAAAGTAGGATGATGTCCATCCTATAAAAAATATAAAAATATGTATTTAAGTTACTGTTTTATTTCTACTCAGGTGCTTATATACATGGTGCTTGCGCCCATTTTTAGTTAACTAGAGTGGCAAGTGGTTGCCAAGATTGCGACCGGAGCAGTCGCAGCTTAGTGAGCTCCGGAGCCACCCGTCCAAATAATCCTTAACTATCCTGCCCACTCGAGCCTGAACAACGAATAAAACAACAGCCAGCATCGCCGAGACAGCCGGTAGTAAGCAGCGGGGAGCGGAGGGGACCCGCGAAGCTCAAGGGACGGATCGGCAATGCCGGGCCTACACTGCTGCTGAACAGATTTAGGGGTGAGGCCTTCAGGGGGATCGAGGTGGCGGCTGCACCGGTGACCGGAGTCCTACCTGAGGCGAAGTACTGATGCCAGAAGCTGCGGGACTCATAGGAGACCTCCCCTGGCACAGGTATTTGTGCGGTTAGAAGTGGGGGCGCCGGGGGGCCTGGGGACCTGGGCTGTTGGATGGGCCTGGGGAGCACACTGAGACCCAGGCATGCCCCCTCCGGTGCTGATGTGAGCCGGACGTCGGTGGCCCACGGAGAGTGCAGGAAAGGGCCAAACCGGGCCTCATACTTGGAGAGGGGGCCTCCTGGTCAAGAATCCAGTGCCGGACGGGCCCGGGGAGCAGGCTGAGGCTCTGAGAAGACTGCCCGAGCACGCCCCGGTTCGGCGCTGATGTTAGGCAGACATAGGAGGCCGGCGGATAGTGCAGGAAGGGGCAGAGGCGAGCCTTGCATGCAGAGTGACAGCCTCCTAGCTGAGAAGCCTGTGACACATACCAGTTGTGTTGGCGGAGCGGACGTGGCCCGGGGAGCAGCACCCCAGAGAGTGCTGCAAACCTTATGCATGAGACCCTTTGAACGGAGGGCAGTACTTGGACATACAGCCCCTGGCGGGGGCCCGAGATGAGGTGCCCAGCACAGTGTGGATGTGAGGCTGCAATGGGGGGACCGGGTGGCAGAGAAGTGGTTGTTTGAGCTGCTGCCGGGGGCTGGGCTTCACCCCAGGTGTGGCCCTGGCTGGGTGAAGCTACTGGGGCTAGTAAAGGTCCCAAGGAGCGAACAACACCAATCCCCCTAACGGAAGCACAGGGAGGACCATGTTGGGGCCACCCATCCCCCACACTGGTTTCAAATCTAAGATAATAGAATAAGAATACGTGAGGGGGTAGAAGTGGTTGTATCGGGGGTCCTGCTCCTGCTCTCTCTGCGGCCAAAACGGAACATGCTGAAGCCTCATTACACACGCAATTAAATACATTGTCATTTTAAAAAGAGACAGAGCACAAACACAGAGGCGCCTCACAGCGAAGACGATTCAAGGGCCCTGTAGACCCACCCCCACTGGGGAGAGCCGCGGAACATAAACTAGATTCCGGCATGACCACGAGGGGCAAACCTGCAGTGTAGTCCCTAACGATAGGATACTGTTTTGCGAACATGGGCAAGGACAGGCCCCAAAGAACTGCACAGCAGATAAAAATGGACTATTGTACCGTGCAGGGAGTCCTCCCACAGTCAGAACTGCTGTGAATGGAATCGGCGGGGGATGGGTCTACTGTGCCAAAACCTACTGGTACTCAGATACTTGCAGCTATTGAAGCATCTAGCGCAACAGTCCAGGCGAAAATAGATGCGGTCTCACTGGATGTTGGACTGCTGCGGAACAAACAGTCAGCGAGCTTCAGACGTAAATCACCACATTAAAAACAACGGTGACAGAGCTCACACACAAGACGATGGCCTTTGAACGCCAGGCGGAGGAGGTAGAAGGGCGCTCCTGCAGATGTAATCTGCATTTTGTTGGATTTCCTGAGGGTGTTGAGTGGAAAGAGCCAGAACTCTTTCTAGAAAAGTGGATTAAGGAGGTATACCCCGCAGCAACTCTCTCCCCCATCTTTATAGTTGAGAGGGCACACAGGCCGCTTGTGGCGCAACCACCGCCAGGAGCGCCGCCTAGGACGCTAATAGCAAAGATCTTAAACTACAGGGACCGAGATTTTATCCTCAAAGCCGCGAGACGAGATGTGAACCAAGTCCTCGGAAATCAAAAAATCTGTATATTCCCAGATTACACGCCTAGTTCAGCAGCAGAGAGCATCTTTTATTGAGGTCAAACAAAAGCTGTGAGCTATGAACTTACAATACATGCTCCTTTATCCAGCAAAGCTTAAGGTACTTCATTCTGATAGAGCGCACTTCTTTACGACGCGAGAGGCGTTCTGGGACTGGCTGGAGATCCATGGAGGACAGAGGTCGCAGCCCAGGGGGAGGGAGGAGAGGATACCCCGATCAGTTCCAAAGAGGGCAGGAGCAACGCCCAACACCGGTGGCCCAGGCGGTCCTCGCGATTGACCCAAAGAGTGGTGGTCAGAAGGGATGGCTCCCTGGGCCTGGAGCAATCTGATACTGGAGAAGAGGGCAGGAAGTCTCCTAGACTCAATCAAGCGACGCAACAGATGGAACGGGAGACTGCCAGAGCGCTGGTGGAGGTGGTGACGGCCACGGGCTCTGAGACAAGTACAGGAGATATCGTTGATGACACACCTCAACAGGGGGGCTCCCGAGGCATTGAAAGACCAAGTTGACAAAAACAGGAGAATAGAACCAAATGGTTGACTCCATGAGGCCTATAACTCGGTGTTAGACCTGTCAGCCCTTTGGGTGGTCCCTCCTCATCATTATTTATTTTGTCCCACTTTTGCCTCAAACCCTGTTTGAATTTTTTCCTTTTTGGGAACCACCAGACTTTTTGGTGTTGCTGCAGATTCAGGGAGCCATTTTAGCTACCCCTGAAACTTCTGTCTGAGGGCCTGGAGCACAAGATGGTGGCCACCTGTGACATCACCAGCATCCACTGGAACCTACCAGCACCTTCCAGAACATTCCAGGAGGTTCCAGAACTCTGTGACAGTTGGAAACCGTTTAGAATGTTGGGAGGATAAGAGAGGCAGTTGGCAGTTGAAGCTGGCAGTTGGCACCTGACTGGTGAAGAGAGAGGAGCACAACAGTGAAGGAGGAAGGAGTGAAGCAGCAGGGGTGGAAACTTGTGCCTGGAGTGGGGTCCATAAACCCACCCTTGATACTTGTCCCTACTGATGGATCCCAGCCTATAGCCCTGTGTGGGAAGAAGACAGAAGAAACTTATCCTAAGGACCTGGACAGCAGGAACAGGCCTTAGAACCAAGAAAACAGCAAGATTCTGACCTGAGAACTGGTTTCCCTGGAGTCCGGCGTCGAGTAGCCTGAAGACCTGGAGCCCGAGGTGGAGAAGCGGCGCTGACTGAAGTAGCAGACGTCGTACCCGGAGCCGCCTGAGGTCGTGAGAGGGCGCCGACAGAGGTCGTGAGGAATACCAGAGGTCGAGGAGGAAGTGAACCGAGGTCGAGCGAGCGGCGTCATCGGAGGAGTGAAGTCCGCCCTCCGGAGTCGTCGGAGACCGAGGTAGAGGAGCACCGGAGGTCGGGAGTGAGGATCGCACTCCGGAGTCGCCCGGAGCCTGTGAGGAGGAGCACCGGAGGTCGGGGGTGAGGATCGCACCCCGGAGTCGCCGGAAGTCGACATCGAGGCCAGGCCGGCCGACGTCATCGGAGCCGAGAACGCCCTCGGACCGGAGCCGCCCGAAGTCGACATCGTGAAGAGACTGCCCGACGCCGTCGAATCGGAGGTCGAGATCGAACCGAGGCCACCGACATCGGACCGGAACCGCCTACCGGCGTCGTCAAAGAACTGACATTGTGCCGAGGCCGCCGAGACCGAACCGGAACCGCCTCACGGCGTCGACACGACTCCAGCGGCGTCGGAACATCAGAAAAAGGGCAGTAAGTGGAGTAGAGGGCGCCTAAGGCCCTGTGGAGACCTGAGAGACTGCTCTAAGGGGCTAGGGAGGTGCTGAAACCAACCTGACTGTGCAAGGGGTGAACTGGGACTAACCTAGAGAGGTTGTGTGGAGAGAGAAAGCCAGAGCACTGGTATTCCCCCCTTTGATCTACCTCAGCTTAGGCCTCAGCCTTGTCCCAGCCAGGGAGTAGCCCCCCTCAAGCCTTCCACAACCCTACAAGCTGTGCCTGGGCCAAATCTGCCCTTAAGAATTGAAGTGTCATCTGATTACATGAGTGTTGCTGTATACTTTTAATTATTTATTGGGGGTACTGTATTTATTGAATTTTTACCTATTTATTGCTGCACTATATTTATAGGTCCACAGGACTTGATGGTGTACAATATTTATTGGTACAGTATTTATTGCCTCAAAGTATTTAATTGTCTGGATATATTGCACTTGTATTTATGCCCTGTTATTTATGATCACCCCTATTTATTTCATCAAACAGCCAGTATTTATTTGACCTGCACTATTTAAATTTGTATATTGTGATTGTCTTATTTATTTTTCCAATCAGCAACTAAGAGAAAAAGATAAAGAAGAATATTTTCATAATTTTTACGGTGTAGAGTCGTTTTTGGAACGGATGCACGCATGGTTCTTGTATGGGTATATTGTATGCTTAGCACTGCGCCTGTTTCCTGACCACTCGAGCCAAGCTACCACAGTGTGTCCGGAAGACCACCACCACCCCTTCTAGTGTGGGAGTGGTTTTCCAACATAAATTGGTGTTCAGTGGTGGGATAGAGCTGTGCCTACATATACTCAACAATAACTGTGGGTAGTCCATAGGCCTACACCGGGAGTTTTCTCACAGCGGCCTTCCTAATTGTGGGTTTTTGTTTTTTCCAAATTTACTCTGGTGGTGGGAGGAGGTATTATTAAAGGTACCCCCCTGCATTGTTACTGCACAAAACCTGTCCTCTAACCTGAGTGGGCAAGATGGAGTTTGTACTAGAGAATCTAGAAACGTACACTGTGGCCCAACTCAGGGAGTTTTGCCAGCGGGAGGGGGTGTACTGTCCCCCAGGAGCAAAGAAGGGTGCACTCCAAACCAGCTTAAGGGCTTGGGGGGAGGCACGCCGAGAAAGCAAGGCTGAGGAGGAAGACAGGGATGGAGAGCCTGACCCCGAGGGGGCTGAGATGTACCAACCTGAGGTGGGGAACCTGTCAGCAGGGCCCAGGACACTTTCTAGGAAGGGCAGCACTGTCTCTAGCGGGGGCTTATCCAGCGTGGAGTTAGCAGATCGGAGAGAGAAAAGACAGCTCACATGGGATTTAGCAAAGCTGGAGAAGGAGAAGGAGGAACAGAGGTTGGCTCATGAGACGGAGAAAGAGAGGATGGCTCATGAGATAAGACTGAAAGAGATAGAGCTTCAGATCCTAAGAATTGGAGCACCAACTGTTCCTAATGGTGGCAGCCAAATCCAAGAGTCCACCAGGGAACCCAAACCTTACCTGCCAAAGGACATAGTAGCTAGCTATGGGGCGGGTGACGACATCGCCAAGTGGCTAGCAGCCTATGAGGTCTCGTTGAGGGCCCATGGGGTTCCAGTGAAGTACTGGGGAGGGGGATTGTATAAGTACATGCCTCCAGCTGGTAGGGATGCTTTATTGGCCCTCGAAGAGGATGAGCAGACCCACTACCCCACCATGAAACTGGCGCTCATCAGAAAGTTTGGACTAACACCTGAAAAGTACAGACAGAAGTTCAGGGGTAGTCACAAGCTGGGCACACAGAATTGGGTGGACTTCCTGGACTATGCAAAGAAGGCACTGGAAGGTTGGATTCAGGGCAGTGAAGTAAGGAACTACGAGGAGCTGTTTGACCTAGTACTGAAGGAACACCTACTCGAGAAATGTTTCCCTGAACTGCGACAACACCTGGTGGATAGCAAGCTGACCAGTCCCCGGAAGCTTGCTGAGGAGGCGGACATTTGGGCTAGTACCCGGGTGTCCACAAGGGGGACTGGAGGGGATACTCAAAAGGCCGGACAGGGCGCCCCCCAGAAGAAAGAGGGAGGGGAAAAGAAAAAGGAGTTCTCCAAAGGCCCCCAAAATAACTTCCAAGGGAAGGGAACAGGATTCACCTCTAAGGCTAACCCACCCAGAAACCCTAATCCTGGCCAGAGTCAGCAGCCAAGGGTTGTCCATTGCTACGAGTGCGGTGGCGTTGGACACTATAAAGGAGATCCGAAGTGTCAGAAACGATCACCCCCTCCCACTGGAGGAAAGCCCCCCGGAGTAGCTAGTGTAGTGCTCGGGGAGGAGATGCCCTTAACTAAGGGAAGGGAGTGGGCGGGTGTCACTTTAGTGTCCCTGGGAGAACGGGAGATGGTTCCTAAGATCCAGGTGCCCGCAAATACCGCAAAGTATGGGCAGTGGATCACCATCAACGGCCAAAGAGGGGAGGCTCTGAGAGACACAGGAGCCAGTATGACTATGGTGCGTAGCCAGCTGGTGTCTCCAGAGCAGGTAATTCCCGATGTACTCCACCCAGCCGCGATGGCTGACGGCAGAACAGGTCACTATCCCGTGGCCGAGGTTCCCTTTGAATGGGGGGGGGTTGCAGGTTCACTTCGAGTTGCCGTAAGCCCTGCCGTGCCAGTCGATTGTCTGCTGGGCAATGACATGGAGCACAACGCTTGGAAGGAGGTGGAATACCGGACTCACACCGAGATGCTGGGTACACCTGACTGGGCCTGTGTTAGCACAAGGTCCGAGACTACCCGAAGAGGGAGTTCATTCCGGCTGGAGCCTGGAACAAAGGCCCAGCCAGCTGCCAGTCAAGGGAAGAACCGAGGACAGGAGGAGCCTGCCTCGGCGTCTCCACCCCGTAGGACGGATAGGCCACCGGAGGTGGTGGGCCAGGAGTCTGCGGAGGGGGACGTTACCAACCTGGAGGACTTACCCATCCCGGCCGAGTGGCACGTGGAGGGAGGCCCGTCCAGGGAGGAATTCTGCCAGGGCCAGAGGGAGTGCCCTACCCTTGAGGGGCTGAGGCGACAGGCCGAAGCCCAGGCAGCAGGGAACGTTGAAGGGAACTACAGTGTTTACTGGGAGGATGGCCTCCTCTACAGTGAACCCAAGGCACCCCTACATGGATCGTCACGAGCCTTGGTAGTTCCTCAACGTTATCGAGCCTTCCTTTTGGAGTTGGCTCACGAGATACCATTGGCAGGACACCTGGGGCAAGACAAGACCTTCGCCCGTCTTGTCCCACACTTTTATTGGCCTCAGATGAAAGTGTCGTCCGATACCTACTGCCGGACATGTGTGTCTTGCCAAGCCAGTGGGAAAACAGGGGTGAAGCTGAAAGCTCCCCTGGAACCACTTCCTGTCGTTAGCACCCCCTTTGAAAGGGTGGGCATCGACATTGTGGGTCCATTAGATCCACCAACTACAGCTGGTCACAGGTTTATCCTGGTTCTGGTGGATCATGCCACACGGTACCCAGAGGCAATACCTCTGAGGACCATAACAGCATCTGTTGTGGCTAGGGCCCTGATGGGAATCTTTACCCGAGTGGGTTTTCCCAAGGAAGTTGTGTCCGACAGGGGGACCAACTTCATGTCAGCATATATGCGGGCAATGTGGAAGGAGTGTGGAGTGACCTACCGGTTCACAACTCCTTACCACCCCCAGACCAATGGTCTGGTGGAAAGGTTTAACAAAACCTTAAAAGGCATGATCAGAAGTCTGCCTGAAAGCCTGCGGAGGAAATGGGACGTCCTCCTACCCTGTTTACTTTTTTCCTACAGGGAAGTGCCACAGAAGGGAGTGGGCTTCAGCCCCTTCGAGCTTCTGTATGGGCACCCTGTACGTGGACCTCTCAACCTGGTGAGAGACGGATGGGAAAGAACTCCCAGAAAGCTTCCGCAGGATGTGGTGAGCTACATGCTGGCCTTCCGGAGCCAAATGGCTAAGTTGTGGAAGCAAGCTTCTGACAACTTGGAAGCCAGCCAAGCAGTGATGAAGGCGTGGTATGACCACAATGCTCACCCGGTGGAGTTGGAGCCTGGCCAGAAGGTGTGGGTGATCGAACCAGGAGAGCTTAGTGCCCTCCAGGATCGCTGGTCAGGACCCTTTGAGGTGTTGGAGAAAAAGGGTAAGGCTACCTACTTGGTGGACCTGAAGACCCCTCGTCAGCCCCTGCGGGTGCTGCATGCCAACCGCCTCAAACCCCACCATGAGAGGCCCGAAGTCATCTTGATGATGGTGACTGACGGAGGAGAGGACGTGGAAAGCGAGCCTCTCCCTGATCTGTTTGCGTCTCAAGAGAAGGATGGGTCGGTGGAGGGAGTGATTCTCTCCCCATCTCTAACTCCTGAACAGCAGGAGGACTGTCGCCAGGTCCTGGGGCAGTACTCTTCGTTGTTCTCCCTTGTCCCGGGTAGGACTCACCTGTGCGTCCATGACGTGGACACAGGAGACAGCCCACCTGTGAAGTCCAAGATCTACCGGATGTCAGACAAGGTGAAGGCCAGCATTCATAGTGAAGTCACTAAGATGCTGGAGCTAGGAGTGATTGAACCTTCTAGCAGCCCCTGGTCCAGTCCGGTGGTGTTAGTACCGAAAGCTGCACCACCGGGTGCCCAACCAGAACTGAGGTTCTGTGTGGACTACCGGGGACTGAATTCAGTGACAAAGACTGATGCGCATCCGATCCCTAGGGCGGATGAATTAATTGACCGGCTGGGAGCTGCCCAATATCTAAGTACCTTTGACCTTACTTCGGGGTACTGGCAGATCTCTTTGACTGATGGAGCAAGGGAAAGGTCAGCCTTCTCCACGCCCAATGGCCACTACCAGTTCTGTGTGATGCCCTTTGGGCTCAAGAACGCACCTGCCACGTTTCAGCGCCTGGTAAACCAGATCCTCACCGGGATGGAGAGTTTCTCTGCTGCTTATCTGGATGACATAGCCGTCTTCAGTAACAGCTGGGAGGATCACTTGCGTCACCTGCAAGCTGTTCTCCAGGCCCTGAGACAAGCTGGATTGACGATCAAGGCCAGCAAGTGCCAGATCGGGCAGGGGTCGGTAGTGTACCTTGGACACTTGGTGGGTAGGGGAATGGTGCAACCCCTCCAGGCGAAGATCGAGGCCATCATGGCCTGGGAACCCCCCAAGACACAGACTGAGGTCCGAGCATTTTTGGGCCTCACGGGATACTACCGCCGCTTCGTGAAGGGGTACGGTACCATCGTAGCCCCCCTCACGGAGCTCACGTCCAAGAAACAACCTCGACGGGTAGTCTGGACGGAGGCTTGTCAGCAAGCCTTTGAGAAATTGAAGAAAGCCATGTGCGAGGCCCCGGTCTTAAGGGCCCCAGACTTTTCCAAGAAGTTCATTGTCCAGACAGATGCATCAGAACATGGCATTGGGGCAGTGTTATCGCAACTCAACGAAGAGGGTCTGGATCAACCCGTGGTCTTCCTATCCAGGAGACTACTTCCCAGGGAACAGAAGTGGAGTGCAATAGAGCGTGAAGCCTTTGCAGTGGTATGGGCTCTGAAGAAGTTGCGGCCATACCTGTTTGGCTCGCACTTCCTTGTTCAGACCGACCACAGACCCCTTCGTTGGCTGATGCAAATGAAGGGGGAGAATCCCAAGTTGTTGAGGTGGTCTATTTCCCTACAGGGGATGGACTTCCAGGTGGAACATCGGCCTGGAGTGGACCACGCCAATGCAGACGGTCTCTCAAGGTATTTCCGCCTTAGTGATGAGAACTCCCAAGGGGTTGGGTAGCTCTCCCCACTTTCAGCTGGGGGGGACGCGTGTTAGACCTGTCAGCCCTTTGGGTGGTCCCTCCTCATCATTATTTATTTTGTCCCACTTTTGCCTCAAACCCTGTTTGAATTTTTTCCTTTTTGGGAACCACCAGACTTTTTAGTGTTGCTGCAGATTCAGGGAGCCATTTTAGCTACCCCTGAAACTTCTGTCTGAGGGCCTGGAGCACAAGATGGTGGCCACCTGTGACATCACCAGCATCCACTGGAACCTACCAGCACCTTCCAGAACATTCCAGGAGGTTCCAGAACTCTGTGACAGTTGGAAACCGTTTAGAATGTTGGGAGGATAAGAGAGGCAGTTGGCAGTTGAAGCTGGCAGTTGGCACCTGACTGGTGAAGAGAGAGGAGCACAACAGTGAAGGAGGAAGGAGTGAAGCAGCAGGGGTGGAAACTTGTGCCTGGAGTGGGGTCCATAAACCCACCCTTGATACTTGTCCCTACTGATGGATCCCAGCCTATAGCCCTGTGTGGGAAGAAGACAGAAGAAACTTATCCTAAGGACCTGGACAGCAGGAACAGGCCTTAGAACCAAGAAAACAGCAAGATTCTGACCTGAGAACTGGTTTCCCTGGAGTCCGGCGTCGAGTAGCCTGAAGACCTGGAGCCCGAGGTGGAGAAGCGGCGCTGACTGAAGTAGCAGACGTCGTACCCGGAGCCGCCTGAGGTCGTGAGAGGGCGCCGACAGAGGTCGTGAGGAATACCAGAGGTCGAGGAGGAAGTGAACCGAGGTCGAGCGAGCGGCGTCATCGGAGGAGTGAAGTCCGCCCTCCGGAGTCGTCGGAGACCGAGGTAGAGGAGCACCGGAGGTCGGGAGTGAGGATCGCACTCCGGAGTCGCCCGGAGCCTGTGAGGAGGAGCACCGGAGGTCGGGGGTGAGGATCGCACCCCGGAGTCGCCGGAAGTCGACATCGAGGCCAGGCCGGCCGACGTCATCGGAGCCGAGAACGCCCTCGGACCGGAGCCGCCCGAAGTCGACATCGTGAAGAGACTGCCCGACGCCGTCGAATCGGAGGTCGAGATCGAACCGAGGCCACCGACATCGGACCGGAACCGCCTACCGGCGTCGTCAAAGAACTGACATTGTGCCGAGGCCGCCGAGACCGAACCGGAACCGCCTCACGGCGTCGACACGACTCCAGCGGCGTCGGAACATCAGAAAAAGGGCAGTAAGTGGAGTAGAGGGCGCCTAAGGCCCTGTGGAGACCTGAGAGACTGCTCTAAGGGGCTAGGGAGGTGCTGAAACCAACCTGACTGTGCAAGGGGTGAACTGGGACTAACCTAGAGAGGTTGTGTGGAGAGAGAAAGCCAGGGCACTGGTATTCCCCCCTTTGATCTACCTCAGCTTAGGCCTCAGCCTTGTCCCAGCCAGGGAGTAGCCCCCCTCAAGCCTTCCACAACCCTACAAGCTGTGCCTGGGCCAAATCTGCCCTTAAGAATTGAAGTGTCATCTGATTACATGAGTGTTGCTGTATACTTTTAATTATTTATTGGGGGTACTGTATTTATTGAATTTTTACCTATTTGTTGCTGCACTATATTTATAGGTCCACAGGACTTGATGGTGTACAATATTTATTGGTACAGTATTTATTGCCTCAAAGTATTTAATTGTCTGGATATATTGCACTTGTATTTATGCCCTGTTATTTATGATCACCCCTATTTATTTCATCAAACAGCCAGTATTTATTTGACCTGCACTATTTAAATTTGTATATTGTGATTGTCTTATTTATTTTTCCAATCAGCAACTAAGAGAAAAAGATAAAGAAGAATATTTTCATAATTTTTACGGTGTAGAGTCGTTTTTGGAACGGATGCACGCATGGTTCTTGTATGGGTATATTGTATGCTTAGCACTGCGCCTGTTTCCTGACCACTCGAGCCAAGCTACCACAGTGTGTCCGGAAGACCACCACCACCCCTTCTAGTGTGGGAGTGGTTTTCCAACACTCGGACACTGTTGCACCCCTTGGGCGGGGAATCAATTGGTGGTGAAGCTGATCCCCATCAACACCTGGCTGGCAGACTGGATATGGACGGGCTGCCCATGCAGCCCCCTTCTTCTCTTTCCTCCTTTCCTTTATCTGATCTTTCTGACTGTTCTTTTTCAGATGGCTACAATTACCTTTTGAAGTCCCTTTTCTCTACTCTAGAATTATTCTCTTTGGATGTTGGTATATATTGAACATTTAGGATATGAATGGATAGAGTCAGCAGGGGGTAGTGTGCGGGAGGCTGATGCTTAGGGTCAAAGGGGCATTGCCGACAGACACTTAAAGGGTCTGGGAAGCGCGTTATTTTCTGGCCTGGCAGAAGTTCAGCATTGGATAATTGAATGTGGTATGTGTGCAAGCGGACTCTGGGTTATGAGAGGCATGCAGTGTGGAAACATATGGTTGTTCTTGTTTTTAATTATTGGAATTGAGCACTGGAAGTAAAATTGTTAATGACGTTTCTGGGTGGGGATGGGAGGGGAAGGGTTGGGGGTTGTGTGGAGATGCACGGTTCGTTATTAAAGTGTCTACCCGGGGGGTGGGAAGTTCAAGTTGTTCAGTTTAAGGGCCTCACTGGCAGCAAAAAGGGCATTATGCAGCGTGTACTACAAATAGACATGGCAGAGGTGGATTGGATGATATGGGGCAATACAAAATCATAAAATGGAATGTGAGGGGGTTAAATTCCTTTATTAAGCAATACCGAATACAAACGTTAATGAGGAGGCAGGGCATTCAGATTGCTATGCTACAGGAGACACACCTGCTTGACACAGAGATGCAGAAACTTAATCGGAAGTGGAGAGGGCAGTTGTTGGCGTCCACTTATTCTACCTATGCTAAGGGAGTAGCCATATGGGTGGCCCCACAGGTTCCGTTCAAACTACATACATATGAGGCAGATGTAGAGGGCAGGTATTTTATAGTGCACAGTGTTCTAGATGGTGTTGAGGTATGCCTGGTTAACGTATACGCGCCAAACATAGATGATGGGGCCTATTTCACACACGTAGAATCCCGGCTTCTCCCATACATTAGGATACCATTGATCTGGGCGGGTGATTTTAACTGTGTGCTAGACGGCCAATTGGATAGGGATCCACCAAAACAACACACTAACCCACATATGACAAAAGCCCTGAGTGAGGTGATATGCAGACTCGACTGTGTGGATAATTGGCGAGACATCCATGTCGGCGAGCGCAGATACACCTGTTATACCCCTGCCCGTGAGGTGCAGAGTAGACTTCATCGCTTCCTGCTATCTAGAGAGGCATGTGCTGAGGTGACAGAGACAGAGGTGCTGGGTTTCTGTCGGATTATGCCCCGGTGCTTTTAGTATGGGGACCCAGGAGACATTGCGGGATACGGTATTCAAAGAACTCAGGGAGGTTGTCGAAGGGTAATTTTGAACTGGTCTACTGCCGAGACTAGGAGCACAGAGTGATACGCTTTTAAAGTGTTTTATCAGAAGAGACTGTCTAGAGTGGGAGGAACAAGAAGACACCTATATGCGGACAATGCTCTTTTGTATATCAGACAGCCTGAAGAGCCACTTCCGATATTGCTTAAGGAGGTTGACTCTAGAATTATTCTCTTTGGATGTTGGTATATATTGAACATTTAGGATATGAATGGATAGAGTCAGCAGGGGGTAGTGTGCGGGAGGCTGATGCTTAGGGTCAAAGAGGCATTGCCGACAGACACTTAAAGGGTCTGGGAAGCGCGTTATTTTCTGGCCTGGCAGAAGTTCAGCATTGGATAATTGAATGTGGTATGTGTGCAAGCGGACTCTGGGTTATGAGAGGCATGCAGTGTGGAAACATATGGTTGTTCTTGTTTTTAATTATTGGAATTGAGCACTGGAAGTAAAATTGTTAATGACGTTTCTGGGTGGGGATGGGAGGGGAAGGGTTGGGGGTTGTGTGGAGATGCACGGTTCGTTATTAAAGTGTCTACCCGGGGGGTGGGAAGTTCAAGTTGTTCAGTTTAAGGGCCTCACTGGCAGCAAAAAGGGCATTATGCAGCGTGTACTACAAATAGACATGGCAGAGGTGGATTGGATGATATGGGGCAATACAAAATCATTGCGGGATACGGTATTCAAAGAACTCAGGGAGGTTGTCGAAGGGTAATTTTGAACTGGTCTACTGCCGAGACTAGGAGCACAGAGTGATACGCTTTTAAAGTGTTTTATCAGAAGAGACTGTCTAGAGTGGGAGGAACAAGAAGACACCTATATGCGGACAATGCTCTTTTGTATATCAGACAGCCTGAAGAGGCACTTCCGATATTGCTTAAGGAGGTTGACTCCTTTGGGGCAATTTCGGGTCTCTGAATTTACCAACAGAAAACAATACTATTTCTGCTGGAAGCCCTTGCACGAGGAAGTCCTCAAGATCTCCCGGACATCGCACTGGACTGAAAATGTGGACATTTTAGGTACCTGGGCATACAGGTAGCCCACCAGCCGGAGGCCCAGTTTGACCTCAATATGGTCAGGGTTCTTACAGGATTAAAAGCGTCAATACAATTCTGGAATAAATGCCCCCTCTCAATTATGGGTAGAGTGACACTATTGAAAATGGTGCTGTTGCCCCGCTGCTTATAAGTCCTACAGAACTCTTTCTGCAGAATTCAAAAACCAACGTTTGATATATTAAATAGCCTTTTGATATCCCTGGTGTGGGCTGGAGGTCAAAGTAGAGTAAAGCTGGAACTACTCAAGCAGGACATGAATGCAAGAGGCCTTGGGTTACCTGACCTTCGGTTATACTACTTAGCGGGTTTGCTACAATACGCGGCACAATGGTGCATGGAGGAACGTACGGTAGACAAGGAACTATTGGGTGACTGGAATCAGGGGACACAATTGCAGAAGTATCTCATGTTGGGATCAAGGATCCCGAAAAACACCCCTCATATCCTCATATAGTCCGACAGGTTACGGAAGCCTGGTAACAGGCTGTCAGGCTGATTCTCCGCAGGGCCCCGTATGCAAATGCGCTCCACTTCGGTGGTTGAAAGGGTTTCAAAACATCCAGGATACAATGGGTATCTCCAAGGGGTATTGGGAGGATGCAAAAAGGTCTGGGGGTCTATATCAGAATGGAACCTTTCTCACTTCTAAGGAGGCACAAAACTGGTTCCGGCAATTCATTTTCTGCAGTATGCAAAGCTCTACTAAACCGTCAGGGAGATATGGACCACATTCCCAGACGAGCCACAGGAGTCTCACACACTTTTGCATGCCTAGATCTGGGCTCCTGCCGAGGCTTGATTTCTCGTATATACGCAGCAATGAAGGATGACCAGGTAACTAATATGTCGGCCGTTAGGGGGAGGTGGGAAGAGGACCTGCCCACTCCGCTGACGGACGGAGAATGGAAAAAAGCACTAGCACAGGTGGCGGAAGCAACTAGCAATGCTAGGCTTAAATTAATCCAATTCTACTATTTACATCGTACATATGTAACACCACAGCATAGAGCACGGTTCACACCGGGAGCCACGTTGGATTGCCCAAGATGCGGCACTGACCCTGCTACCTTTTTACACATGACGTGGAGCTGTATACATTTACAATCATATTGGCACCAGGTGGTACAGACTCTCCGTGCAGCAACAGCAATGCAAATAGAGGTTTCCATAAACCAGTGCCTATTGGATATCCTTCCATCCCCCAAAAAAGAAACCCAGATATGACAAGAGTTCCTTCTGCTGGGCCTGGTCCTGGCAAAAAGACGAATCGCGATACATTGGACTCTGTCCACATCACCCAAATTGCATAAATGGAAGGCCGACGTACGTGGATGGGGGGGTGGCGGAAGAATGCCGCCTTAGGGCAGTGTGAATGTATGACAACACGGAAAGTGATATGATGGAATGGGGCAAATGTTAACGCAAGTGATGGTAGCAGAACCCCAGCGAAACAAAGACACAATACCCACACAACTATCTACGCTCGCCACACCGATACTCAGTGCAGAAGATAGCGACAGCCCCCCGCACCTACATAAACTTAAATTAGGTAAATCATGTCATCAAACCTGTATGCCCCTACAATGCCTAAACAGAATTGCTGACAGCTGCCGGGAGGGAGGAGGGGGTTAATGTTTATGTTCAATATGTTCACAGGAAGTCATCCTGCAGTTAAGATAAATTGAAAGGGCGTTGCGAATACATTGTGATTTGATAGGTCGTAAACAATGTAGCAGGTCATTGTATAATATGACAATGTAAGGAAATGTACGACAATGCTATACGATGTGATATGAAGCAATGTTATCAATAAAAAACAGTTGCAACAAAAAAAAAACCTAGAGTGCCAATCTTCAAAAGTAAACTTTATTAGCCACTATTGGAAATAGTTGATGCCAGAAAGGGTAGTGACCTTTTAATGCTAAACTATTCCAGTTTTTACTTTCATATAAAGTTCAGTAAATTGAAAAGCTGGGTACTAGGGTTAAGGTTATTCCATTTAAATTTATGGAACAAATGCAGGTACACTGGTATTTAGAAGTTTTTGAACAATCAAGCAAGCATGGGAAGCATAACACATCTCTTATTAAAAAAAGGTGTGGTGTCTTCACTTGATCCTTCTACAGCAAGTAAATGTAGCATAGGAAGAGTGGTCAATGTCTATGATCCCTCAGCCAAGTTAGGCATAAGAGTTTGGTGATAGCGCAAAGGAGGAGAAATAATTGACTTGATGGAGATAAGAGATGGTTTAAAAAGTATTAATAAAACTGATCATCAGGTTAAATAGTACATAAAGCACTGGAGGTGTAAAAGGATGGCCTGAATACTTCAAATGAATGACATTTGCTTGAAAGCAAGAAGTTACATGCTTTCAAAGTACATGGAACCTGCAAGATTTGTCAGTGACTAAAGGCAAAGGGTAGTAAGGCCATCTCGATTTCATTGAAGAAATTGGTGTGAGTAGCGAGTAATGAGGAACTGGCAAGGTCTGTCATGCCTCTGTTGGTTGTAAGAGCAATGATAATACATGCACACATCGATCTTATAACTGGTAATTTGCCACCAGAATTGGACCAATAATTTTTCTTGAATACCCTTTCAAATTGGATATGCTGCCTGTGTGCACTCTATTGACATTAAATCAAATAGTTCCCAGGCTCTGATTCTAGGATTATCTAAAGAGACTAATTATTTTGTCAGGCAGATATTTGTTACAGTATAATTGATTTAGGAAATGATTTTAAATTCAGTATGTGCTCCTCAAAGTAATCAGTGACAAAGGATGCATGGGCATGTTTGCTCCGGTCAAAAATCCTTAAAAAGACTTCTAGGCAAGAAAAAATCGTACCAAATATGACTTTAACGGGATCATCTGTGAGAAAACAAGGTTTTATTCCTGTCAGCTTGTTTGTATGCAAAAAATACTAAGTTGTTCACATTCTAAGCATTGCATAATTCCTACCTTAGCAGTATCTCCTAGATCTTAGCGATCCGAAGTAACATCAAAGATTAATGCCTTTGATATTAAAATTACATCTACCACAAATTTTCATAGCATGTGCTATGGTTTTGGAAGCAACTAAAAACTGCGACCAATTGGACTTTTGTTAATATTCAGGCTCCTTGAGCCGGTGGAGCTGACGAGCTCATGGTTACGCACCTGCGCGCTACGAGAGGTACTTTACCTGAGAACACTTATTTTAGCAGCCTACACAACAACCCTACACACTCACCTACTCCCTGCTGACGAGAGGCAACTACCTCGAAACACGTGTCCAGGGATGGCTAACGCTACACTTACTTGCACTCATGACTCGGGCATAGGCGTACTCGTGGACGCTGACTTCAAGGACCACAATTCTTTGGGGCAACACGCTGGTAGGTAGAGCAGTGTGCGACCAATTGGACTTTTGTTAATATTCAGGCTCCTTGAGCCGGTGGAGCTGACGAGCTCATGGTTACGCACCTGCACGCTACGAGAGGTACTTTACCTGAGAACACTTATTTTAGCAGCCTACACAGCAACCCTACACATTCACCTACTCCCTGCTGACGAGAGGCAACTACCTCGAAACACGTGTCCAGGGATGGCTAACGCTACACTTACTTGCACTCATGACTCGGGCATAGGCGTACCCGCCGATGCTGACTTCAAGGACCACAATTCTTTGGGGCAACACGCTGGTAGGTAGAGCAGTGTGCGACCAATTGGACTTTTGTTAATATTCAGGCTCCTTGAGCCGGTGGAGCTGACGAGCTCATGGTTACGCACCTGCGCGCTACGAGAGGTACTTTACCTGAGAACACTTATTTTAGCAGCCTACACAGCAACCCTACACACTCACCTACTCCCTGCTGATGAGAGGCAACTACATCGAAACACGTGTCCAGGGATGGCTAACGCTACACTTACTTGCACTCATGACTCGGGCATAGGCGTTCCCGCCGACGCTGACTTCAAGGACCACAATTCTTTGGGGCAACACGCTGGTAGGTAGAGCAGTGTGCGACCAATTGGACTTTTGTTAATATTCAGGCTCCTTGAGCCGGTGGAGCTGATGAGCTCATGGTTACGCACCTGCGCGCTACGAGAGGTACTTTACCTGAGAACACTTATTTTAGCAACCTACACAGCAACCCTACACACTCACCTACTCCCTGCTGACGAGAGGCAACTACCTCGAAACACATGTCCAGGGATGGCTAACGCTACACTTACTTGCACTCATGACTCGAGCATAGGCGTACCCGCCGGCGCTGACTTCAAGGACCACAATTCTTTGGGGCAACACGCTGGTAGGTAGAGCAGTGTGCGACCAATTGGACTTTTGTTAATATTCAGGCTCCTTGAGCCGGTGGAGCTGACGAGCTCATGGTTATGCACCTGTTCGCTACGAGAGGTACTTTACCTGAGAACACTTATTTTAGCAGCCTACACAGCAACCCTACACACTCACCTACTCCCTGCTGACGAGAGGCAACTACCTCGAAACACGTGTCCAGGGATGGCTAACGCTACACTTACTTGCACTCATGACTCGGGCATAGGCGTACCCGCCGACGCTGACTTCAAGGACCACAATTCTTTGGGGCAACACGCTGGTAGGTAGAGCAGTGTGCGACCAAGTGGACTTTTGTTAATATTCAGGCTCCTTGAGCCGGTGGAGCTGACGAGCTCATGGTTACGCACCTGCGCGCTACGAGAGGTACTTTACCTGAGAACACTTATTTTAGCAGCCTACACAGCAACCCTACACACTCACCTACTCCCTGCTGACGAGAGGCAACTACCTCGAAACACGTGTCCAGGGATGGCTAACGCTACACTTACTTGCACTCATGACTCGGGCATAGGCGTACCCGCCGACGCTGACTTCAAGGACCACAATTCTTTGGGGCAACACGCTGGTAGGTAGAGCAGTGTGCGACCAATTGGACTTTTTTAAAAAACAGACGAACTGCCAAGGTTCGGCTAATGGCGGTAAACAAACACTTGACTTTATGCAAACCTCCCGCTGAAGATTATGACGCTGCCGACCTCCACTCAAGCCTGACCTGATCATCTCCAAAGGCTAATTGCTGCGCAGCTGGAGAACGCAGCCTGACATACCCGGGCTCTCAAAATACTAAACCATGTGCGTCAGCACAAGGAAACGAATTAAAATCGATCTTGTCCATGGAGCAACTTAAATGTCTGGCCTTGAATTTTTTTTCTATCTCACCTCTCCGTGCAAACACGGGAGGTGAGGAAAAAGCGACTAGTGCTGGAAATAAGCAACCCGCAGTTCGAGACTTTATGAAGAGTTGGTGCTAGGACAAGGCAAGACAAGCCAGCCGTCTAGGGTGACTAGTAGAGGATTACCCACTGTCACTACAACCAGGAAAAGATGTTCCTTTGCTCAGGGGCAGGGGGTGGTAACAAGCTGTCACTTCGAAAGGGGCAAATAAATCTAGCATTAGTTATGAATTAACAGTATCTACAATGATTTTCCACGAGTGTTCCTCAGGATGGTTTAACCAGAGCTTTAAGAGGGATGAAAAAACTGGGGGGGGGGGGCTGGGCTCTCAAATGGTCTCCATTGTTAAGATCCGTACACGTCTGTTGTTTGGTATTCAGTAATCACGTGGTGTATTTTAAGAACCGAAGGAATTGACGGTCGCATTGCTCGTGAGCAAGGAGCAAGGAGCTCCGAAACGCGCCGAGTCTTGTAATTGCTGCAATGTAAATGTTAATAATTAAATCACGCTTATGGAAGCAGATACGATTTGGATTTTACTGAACACGTCGGATGGATTTGTAGGGGCTCGCCACCCAGCCTCAGCCTTGCCGTTAAAAGTGGCTTGGTAGAGACGATCCTTTACGGGTGGTGAAATATATACTTTTTTTGACGATTTAAACGCACCGGAATAGAGCTCTAATATTAACAGCAACAAGAGAAAAGAAGGAGGTTGTTCGTTTTCAGCCAGTCAGCTCCCAACTGTGATGACTTCCAGCATGGTGCAGAAAGACAAAAAATAATTGTTTAACAAGCCCAGCGGAGCGTGGCACGCGTGCTTGGCGGGGGCGGGGGAGCGGACCCTTTGAAGTGCTCCCAAAAGGCGAATTGCATGGCGGCACGATGCGCGTGGTTGTGCGCGTGCTAGCCATGCAATCTGCTTTTTGGGAGCACTTTTCAAACCCGCTTTCTGTAGTCTCGCTTTGCGGTCGCTTACGCGATAGCAAGGTCGAGACCTAAAAATGAGAGAAGGATGCACAATTTTAAAAGAGGGGTGTTATTGATAACTGAGTAGCGTGAGGGTGATATTTTCCAGTAAGTGAACATCTTGTAAAAATAGCAGCCTTCTGTACAAATACAAGCAATACATGCAACAAGAAGTGATTTGAGTCAGTAGAAAAATCTTGTTTAACTTACATTACCTCAAGTATATTCACCAGCTGAAGAGGGCTGTATAGAACGACGTTGTGTCCAACGTGGCTGGCAAAGCTTAGTGGGAGAATTACTTCTTCTTTTAAGGTGAGAAGGTTGCATGAACTTGAGACAGATAGTTTTTATGTTATTTGCTTGGTGTGCAATGTCTCTTTCTCGAATGGGCTGAGTTTAGAGTAGAACTGTGATTGTGTTTAAGTAAAGGCAACCTTGTTCTGTCTTTGATGGACTGTTTAAGGATTGGCGCCAGGTGCTTGGGCATGAAGTGTTTAAATGTCTCTGGAACCTAGGGACCCAGGAGGACTGCTCAGTGATTTCTTGATATTTGAACTTTGTGCTTGTTCAGGGTGAAAGTGTTCAGGGTCATGAGTGGATGCTGTAAGTGGTGGCACTTTGTGAACGTGCCTGTTTTCTTGAAGTTTAGTGTTGTTAGCCTGGTGTGGCTAGTATGTCACTATTGTTTTGGTGTATCTCACACTAAGGGTCAAGGGGAAGTATGCACTACCCAATCTGTATTGTACTAATTCCAAATTAGCTAAACTCACACAGTGTACAGAGTAGCAAAAAATGGGAGGGAAAAGAAAAATGAAAAAATGGTGAGGCACTACAAGTGTTTGTACGAGAACCCTCAATCCCCCTAGGGTGACAAGCTTCATCATAGGGTCCTCTCGGCACACTGGGACCGCAAGGTACCCAGTGTGGGCTACGACTTTCCTGCAAGAAAGGAGCAGGGATGTTCTGTAGCACGTAAAGTACTATTACCTGTGGGGTAGAGTGAGGGGCAGAATGCTAAAGAAACAAGTGTGTTTAAAACTATCTTAATATCCTTCCCATTTAAGTGGGGGTAGTGTCAAACGGTCCCTAATCTTCTGCCTGTGCTTCTCTGGGGCCAAGTCATATTTTCTGATTAGGCCTTCATTCATGGAAGGATATCTCATCTTGTCACTCCCTCCTGGACAGGACGTTTGAGCAAATCAAACACTCAACCCCCCCACCAGCCTGGCTGATGAGGGTTATGAACCCGAAACCGGTCCCAGGATGCTTGTTTCCGTTCCAGGGAAGACTTGGCTTGGCAGTTCGGGTTGGACTGTTCCCATGAGGCACAGGGTCAGACTGATTTGCATATGGCCATGTCTGAACTGGGGTGGTGGAGTGAGCTAAAGAGTGATGATAGATTAAAAACAGATCAGTTGACTGGGGGTGAGTGTTTGATTTGCTCAAACGCTCCGTCCATCATCCCCTTTGGTATCGCGTTGTTCGCCCTCACCCAAAGTTGGCAGGGTATGCCCAGACGTGGGTACCTTGCTCACTTTGCCACCGGATTCAAGATAGCCTAGCTGATGAGGGTTATGAACCCGAAACCGGTCCAAGCATGCCTGTTTCTGTTCCAGGGAAGACATGGCTTGGCAGTTCGGGCTGGACTGTTCCCATGAGGCACGGGGTCAGACTGATTTGCAAATGGCCATGTCTGAACTGGGGTGGTGGAGTGAGCTAAAGAATGATGATGGATTAAAACCAGATCAGTTGACAGGGGGTGAGTGTTTGATTTGCTCAAACGCTCCGTCCATCATCCCCTTTGGTATCGCTTTGTTCGCCCTAAGTTGGCAGGGTATGCCCAGACGTGGGTCCCTTGCTCACTTTGCCACTGGATTCAAGATAGCCTGGCTGATGAGGGTTATGAACCCGAAACTGGTCCCAGGATGCTTGTTTCTGGTCCAGGGAAGACATGGCTTGGCAGTTCGGGCTGGACTGTTCCCATGAGGCACAGGGTCAGACTGATTAGCATATGGCCATGTCTGAACTGGGGTGGTGGAGTGAGCTAAAGAATGATGATGGATTAAACCCAGATCAGTTGACTTGGGGTGAGTGTTTGATTTGCTCAAACGCTCCGTCCATCATCCCCTTTGCTATCGCTTTGTCCACCCTAAGTTGGCAGGGTATGCCCAGACGTGGGTCCCTTGCTCACTTTGCCACTGGATTCAAGATAGCCTGGCTGATGAGGGTTATGAACCCGAAACCGGTCCCAGGATGCTTGTTTCCGGTCCAGGGAAGACATGGCTTGGCAGTTCGGGCTGGACTGTTCCCATGAGGCACAGGTTCAGACTGATTTGCATACGGCCATGTCTCAACTGGGGTGGTGGAATGAGCTAAAGAATGATGATGGATTAAACCCAGATCAGTTGACTGGAGGTGAGTGTTTGATTTGCTCAAATGCTCCGTCCATCATCCCCTTTGGTATCACCGTCTTAGCTGGGCACCGCCCTCTTGGCCTTTATGTCCAGCTCTCTCAGGCTCAACTCTTGAGTCAATCTCTTCTCTTCCAATTTGAGCTTAGCAAACTTCAATTTTAATTTTCTCTACTTCAACGTGTCCTCCAGCTCCTCTAGGGACAGACCCCCTGGATGATATAACACTCGCTGACCTGGGGTAACCATTGCTCCTTGCAAGCTGGTGCCTCCCTGCCCCACAGGCAGTCCCAGATTGTCCATTGAATCCTGAACCAGCTTCTCATCACCATGTATTTCCTCATCCTCCTCTTGGGTCACAAAACCTGATTTACAAACTTCTGCCCAGGCCCTCAGCTCCTTTTGCAGCTCCACCTTCCCGGTGATGCCCTTAGTAAAAAGCTCAAGTTCCTTGCAGAAATCCTTGAGCTGGGCTACAGTGTAACTTTCAAGTTTACAAGGAACAAAGGATAATCGATGTAGAATTTCCTGTGCACTGTGCATTATATTAAGACTTGAAGGTAGTAGGGAGTTGAAGTACACAATCAAAACCACTAGTACTGCATATTTGGTTCTTCTGTTATTAGTTGATATTGTTTGTATTTAAAAACAAATTAATTTCAAACATCTTTCAGGACCAATAGCTGCATTAAGTTTGAAAATATCACAACACATGTCGAAAATAAGAATTAATACCACATTATGTCAGGTATTAACAGTACTGCAATTTACGACTTAGTTAATAGATAGTAAAACATACACCATCAATATATCACATTTTGCACAGCCTGATTACTAGTGCTCAAAACGTGGTATTAAGAGCGCAGCAAGAAAGTGATAAAAGATACACACTCCATGGTCATCAGAACCCCTAAATGAATTAAGTAAAGGTGAAAGTAAAGCAAGAGAATACAGTTTAAAGGAAAACAAATAAGTGTAGGAAGAAAAAAACAAAAAAGGCAAAGAAAAGTAGAGATAAAAAACACAGGAGGGATGGATAGTATGAGAGTATGAGATTCGGGGTAATGGATTGAAATAATATTTTTAAAAAATCAAAACGACTAGTTCAAAGTGTTGTGAACTACACTAATATCCCCCAAATTCAAGAATTGTGCATGTTATATATATATAAAACTCACTATGATTTCCTTTGAAATACCAAACTAAATATATGCTTGAGAAGTTCCAAGGTAGAAAAATGGTAGTAGGTATATTCATAGAAAAACAAAAACATAGAAACCATATTGGAGAAAACGAAGTCATGGATATCCTTATTAGAGGATAATTCGTTTTCACAAAACACTTCCGCATTGAAAACTAGAGGAAGCATGTAAATGGAAGTGAATTTAAATCGAAAATGTAAAGGAGCATTTAAATGAAAACATGATCTAATCAAACTTCAGTACAAACAGAACAGTTCCGTGAGTGATTTATTGAATGTTGAACAAGGATGCAACAGTTGTGGAAATGCCACTAGAAACAGAACTCCCAAACAATTTATAGTTAAATTGACACAAAGGTTAAAATACACATGGCGCCCTTCATTTAAGAAGACAGTTGGTGCATGGGGATGGTGTTTGTCTGTTTAGATCACAGTGTTGAAGGAGCATGCTTCCCTGAGGAAAGAAACAGAGGAGTTCAACTTTTCACATGGAGAACAGAAGAAACGATTATTTCCAGAGATTCTATTGTGTTTTAATACCGGGTTAGAGTTCATTTGAAAGGTTGAAATGTGCATGTTCAAACTAAATGCAATGGTTCAAAGAAAATCATGTTTGCTGTATGTTACAATGTTGTGGAGAATAAACAGCAGCTTTTCGTTTATATCTGTATTGTTTGGAAACGTCCTCTCCAGTAATAAATTGAGATAAACGGTGTAGAGCAGATTTATGTCAGCAAATGATTACCTTTACCTTTTGTGTGACTGACAGAGCTAGGCAAAGTCTTGTGATGCTGCTTCCTCTGCTGTCTACTAGTTAGCATGACAGTTGATCTGATGAAACATCAACATTATATACTGCTGCCTCACAGGAGTAGAAAATAGTTTGTTATGGACTAAAATAGCCTTTATCAAGAAAAAATACATTCCTCCAAAAGGTTTCATTAAGAGAAAGAAACCAATGCTAAATCCAAATTTTGATAGAAATGTTTCCATTACATTATAATGATGACAATGAAGTTCGAGGAAAATGATTTCCATTAATTCACATACAACCAGACAAATAGCATGTGAAAATCAGTTCCATAACTTCATAATGTTCTCATATCTAAAGAAGCAGGAGGCATCCTTAAAAGAGAAGAACAAAAGAGAAGGAGAATAATTAAAAAAACAAATAGACCTCATAATAAAAATTTAACAAATACTATCTAGGCCTAAACCTTATTGCCAAAATTCATCCTTACAGCATGCTAAACTATCCAAAACTCATGCTTCCATTCAGGCTGTTTGTTGAAATTTTAAACAAAGTTTCCATCCACTTTCCCCCAAAAAACTACTAGTTCAATTAAGACAATCTATAATAAAATCCAACTACAATGTATGAAATAGTTATACATCCTATGCAACATCAATGAGCACCGATATCACAATGATTAAACACTCTTCCCCACTGACACCACAGTGTTAAAAATACACGATTGCTTCGTCATAAGTTTCCTTGTCAAGCAAGCTGTCCCTTCATCTCAACATCTATACTCACCAAAGTTTTCACACATGTTCCTGCCCAGTTGTTTTCAAATATATATGCTGCAAAGCATCTGTCGCATCTCACTAGACGGTCCACTTATAGAATATCGATAACAAAAATAGCAATGTTTAAAATATTGAAACAAATATATTGGCGACAAAAATATCGGCTTCCATACCTAAACAGGTAAGTACAAAAATATTGAATCAAAAATATCGATGTAAAAAATATAGATGTAAAAAATATCAATGTAAATATATATATAGAATAAAATAATAGATATTAAATATATTAAATATTATTATTAATTTTAACAAAATATATAACATTTGATATACATTTTGCCAAAATATAAGAAATACACTTAATTGAAAAAAGATAATCACACAAACATAATAATGTATACATATGTTATATGAAGCACGTTAGCCAGTGGCACACAGGGGGACCCTTTCGTTAAGTGTCCTTTTCATCAGTGGCAACATTCGTTTATTTCTGCTCCGAGGTATCGGATGCCGAGGACCGCCCCCAGACCCAAGAAGGCTGAGGGACTGCTCTTGAATACAGCCCATCACTGTATGGAGTGACGTGGTCACTGTTACCAACGTCTCCAGTTCCCTGCCTGAATTGGTGAAGTGCGGCTGGAAATAGGGGCACAGGAGGCAGCTTACATGAGATCTGTGCTGCGAATCTACCTTCTTCATGCTCGCATTCAGACTTCTACTCACAGCAAGCAAAAAACATCAAAGCTGTATGAATTACACTTTCTGGCTGTTCATTATGCTGCATTGTGGGAGTTGGAGTCTGTTAGATTTGGGGGTCTCTAGTTGGCAGAGGTAGGTACCTTTGACCAAATAGGGACCCTTGCGTCTAGTCAGGATAAGGGGCTACACTCCTAAAATAACCCCTGCTCACCCCCTTGATGGCTTGGCATAAGCAAGCAGAGGCAGTGTGTAAAGCATTTGTGAACACATACAGTAATATAATGACACACTACAGTTGGACACCACACAGGTTTTATATAAAAATAAGTATTATTTATACAGACTTATCACAAGACCACAAACAACAGAAATCCACAATACTGTACTCAAAAATATGGCTTTAGAATGGTAGAAATAGCTTAGTTCTCTTTAGATGGTAAATTCGACACTTTACGTTCAATGAACCTTTGAATGCGTAACGCAATACAACAAAAGAGTTGCAGGGAAAGTGATGCGTCGGTTCCTTTCATGCAAGAATGGGGATGCGTCAGTTCCTTACTCCGGGGGAGGTGATGCGTCGGTTCCCTACTGCTGCGTAGGGGACGGTGATGCATCGGTTCCTTACCGGAGGGTAGGTGATGCATTAGTTCTTTTCTGCGTGGGGAGGTGATGAGTCGGTTTCTTACTGCGCTTCTGTGGCGAGGCACCAACAGCGCCGCGATGACGATACGGTGCAATAAAACAAAATGGCGTCTTCCTCTTGATGCAACAACTAAGGGGTGATGCGTGCCCGCCCGATGGACGTGCGTCGACTCAGTAAATCTTCTGAGCCGCGACAGGTCCTGCGACACACTTTTCCAGTGATGCGACGGCATCTGCTACGATGGCGACACCCTTCTCTGGTGATGCGAGGCACTTCGGTGATGCGATGGCAACAGCGGCGGCGACAGGCTTCTTCTCCGTGAGTCACGCTTCCAGCTCCTAGCGACACGCAGTCTCTCAGAAGGCCCAGCACAACTGCAGGCACTTCAAATTCCCAGCAAGGGATTTCAGGTGAGCTGGTTGGTGAAGTCTTCTATCCTTGAGACTTTAGCAGGAGGCAAGCTCAATCTTCAAGCACTTGGAGATCTTCTACAAAATGATGAAAGTAGCACAAAGTTCCTTTCCCCTTTCTTTGGCAAAATCAAAAAACGGGGGGAGGAAGAGGGGTATGCTAGGTCCATACTACTGATTCAATAGTAGACACAAAAATCTGAATTCTCGGATAAAGAACCTAGCTAGAAAAAAGAAGGTTTTCGCTCAATATGAGTCAGGAAAAACATGACGAGAAAGGATAAATGTCCTTTCTTGAGTCCCCTCACTCACCAGGGTTTCCCCACCTTGACATGCTTCATCATAGGGGCCATCTCAACCCGCTGCGGGTTGAGGCGTGCTACGACTTGTGACACAACGTAGGAGCACTTTTAGTGAGGAACTATGTGTAGAGCAGAGGTATGTGTGGATTAGGTGAGCTAAAAATATCTAACTAGTGGGAAAAATAACTTTATTCAGGCTCCTAGCTGATATTTTAAAAACGGGGTGGGTCTCTAGGGTTCCTGTCTTCAATGGGTCAGGTGTCCCTAGTGGACGTCAACTAGTTTTGAGCTTCCCCAATGCTCTGCTTCAGGACTCACACAGGGTCCAGTCCTGTGTGTACCACTTCCTCGGTGATCTAAAAGTGAGAAAAAAAGTGTAATGCATCTAATAAGCAAGCAAAGTAAATACATACGCTATAATAATCAACGTAGTATCTGTGAATAGAAATGAAGACAAAATTATCAAGAACTACCTTCTTCCAGTGGGGTAGGTGAGTTCCAAGATGCAATACAACAGTTCACTCATTCGTTCAGGGTGTGTGTGTTAATCCAGCCTTAATGCGCTTTTGTATGCTTGGTTACTAGGCAATACACACTCCTTATCAAACCACCTTAAAAAGTGGCTCTGTAAACCTGTGCTCGGTGGCACTTTCAGAAAATAAAACAAAAGGGTCACCTCGTGACAGTACCGTAATGAAAAACATGCCGAATCACTGGAGAGCGTTTCCAGTTATGTACTTCAGTTAAAACATGCTTTTTTAGTAATGAAGTAAAGGTTCTGTTAAATCATGCTTATTTAGTCAAATAAATGTGACACGTTAAGTAAAGGATCGTTGGTTATGCCTCTGTTAGTGTCAATGGTGGTTATCAGTAATGCGCATATCACGTTGATAACGAGAAAACCATACAACACAACATGAAAAACAACACATATTAGGGGAAAAAAACACATACTGGTTACGAAGCATAAATCTGCTTCATGGTCTCCTGAGGGGCTGAGAGGATTTTGCAATTGTGTGCTACAGGAGAAAAAGCAGGACAAAGCAATGATGAAGGCTTCGTTTGCTAAAGTGGGGCAGGAGTGCACGGGTGAGCTATGATGGGTTCCGCTTGCTGCCCGTTCCAATCCTGTACAGGAAAACTTACTTAAAAGTGATCTACTCTCTGGCGGTCGCCCCTTTTGGGAGAGTGACAACGGACCACCATTGACACTAACAGAGGAATAACCAACGATCCTTTACTTAACGTGTCACATTTATTTGACTAAACAAGCATGATTTAACAGAACCTTTACTTCACTACTAAAAAAGCATTTTTTAACTGAAGTACATAATCGGAAACGCTCTCCAGTGATTCAACATGTTTTTCATTATGGTACTGTCACGAGGTGACCCTTTTGTTTTGTTTTCTAAAAGTGCCACCAGGCGCAGGTTTACAGAGCCACTTTTTAAGGTGGTTTGATAAGGAGTGTGTATTGCCTACTAACCAAGCATGAAAAAGCGCGTTAAGGCTGGATTAACACACACCCCCTGAATGAATGAGTGAACTGTTGTATTGCATCTTGAAACTCACCTACCCCACTGGGAGCCAGTAGTACTTGATAATTTTGTCTTCATTTTTATTCACAGATACTATGTTGATTATTATATTGTATGTATTAACCTCGCTTTGCTTATTAGTTGCAGCACACTTTTTTCCTCACTTTTAGATCACCTAAGGAGTGGTACACACAGGGCTGGACCCTGTGTGAGTCCTGAAGAAGAGTATTGGGGAAGCTCAAAACTAGTTGACGTCCACAAGGGACACCTGACCCATTGCAGACGGGAACCCTAGAGACCCACCCCGTTTTTAACTTATCAGCTAGGAGCCTGAAAAAAGTTATTCTGCCCACTAGTTAGATATTTTTAACTCACCCACTCCACACATACCTCTGCACTACACGTAGTTCCTCACTAAAAGGGCTTCTACGTAGTGTCGCAAGTCGTAGCACGCCTCAACCTGCAGGGGGTTGAGATGGCCCCTATGATGAAGCATGTCACCGTGGGGAAAACGTGGTGAGTGAGGGGACTCAAGAAAGGACATTTTTCCTTTCTCAACATGTTTTTCCTGACTCATATTGAGCGAAAAGTAAAACCTTATTTTTTCTAGCTAGGTTCTTTATCCAAGAATTCTGAATTTTGTGTCTCCTTTCTTTGGCAGTCAGGCAACCACTGCAAGCCAATCCCCCAAACAGCACTCAACATAGGGATAGTCTCCTCCTTCAGTTTCTCTCTGGCTCCTCTCCTCAGCAAAGGTTCTTCTTGTTTCCCAGAAGTGATCTAAAGTTCTGGGGTCTGGGTCCCCCTTTTTATTCACCAAAATCCTTTGTCTCTGAAGGCAGAGAGTGTCTATACCTAGTCCAAACCAGTTCTGGTAAGTCCTGGAGCACTTTGTTTACAGGACTCCTTCTTTCCACTGACAGTGTAGGCCAGGGTCATCAGACGCACCACAGGAGTTGGAGCCAGCATTGTGGAAGGCAGGCACAGCCCTATTCAGACCCAGGTGCAACTCCTCCCACCACTCTCCATGTAGATCTCTCTATTCAACCTTGTGCTGACTCACCCTGTCTCCTGGAATCCCCCAGCCCCTGTCAGTCAAACGCCAGACATGGAATACCTAACCTAGCAGAGGTAGGCTTGGATAATTAGGCAAGAAAATAACTACTTTCTAAAAGTGGTATTTTCAAACACAGAATGTTAAAACCAACTTCACTAAAAGATGTATTTTATCATTCTGAGTTCAGGCATACTAAACTCGAATTTCTACAATGTTTCCTGGGTCAGTTAGGATTGTAAGAGTTTATAATCAAACTGCCCATTCTGCCCTATGGGGAACAGATAGCCTTGCAATAGTGAAAAACGAAAATGGCTGTAATTCACTATCAGGACATGCCACACACACCAGGGCATGTCCTACCTTATACTTACAATGCACCCTGCCCTCGGGCCTACCTTAGGGGTGTCTGATATGAAGAAAAGGGAAGGTTTATGAACTGGGAAGTGGGTGCACTTAGCAAGTCAACAGGGCAGTACTAGACTGCACACAGGCTCTGCAATGGCTAGCCTGAGACACACTTTACAAGCTGCTCCGTTGGGTGGCACAATCAGTGCTGCAAGCCCACCAGCAGCATTTGATTTACAAGCCCTGGGCATACGCAGTGCACTGTACTAGAGTCTGACAAGTAAACCAAATAAGTCAATCATGGAGTCACTAATCCATACATCAATTTACAATAGGGAGAGCATATGCACTTTAGCACTGATCAGCAGTGGTAAAGTGCCCAGAGTGGGGAACAGCCATTACAACGCGGTTTTTACCACGCGTAGCTTTTACATCGCATGCGTTACAACGCATGCGATGTTACAACGCAATGCCATTACAATGCAAGTCTTTACATCGACTTACGCTAGATGGCGTGCTAACATTACAAATAGTGTAGTTTACTATCCCAACACCTTCCCTACTGTTAAGTGGACTGGAGTTGGAATAGTAAATTACACTATTCTAATGTTAGCACGCCATCTAGTGCAAGTCGATGTAAAGACTTGCGTTGTAATGGCATAGCGTTGTAACATCGCATGCATTGTAACGCATGCAATGTAACTGCACGCGTTGTAATGACACGCGTTGTAATGTCATACATCCGCCCAGAGTCATTAAACCAACAAAAACAGGTCAGAGAAAATACAGGAGGAAGGCAAAAAGTTCAGGGATGACCCTGCAAAAAGGCCCAAGTCCAACACAGTCTCTACCTTGAACCACAACGAGGCTCTGGGACAGAATAAGAGACAGGCGGGAGAGGCGGGACCATTTTAAAGACTTTGCAGCAGTCAAACCAGAAACTAGCTGCATTTGAAAAAGGAATTAACCAAAACGCGTCATGACATACAGTTCATTAAAGCTGCCACACCCTTCTCCGCTGTGTCCCTCATGTCTACTTTAAATGGAGGAGACCTACCTTGTCATATGAAGCGCGTTAGCCAGTGGCGCGTAGGTGGACCCTTCCGTTAAGTGTCCTTGGCATCAGTGGCAACATTTGTGTATTTCTGCTCTGGGGTATCGGATGCAGAGGACCGCCACCGGACCTAAGAAGGCTGAGGAACTGCTAATAAATACAGCCCATCACTGTATGGAGTGACGTGGTCACTGTTACCGTCGTCTCCAGTTGCCTGAATTGGTGAAGTGGGGTTGGAAGTAGGGGCACGGGAGGCAGCTTACATGAGATCTCTGCTGCAAATCTACATTCATCATGCTTGCATTCAGACTTCTACTCACAGTAAGCAATAAACATCGAGGCTGTATGAATTCCACTTTCCGGCTGTTCATTATGCTGCATTGTGGGAGTTGTAGTCTCTACCTTGAACCTAAATGAGGCTCTGGGACAGAATGAGAGACAGGTGAGCCCTCTCCATTGGCGGGAGAGGCGGGACTATTTTAAAGACTTTGCAGCAGTCAAACCAGAAACTATCGGTATTTGAAAAAGGAATTAACCTAAACGTGTCATGCCATACAGTTCATTAAAGCTGCCACACCTTGCTCCGCTGTGTCCCTCGTGTCTACTTTAAATGGAGGAGACCTACCTTGTCATATATATAAAAAATAATACAATATGTACTCTCTGAAGAGCAGGCCTAGGCAATTTCATGGCACATCTAAAATACATGCTTACACCAGTAATATAGAAGTAAAAACAATAAAAACGGGGCAACAATGCATGAAAATCACTAGCCCTATACACACAATGTTGGCTGTACAGTATCATTGTGGGGACTAACCCGACTAATCACAGCTCGCTCTGAGTTTAATGGCAGATTTTAAAAAGCTTTAAACAGTATTACCCATCAGAATCTGTAAAAATATAAATGCGGGCCGAATTTGTTTAAAGTTGGCCTTTTTCAAGATGGGAATTAGATAGGATTTTCTCGGCGTATCATAAAAAGGGCAAAACATGGTGAAATGAAGCATTTGCTGTGGGGATGAACCATCACAGCCGCATGGAGGAAGAACTTGCTCTCTACTTACACCCCTAGGGTATGAGAGAAGTAGATGGAACATGTCTAGCCGAAACCTGGTCAAAAGGAATCTATTGTGCGAGTTCACTAGACCAAGTATGTACGGCTCCACTAACTCGATGGTCCTTAATATAACAAATCGACGGACACTTGGCTTCATAAGCTCCCTCTCCTCCCTTGAAGCAAAAAGGCGCGTGTCATATGCCTTCTTCAAGGTGGCTATCTCTTTTTTGCCAATTCCCTGTGGGTTGGTAAAGAGGGCTCCTCTGCCCAAGCATGCTAGCTGCTTTTTGATTTATTTCAATCATGGTATCCTTAATGCTTGATCCAAAGATAAACAATTTAAAAGGACTGCCTTGTTTAACGAATCCCCCATGTTTTTATCCAGAGTGACAGTGGACTAAAAGCTATCTGATCTGTGATATAGGGCATTCCCAACTCTTCGTGGGTAATAAAGGAGGGAATACCCTGGGGTACGGACAGCAGTCTTCTTATGAATTTATTTTCCGAGATTTGAACGTCCTTTGCATCTACAAATCCCCATATTTCACTGCCATAAAGTACTTTTAACAAGCACTTGCCGTTAAAAGCTCCAGGTGGGCCCCCACTGGTCTTTTACCCAGTCTCGCGGCAAAGTTAAAGATAGCAGCAACTTCCCTATTGAGATCATTTCTCTTGCGGGTGAGTTTTGAAGCCCAGTTCAGTTTGTCGTCCAGGAGTACCCCAGGTAAGAAAAGAATGATGTTTTGGGAGTAGGGGTGGGTCCTACCTTAAAGACATATGATCTTGAGGGGCGGGACCCTAGTTGCATGAGATATGATTTGGAGTTGTTGACTTTTAGGTCCAAATCTCCCATGAACTGGGCAAACGATGCTAGAATGGTTTGTAAACCCATCAAGACGTCGTCGTCTGCGTAAAGCAGAACCGGGAGGCCCTGCCGACCGATTCGAGGGTAGTCAGTCTCGGTCTCCAAAAGTATTTTCTCCAAGTTGTTAATATAGAGATTAAAAAGAAAAGGGGCAATATGCAGCCTTGACGGACCCCACTCTTTACAGGTAATGAGCGTGAAACCTTCAAGCTCTGCGAGTATCGCACTACCGCTTTAGTGTCCCGGTGAAGATCATAGAGAAAGGAGACCAGCTCCCTATCTACCCCTAAGGTTAGTTGGATCTGCCATAACTTGGCCCTGTTTACACAATTGAATGAGTATGACAGATCCATAAAAGCCAGGAAGATGATGCAGTTGCGGGCAACCGTATATTTGCTGGAGATTAAGAAAAGGTTAAGGGATTGTTTAATCATTGAACGGCCAGGACGGAACCCGTGTTGGGCATCCGACAGAATGTTATTGTCGTTGGCCCAGGTAGCTAAACTATCAGCAAAATCCTACCGACCACTTTTACCACCGAATCTATTAATGAGATCAGTCTGTAACACACTGTGCTGTCCCTGTCCCCCTTTTTAAAGACTGGCACAATGATGGAGGTTGCCCAGGATCGTGGAGTACCGACCCTAGCAACTGCGTTAATTACAGAGAGTGAGTACTGGAGCCCAGAGTGCCACGACTGACAAGTAAAGGTCGAGTGGAATACTGTTGGGACCCGGGGCCTTGTTATGAGTCAGACCGGTGATGCCACGCATTACTTCTTTTTCCAGGACGACTAGTTTTGCTTGAGTACCCCCAGATTTAGGTACGGTGGATGGGGCCAGGTCTTCTTTGAACATGGCCTCAAAGTGACTGACCCACTCATTTTCGGTAAGGTGTGCTTCTAAAACATTTGCTGCCTACTCGCCCAGAATGGGGTTGTTTTTGATGCTCCAGAATGTGACGCTAGACTTGTAGGTTGTAGCTTCCATAAGGTTGCTCTAAGCTTTTTCCTTCAAGGCCACCCTGCGCTTGCTGAGTGTCAATTTATACTGATTCCTACAGATTTTAACAAGCGCAGCGTACCTCGGGGAGGCATGAAGGGCTGATTTCAGCCTCCGGGCTGCAAGCGAGCAGTCAGAGTTAAACCATCTGAGCCCCCCCTCTCTGGGTTCTCTGTGAAGGAACAGTCAGTAGGTCAGCGACAGAGCCGGAGATTAGGTCAAAAGCACAGATGATGGTCTCATCAGACTCAGCCTGGGCATTCTGACAAATCAGGAATTCCTTCCGGCGCGTCTCCCTTAAGAACCTGCACAAAGTTTCTGGAATAATCTGGCCCCATCTAAGGCGTCTCCCGCCGTCTGTTGCCCGTAAAGCCCCACCTTCTACGGCCTGTCTTTTTAAATCAAAGGAGGGCCAGATGCCTTTGATGCATAGAGGGTTGTGGTCACTATAACTACTGGCTATTAGTGTGAACTCCGAAATCAAATAATAGAGTGGGGTGGAAGTTAAGATAAAGTCGATAAACGAGGGTTCCTGTCCCGGGCCCTTAAAAATTGGGATGAGGTATCGTCTAGAAGTTGTCAGTTTCCCCAAGGTTAATTGCAGGTTCAGATTGCAGGCCAATGCATTTAGTTTCTCCCCCTGCCTACAGTGTTCAAAACGCAAGCCGTCTGCTAGAGGACAAGAGGGCTCCTCGCTGATTCCTGGACCCCTCTTCCTTAAGGCTCCACATATGTGAGTGTTAAAGTCCCCTACCAAGACTATGTACCCGATTTATGTGACAAAACCATACCATTCGTTATGAAAGCACTTAAACGGGTGACACTACACACCTCTGGGAGGAGAGAGGTAGCATTATAAAAATTCTTATATATATATATATATACTTTAAAATAATTAATAAACTATTATCTTTATTTTATTTTAAAAGTTTAAAATTATATAATAATTATATATATATATATATATATATATATATATATATATATATATATATATATATATATATATATATATATACATACATTTCCATGATTTGAAATATTTTTAAAAACTATAATAAATTAAAACATTAAACTATTACAAAATATTTAAACTTACATTTCCCAATACAATCAGTGCAACAGTAGGGAAAGTATTGAATAGCAAAATAATTAAATTTACTATTTCAACTCCAGTGAGTGCAACAGTAGAGAAAGTGTTGGATAGCGGAGGGGTAACAATTACTATTCCCACTCCAGTGAGAGCAACAGTAGGGAAAGTGTTGGATAGCAGAGGTATAAAAATTACTATTCCGACTACATTGAGTGCAACAGCAGTGAAACTGTTGGATAGTGGAGGGCTACAAAATACTATTCCAACTCCAGTGAGTGCAACAGTAGGGAAAGTGTTGGATAGCGGAGGGGTAAAAATTACTACTCCCACTCCAGTGAGTGCAAAAGTAGGGAAAGTGTTGGATAGCGAAGAGGCAAGAATAACTATTCCCATTTCAGTGAGTGCAACAGTAGGGAAAGTGTTGGGTAGCAGAGGGTTAAAAATTACTATTCCAACTCCAGTGAGTGCAACAGTAGGGAAAGTGTTGGATAGCGGAGGGGTGAAAATAACTACTCACACTCCAATGAGTGGTTATAAACTTTATTGCATGATTTAAAAAAAAACATTGCAACAGTATTCAATAGCAAAGATTCGTAACTAGATGATTAACAGTGATAATTAATTTTTAAAAATTAATTACAAATCCTAGTAGTACTACATGATGTGACAAGTCGCTACTGAACAGTACTTCCATTGGAATTTTAAAATGTCGTGACAACCTGGTCTAAAGAAGAGACTAGAGACCAATTTAGCAGTTGAATATTAAAAATTTAAAAGTTGGAAACAAAAGTCATTGTGACATAAAAAGCCCTGCGGCTTGAAGCAGCCCTTAAAGCACTGTGGATATGTTCAATTAAAAACAGAAAGAAAAAAAGATAATGCAACCAAATAGACTCTGCTTAGTGTGCCATGCATTGGCAATGGGTCTAGAGGCAGAGACTCTAATTCTTGTACACGTCTCGCCTCCCCTAACTTTTTTTGTGAAGCGATCCATGAACCTAACCAAGACACAATTGAGGGTAATGTTCACAGGGTCAAAGCAGGCCAGCACCACTCCCCTGCAAGCTCTAACGTCCTTTGCAATCCAGCCCCTTCGTAGTAAGGTTCTTCTGTCATCTAGGCGATTGGGGCACAAGCATAACACTTGAGTTATGTCTTCACTGTGTTGGCCGCAAAGTCAACACATGTCCTGGGTGCAGTCTCTTTCCCATTTTAGGAGGTGACAGATCGTAGGAATCCCCCCTATTCTCAGCTTTAGGAACTGGAGCATGGTACTTGCATTAAAAGTAATCTTTAGATAGCCCTGGGGTTTCAGCTGTGAGTAGATGCGTAGGGTCATCCAACCATGACTCCATGCAGAGAGGCTGGCCCTGTCTTCTAATGAAGAAAG
Source organism: Triturus cristatus (assembly GCF_964204655.1). Classification (NCBI taxonomy): domain Eukaryota; kingdom Metazoa; phylum Chordata; class Amphibia; order Caudata; family Salamandridae; genus Triturus; species Triturus cristatus. The sequence goes on along the minus strand of NC_140593.1, from coordinate 907,556,886 downwards.
TCATTTCGTGCAGATTTTTGCTAGCCTCTTGAATTCTTCTTGGCTGACTTCTAGGTCCCAAAGGTCACTCAAGCCAAGAGAACTGAGGCCACAAGACAAATAGTAGTTGCCTGCCGGCCATAGACTTGTGCACAGCTGTTTCCATAGATGGTGGGCCAGACTGCCTTCCTTTGACGCCCTAAGCTTGTGGCAGCTGATTAAAAAAGCCGCCATGCGGGCCAAGGCTGGTGACGTATAAGGGGGAAGCTGGAAGGTCGTTCTATAGATTTTTGCCATTATTTTGTCTAATTGCCCACTGTCCCACCCTTTTAGAACCTCACACCCATATGTTAGACTTGGGATGACCTTTGCCAGGGCCACCTGAAGAATTGGAGCAAGTGTTGGAACATTTGTTTTTTTATAGATGGATCTAAGTGCAAAGGCCAGTGCAGTTCCCTTCTTTTTTAATTCTCCCAGCTTATTCGCATAGCTGACATTATTGTTAAAGAGGAAGCCTAAGACATCTGGTTGCTTCGATTCTTTCCTGGTATAGAGACCATACAGGGTTTTTAGACCCAGATGTGCGGACCGCATGGATTTTGGTTTTATTTTGTTTGTCTATTGGAATATATAGCGGTCACATCCAAAAGACGCTGTAGGCCTACTTTAGTTTGACTAAGTAGAACCAGGTCATCGGCGAACAATAAGTTAGATAGATGAAGGCTGCCCAGTTTTGGTGGATGTGAATTGACTAGAACAAGGTCTGCAGAGAGATCGGACAAGAATAAGTTAAAACTCCAATAAGTGCAAAAATAGGGAAAGTGTTGGATAGCGCAGGGGTAAAAATTACTACTCCCACTCCAGTGAGTACAACAGTAGGGAAAGTACTGGATAGCGAAGAGGTAAAAATAACCATTCCCACTTAAATTTAAAACTTACATTTCCCAATACAATCAGTGCAACAGTAGGGAAAGTGTTGAAATAGCAAAGTAATTAAATTTACTATTTCAACTCCAGTGAGTGCAACAGTAGAGAAAGTGTTGGATAGCAGAGAGGTAAAAATAACTATTCCCACTCCAGTGAGTGCAACATTAGGGAACGTGTTGGATAGTGAAGAGACAAAAATTAATATTCACACTCAAACAGTTAAAACAAAAATAAAAAACATACCAAATTATAAAAAAATCATAAAAATAAATAAACAATATTTAGAAAGGAAAATCAAATATAATAAATAAATAAAAATATGTTTTTTATAATTTAAACTACTTATTAAAAAAACTACAAATAACTTATAATATAAAAGAATAAATACGTTTATAAAAAACATCTTTTAAACTAGAACATACTTACAAACAAATAAATTAATTAAAACTTACATGTATTTATTATGTTTCCTACTTCCTAAGTAATAATCAATAATACTATTTCAACTCCAGTGAGTGCAACAGTAGAGAAAGTGTTGGATAGCGGAGGGGTAACAATTACTATTCCCACTCCAGTGAGAGCAACAGTAGGGAAAGTGTTGGATAGCAGAGGTATAAAAATTACTATTCCAACTACATTGAGTGCAACAGCAGTGAAACTGTTGGATAGTGGAGGGCTACAAAATACTATTCCAACTCCAGTGAGTGCAACAGTAGGGAAAGTGTTGGATAGCGGAGGGGTAAAAATTACTACTCCCACTCCAGTGAGTGCAAAAGTAGGGAAAGTGTTGGATAGCGAAGAGGCAAGAATAACTATTCCCATTTCAGTGAGTGCAACAGTAGGGAAAGTGTTGGGTAGCAGAGGGTTAAAATTTACTATTCCAACTCCAGTGAGTGCAACAGTAGGGAAAGTGTTGGATAGCGGAGGGGTGAAAATAACTACTCACACTCCAATGAGTGGTTATAAACTTTATTGCATGATTTAAAAAAAAACATTGCAACAGTATTCAATAGCAAAGATTCGTAACTAGATGATTAACAGTGATAATTAATTTTTAAAAATTAATTACAAATCCTAGTAGTACTACATGATGTGACAAGTCGCTACTGAACAGTACTTCCATTGGAATTTTAAAATGTCGTGACAACCTGGTCTAAAGAAGAGACTAGAGACCAATTTAGCAGTTGAATATTAAAAATTTAAAAGTTGGAAACAAAAGTCATTGTGACATAAAAAGCCCTGCGGCTTGAAGCAGCCCTTAAAGCACTGTGGATATGTTCAATTAAAAACAGAAAGAAAAAAAGATAATGCAACCAAATAGACTCTGCTTAGTGTGCCATGCATTGGCAATGGGTCTAGAGGCAGAGACTCTAATTCTTGTACACGTCTCGCCTCCCCTAACTTTTTTTGTGAAGCGATCCATGAACCTAACCAAGACACAATTGAGGGTAATGTTCACAGGGTCAAAGCAGGCCAGCACCACTCCCCTGCAAGCTCTAACGTCCTTTGCAATCCAGCCCCTTCGTAGTAAGGTTCTTCTGTCATCTAGGCGATTGGGGCACAAGCATAACACTTGAGTTATGTCTTCACTGTGTTGGCCGCAAAGTCAACACATGTCCTGGGTGCAGTCTCTTTCCCATTTTAGGAGGTGACAGATCGTAGGAATCCCCCCTATTCTCAGCTTTAGGAACTGGAGCATGGTACTTGCATTAAAAGTAATCTTTAGATAGCCCTGGGGTTTCAGCTGTGAGTAGATGCGTAGGGTCATCCAACCATGACTCCATGCAGAGAGGCTGGCCCTGTCTTCTAATGAAGAAAGTCATTTCGTGCAGATTTTTGCTAGCCTCTTGAATTCTTCTTGGCTGACTTCTAGGTCCCAAAGGTCACTCAAGCCAAGAGAACTGAGGCCACAAGACAAATAGTAGTTGCCTGCCGGCCATAGACTTGTGCACAGCTGTTTCCATAGATGGTGGGCCAGACTGCCTTCCTTTGACGCCCTAAGCTTGTGGCAGCTGATTAAAAAAGCCGCCATGCGGGCCAAGGCTGGTGACGTATAAGGGGGAAGCTGGAAGGTCGTTCTATAGATTTTTGCCATTATTTTGTCTAATTGCCCACTGTCCCACCCTTTTAGAACCTCACACCCATATGTTAGACTTGGGATGACCTTTGCCAGGGCCACCTGAAGAATTGGAGCAAGTGTTGGAACATTTGGTTTTTTATAGATGGATCTAAGTGCAAAGGCCAGTGCAGTTCCCTTCTTTTTTAATTCTCCCAGCTTATTCGCATAGCTGACATTATTGTTAAAGAGGAAGCCTAAGACATCTGGTTGCTTCGATTCTTTCCTGGTATAGAGACCATACAGGGTTTTTAGAACCAGATGTGCGGACCGCATGGATTTTGGTTTTATTTTGTTTGTCTATTGGAATATATAGCGGTCACATCCAAAAGACGCTGTAGGCCTACTTTAGTTTGACTAAGTAGAACCAGGTCATCGGCGAACAATAAGTTAGATAGATGAAGGCTGCCCAGTTTTGGTGGATGTGAATTGACTAGAACAAGGTCTGCAGAGAGATCGGACAAGAATAAGTTAAAACTCCAATAAGTGCAAAAATAGGGAAAGTGTTGGATAGCGCAGGGGTAAAAATTACTACTCCCACTCCAGTGAGTACAACAGTAGGGAAAGTACTGGATAGCGAAGAGGCAAAAATAACCATTCCCACTTAAATTTAAAACTTACATTTCCCAATACAATCAGTGCAACAGTAGGGAAAGTGTTGAAATAGCAAAGTAATTAAATTTACTATTTCAACTCCAGTGAGTGCAACAGTAGAGAAAGTGTTGGATAGCAGAGAGGTAAAAATAACTATTCCCACTCCAGTGAGTGCAACATTAGGGAAAGTGTTGGATAGTGAAGAGACAAAAATTAATATTCACACTCAAACAGTTAAAACAAAAATAAAAAACATACCAAATTATAAAAAAATCATAAAAATAAATAAACAATATTTAGAAAGGAAAATCAAATATAATAAATAAATAAAAATATGTTTTTTATAATTTTAACTACTTATTAAAAAAACTACAAATAACTTATAATATAAAAGAATAAATACGTTTATAAAAAACATCTTTTAAACTAGAACATACTTACAAACAAATAAATTAATTAAAACATACATGCATTTATTATGTTTCCTACTTCCTAAGTAATAATCAATTTAAAAAATATTAGTAATAACAAAAACTAATAAACATTAATTGACTACACACACTTTAACACTATGATATCCACAAAACACACCTAAATTAAACTCTAAAGTAATAAAACACAAATGAATCTTATTTATAAATTAAAAACTATTACTAATAACTAATGATAAAGTAATTAAAATGTAGTTAATACCCACCCTTTACCCATTTAAAAGTAAAAACAACAAACAAAAACTAAACAATTACCTAAAATATTTAACAATGACTAACAACGATATAATAATTAATTAAATGCACATTACTTCCCACCCTTTACTCTTATGAACACCAAAATACACACCTAAAATCAATTGTACAATTATCATATTTAATAAGCAATTCTTTAATTAAAATAATTAATATCAGATTAGTAATTCCTCTATTAAAAATAAATTACTTCCCACCATTAAGATGTATAAACACCACAACACACACCTAAAATTAATTACACAATTACCATAATTAATTACCAATTAATTATTTAAAATTAATTAGCATCCAATTATTAATTCATCAAATAAAAATACATTACCTCCCACCCTTAACACCTATAAACACTACAGCACAAGCCTAAAATTAATTACACAACTACTACAATTAAAGAACAATTAAATATTTTACATTTATTAATAACCAATTATTAAATAATTAATAATAAATTACTATATACATTTAATACTATAAAATATCAGTTAAACAAATATAAATAAATAAAAAATAATCAATACATTTGATGTAATTAAATTACTTCCCACCCTATTCCCCTATAAACCCACAACCCACTACGGAACTAAAAACGCAAAATTCAAATAATTGTTTTTTATAATTACTAAATATTTAACACATATTTCAAAAATACAAACAATTCTTATACATTAAAACATACAGCACATACATATAAAATATATACTAAAATACGTAACATTCATAAACAAACAATATTTTTAAAAACTATATTTTTTCCAAGCGATATTAAACACTTCAATATTTTTAAAATCTATATCACTTACCTTAAGTCGATATTCTTGACCATGATATTCTTGCTGAAGATATTTCTGACCCACGATATTTGCAACTCGATATTTTCAATTCGATATTCTGTTTCTGCACCTCACTATACATTTCCATATTTTCGGTTCAACTCATGCTCATACCCGTCGGCTACCAAGTGTATTCACTACAAAGTAGCCGTCCCTTGTCAGGCAATTATTCACCGAGAAAACTGAGAGTATAAAAAAAATATAAAGTGCTACTAGGGGTCCGATTCCGATCCTGTAATTTTTTTTCCCGTACGACTCGTATCCGTATTTTTTTCCGTACGAATCGTACAAGTCACGTCCGACCCGTGAAGTACGATTCGTATGGGAAAAAGTACATACGGATCATCCCTATCCGTACAAATCAGATCGGGAAAAGTTGTACGAGACGTACCTGGACACTTTTCCGTACGAATCGTAAAAATGCAGTCCGACCGTACTAGTACGATCTGGACCGGCTTTCCGATTTACGATTTTTACGGAAAACGTACGTCCCGTACACAGGGAATGACTTGTACATATGCAATGTCTGTGTACGCACCGTACAGTAGCAATGGGGGTGTTCACACCATACATAAGCGATGGCGGTGTACGCACCGTACATAGCAATGGCGGTGTACGCACCGTACATTAGCGATGGCGGTGTACGCACCGTACATAGCAATGGGGGTGTATGCACCGTACATAAGCGATGGCGGTGTACGCACCGTACATAGCAATGGGGGTGTACGCACCGTACATAGCGATGGGGGTGTTCGCATCGTACATAAGCGATGGCGGTGTACGCACCGTACATAGCAATGGCGGTGTACGCACCGTACATAAGCGATGGCGGTGTACGCACCGTACATAGCAATGGCAGTGTATGCACCATACATAAGCGATGGCGGTGTACACACCGTACATAGCAATGGGGGTGTACGCACGGAACATAAGCGATGGCGGTGTACGCACCGTACATAGCAATGGAGGTGTACACACCGTACATAGCGATGGGGGTGTTCGCACCGTACATAAGCGATGGCGGTGTACGCACCGTACATAGCGATGGCGGTGTACGCACCGTACATAAGCGATGGCGGTGTATGCACCATACATAGCAATGGGGCTGTTCGAACCGTACATAGCAATGGCGGTGTACGCGGTGTACATAGCAATGGCGGTGTACGCACCGTACATACACAACGCATGGGGGTGTGTGTCTGTATGACTCGTACCCCTGTACCGTACTGAACCACGGACACTGTAAAACAGCACAAGGAGGGTCTATTCGACTCGCACAACACCACAAATCACGTCTACACTGCACAAAAAATGGAAAGGCCTGACATGGACACATCCAAACAGGCAAACAGAGGGGCAAACTCACAACCACCCCTTATAACACACCCACCAAAAATTCACACCCACAAATAGACCAATAAAAAGGGCCTACACACACAAACCATGAGCCTTTGCAACAGACTCACTGCAGCTAGAGAGCACACACCAACAACTGCACCCATCCACCTTAACATATACACCTTCACACAACCTCCTTCACACATACCCCCTCTACACATTCACACCCACACCGTCACATTCAGACCCAAACACCAACAACCATCCACACCCTCACCCTCACCCTACACCATGCCCATGGACAAGAATCCAAAGTTCCCAAGGGAGGAGCTGGAGATCCTTGTCAATGAAGTCATCAGAGTCGAGCCACAGCTGTTTAGAACATTCATTGGTCAGACAGACCAGCATAGCTGAAAAATCACGCCTGTGGCAGAGGATTGTCGATAGGGTGAATGCTGTTGCACCCATCAGAAGGACCAGGAATGAATGCCAAGACAGGTGGTACGATCTGCGGAGGGCGGTCAAGCGCAAAATGAATGATGACTACGCCCAGAGCAACATCACTGGAGGTGGTGCGCCCCGCAGACCAATACATTACCATCCCTGGGAGGAGAAGGTGATGGCCATGCTTCCGCCGGTGGGAGTACATGGACTCCAAGGAGTTGCAGAGCCTGGTGAGTACAGAACAACTTACGTAACATGGGGTAATGGCATCCACACCCCAACTACACCAAATGCACGCAACTACCCACAAGCCATCACCAGCCAGAACCACAGTCAAAAACTACGCTAATGCCAATAACATGTGTATGCCCCATTGAGAAAGCAAGGCCATGCTGTGTACCATGCTACATGAAGCACCAACACAAGAATTGATGTCCGGTATGCTGGGAGGGTGGGTGGCACAAAACGCATGTTTGAATCATAAATCAGACACAATTGCCGTCATCCCATATGGCCCAGCTACATAACCATGCACCATGCGCAATGCTCAGGGATTGGGAAAGTACTGACAAGATAGCTCACACTTGGCCCTGGTGTAGGCAGCACAAGGCCCTCCTGTGACCAGTGCAAACACAAACACCAAGACAACAAGGTCAGATATCTAGGACAGGAACTCACACTCACTGTCATGGCAGGATGCTCCATGGGGGGACAGCTACATCACCTGGTAGCCCCAGGGCCAAATCACACTACACCCACCAGCAGGCCCTGTCACACACACCCCTTATACAAGCAGACACCACCAGGACAGGCAATGGATTTACCCACTGTCACAATGGACATGCAACACAACAAGACCAATACATAGCCAAAGAAGCATCCAAGCCACAAATCGACATGTCAAAGACTCAGGAGAACATATCAATCTGTCCCCCGCAACATACCCATCCACAATTGAACATTGAGGAGAATGCTAGGCACATACAACTACCTGGAGGAACAGTGCCAACTTGAATTTGTATGAAACATGCATGTTGCATGAAACAGCATTTTTGTCTGTCTCTCACACACAGGGCAACGTGATGAATATCCCCCCAACAATGGGGGGAAGAATCACAGTCACAGGCTCGGGAGGAACCTGATCCCATCGGCAGCGACGCCTCTCAACACTCTGCGGATGACCCCGACCGACCTGGACCCTCTGGTGTCCAAGCCCCTGCAGAACCTGGTTCAGGAACATCTGTGCCAACCACCACCCCCATTTCTGCCACATCCCAGGAGACACCGAGGAGCCCTGTCCGCAGTGAACAACTGAGCCAGTCTGGCCAGGAGGGACAAGGTGCGGCGGGCACCCAGGAGGAAGCAGACAACACCGCCACTGCCATCCCTCAGGGGTCCCGTAGACCCGAGGTGCCCACAACAGCAGGCCAGGCTCGTGTGGGCAGGGGTGGTGGGAGTGGAGGACGGCGGAGGCGAGAACCTGACTAGCCAGCTGAAGGGACCGGTATGTCACACATCCACAACATCATGGAGGCATACCGGCGTGACACCAGGGAGTTCAGCCAGGTAGTGGTGACCCTCACAGAGATCAAGAACCAGCACGCCGAGCAACACGCCAGTCAACAAGAACACCAAGGACGGATGGAGGCAAGACTGGCTGGGCTCCTGGCGGTGCAAAGGGACATAAGCCATTCACTCCATCGGATCGCCGACAACATGGGCAACCCTCTCTGTGCCACCAGGCGCCGACCACCACCAGCCACAGGGAGGGAGGAGGAGGAGGATTCATCCGACGGAGCGTCCCAAGCATCATCAAGGCCTGCATCTGAGGGTCCCGCGAGGAAGGTGGGTCATCCACGGAAAAGACCATGAGAGGCAGTGGCCCATCCACATTTCCCAGGACACCTGGCCTGGCACCTGGCCTTCATGTGCGACAGCATCACCTCATTGACTGACATCATCTGCCACATGGACTTGCTGGTCACAGTCTGACCAATGATGCCAAACACTGTGGTTTGGACTCTGATGATTTCAAATGCCAAGGATCCCATCTCCCCCTGTGAACTTTGGATTCTATGGTCCCTGCATAGCACCTTTTTCTGTGGACAAATCATGCCCCAGAGCTATAAATAAAAAATTAAGACATTAAATTTTATGTTGCAGTCATTTAGCATGAGTCCACAACATATGTGTGAGGATATGTCGAAGTATGCCTGAGTGTGGAACAAACTCCAGCCATCCATACACTTGGATCTGAGTCCGGTCGAGGACACACATGGGTCACAATGTTTCACAAAATACAGATATGAAGCCCAATACTCACCCGTGATGGCCTCAAGCTGCTGAGGGGGTGCTTGCAATACTGCTCAGACAGACCAATTTGGAAGAGTATCATGAAGGTGTAGAGGTCATGGGTCATGTTGATGTGCCCGGGGAGGGAGTCCCAGGTCTGTTTGGCGAGGTGGGAGAACGATCTCCTGCATGCAGTTTTTATGTGGATGTGATGAATGGGGGCCAGGGCAAGGTGGGCTGCATGGAATTGGGCCAACGGGGTGTTGGATGACAGACATCCAAGGTCGGTGTTGGGTCTGGGGTTGTGGACTGCCTCCTGAGTGTGGTTGAGGAGTCTGAAGGTGATCCTGCAGCACACAGTGAGCCATTGTACCTATCTCAGGTGGACGGTGATGTGGCTGGGGCGGGGCATGTTGCAGATGAGGTGTGCGGATGCACCCTGGATGTGGACAACTTCTCCAGCAGTTTTGCTGTTGTTCTCCGTAGAGGCCGGTGTTGTAGTTGAGCCGGCTGGTGTCGTGGACCAGGGGGACGGTCTGTCTTGCCTTGGAGTGGATCCATCTGTGGGTCATTTGCAGCATGTGGAGGGTGTTGCAGAATGAGGTACAGATGGTGGTGAGTTGCATGGTAATTGTGAGCGATGGGTCCATGATGAACACCAGCTTGCGTGCGTGGCCACTGAGTGCTGGTGCGGTGCACAGACCAGTGGGACACAAGGCGTTGACCCAGCTGTAAGGGGACAATCCTAAGGTGATGACCTCTGTCCTGTCCAAGTCCAGCCTCAGGTGGCTGATGTCCAGCCATTCCTCAACGAATCTCATGCCTTCTTGAAGTTTGGATCTGGCAATGGCTGGGTCTTTGGTGAGTTTGAGGAGCAGCTGGGGGTCAATGGCATACGAGATGATGATGAGGTCGTGTGCGCATGTGATGGTGGAGAGGGGGGTCATGGAGACATTGAAGATCGTCGTCAAGCTGAGAGAAGAGCCCTGTGGCATGGGCCAGATGACCCCAGTGTACTACATGTTGCAGGGTGAAGGCAGACTCCCTGGGCCTTGCTGGTGAGCGACTTTCTGATTTAACCCTGGGCCCTCCTCTGGATACCAGTGTTGGAGATGTGTGAGCTGACAGTGTGGTAGCACATGGTGTAGAATGCCATTGAGAGGTCAAGGGTGGTGGCCTCACCATGGTTGAGCATGGCAAAGTTGCCGTTGGTGGTGGCAATGCTGACGGTTGCAGTGGTGTGATTACTGTGGAAGATGGTCTGGTGCCGGTTGCCTGGAGATGGTTGCATGGAGGAAAATTGTCATTTGCTTGTTGAGTGTCTTCCTGATGACATTTGCTGGGTAGGGAAGCAGGGTGATGTCCCAGGAGATCCTGTGGTACTGCCGTCCATTGTTTAAGAAGGGCCTGGGTCTCTGCATGCCTCTTGCACCCATGGAATGTGGCAAACTCAAAGGAGACATTCAGGGCGCGCTGGCCCTGGGCTTCAAGGATGTGGAATTATGTGGTTTAGATGTTGTGTGGGAAGGGGCCTGATGGAGAGCCAGAGTGTATGTTGCACATGAGCCAGGTTCTGTTATTGCTGCTGATGGGAGTCCATAACCTGATGGGGGTTTGTCCTGCGGATAATAGTGCTGTCTGCCTCTGGGTGCCAAGGCTGTCGTGTAGGGCCATGAGCTTGCAGGGGTACAAAGTTGCTAGGGATGTGATCTGCCTTGCAAGGGTGGGGTGTCTTGGATGGAGATCTGCTGTCAGTTCACTCACAATGCTGATGAGCTCCTTGATGTTGTGTGTCTGGGTGTCTCGGCACTATCTGAAGGATCTCCACTTGTCCTTGCTGATGATATGTTGATGGCTGTGTGTGGTGTATGGCAAATGATGGCTCTTTGTGTTGCAAGGTTTGCACAAGAGTCCGGCTAAGTCTGTAGGAGTCCAGTAGGTCTGCCTTGTCCCAGGTGCCTTAACTGTTGTTGTGCTGCACAGGAAAGTCCGTCAATGTGGCAAGATTGTTGGATCAGTTGCTGATCCAGTGCATGAGGTTGCAGGGTGTGGCGGGGGTGTTGTTTTGAGTGTCCCACACAGCTTGTCTGTGGTGACTTACATCAAGCATCTTTGGGGGATCGGTAGCGGGGTGTGGGGCAGTGTGCTGCTTGTCGGAGACGTGGATTCAAATGTTGATGGACCAATGATGGATGGTGGTGCGGTTCCCCTCCAGCAAGAAGTTACTGGCCCCCAGCCACATGTAGCCCGTGGAGGTGAGGGCGTGCGTGCAGATGTACGTGTTGATGGCTTAGCGGAATAGTGGATGTAGGCCTGCAGATCTGTAGAGGAGTGTTACACTGAGGGTTGCCATGGAGTTGCTGCAAACCCGGATTTGTGACTCTGAGGGTGTACTTGTGAATAAATAGCAATTCATCCCCCTGGATTGGTGTTGCCATCCCTGCGGGTGATCTTGTATCCGTCTGAGATGGCAATGAAGACGTCATGTGCTGTGGATGCTTTTGTCCAGGTTACTGTCATGAAGGTGATGTGTCCAATGGCGTGCTGCTGGACGGAGCGGGTGTGGAGTAGGAGGCACATTACCTGGTTGTTCTGACAGGGTCTTGTAGGCTGGGTAGCGCTGTGTAGGCAGTAGCACACTAAGCATGCAAAGGTGACGTGTGTGTGCTTAGATGTTGCCTGATAGCAGGAGGATGATTGTCACGATGACATTGCTTGGAGAGTGGCTGCAGCATGAGCCTGTTGTGTGACGTGGGTCATGCAAAGACTAGAGGGTCGTGCACTGTGCATGTTGCAGGCGCAGACGTTCCTGCCTTTGGCACGGCGCTGGGGCTACAGTGGCACAGAAAAGCTGCTGCCTGCATTTCGAATGGGTGGAGGGGGAAGGGCAGAGCAGGCGGAAGGGGTTAGAAATTAGGAAAAAAGTAGCACACAAAGACAAGGTCTGAAAGGCACAGTGCAACAGGTGTATGTAAAGGAAGGAGTGTCAGGTTACTCATGGGTCACTACGAGAAAATGTATGAACAATCACCATAAATAACAGCCACTGGATCAGGCAACAAAATGCGGAGATGCGCAAAGGAGACACACCATCAGCAGGCGTTCACATCCCGTTGTGGGGAGCAAACTGCACAAATACATACCCAACCAGGTACTTCATGCACAATAGAGATCATTAGCCATAAAGCACTGCATGCATGTTGCCAAAGTACACATACACACAGATGCTCAATCTTTGACAATTATGCCATAGATGATGCATGCAAACTGTCAAGAGAGCTGCAGTGACAGAGATGAGGCACTTTGGATTGTGCTGAACACCTTATTCCACATACACACACAAAGGGATATGTATCCATATTAACAGACTCACAGGTCAGTTGACAGAACATGTGGGACATACGCTGGACACCCCCTTCACAACACGGATGATGTAAATCCCAATGAACTGGCACACAAGTTAAGGGGATGAGCCAAATACATCCTGCTGCACATGGAGAGGCTGCAATTCCCCATGGAGCCTGTTGTTGTGATGTCCCCCACTATGTCCACCTGTAGCATCTGCAATGTTTCAGAGGCAAGGTTTACACACATTGATGCCTTCATCAGACGCCACATTCCACTACAGATGACTGTCAAGAAGGGTGACTATCATGTCATGGGAGTGATGCTACATGTTATATGCTCCATGGTGAGAAGACATGTATGCATGGTACCACAACATGCACAGAAGCAGTCCCCACACATTCCAAACCCGTACCACCACAAAAAATCCTTGCTGCAAACCTTACCAAGACTGATCTTTCCACATGTCCGTGCATGGAACGCTGATTCAGCACACGTTGCAATCCTCATGAGGAATAGCAGGAGGACAACGATGACATGAGCAGACAACAGGCGCAAAATACCTGGGAATGACAGACACACAAGTCACCTAAAACAATTCTCATGGCACACATGGACATTTACCAAACATGAAAAATGTTTGACACATGTAAATTGCAAAGAAAGTCTCTCTGCAAAACTGTGTGGCATGATATCATCACTCGAGTGACACATCAGAACACACATCCAAGTCACTTTGCATTCAGTCAGCTGGACACACACATTGCAACACATACCACTCAATGCTACAAGCTTGCACACTCATACCCAGTGACTCACCATTATGAGAAGAAGTTGCGTATGAGCTGACTCCGGATATCATCCCCCTCCTCCTCCTCATCACTAGCCTCATGAGCAAGCCCTTGATCCTCCACGGGTGGATGTTCCTGCTCATCCGGATCCAGGATGAGTGGCACTGCCTTCTCAACTGCCAAGTCGTGCAGCATGCAGCACACGAGGAAGATTTTGCACACCTTCTCCGGGGCATAAGGGAGGGACCCGCCTGTCTTGTCCAGGCACCGGAATCGGCTCTTCAGGAGTCCAAACGTCCTCTCAATCACTCGCCTGGTCTGTCCGTGTGCATTGTTGTACCGGTGATCTGCAGCTGTTCTTGGGTTGCGGAGAGGTGTAATCAGCCATGGCATGTTGGGATAGCCAGAGTCCCCTACATGGAAACATCATGTAAATAAGTGAGTCAGGAGATGCCATAAGAGAGAAAGATACCGCAACACATAGGACAAAAAGAGTATACCCACCAACAAGACATGCTTGTTCGTTGTGCAGCCGCAGCATCATTTGTGGCACCCTGCTACGCCTCATGATGTAGGCATCATGTGCTGATCCTGGAAAATGTGACATGAGAAATCAGCATGTTAGCAAGACACACCACAAGGGCATTTATCGAGTGGTAATGTTTTCTATTGCGATAGGCTTGTTCCTGTGCCTGTGGTGGTACCAAAGCCACATGTGTACCATCAATGGACCCAATGACATGGGGCATCCCTCCCAGGGCATAGAAATCACCCTTGACATCGGTCAACTCCTCAGGAGTAGGAAATGTGATGAATTCATCAAGGTGCTCCAACATGGCTGCTAAAACATCACGCAGGACACGGCTGAACATTGTCTGTGACATGCCACCAACATCAGCTATGGTGAATTGAAACGTACCTGTGGCAAAGAATGTAGGGCTGCCATCACCTTCATCTTTGGGGTCAGCGCAGTAGGATACCTGTGTCGCGGTTGGAGGTGTGGTGCCAGCCTGTCGGTCAAGTCCTCAATCAACTGTTGAGTGAATCTGTAACGTCGGATGCAGGCACGTTCCCTCATGGCACCCAAGTCTGGCATTGGTCTTGGGACAGGCGGTATCCTGCAAGACATTGTTTGTAATAATGAAGATTGAGAGTCTGCCAATATCAATGTCAATGAACATAGCATATGCTACACTGAGAATACACATCAGGTAACTATGGAGTCGGGTGTGTGCAATACATACAGGACACATATGCCAGCTTGCTGGCACTCCTACAAAAAGCCAGATACACCTGTTGATTGTCAAGTCAACATGACATGCCCTGAAATGATTTGGGGGCCAGTCTGAGTGAAGAGCCACAGATATCACCGGAGTGACACACAACCACATAGCTGCATTGGAAGGATGTCATCTCATCCAGACAGCTGACTGAAAGGCACACGCACAGGTCACATGGAATGTCAAATGTACATATCAAACACAGTGCGATGAAGGGGTACACGTGACAACACAAAGACACAGCCCTTGAGACAACGCACACATGTATGACTGGGAAAATATGATGTCCGATGCACACAGACCCTACAGCCGTGGGAATCCACATGTGGCATGGTGTGCGTAGATGTGTTCCATGCCCATCTCCACACAGACCCCTGTTGGATGCACCAACTGCTGATGCAGTTGACGGGACACTGACATCAAGCTCATGGGAACACATGACACACACCTGACATAGTGCCAAAGGGGCACGCTGATCATGACAGGTCCGTTGATAGAGTGTCCCTGTTCCTGGCATCAGGAGACAGGTGCAGGTGTTGATGACTGTGCCAACCCACTGCTGCTGTGCATGACACAGTTGGACTACAGACACACATGTGGCAAGTGGCAAGGTGATGTGTGCCACATAGTGCCCCATCACACATGACATGTGTCCACAGGTCATCACACATCAATTGTGCAACTAGATGAGATGACCTGTGCAATATCACTGGCTAACACACCTAGGGCCTGCACATGAAAGTATGCAATGACATGTACTTGATGGACATCCTTGTGCGACTCGTAGCCCTCCATTCCTGGCATGTGTACGCCTGTATTAACATTGTAAGTGTGTGAAATGCGTACCCGTACGGGTACACACTAGTAGTACACATACGTGTACTACTAGTGCGTACCCGTAAGGGGATCAACTAGTGCGTACCCGTAAGGGGATCGCAATAGCAGTACCTGTACGTGTATGCACTAGTAGTACACGTACGTGTACTACTGGTGCGTACACGTACATGTACTACTATTGCGATCCCCTTACGGGTACGCACTAGTAGTACACGTACGTGTACTACTAGTGTGTACCCGTAAGGGGATCGCAATAGTAGTACACGTACGTGTACTACTAGTGCGTACCTGTAAGGGGATTGCAATAGTAGTACGTGTATGCACCAGTAGTACACGTACGTGTACTACTAGTGCGTACACATACATGTACTACTATTGCGATCCCCTTACAGATACGCACTAGTAGTACACGTACGTGTACTACTAGTGCATACCCGTAAGGGGATCGCAATAGTAGTACATGTACGTGTACGCACCAGTAGTACACGTATGTGTAACACAAGTGTGTACCCGTAAGGGGATCGCAATAGTAGTACATGTACGTTTACGCACCAGTAGTACACGTACGTGTACTACTAGTGCGTACCCATAAGGGGATCGCAATAGTAGTACATGTATGTGTACACACTAGTAGTACACGTACGTGTACTACTATTACGATCCCCTTACGGGTATGCACTAGTAGTACACGTACGTGTACTACTAGTGCATACCCATAAGGGGATCGCAATAGTAGTACATGTACGTGTATGCACTAGTAGTACACGTATGTGTACTACTGGTGCGTACACGTACATGTACTACTATTGCGATCCCCTTACGGGTACGCACTAGTAGTACACGTACGTGTACTACTAGTGCGTACACGTACATGTACTACTATTGTGATCCCCTTACGGGTACGCACTAGTAGTACACATACGTGTACTACTAGTGCGTACCCGTTAGGGGATCACAATAGTAGTACATGTACGTGTACGCACTAGTAGTACACGTACATGTACTTCTATTGCGATTCCCTTACGGGTACGCACTAGTAGTACATGTACGTGTACTACTAGTGCGTATCCGTAAGGGGATTGCAATAGTTGTACACGTATGTGTACTACTAGTGCGTACACATACATGTACTACTATTGCGATCCCCTTACGGGTACGCACTAGTGGTACACGTACGTGTACTACTGGTGCGTACACGTACATGTACTACTATTGCGATCCCCTTACGGGTACGCACTAGTAGTACACGTACGTGTACTACTGTTGCGTACATGTACATGTACTACTATTGCGATCCCCTTACGGGTACGTACTAGTAGTACATGTATGTGTACTACTAGTGCATAACCGTAAGGGGATCTCAATAGTAGTACATGTACGTGTACGCACTAGTAGTACACGTACATGTACTACTAGTGCGTACCCGTAAGGGGATCGCAATAGTAGTACTCATACGTGTACTACTAGTGCGTACACGCACATGTACTACTATTGCGATCCCCTTACGGGTACGCACTAGTAGTACACGTACGTGTACTACTGGTGCGTACATGTACATGTACTACTATTGCGATCCCCTTACGGGTACGCACTAGTAGTACACGTACGTGTACTACTGGTGCGTACACGTACATGTACTTCTATTGCGATCCCCTTACGGGTATGCACTAGTAGTACACGTACGTGTACTACTAGTGCGTACACCTACATGTCAAATGCACTGTACAACTGGTGCCATAGGGGTACGTGTGAAACGCACAGTACCTGTGTGTGGATTTCACAATTACATAGGGGACACATAAGGGACAAGTGTTAGGCCATAAATGCATGCTGGATGTCATGGATACCGAGTTTTCAGTTGAAAATTGTCCATCGGGTGTCCTGGAAAAGTCAGTTGGCCACAAAATACAATGTTGCAAAGTGGTTGTTGACTTGACATGATTTTGAACGATGCAAATGCTGTCACTGGTGTATGTTTAAAGGGATTAGAGTATACGTACGATGCGAATGATTCAGACCAATCACTATGTACTCCTCAAAATGAATGCCCCTCAGCAAGACAGATATAAGGCAGCCAGAACCTATGAGAGGGCACTTGCCTGCACAACTTAAGAGTCGACAACACTGCTGCTGTCTCTGCTTCCTCTGGCCTCACGTGCTGTGGAGAGGGCCCAGCCATTCACCCTGGAGGAGAATGAGGCCTTGCTGGACGCCCTCCTCCCACAGTACACCAGCCTGTATGGGAGACCAGGGGAGCAGGTGAGTGCTGACTCCACTACCTTTGCCTATGCACCTGTTGTGTGACAGTCAATATAGTGTCCAGGTGGGACACACATGCAATGTTGTTTAGAGTGTGTCCCGGGGGGAGTCATGCTTATGGCTCTCATGCAGAGCATGATGTAGTTCCTGTGTGCACTCCTCACTTGCATAGTGCTTACAGTGACTTTCACTGCATAGTGCATGACACATTCAGCCTTGCAAATCCTTGGTGGCTTTTTTCCTGTTGTCCTGAGGTGATTCAGTGGTCCCCCTGGTGTGACAGGTGACTGTACCCACACATGTGTATGAGTTGAGTGGACCTGTGGTGAGAGTGTCCAAATGATGTGTACGGCCTCATGGACATTGATGTGTGTGAATGTTCCTTGTCATGTGGGTGAGTGTCTATGTGAAGTGTTGCACCACAGCTGCATGGTGGAGGCAACAGATCTACCCATCTGATGTGACAAGTAAGGCGTGCTTTGTGTCTGACTTGCAGAGCTAGCACGACACCTGTGACTCCCCACTGGCAAATGGCACATGTGCAGAGTGAGGGTTGTATCCGCTGTTGTCAATGACAGGCGAGTGATCTGTGCCTGGGTGTGTCTGTCTAGTCTGCTGAGGGTGCGTCAGTGGAGTGGGACATGTGACTGCTTGGCACGTGCTGGCCATCAGCCTGCTGTTGCATGTGCTGCACAGTGTGTGGCATGATCAGTGAGTGTGTTGCACCCCTCATGAGACCTGTTGACTTTCAATGCCATTTAGTGCATTGGCGCTTGCACACAGGGCTATTTCTTGTTGTGAATGAGGCAATTCATGTCAGCATCCTATGCCCTGTTCAACATTTCAAAGATGTTCTAATGTGTGTCTCTGGGACATGGAGCAGGTGTATTGATGTTGTGTCACTTTGTCATCCTGACAGGTAATTGCCTACGAGAAGGGGGTGATCTGGAACAACGTCGTCAGGGCCGTGAGAACTGCGGGGGAGCATAGTCGGCAGCTGCCACAGGTCCGCAAGAGGTGGCAGGACATCCGCTGCTGGAC
Source organism: Triturus cristatus (assembly GCF_964204655.1). Lineage (NCBI taxonomy): Eukaryota > Metazoa > Chordata > Amphibia > Caudata > Salamandridae > Triturus > Triturus cristatus. Next base: position 907,538,064 of record NC_140593.1, on the reverse strand, counting down.
CTGGCGGATCGCCCGGGTCCAGCTGGGGCTCGACAGTCCTCGACCCCACGGCAGCCGCCGACGCCTGACCCCCCACATGAGACATGCCCTGGCGGTGGTCTTCCCTGACCTCGATAGGCAGTTACAGGAGAGACTGCAGCAAGGAGGGGGTAGGTACATGGCATTTGGTCGTGTTATGTGTCGCCTGCTTTTGAAAGTGCTCTTTCGCATGAATACACTCCCAGAGTTGATATGTGCAGTGCATTTTCTGTTCCCCATTGTCACCTGGGGCTCTTTTTCATCCCTTCCCCTCCTTGACATGTGTCCCCTGGTCTGTGTGTAATCACATTTGCACATGGTCATCTAGGGTGCCAGTGAATCTAAGTGCACATAGCTTTCTGCATCATGTTGGAGGGTGGTCTGTGACTTGTGTTGGTACCTTGCCTGTGCCATGACCTGTTCACTATGTTGGGGGTCCATATTTGTTGTCACTGATGATGATTCTCAACATAGGAGTGTGAGCTTTCAACTGAACCCCCTTGCAGCATGCATGACCAATGTTGTGGCCTCAGACGTGATGTGCATGAGTGGGAGATATGCATAGTGCCATGACGGTTGAACATGGTACAGTCAGCTCATTCCAGGACCACGGAGCAGTGTGCCCACTACAGTCCCCTGAGACACCCTGGCCTCCTAATCATGTGTGTCATCCAACACTGTGCACATTCACTGTGGGTTCAGCAGAGGTCTGCCACTGTGGCATTGTTACCTGGCCTAGTTTGTATTTTTCAAATGTGTGCTACATGTGTCCACTGGACAGGGATACACCATTTTGCTTGTGCATACTTACACTGGGCAGTGCCTGTGTGTCTATTCACAACAATCTGTTGATGGTTGTTTGTCAAAAATATGTGTTGCCAGCCCCACGAGGAGATGTTGTGTCAATGAAGCAATTTTTGAAGCACAGTTATTGTAACCCTGAATAAGAGGTGTCACTTCTTGATCTGTATCAGTCACATTGACTCAGGTATGGGGGGGTGCGGGAGGGGCATACATGTGCCACCCGGATTTTTCATTGCCAGGTCTGACTTGTGTGTGAGAATTGGCTGTACAGAAAATCAACATGCAGTGCCCCTGTGATGGTGGCCAGTGCTTAATGTTCGTGCTTTGCTGCCTGTGTCAGTTTTTTACAAGCATGTATCGTGGTCATACATTTTTGGCACCTGTGTGTGGTTCAGATGCATTGCTGTTTTGACTTTGTGTGCTGACATCTGTGTGTACATTCTGGCTTGCCATGAGGGTGTCCCCACAGTACAGCTAGGCTTTTTTTCTACCCAATTGCAGGCCCATTAGCTTATGCATTGTCCTGGGTGTGGACATGTGTGCCACTCCAGATGACAGGCAGTAGGTCATATGTGTAGCCAACTGAGAAATCAGGTGACGGATAGCTATGTGACAAATGACATAATTCAAGTTGTTACTCTAAATAACTTGTACCTTGGCACTCACAGCACTTGTCAACAGTTCTTCATGTTTTAAATGTGGTAATTTGAGGATTTGTGTTAAGAACAATGATGTGCCTGCATGAAAGATATCTCCCAAGGAAGTGCACACCAAACGGCATTTCCACTTTCATTGAACACACTGGCACCTTTTCAAAGAAGCCACTGTTAGAATTAATTGGTGTTGCAGATTCTCCATATACATGTTCCCACTGTGGTCTGGATTTTCTGAGACTCCTTTGTTGTTGGTGATACGAACTAACGAGTGTCAAGACATCAAGACCTCCGTGGGCACATGTTAGACGGACCGGGAGGGTCGGCCGAGGACAAGGGGAGAGGTCTCCGGGGAGAGCCGTCTCCAGCGATCGTACAGACGAATAACTTCCCCCCCACAGAGGTACACCACACTGATAAGGTTTAACGTTCTTTATAAGCAATCTTTAGGTACGATAGAATGGTACAAGGAGGTCAGGACTCAGGGGTCCCCTTGATTCTAGTCTCTTGGTTGGGAAAGGGGGTAGCGGGACAGTCTTGTTACCAATCAGGTAGATGCGATGGTATGATGGATAGCTCACAATCCTCGAGCTCGGCGTTCGAGATGGACGGACCGCGGCAGCGCCAGCAGGTCCCGGCGAGGATGGTAGTTACAACGGTCCGCGGCAGCGCCAGCAGGTCCCGACGAGGATGGTAGTTACAACGGTCCGCGGCAGCGCCAGCAGGTCCCGACGAGGATGGTAGTTACAACGGTCCGCGGCAGCGCCAGCAGGTCCCGACGAGGATGAAGGATGCAGAAGGTTGCAGCAGCGCCAGCAGGCAGGATGATAGTTCACAAGGCAGGACTACGGCAGCGCCAGTAGTCCGTCAAGGATGAGTTCTTCACAGTGTCTCTCGACTCCAGGATACAACTGCCTTCCTGCTCTGGAGCTGCCCCAGTTATAGGTCTGGCGCCCTTTGATGTCCGGACCCTCGCACTTGGAGGTCGGGAGGTCCGGGATGAGGGAGTCCAGACACCCAGCAGGGGGGTGGAGCCAGCGCCCGGGGGAGCTGGGGGCGATCGGCACCTGGCGGGGGAGAGCCATCGACACTTCTTTCTCCCATTGACCTGCCAAGTGGTCCGTTCACCTCCTGGGTGGATGGTGGTGCCGGGATGTCGGGGCCTGGCCAGGCCCAGGGTTAGGGTCGAGCTGAGGCCATGCGGCCTCGTGGTGCAGTGTCCAAGATGGCGGCCGGGCCGGGCGAGGGAGCCGGTAGTGGTTCGGCCCCATGATACAGAGATGTCCGGGGGCAGGAATCCCGTCTTGGGACGGGGTGCGGGTTGCTTCTGTGGGTAACACCTGGGGGGCCGGGGCTCGGGCCCTGTCATGCGGGGAGGGAGCAAGCCCTTCGTGTGGCCTGTCCAACATGCGTCCCCCCCAACTGAAGGCGGGGAGAGTCACCCATCCTCTTGGGGACTCTCCTCGTCGAGGCGGAAAAAGTGTGACAGGCCATCCGCGTTGGCGTGGTCTTGGCCCGGTCGGTGTTCCACAGTGAAGTCCATCCCCTGCAGGGAGATGGACCAACGCAATAGTTTGGGGTTTTCCCCCCGCATCTGCATTAGCCACTGCAGGGGCCGATGATCTGTTTGCACCCGGAAGTGGGTACCGAAGAGATAGGGCCGGAGCTTTTTGAGGGCCCACACCACTGCGAAGGCCTCCCTCTCGATGGTGCTCCAGCGCTGTTCTCGGGCCAGGAGGCGTCTTCTGATGAAGGCCACTGGTTGGTCAAGTCCCTCGGAGTTCAACTGGGAGAGGACCGCCCCGATGCCATGGTCGGAGGCATCTGTTTGTACGATGAATTCCCGACTGTAGTCGGGGGCCTGGAGCACAGGGGCAGTGCACATGGCGGCTTTCAGCTTCTCGAAGGCCGCTTGACAGTCTGGGGTCCAGTTGACCTTCTTCGGGTGGTTTTTGGATGTGAGTCCCGTGAGGGGCCCCACAATGCTGCCATAGTCCCTCACGAACCGCCGGTAGTAGCCGGTGAGCCCCAAGAAGGCTCGGACCTCGGTCTGCGTGACTGGAGGCTGCCAGGACTGGATGGCAGCGATCTTGAGTTGTAGAGGGGCCACCAGACCGCTTCCCACCTGGTGTCCGAGATAGGTCACGGACCCCTGACCAATTTGGCACTTGCCGGCCTTGATTGTAAGGCCGGCTCGTTGGAGGGCCTGCAGGACCTCTCGGAGGTGGTGGAGGTGGTCGGACCAGTGGCGGCTGTACACAGCGATATCGTCCAGGTAGGCGGCGCTGAACTCCTCGAGTCCCGCCAAGACCTGGTTCACTAGTCGCTGAAAAGTAGCTGGGGCATTCTTCATGCCGAATGGCATGACTTTGAAGTGGTAGTGGCCATCGGGGGTAGAAAAGGCGGATCGTTCTTGGGCCCGGGGTGTGAGACCGATCTGCCAGTAGCCCGCTGTCAGGTCGAAGATGCTGAGGTAGCAGGCAGCCCCCATGCGGTCGATCAGTTCATCCGCTCGGGGGATGGGATGAGCGTCGGTTCTGGTGACAGCATTCAAGCCCCGATAGTCGACGCAGAATCGGAGCTCAGGAGTGGTGCCGGGGGCAGCAGCTTTGGGGACCAGCACGACCGGGCTGGCCCAGGGGCTGTCCGAGGGCTCGATGACCCCGAGCGTGAGCATCTTTGATACCTCCTCTTGGATGCAGGCCCGTACCCGATCTGGTACGCGGTACGCCCGGTGTCTGATAGGGGGACTGTCCCCAGTGTCCACGTCGTGCAAGCACCAGGGGGTGACCCCTGGGGTGAGGGAAAACAAGGTCGCAAACTGCAGCAGGAGGTCCCGGCAGCCTTGGCGCTGTTCCGGGGTGAGGGCATCTGAGAGTCGGACCCAGTCCACGGAACCATCTTTCTCACGAGTCTTCAGGAGATCAGGGAGAGGCTCGGAGTCTTCTTCCGCTCCACTGTCTGTAGCCATCAGGAGGCTGAGCTCCGAGCGCACAAAGTGGGGTTTGAGTCTGTTGGTGTGGAGGACCCGGAGGGGGTTCCGTGGAGATTCCACATCGATGAGATAGGTGACGGGGCTCTTGCGCTCGACCACTTTGAAGGGCCCCGTCCACTTGTCCTGCAAGGCACATGGCTCGGTGGGGGACATCACCCACACTTGTTGGCCAGGTTCGAATCCGATGGAGGAGGCATTTTGATCGTACCATTTTTTCATGTCCTCCTGACTGGCCTCAAGGTTCGCTTTTGCCTTTTCTCTGAATCGCCTGGTCTGATTGCGTAGGGTCAGGAGGTACTTGAAGACGTCTGGAGGGGTCTTTAGGGGGGCCATCTCCCAACCTTCTTTGACTAGGCTGAGGGGCCCTCGCACAGGGTGCCCGTACAAGAGTTCGAAAGGGCTAAAGCCGAGGGACTTCTGGGGGACTTCTCGATATGCGAAGAGGAGGCACGGAAGTAGCACATCCCACTGGCGACGGAGGGGCTCTTCCAACCCCCCAATCATTCCCTTGAGCGTGCGGTTGAACCGCTCGACTAGTCCGTTTCCTTGAGGGTGATAGGGGGTCGTGAATCGGTAGGTGACCCCGCACTGTTGCCAGAGGGACTTCATATATTTCGAAATAAAGTTTGTGCCTCTGTCGCTGACGACTTCTCGGGGGAAACCCACCCGGGAGAAGATCCCCATTAAGGCCCGGCCGACCACCGGGGCTGTTACAGTTCGCAGGGGCACAGCCTCGGGGTAGCGGGTGGCGTGGTCCACCAGTACCAGGATGAACCGATGTCCTTGTGCGGTACGGGGGTCCAGGGGCCCCACAATGTCTATTCCCACCCTCTCGAACGGGGTGGTGACAACTGGGAAGGGTTGCAGAGGTGCTTTGAGTTTGCGGCCGCTCTTCCCGCTGGCCTGGCACGTGGGGCAGGACCGGCAGTGGTTGAGGACGTCGTTTCTCATCTTTGGACAGAAAAAGTGGGTCACCAGGCGACTGTAGGTTTTGTCCTGGCCCAGGTGTCCAGCCAGAGGGACATCGTGGGCCAAATTTAACAGGAAGTCTCTAAAATGGAGGGGCACCACCAGCACTCGACTGGCCCCTAACTCTGCGATTCTCTGTTCACTGTACAATAGGTCGTTGTCCCAATAGATCCAATGGGCTCCGGTGGTGTCCCCTGCGCTCTGGGCGAGGGCTTGCTGGCGGAGTCCCTCGAGGGAGGGACAGGTCTTCTGTTCTTGATGGAACTGTTCCTGGGTGGGCCCCCCTTCTTGACGCCACTGAGCCAGGTCGGGAAGGTCCTGGGGCTGAGCGAGCCCTTCGGGGTTTTGCTCTGGGGGGTCGGTATGGTCGGTGTCCTCTACTGGAGCGATCGGGGGAGGAGGTGCTGGCCATTCTGGTTCTTCTGATCGGGGGATGGCCCGGGCGGCCATGGACCGGGTGGTTACGCACGCCCAGTCCGGGAGGCCCAACATCCCCAGGTGCTCTCTTCTTTCTAGGGCGGCCCACGGGGAACTCTCAAGATCATTCCCCAGGAGACAGTCCACGGGGGCATCATCTCGGACCGTCACCTTCAACATGCCGGAGACTCCTCCCCATTCGAAGGGGACGCAGGCCATCCGACATAGACTCTCCGAGTTGTCGGCTGAACGGACGGGGCAGAGAATGTTCGGCAGGATCTGCTCTGGTTTTACCAGGTGACAGTGGACGGCCGTCACACTGGCCCCCGTGTCACGTAGTGCTTCGGCCCGGCGTCCATTAATGTTCACCCACTGACTATATTTTCTGGTGTTGGCGGGTAGGGGAGCCCGCGGGACCATGTCTCTTCCCCCTAGGCACGCTAGAACCATGGCGGCCGGTTCCCACTCTTGTCGTTCCTGTTCGCATTCTTCCTGTTCTTCGGAGATTTGTTCTCCCCCCAGGGCGGCGGCAGCTACCTGGCGGGGTCTCGGAGTTTGGTTCTGTGGACAGTTCGGGTCATTGGCGTAGTGGCCGACTCGCTGGCATCGGTGACACGTGACATTGGCTCGGAACCCCGGGCGCATCGGGGGGTTGCCCCGACTGGCCGGGGGCGGGGTGCTGGCAGCGGGAGCGGCCGGGACGGTGTCTCTTCCTCGTCCCTGACCTCCTCCTCCTCCTCGGGGACGGTGCTGACCTTGATTGTTCCGGTTCTGTTCGTGCGGCCCTCTCCGGCCTACTCGGGTGCTTTCCCACCGGTCAGCTTCGGCGGCGAGTTGCCGTGGGTCAGTCAATTTACTGTCGAGGAGGTGCTGCCTGAGCTCGACGAAGCAGTTGTTAGAGAGGTGCTCCCACACCATGAGATTAAAAAGTTGCTCGTAGGTCGTTACGTGGCTTCCCTTGATCCAACCCTCGAAGGGTCGGCTGAAATAGTTGACATATTCCACCCAAGTTGTACCCGGGATCCGGGTGCAGTCTCGGAACCTCTGGCGGTACATTTCGGGTGTGAGCCCATATCGGGTGAGGAGGGCAGCCTTCATGTGATCATAGGATGACATCAGATGGTCTGGGAGCTGTAACAGGGCATCGCGGCCTTCATTGACGAACCTCCCCCATAGACCGGCTCCCCAGTCACTTCGATCGATCCGGTGGGAGGTCATGGCGATCTCGTAGGCCTTGAACCACTGTTGTATGTCGTCCTCTCGGACATACTCTCGAACGACATCCTTGGGGATGTGGACTTTCTTTTCTGTCGCTCCTGGGGTGCCCGGTTGCTCGGGCACCTCCAGTTCTTTGTTCTGCTTCCGTAGGTCTATTTCTGCCAGTTTGCGCTCGTGCTCGTACGCTAATCTCTTTTATTCGAGCTCTCTCTGCCTCTGTTTTTCTTCCCGTTCTTCTCGGAGCCGCAGATGTTCTAGGTTCAGTTTTTGTTCGGCTAATTTTAGTTCACCGTCCAATTTGAGCCGTGCCATTTCTAACTCATGTAGTCTGTTTTTCTCTCTCTCTTGGATCTCTTCCTGCGAGAGGCCCGTTCTTCGCTCCTCGGGAGCCGTGGTGTTCCTCTCTGATGCTGCAATGTTTTGGTCCGGGGGTCTGGCGGCCCCGGTTTCTGCCCATGACTCAATGGCGTGCTTGAAATCGTCTTTAGTACTCAGACCGGTGGTAGCAATGCCTAGTTCAATGCAGAATTGTTTCAACTCACGATGGCTGTACTCTTCCAATTTCTCCATTTGGAATTTCTCGGTGGATCCGCTCTCTTTGGTTGTCATTGTGGTTTCGTCGTGGGGTGAGTTACTCTCTGTACGATTACGCGTTGATTCGGATCGCGCCGCTGGCCACCAATGTTAGACGGACCGGGAGGGTCGGCCGAGGACAAGGGGAGAGGTCTCCGGGGAGAGCCGTCTCCAGCGATCGTACAGACGAATAACTTCCCCCCCACAGAGGTACACCACACAATGATAAGGTTTAACGTTCTTTATAAGCAATCTTTAGGTACGATAGAATGGTACAAGGAGGTCAGGACTCAGGGGTCCCCTCGATTCTAGTCTCTTGGTTGGGAAAGGGGGTAGCGGGACAGTCTTGTTACCAATCAGGTAGATGCGGTGGTATGATGGATAGCTCACAATCCTCGAGCTCGGCGTTCGAGATGGACGGACCGCGGCAGCGCCAGCAGGTCCCGGTGAAGGTGGTAGTTACAACGGTCCGCGGCAGCGCCAGCAGGTCCCGGCGAGGATGGTAGTTACAACGGTCCGCGCCAGCAGGTCCCGACGGGATGGTAGTTACAACGGTCCGCGGCAGCGCCAGCAGGTCCCGACGAGGATGGTAGTTACAACGGTCCGCGGCAGCGCCAGCAGGTCCCGACGAGGATGGTAGTTACAACGGTCCGCGGCAGCGCCAGCAGGTCCCGACGAGGATGAAGGATGCAGAAGGTTGCAGCAGCGCCAGCAGGCAGGATGATAGTTCACAAGGCAGGACTACGGCAGTGCCAGTAGTCCGTCAAGGATGAGTTCTTCACGGTGTCTCTCGACTCCAGGATACAACTGCCTTCCTTCTCTGGAGCTGCCCCAGTTATAGGTCTGGCGCCCTTTGATGTCCGGACCCTCGCACTTGGAGGTCAGGAGGTCCGGGATGAGGGAGTCCAGACACCCAGCAGGGGGGTGGAGCCAGCGCCCGGGGGAGCTGGGGGCGATCGGCACCTGGCGGGGGAGAGCCATCGACACTTCTTTCTCCCATTGACCTGCCAAGTGGTCCGTTCACCTCCTGGGTGGATGGTGGTGCCGGGATGTCGGGGACTGGCCAGGCCCAGGGTTAGGGTCGAGCTGAGGCCATGCGGCCTCGTGGTGCAGTGTCCAAGATGGCGGCCAGGCCGGGCGAGGGAGCCGGTAGTGGTTCGGCCCCATGATACAGAGATGTCCGGGGGCAGGAATCCCGTCTTGGGACGGGGTGCGGGTTGCTTCTGTGGGTAACACCTGGGGGGCCGGGGCTCGGGCCCTGTCATGCGGGGAGGGAGCAAGCCCTTCATGTGGCCTGTCCAACAGCACATGTATATGTACTTTATGCAACACCATTTATTTCTAACTGTGGCTTCTCAGAAAAGGTGTCAGCTTCTTCAATGACAGGGTAAATGTACTTTTGTGTGCACTGCCTTGTGCGACATATTTCATCCAGGCACATGAGTGTTCTTTTCACGAGATGGCGAATTTCCACATTCCAAACATGTCGATTGTGTAAAGTATTGTGAGTCCCAAGGTAACCACATTTTTTGGTTTTGTGTTCCAAAGTATTTACAGGTCTCTGAGTGTGGTGACACCTTGAGTATTGAGGTGTGTTAGTTTCCCTTGGGTGCACCACTACTTTTTCTTTCAGGGTAAACAAGAGGTGGCATGACTTCATTGTATTGCTGTGCTCGCCGGTTCACAGACACTGGCTTCTCAGTGTATTTCTCATTCAAGTTGTGGCCTGGTGTGTTCTTTTTTTCGTGGTGTCCAAGTGGCATAGTGGCTCTACTAACTGGGCAGTACAGGATATACATCTGTGCGGAGTAATGTAGCTGTTACTCATGATGCATTGCCGGATATGCACTGTGAGCAATTGTTTTGTGCTCATGTGTCAGATGTATACAGGTGACTGATGCATTTTGGTTTCTTATCCTTGCCCACAACATCATCAACTGAAAACGAGGGAGACACCTGCATGGACCTGGAGGAGGGACCCAGCGACAGTGCCGCCAGTGCTGTGGAGTCAGCAGGAGCCAGTGGCACGGAGGGCGAGGGGAGTCAATTGGAGGACCTGTCTGGAGGCGAGAGCAGCTACGACGCTGATGGGTCCGAGGCTGAACTCCCTGAGGAGGCGGAGGCTGCAGCACCAACTGGCAGCATCCCCACGTCTGTCCCCGCCTCCTCCATTCCCATCTCCACCCTCCCAGTTGCTCCCGTCCCTCCTGTCCGTGCAGCGTCCCACCATGTCTCCTTCGTGCCAGGCACCGCACCCCCTGACCCTGTCACCCCTTCTGCCCTCAGTGAAGAGTCTGTGGACATACTGCGGGAGTTGCAGGTTGGGCAGGCATCGATGCTGAATGTCCTTCATGACCACACTAGACTGCTAACACAGGTCGTGTCGTTCATGGAGGGCATGTCAGCAACGATGTCTGACCAACGCAGGATTCTGCGGTCCATGGACTCTTCACTGACGCAGCAGTTACTGCCCTGCAGCGCTCCATCCCCCCTACCCCGGACTCATCCACACTGCCCTCTCCCATGCCTGCCCAACACACACCCAGACAGTCACGGGCACGCACCACAACAGAAACATCCAGCACACCCATAAGTAAGGCACAGCGCACACATCCTGGAACGCACACTCAGGGGATGTAGGCACACCCCCAGGGTCTGGGGGAAGACGACACACACACAGCCACAGTCATAGTCAGCGTCCTCACAACCCAGTTCCTCCAAAACCACACCCCTTAGCTCCCCTGCCAAACTGTCACCCAAGGACAGCTACATGTCTAATCCGGCCCTCACCCCCACTATGACACCACCCCACAAGCGGGCGAGGAAGTCCCCGGGCAGGGGAGTTGAGTCCCCCCCATGTCCACCCCCTCCTCAAAGAGCGCTGCACCCCATCCCTTGGCCACCACACCCTCCGTTGGCCCTGGGGTATCTTCAGGTGCAGGGGTTAGAATGGAGGCCCTAGCAGAAGTGTGCAGTGCCGTGTTCACCTCCACCTTTGGCGCTGCCCTACCCCCTGTGGTGGAGACGTCCACCCCTGCATCCACCACACCTACCCAACCCCCTCCTGTCCCTGCGGTGCCTGGTCCTGCCACAGATTATGCCCCCCCGGTCGACAAACCTTGAGGTTCGTTTGTGCAGGCAAGGTAGGGGTGGACGTAGCCCCCTACGTCCACCCTTGGACTCGAGAAATGGACTGGCTGTTGGACAGGCCACATGAAGGGCTTGCTCCCTCCCCGCACGACAGGGCCCAAACCCCGGACTCCCAGGTGTTACCCCCAAGGGCAACCCGCACCCCGTCTCCCAACGGAACTCCTGCCCCCGGACATCCATGTATCATGGGGCCGAACCACTACCGGCTCCCCCGGCCGGATCAGCCGCCATCTTGGACACTGCGCCACGAGGCCGCGCGGCCTCAGCCCGACCCTAACCCTGGGCCTGGCCGGCCCCGACATCCCGGCACCACCATCCACCCAGGAGGTGAACGGACCACTTGGCAGGTCAATGGGAGAAAGAAGCGTCGAGGGCTCTCCCCCGCCAGGTGCCGATCACCCTCCAGCTCCCCCAGGCGCTGGCTCCACCCCCTGCTGGGTGTCTGGACTCCCTCATCCCGGACCCCCCGACCTCCAAGTGCGAGGGTCCGGACATCAAAGGGCGCCAGACCTATAACTAGGGCAGCTCCAGAGCAGGAAGGCAGTTGTATCCTGGAGTCGAGAGACACCGAGAGAACTCATCCTTGACGGACTACTGGCGCTGCCGTAGCCCTGCCTTGTGAACTATCGTCCTGCCTGCTGGCGCTGCCGCGGCCTTCTGCAACATCCATCCTCGTCGGGACCTGCTGGCGCTGCCACGGACAGTTGTAACGACCACCTTCATCGGGACCTGCTGGCGCTGCCGCGGACCGTGTAACGACCATCTTCACCGGGACCTGCTGGCGCTGCCGCGGACCGTGTAACGACCATCTTCACCGGGACCTGCTGGCGCTGCCGCGGCCCGTCCAAGCTAGAACACCGAGCTCGAGGATTGTGAGCTATCCACCATACCACCTCAGCTACCAGACTGGTAACCAGACTGTCCCGCTACCCCCTTTTCCCAAACCAAGAGACTCGAATCGAGGGGACCCTTGAGTCCAGACCTCCTTGTATCATTTCATCGTACCTTAAGAAATCACCTATAAAGAACGCTGAATCTTATCCTTGTGTGGTGTATATCTGTGGGGGGGAAGTTATTCATCTGTACGATCGCTGGAGACGGCTCTCCCCGGAGACCTCTCCCCTTGTCCTCGGCCGACCCTCCCGGTCCGTCTAACATTGGTGGCCAGCGGCGCGATCCGAATCAACGCGTAATCGTACAGAGAGTAGCTCACCCCACGACAAAACCACGATGTCAACCAAAGAGAGCGGTTCCACCGAGAAATTCCAGATGGATAAATTGGAAGAGTATATCCATCGCGAACTTAAACAATTCTGCATGGAACTAGGCATTGCTACCACCGGCCTGAGTACCAAAGACGATTTGAAGCACGCCCTTGAGTCGTGGGCGGAAACCGGGGTCGCCGGATCCCCCGACCAAAACGGTGTAACACCAGAGGGGAATGCCACAGCTCCCGAGGAGCGAGGAACGGGCCTCTCGCAGGGAGAGATCCAAGAAAGAGAAAGAACCAGATTACATGAATTGGAAATGGCACGACTCAAGATGGACGGTGAACTAAAGTTAGCCGAGCAAAAACTAAATCTAGAACATCTGCGGCTCCGAGAAGAACGGGAAGAAAAACAGAGGCAGAGAGAGCTCGAAGAAAAAAGACTAACATTCGAACACGAGCGCAAACTGGCGGAAATAGAACTTCGGAAACAGAATAAAGAACCGGGGGTGCCTGAGCGACCGCACACCTCGGGAGCAACCGAGAAGAAAGTCCACATCCCCAAGGATGTTGTCCGAGAGTATGTCCGAGAGGACGACATACAACAGTGGTTCAAAGCCTACGAGATCGCCATGACCTCCCACCGGATCGATCGGAGTGACTGGGGAGCCGGCCTATGGGGGAGGTTCGTCAACGAAGGCCGCGATGCCCTACTACAGCTCCCAGATCATCAGATGTCATCCTATGACCACATGAAGGCTGCCCTCCTCACCCGATATGGGCTCACACCCGAAATGTACCGCCAGAGGTTCCGAGACTGCACCCGGATCCCGGGTACAACTTGGGTGGAATACGTCAACTATTTCAGCCGAGCCTTCGAGGGTTGGATCAAGGGAAGCCACGTAACGACCTACGAGCAACTCTTTAATCTTATGGTGTGGGAGCACCTGTCTAACAACTGCTTCGTCGAGCTCAGGCAGCACCTCCTCGACAGTAAATTGACTGACCCACGGCAACTCGCCGCCGAAGCTGACCGGTGGGAAAGCACCCGAGTGGGCCGGAGAGGGCCACACGAGCAAAACAGAAACCACCAAGGTCAGCACCGTCCCCGAGGAGGAGGAGGAGGCCAGGGGCGAGGGAGAGACACCATCCCGGCCACTCCCGCGGCCAGCACCCCGCCCCCGGCCGGCCGGGGCAACCCCCCGATGCGGCCGGGGTTCCGAGCCAACGTCACGTGTCACCGATGCCAGCGAGTCGGCCACTACGCCAATGACCCGAGCTGCCCGCAGAACCAAACGCCAAAGCCCCGCCAGGTAGCTGCCGCCGCCCTGGGGGGAGAACAAATCTCCGAGGAACAGGAAGAATATGAGCAGGCACAACAAGAGTGGGAACCGGCCGCCATGGTTCTAGCGTGCCTAGGGGGAAAAGACATAGTCCCGCGGGCTCCCCTACCCGCCAACACCCGGAAATATGGCCAGTGGGTGAACATTAATGGGCGCCGGGCCGAAGCCCTACGTGACACAGGGGCCAGTGTGACGGCCGTCCGCTGTCACCTGGTGAAACCAGAGCAGATCCTGCCGAACATTCTCTGCCCCGTCCGCTCAGCCGACAATTCCGAAAGTCTGTGTCGGATGGCCTGCGTCCCCTTCGAATGGGGAGGGGTCTCCGGCATGTTGAAGGTGACGGTCCGGGATGATGCCCCCGTGGACTGTCTCCTGGGGAATGACCTTGAGAGTTCCCCGTGGGCTGCCGTCGAAAGAAGAGAGCACCTGGGGATGCTGGGCCTCCCGGACTGGGCCTGCGTAACCACCCGGTCCATGGCCGCCCGTGCCGTCCCCCGACCAGAAGAACCAGAATGGCCAGCACCTCCTCCCCCGGTCGCTCCAGTAGAGGACAACGGCTATACCGACCCCCCAGAGCCAACGCCCGAAGGGGTCGCCCAGCCCCAGGACCTCCCCGGCCTGGCTCAGTGGCGTCAAGAAGGGGGGCCCACCCAGGAACAGTTCCGCCAGGAACAGAAGACCTGCCCCTCCCTCGAGGGACTCCGCCAGCAAGCCAGCGCCCAGAGCGCAGGGGACTCCACCGGAACCCATTGGGTCTATTGGGATAACGACCTGCTATACAGTGAACAAAGAATCGCGGAGTTAGGGGCCAGTCGAGTGCTGGTGGTGCCCCTCCGTTTCAGAGACTTCCTACTAACTTTGGCCCACGATGTTCCCCTGGCTGGACACCTGGGCCAGGACAAAACCTACAGTCGCCTGGTGACCCACTTTTTCTGGCCGAAGATGCGGAACGACGTCCTCAACCACTGCCGGTCCTGCCCCGCGTGCCAGGCCAGCGGGAAGAGCGGCCGTAAGCTCAAAGCCCCTCTGCAACCCTTCCCAGTGGTCACCACCCCGTTCGAGAGGGTAGGAATAGACATTGTGGGGCCCCTGGACCCCCGCACAGCACAAGGACATCGGTTCATCCTGGTACTGGTGGACCACGCCACCCGCTACCCCAAGGCTGTGCCCCTGCGAACTGTAACAGCTCCGGTGGTCGGCCGGGCCCTAATGGGGATCTTCTCCCGGGTGGGCTTCCCCCGAGAAGTCGTCAGCGACCGAGGCACAAACTTTATCTCGAAATATATGAAGTCCCTCTGGCAACAGTGCGGGGTCACCTACCGATTCACGACCCCCTATCACCCTCAAGGGAACGGACTAGTTGAGCGATTCAACCGCACACTCAAGGGAATGATTGGGGGATTGGAAGAGCCCCTCCGTCGCCAGTGGGATGTACTACTCCCGTGCCTCCTCTTCGCCTATCGAGAAGTTCCCCAGAAGTCCCTCGGCTTTAGCCCTTTCGAACTCCTGTACGGGCACCCTGTGCGAGGGCCCCTCAGCCTAGTCAAAGAAGGTTGGGAGATGGCCCCCCTAAAGACCCCCCCAGACGTCTTCAAGTACCTCCTGGCACTACGCAATCAGACCCGGCGCTTCAGGGAAATGGCAAAAGCGAACCTCGAGGCCAGTCAGGAGGACATGAAAAAATGGTACGATCAGAATGCCTCCTCCGTCGAATTCGAACCTGGTCAACGAGTGTGGGTGATGTCCCCCACCGAACCATGTGCCTTGCAAGATAAGTGGACGGGGCCCTTCAAAGTGGTCGAACGCAAGAGCCCCGTCACCTACCTCATCGACATGGAGTCCCCCCGGAACCCCCTCCGGGTCCTCCACACCAACAGACTCAAACCCCACTTTGTGCGCTCGGAACTCAGCCTCCTGATGGCTACAGACAGTGGGGCGGAAGAAGACTCCGAGCCCCTCCCTGATCTCCTGAAGACCCAGGAGAACGACGGTTCCGTGGACGGGGTCCGGCTCTCCGATGCCCTCACCCCAGAGCAACGCCAGGGCTGCCGGGACCTCCTGCTGCAGTTTGCTACACTGTTTTCCCTCACCTCAGGGATCACCCCTTGGTGCTTGCACGACGTGGACACCGGGGACAGTCCCCCTATCCGGCACCGGGCCTACCGCGTACCAGATCGGGTGCGGGCCTGCATCCAAGAGGAAGTATCCAAAATGCTCACGCTCGGGGTCATCGAACCCTCGGACAGCCCCTGGGCCAGCCCGGTCGTGCTGGTCCCCAAAGCCGCTGCCCCCGGCACCACTCCTGAACTCCGATTCTGCGTCGACTATCGGGGCTTGAACGCTGTCACCCGGACCGACGCTCATCCTATCCCCCGAGCGGATGAATTGATCGACCGCCTGGGGGCCGCCCGCTACCTCAGCATCTTCGACCTGACAGCGGGCTACTGGCAGATCGGTCTCACACCCCGGGCCCAGGAACGGTCCGCCTTTTCTACCCCCGATGGCCACTACCACTTCAAGGTCATGCCCTTCGGCATGAAGAATGCCCCAGCTACTTTTCAACGTCTAGTGAACCAGGTCTTGGCGGGGCTCGAAGAGTTCAGCGCCGCCTACCTGGACGATATCGCTGTGTACAGCCGCCACTGGTCCGACCACCTCCACCACCTCCAAGAGGTCCTGCAGGCCCTCCAGCGGGCCGGCCTCACGATTAAGGCCGGCAAGTGCCAAATTGGTCAAGGGTCCGTGACCTACCTCGGACACCAGGTGGGAAGCGGTCTGGTGGCCCCTCTGCAACTCAAAATTGCTGCCATCCAGTCCTGGCAACCCCCCGTCACGCAGACCGAGGTCCGAGCCTTCTTGGGACTCACCGGCTACTACCGGCGGTTCGTGAGGGACTATGGCAGCATTGTGGGGCCCCTCACGGGTCTCACGTCCAAAAACCACCCGAAGAAGATTAACTGGACCCCCGACTGTCAAGCGGCCTTCGAGAAGCTGAAGGCCGCCCTGTGCACCGCCCCTGTGCTCCAGGCCCCCGATTACAGTCGGGAATTCATTGTACAAACGGACGCCTCCGACCACGGCATCGGGGCGGTTCTTTCCCAGCTGAACCCCGAGGGTCTTGACCAGCCGGTGGCCTTCATCAGCAGACGCCTCCTGGCCCGAGAACAGCGCTGGAGCACAATCGAGAGGGAGGCCTTCGCAGTGGTGTGGGCCCTCAAAAAGCTCCGGCCCTATCTCTTCGGTACCCACTTCCGGGTGCAAACCGATCATCGACCCCTGCAGTGGCTAATGCAGATGCGGGGGGAAAACCCAAAACTATTGCGCTGGTCCATCTCCCTGCAGGAAATGGACTTCACTGTGGAACATCGACCGGGCCAAGACCACGCCAACGCAGATGGCCTGTCACGCTTTTTCCGCCTCGACGAGGAGAGTCCCCAAGAGGATGGGTGACTCTCCCCGCCTTCAGCTGGGGGGGACGCATGTTGGACAGGCCACATGAAGGGCTTGCTCCCTCCCCGCACGACAGGGCCCAAACCCCGGACTCCCAGGTGTTACCCCCAAGGGCAACCCGCACCCCGTCTCCCAACGGAACTCCTGCCCCCGGACATCCATGTATCATGGGGCCGAACCACTACCGGCTCCCCCGGCCGGATCAGCCGCCATCTTGGACACTGCGCCACGAGGCCGCGCGGCCTCAGCCCGACCCTAACCCTGGGCCTGGCCGGCCCCGACATCCCGGCACCACCATCCACCCAGGAGGTGAACGGACCACTTGGCAGGTCAATGGGAGAAAGAAGCGTCGAGGGCTCTCCCCCGCCAGGTGCCGATCACCCTCCAGCTCCCCCAGGCGCTGGCTCCACCCCCTGCTGGGTGTCTGGACTCCCTCATCCCGGACCCCCCGACCTCCAAGTGCGAGGGTCCGGACATCAAAAGGCGCCAGACCTATAACTAGGGCAGCTCCAGAGCAGGAAGGCAGTTGTATCCTGGAGTCGAGAGACACCGAGAGAACTCATCCTTGATGGACTACTGGCGCTGCCGTAGCCCTGCCTTGTGAACTATCGTCCTGCCTGCTGGCGCTGCCGCGGCCTTCTGCAACATCCATCCTCGTCGGGACCTGCTGGCGCTGCCGCGGACCGTTGTAACGACCACCTTCATCGGGACCTGCTGGCGCTGCCGCGGACCGTGTAACGACCATCTTCAACGGGACCTGCTGGCGCTGCCGCGGACCGTGTAACGACCATCTTCACCGGGACCTGCTGGCGCTGCCGCGGCCCGTCCAAGCTAGAACACCGAGCTCGAGGATTGTGAGCTATCCACCATACCACCTCAGCTACCAGACTGGTAACCAGACTGTCCCGCTACCCCCTTTTCCCAAACCAAGAGACTCGAATCGAGGGGACCCCTGAGTCCAGACCTCCTTTGTTGGACCCGGCCTCGTAGAATGGCCCTCCGTGCCCCCGCACCACCGAAACCTGGTACCTACAGCCCAAGCCCCCGGCCCGGCCGAACCTCCCCACCAGGACACACGCACCGACCCGGACATCTCCGTCCCTGGCCTCTCCCCTTTCGGCCACCCCGGGCCCGCGTGCCCACTTCATGCACCAAGATGGCCGCCCGGCCCCAGCGTGACCCGGGCATAGAGGCGCCACTCCGGCTGGAGGACATCACGCTTCCAGGGGATGAGAGAGGGAGGAGCAGTTTCTATCGCACCTCTGAACTCCCCCGGGACGATGGGTTTCGATCGGCCCTCCGGCCTCCCTGAGGGCTGGCTCCACGCCTGCTGGGTGTCTGGGACTCCTCCCGACCCGGCCCTGAAAGGATCAAAAGACTATAGCAGGAAATCCCGACAAGCGACCCCCAGGTGACAAGACCCCTGCCTGCACAGACTCCGGACATCAAAGAGGGGTCGAACTATAACAAGGGGTGCTCTGGGGCTGTCCGGCAGATTCGACGCTGGAACAACGAGAGCCTGCTGACGTGGTCGCGGCTCCTGGAACTGGAACTCACCTGAGCCCTGCTGAGTGACTCGCGGCTCCCTGAAGATCGTAAGACCTCCGAACTTGTACCTGAGCCCTGCTGAGTGACTCGCGGCTCCCTGAAGATCGTAAGACCTCCGAACTTGTACCTGAGCCCTGCTGAGTGACCCGCGGCTCCCTGAAGATCGTAAGACCTCCGAACTTGTACCTGAGCCCTGCTGAGTGACTCGCGGCTCCCTGAAGATCGTAAGACCTCCGAACTTGTACCTGAGCCCTGCTGAGTGACTCGCGGCTCCCCCAGACTCTCACGGTCCCGCCGGACCCCACCTCCGACCACGTATCCCCCAGCTCGAGGATTGTGAGCTGTGCGCCGGGTACGTCCCTGCTTTGAACCGTTACCAGAGACAGTCCCGCTACCCCCTACCTTTCCGAGACTCTTGAGCCCGTGCTCACCTTGTACATATTTGCAGTGATACCTGTTTGATAAAGCTTGTTCTGAGCATACCCAGTGTGGTCCCTCTGTGTCGTGTGGTGCCAGAAGTACGATCCTAGTTGCGAGAATCCTCCCCCTTGGGAATCTCCCGCCAGTGCCCGGCTACGATACTTTGAGGGTGGGTCTCAGGGTAGTCAGGACCCCCTTTCCGGGCTCCTCTGAGGTCGCCGTCTAACATTGGTGGCAAGCGACGGGATTCGGGCCCATCACCTAGAGATCGTACAGTAAACGACGGACGCACGACCAACAAAGATGGCAGAAGGAAGCGTCACGAGCTCCGCAGAAACCAACGCCAACAGAGTGTTCCAGGTGGAGCATCTGGAAGAATACACACACAAAGAGCTAAAACAATTTTGCAAAGAACTTAAAATCGCTACCACTGGCCTCAACACTAAAGAAGACTTGCAGAAAGCACTGAAAACTTGGGTGGAGACCGGGGCCTCCCGACCGGAAGGCACGGGGGAGCGCCCCGACGAAGCCGAACCCCCCCAAAATGAAAGCAGTAGCAGTCAGGTGCGAGGCATCGTACCAGACGGGGGCCTATCCCCGGAAGAGCTCGCGGACAGAGAGAGAAGCCGCAGTCATGAACTCGAGTTAGCCAAACTCAAAATCGAGGGCGAATTGAAGTTAGCGGAGAAGAAGCTAGCAGTAGAGCAAATGCGTGTACAAGGCGAACTGGAAGAAAAGAAGCTCCAACGGGAGCACGAAGGAAGAAAGCTCCAACTGGAGCACGAACGGAGCTTAAAGGAACTCGAGCTCAAGGCCCGAGATGAGGACGGGAGGCCCTCGGGGAACCGAGAGACGGCCCCCCCAGCGGAACAGAAGGTCCACATCCCCAAGGATGTGGTCAAAGAATATTATAAAAACGATGACATTCAGCAATGGTTTCGGGCCTACGAGGTCGCCATGACCTCCCATCGGATTCCACAGAAGGACTGGGGGGCGGGGTTGTGGGGACGGTTTCTGAGCGAAGGAAGGGACACCCTGCTCGACCTACCCCTATCCCTGCAGACCTCCTACAGCCACATGAAAGAGGCTCTCCTCACAAGATACGGCCTCACCCCAGAAATGTACCGCCAACGGTTCCGGGACTGCAGGAAGATCCCGGGCACCACCTGGGTGGAGTATGTAAACTTTTTTAGTCGGGCCTTCGATGGGTGGGTCAAGGGCAGCAAAGTCACCACCCTGGCCGAACTCACTGACCTCATGTTATGGGAACATCTGGCTGCGAACTGCTTCGTAGAGCTACGTCAACATCTGCTGGATAGCAAGCTCACAGATCCCCGGAAGCTGGCCGTGGAGGCCGACCGCTGGACCAACACCCGGGTCTCCCGGGGCATGGTAGGAGAGTACCCCCGAACCAGTCAGGGACCACCCCGCCAGAGAGGGGGAGGGAACCAGGGAGGGCCGAGGGAGTCCCAGCCTAGCCCCCCGAAGACACCACCTCCACCTTTCCCGGCACCCCCCCCCACCAGTAACAGGGCCCCCTGGGAGACGGGGACACCGGGTGACCGTCACATGTTTCCGCTGCCAGAAACCCGGGCACTACGCCAATGACCCAGAGTGCCCCATGGCCACCCAAGTCACCCCTGCGAGACAGATAGCCAACGTAGCCCTAGGGGAGGAGGTTGAGGAAGCCGAGGAGTGGGAACCAGCCGCGATGGCCCTAGTATCCCTGGGAGATAGGGAAATGATCCCTGGTAGCCTCCTACCGTCCAACACACAGAAATATGGGCAGCTCGTCAAGATCAATGGCCACCAGGTAGAGGCCCTGCGGGACACCGGGGCCAGTATCACCGGTGTCCTCAGGCACCTAGTTCCCGAGGAGCAGATCCTCCCCAATGTCTTTTGCCCCGTGATATCTGCAGACAATAGGGAAAGTATGTGTCAGGTGGCCCTGGTGCCATTTGAGTGGGGAGGGGTGATAGGCAAACTCAAGGTGGCCGTAAGAACCTCCCAGCCGGTCGACTGCCTCTTAGGGAACGACCTGGAGAGTTCCCCCTGGAAGCACGTAGAGCGCAAGGCCCACCTAGGAATGATGGGACTCCCCGAGTGGGTGTGTGCCACCACCCGATCTATGACAGCCCGACTCACTCCCCGGAGAGAAATCGAGAGCACCCCGGTCAAAGTAGCCAGCACCGTCCCCGCCGAGGGTCCTCCCGTTCCCCCATCGGAAGGGTCCGTCGTCAGTGACGAACCCGCACCATCCGACCCCGCCCCGGTCCCCGAGTTGGGGGATCTACCCGAGTTGGCCCATTGGCGCCACGAGGGCGGGCCCACCCGAGAAGAATTTTGCCGGGAGCAAGCCACCTGTCCTTCCCTGGTCGGGCTGCGGCGCCAGGCCGAGGGCCAAGCCGCAGGTGACCAGACCGGAACGCACCGAATCTATTGGGAGAATAACGTCCTGTATAGTGAGCAGAAATCAGTGGAGCTGGGATCCGGACGGGTACTGGTGGTACCTCTCCGCTTCCGGGATTTCCTCCTGGGCTTAGCCCACGATGTCCCCCTCGCCGGTCACCTGGGTCAGGACAAGACCTACAGCCGTCTCGTGACCCATTTTTATTGGCCCAAGATGAAAGCAGCGGTAGAAGCCCACTGCAAGTCCTGCCCCACGTGCCAAGCCAGTGGGAAGAGTGGGGGGAAGCGCAAGGCTCCCCTCCAACCCTTCCCGGTCGTCAGTACCCCCTTCGAACGAGTCGGGATCGACATCGTGGGGCCACTGGACCCCCCCACATCCCAAGGTCACCGTTTCATCTTGGTCCTAGTGGACCACGCCACCCGCTACCCAGAGGCTATTCCCCTACGCACCATTACGGCCCCCGTGGTGGGCCGGGCCCTGATGGGGATCTTCTCCAGGGTGGGTTTCCCCCGCGAGGTCGTGAGCGATCGCGGCACTAATTTTATATCCAGGTATATGACGTCCCTGTGGCAACAATGTGGGGTGTCCTATAAGTTCACCACCCCGTACCATCCCCAAGGGAACGGCCTAGTAGAGAGGTTTAATAGGACTTTGAAAGGGATGATCGCTGGCCTAGAAGAGCCCCTCCGGCGTAAGTGGGACGTCCTGCTCCCCTGCCTCGTGTTCGCTTACCGGGAGGTCCCCCAGAAGTCCTTAGGGTTCAGCCCGTTTGAATTACTCTATGGGCACCCCGTCCGAGGTCCCCTCAGTTTAGTTAAGGAAGGGTGGGAGGCAGCACCCCAGGCCACCCCCCGAGATGTGTTCCAATATGTCCTGGCCCTCCGGAACCAGACCAGGAGGTTCCGAGAACTGGCCGAGGCCAACCTGGAGGCGAGTCAAGAAGAAATGAAGCGCTGGTACGACCAGAATGCTACTCTGGTCGAGTTCCAGCCGGGCCAGCAGGTGTGGGTCATGGCCCCAGTGAAGCCTGGCGCTCTCCAGGACCGATGGACTGGGCCCTACAAAGTGGTCGAGAAGAAGAGCCAAGTCACCTACTTGGTGGACGTCCAGTCGCCTCGGGATCCCCTCCGGGTCCTGCACGTGAACCGCCTCAAGCCTCACTTCCAGCGGACAGAACTGAGCCTCCTGCTGGCCACCGATGACGGGGCCGAAGATGAGTCGGATCCCCTCCCGGACCTCCTGTGTATCAAGGAGCAGGATGGCTCCGTGGAAGGAGTGAACCTATCCCCAGCCCTCACTGCCCAGCAACAAGCGGACTGCCGCCAGCTCCTAAGACAATTTTCTGACCTCTTCTCCCTGACCCCCCGGGTCACCAACTGGTGTGTTCATGATGTGGACACCGGGGACAGCCCGCCGGTGAGACACCGAGCCTACCGGGTTCCTGACCGGGTCCGGTCCTGCATTCAAGCGGAAGTCTCGAAGATGTTGACCCTGGGGGTGATCGAGCCCTCTGACAGTCCCTGGGCCAGCCCCGTGGTCCTGGTCCCAAAGGCAGCGGCCCCCGGTGTCGCCCCCGAGCTCCGATTCTGCGTGGACTACCGGGGGCTCAATGACGTTACCCGAGCCGATGCCCACCCCATTCCACGAGCCGACGAACTCATTGACCGACTAGGGGCAGCCCGGTTCCTCAGCACATTCGACCTCACCTGCGGATACTGGCAGATTGCGCTCACCGAAGGGGCCAAAGAGCGGTCCGCTTTCTCCACCCCCGATGGGCACTACCACTTCCGCGTAATGCCCTTCGGGATGAAAAATGCCCGGCCACTTTCCAGCGACTGGTGAATAGAGTCCTGGCCGGGCTAGAACAGTTCAGCGCGGCATACCTGGACGACATCGCTGTCTTCAGTTCAGAGTGGAGTGAGCACCTCCAGCACCTCCGAAGGGTGCTAATCGCCCTGCGCCAGGCAGGCCTCACAGTAAAAGCCAGCAAGTGTCAGATCGGGCAAGGATCCGTGTTCTACTTGGGGCACCAGGTCGGGAGGGGCCAGGTCGCCCCGCTACAGCCAAAGATCGACGCCATCCTGGCCTGGGAACCACCCATCACCCAGATGGAGGTCCGAGCCTTTCTGGGACTCACGGGCTACTACCGAAGATTCATTCGGGGGTATGGCAGCCTTGTCGGCCCTCTCACAGAACTCACGTCTAAAAAACAGCCAAAGAAAGTGCAGTGGACGGCTGCCTGCCAGGAAGCTTTCGATGCCCTAAAAAGGGCCATGTGTACTGCCCCCGTCCTCCAGGCTCCCGACTACGCCAAGGAGTTCATAGTCCAAACCGATGCCTCCGAGCATGGCATTGGGGCCGTCCTGTCCCAAGTAAATGACCAAGGCCTAGACCAGCCCGTCGCCTTCCTCAGTCGGCGGCTGTTGCCCCGAGAACAAAGATGGAGCACCATAGAGCGCGAAGCCTTTGCCGTGGTCTGGGCACTCAAAAAGCTACGACCCTACCTGTGTGGCACCCATTTCAGAGTCCAAACTGACCATCGGCCCTTACGTTGGCTCATGCAGATGCGAGGAGAAAACCCCAAGCTACTGCGGTGGTCAATCTCCCTCCAGGGGATGGATTTCACCGTGGAACACCGCCCTGGTACGGACCACGCCAATGCTGACGGCCTCTCCCGGTTCTTCCGCCTCAGCGAAGAGAACCCCCCAAGCTGATGGGCAGTTCTCTCCGGCTTTCAGCTGGGGGGGACGCGTGTTGGACCCGGCCTCGTAGAATGGCCCTCCGTGCCCCCGCACCACCGAAACCTGGTACCTACAGCCCAAGCCCCCGGCCCGGCCGAACCTCCCCACCAGGACACACGCACCGACCCGGACATCTCCGTCCCTGGCCTCTCCCCTTTCGGCCACCCCGGGCCCGCGTGCCCACTTCATGCACCAAGATGGCCGCCCGGCCCCAGCGCGACCCGGGCATAGAGGCGCCACTCCGGCTGGAGGACATCACGCTTCCAGGGGATGAGAGAGGGAGGAGCAGTTTCTATCGCACCTCTGAACTCCCCCGGGACGATGGGTTTCGATCGGCCCTCCGGCCTCCCTGAGGGCTGGCTCCACGCCTGCTGGGTGTCTGGGACTCCTCCCGACCCGGCCCTGAAAGGATCAAAAGACTATAGCAGGAAATCCCGACAAGCGACCCCCAGGTGACAAGACCCCTGCCTGCACAGACTCCGGACATCAAAGAGGGGTCGAACTATAACAAGGGGTGCTCTGGGGCTGTCCGGCAGATTCGACGCTGGAACAACGAGAGCCTGCTGACGTGGTCGCGGCTCCTGGAACTGGAACTCACCTGAGCCCTGCTGAGTGACTCGCGGCTCCCTGAAGATCGTAAGACCTCCGAACTTGTACCTGAGCCCTGCTGAGTGACTCGCGGCTCCCTGAAGATCGTAAGACCTCCGAACTTGTACCTGAGCCCTGCTGAGTGACTCGCGGCTCCCTGAAGATCGTAAGACCTCCGAACTTGTACCTGAGCCCTGCTGAGTGACTCGCGGCTCCCTGAAGATCGTAAGACCTCCGAACTTGTACCTGAGCCCTGCTGAGTGACTCGCGGCTCCCCCAGACTCTCACGGTCCCGCCGGACCCCACCTCCGACCACGTATCCCCCAGCTCGAGGATTGTGAGCTGTGCGCCGGGTACGTCCCTGCTTTGAACCGTTACCAGAGACAGTCCCGCTACCCCCTACCTTTCCGAGACTCTTGAGCCCGTGCTCACCTTGTACATATTTGCAGTGATACCTGTTTGATAAAGCTTGTTCTGAGCATACCCAGTGTGGTCCCTCTGTGTCGTGTGGTGCCAGAAGTACGATCCTAGTTGCGAGAATCCTCCCCCTGGGGAATCTCCCGCCAGTGCCCGGCTACGATACTTTGAGGGTGGGTCTCAGGGTAGTCAGGACCCCCTTTCCGGGCTCCTCTGAGGTCGCCGTCTAACATCCTTGTATCATTTCATCGTACCTTAAGAAATCACCTATAAAGAACGCTGAATCTTATCCTTGTGTGGTGTATATCTGTGGGGGGGAAGTTATTCATCTGTACGATCGCTGGAGACGGCTCTCCCCGGAGACCTCTCCCCTTGTCCTCGGCCGACCCTCCCGGTCCGTCTAACACTGGCCATTTGCCTTTGTACATAGTCTTATTAATTTATTATTTTTCTGTGCTGAATAAAGCCTTTTCTTTTACTTTCAACACTATTGCATTTCAGGTACTTGATGTTGGTGATGAGGCTCATGAAGTTGGTGTTCTGGTAATGTGTTAGGGTTCTGAGATATGTTTTTGTATGATGGTCATGAGGTGGACCATGGTATCTATGTGCCATCACAATGTCTGTGCAAATAATAATTGGTAATGTGTGTTCATTTCTGTTAGAAATGGGATTTCTGGTTGGCTAGGGCTTGCGCCAAAGCCAGACAGAAACCACCACTCTAGTCAGGGCTGGGGAGTTACACGCCAAAGATAACCCCTGCTCACCCCCTTGGTAGCTTGGCACGAGCAGTCAGGCTTATCCCTGAGGCGATGTGTAAAGCGTTTGCGCGCGCACCCAGCAACAACACCCAAGGCCCACCACATAGGAAACTCCACACAAGGTATCCTATAAAAATAGCCTTTGTATTATACACAACACATTAGATAAAAACACACACTCTACAATGTGCCAACAGGCACGGGCAGAATTTACAAGGGATTATATGTACAGGGGACAGGGCCACGTGGACCGCTGTCCGGAATTAGCACTCTTAGAACATAGGAATAATACTGTAGTACAAAATAACATATGTAGCACACAACCAGTAACTACTGGTATCAGGTAAGTACCACCTACGCAACCCTAACCACCTTAGGAAAATATTGCGCAGGGAATCAGGACCTCACTAGCACCACCTGTACTAGGGAGAAAACAACCACCTAAGTATCACAATACCTGTAGGGGTCTAAGCACATAACCACATGATGCATAACATTCAGAGGTGTAAAGCAAAGCACATGACGCATAACCACATTCAGAGGTGCAGGAAAGGTACAATAGCGCCAAAAACTCACATTAGCCACTATCTGTGGCAGTCCCTAGGCCAACTGGCCTTGTAGGGGCAAGGACGCCCTGCGTCCAGAAAAGTCAGGGCGCGCCGGCGCAGGCTGCGCAAGCCAGGCGCACAATGCACAACCTAAACGTTGCAGCTGCCCACTAAGTGCTGGGCAGCTGTGGAACTGAACTGGGGCACCACTGTGCCTTGAACCCCAGTACCGCAGTCACCTGGGGCCTCTCTGGGCTCTGAAACAAATATGCCCCCTTGGGAGTCCCTCTGGACTCTAAGTAATGTTGCCCCCAACGTTGGAGCATCTGGGGCTCGAGAACCATGCGCCTCTTTGGAGCCTCGTGGGCTCTGAAAACGAATATGCCCAACCGTTGGAGCTACACAGAGCTCGAGAACCATGCGCCTCTTTAGAGCCTCGTGGGCTCTGAAAACGAATATGGGGGCCAACGTTGGAGCGGCCCACTGCCTTCCGGGGCCGCTCTCCCTCGTAAGGTCAATGCTCCTTTTCCGGGCTTCGGTACCCGACCAATGCGGCCCTCGCTGGAGCGCACTAGCGCTCTCACACAGTCAGGGCTGGCTTCGTCCTCGGAGCCTCGAGGCTCAAGAAGTACTGCCCCCCCCTCCTCCTTCGATGGAGCGTCAGGCGCTCCGAAAATAACCAGGCTGCCCCCACTCACCGGGACTCCTGGCGGCGCTTCGGTTCTTGGCGCGGGGCTTCGCAGGAATGCAGGGCTCTCCCCACTTGCGGGAGCCCTGCCGGGGAAGTCACCGTACGTCCTCACTGGAGCGCGGGGTAGGCTCCCGTCCGCTCCTCTTCCGGGCTTCGGCCCCGCCCCCAGGAAGGCCGGACTTCTCTTTGTTTCCGGGTCGCCGCAGGCAGCGCGGCGGCCCAGAGCTCCTGGTGACGGTGGCAGTACGGGGTGGGCTCCCGTTTACAGCGAAAAGAGTCCCTGGCGGGTAGACACCCGCCGCTGAGCGTCACGAAGCGGGGTGGGCACCCGCTTTCGTATTAAGGGCAAAGGTACGCAAATAAGCGGGGTGGGCACCCGCTAGGAGTGGCAATGTCCCTGGCAGGGTGGGCACCTGCCAGGGGACTTCAGGCTCGGAAAAGACGGGGCGAACACCGGGTGGGCACCGGCTAGCAGAACTAAAGCGCTCCTAGCGCTACTGCCAACAATGAAAGCGCTCTAGAAGCGCTGGGGGTCCAAATAAAGCGCTCCTAGCGCTATAAGCCAAAGAAAAGCGCTCCCAGCGCTTAGGCATACAAAAAAGCACCACAAAGTCCAGCAGAGTTCTTCCCTGCATGCAGCAGGGCAGGGGTGGGGGGGGCAAGGCTGGACCCAGAGCCAGCTCACTGGGCCTCCAGGCAGGGAGGTAGTCCAGGTGGCGGTCCTCTGGTCCAGCAGCAGCAGCAGCCCCCCTCAGGTAAGATCCTGGCAGAGAACAGTTTCTGTGGGGACACAGCCCCATTTTTATACAGCAAACCCCTTTGTTCTGGGTTCAGGGTGAGGGGGAAAACCAGTCGCAGCTGGTTGGGGAGCACCCTTGATGTGCTCAGCCCCTCACTATTCATTGGCAGGGCTAGGGTCGTCAGTCGCACCGCAGGGGGCGGGGCCAGCATTGTGTGTGGAAAACCCTGTCCTATTCAGGACCCAGGTGTACTCCTCCCACCCATCTAGCTGCTGATCTCCCCATTCACCACTGGGTGACTCATCCTGACTCTGGGGAATCCCTAGCCCGTCACATGACATGACCAGCCAATTACGCGACAGACACACTGCACACAGAAGTGCCCACTTCTAGAAGTGGCACTTCCACACTAGGTACATGCATGCCGCACACATCATCGCGCAGCATTCACTCCCACGAGTCCGCACATACCAAACTCGGGCCTGCACACCCCACGCATCAGGAACTACTAGGGACACATACATTCCCCATGCATTCCTATGGGAGGGCAGGCCTATCTCACCACATGCACTCAGAGCACGCACGCACTTTACCCTGGGACACAGGGAAAGTGCGCAGAAACCAAAAAAATTACCACACCAAGTCACCAATAAAAAGCAAAAAGTTCAGGGGTGAACCTGCCAGAAGGGCCAAGTCCAACAATTTCCTTTGGAGACATTGTCCCAAGGAGTGTTCCTTCCTCTGTGGCACCTGACATCGTCCCTGCAAACAGTTGCACAATTGTTGTGCTGACCTGTCTCCACATTTCCTTTGTTGGTGACGGATCCCTTCAACAATGGCCATGCCTGCTCACCGATGTCTCCTGTTGAATCGTCTGTGCCATCCTTGCTAGTCACTGTACTTGTGTTTTGGGTATGTAGGAATGGCATCAGGGACAAATTGTCCCTTTTCAGCACTATGCATGTGTGTAATCACGGCCTAACACACAAATGGTACGTGTCATGCAGGGTATGTGGGCATTGCATCTAGTACCATTGAACCCTATTCCTTCCATGAGTGACAACATCTTGGTGGCTGGACCAGCACCTGGACATTCCTGTCAGTCCTGGGATGTGCGTGACAGTGTGTGTTCCCTTTGGCTATCTTAGTTTTGTATGCAGTTACATGACTATACAGTCTGTTGGCATGAAACCAGGGTGTGTATTGTGCTGCATCCGCCATGGGTGGGTATGCATGTGTTATATGTCCTCACACTCACATGTGGTGTGTCATGCAGTGTGTGAAAGACATCCATCCTCCTGGGAGTGGGACATTGCTGGGAGTCCTCTGCACCCACCCCTCATATGTCTGTCCACTGCTGGTAGTGATATGCACCCACCCCCATATGTCTGGACACTGCTGGGAGTCATATGCACCCACCCCTCATATGTCTGGACACTGCTGGTAGTGATATGCACCCACCCCCATATGTCTGTCCCCTGCTGGGAGTCATATGCACCCACCCCTCATATTTCTGTCCACTGCTGGGAGTCATATGCACCCACCCCACATATGTCTGGACACTGCTGGTAGTGATATGCACCCACCCCCATATGTCTGTCCACTGCTGGGAGTCATATGCACCCACCCCTCATATGACTGGACACTGCTGGTAGTGATATGCACCCACCCCCATATGTCTGTAAACTGCTGGTATTGATATGCACCCACCCCCATATCTCTGTCCACTGCTGGGAGTCCTCTGCACCCACCCCCATACGTCTGGACACTGCTGGTAGTGATATGCACCCACTCCCATATGTCTGTCCACTGCTGGTAGTAATATGCACCCACCCCCATATCTCTGTCCACTGCTGGGAGTCCTCTGTACCCACCCCCATATGTCTGACCACTGCTGGGAGTCATATGCACCCAACCCTCATATGTCTGGACACTGCTGGTAGTGATATGCACCCACCCCCATATCTCTGTCCACTGCTGGGAGTCCTCTGCACCCTCCCCCATATCTCTGTCCACTGCTGGGAGTCCTCTGCACCCACCCCCATATGTCTGGACACTGCTGGTAGTGATATGCACTCACCCCCATATGTTTGGACACTGCTGGTAGTGATTTGCACCCACCCCCATATGTCTGGACACTGCTGGGAGTCATATGCACCCACCCCTCATATCTCTGTCCACTGCTGGGAGTCATATACACCCACCCCTCATATGTCTGGACACTGCTGGTAGTGATATGCGCCCACCCCCATATGTCTGTCCACAGCTGGGAGTCATATGCACACACCCCTCATATGTCTGGACACTGCTGGCAGTGATATGCACCCACCCCCATATGTCTGGACACTGCTGGTAGTGATATGCACCCACCCCCATATGTCTGGACACTGCTGGGAGTCATATGCACCCACCCCCATATGTCTGTCCACTGCTGGTAGTGATATGCACCCACCCCTCATATGTCTGGACACTGCTGGGAGTCATATGCACCCACCCTCATCTGTCTGTCCACTGCTGGTAGTGATATGCACCCACCCTCACATGTCTGTCCACTGCCGGGAGTCAGATGCACCCACCCCTCATATCTCTGTCCACTGCTGGAAGTCATATGCACCCACCCCTCATATGTCTGGACACTGCTGGTAGTGATATGCACCCACCCCCATATGTCTGTCCACTGCTGGGAGTCATATGCACCCACCCCTCATATGTCTGGACACTGCCGGTAGTGATATGCACCCACCCCCACATGTCTGGACACTGCTGGGAGTCATATGCACCCACCCCCATATGTCTGTCGACTGCTGGTAGTGATATGCAGCCACCCCTCATATGTATGGACACTGCTGGGAGTCATATGCACCCACCCCTCATATGTCTGTCCACTGCTGGTAGTGATATGCACCCACCCCCATATGTCTGTCCACTGCTGGGAGTCATATGCACCCATCCCTCATATCTATGTCCATTGCTGGGAGTCATATGCACCCACCCCTCATATGTCTGGACACTGCTGGTAGTGATATGCACCCACCCCCATATGTCTGTACACTGCTGGGAGTCCTCTGCACCCACCCCCATATCTCTGTCCACTGCTGGGAGTCCTCTGCACCCACCCCCATATATCTGTCCCCTGCTGGGAGTCCTCTGCACCCACCCCCATATGTCTGGACACTGCTGGTAGTGATATGCACCCACCCCATATGTCTGGACACTGCTGGTAGTAATATGCACCCACCCCCATACGTCTGGACACTGCTGGTAGTGATATGCACCCACTCCCATATGTCTGTCCACTGCTGGTAGTAATATGCACACACCCCCATATCTCTGTCCACTGCTGGGAGTCCTCTGTACCCACCCCCATATGTCTGACCACTGCTGGGAGTCATATGCACCCAACCCTCATATGTCTGGACA
This sequence comes from Triturus cristatus, assembly GCF_964204655.1. Taxonomy (NCBI): domain Eukaryota; kingdom Metazoa; phylum Chordata; class Amphibia; order Caudata; family Salamandridae; genus Triturus; species Triturus cristatus. The sequence continues at coordinate 907,506,983 of NC_140593.1, read as the reverse complement.
CTGCTGGTAGTGATATGCACCCACCCCCATATCTCTGTCCACTGCTGGGAGTCCTCTGCACCCACCCCCATATCTCTGTCCACTGCTGGGAGTCCTCTGCACCCACCCCCATATGTCTGGACACTGCTGGTAGTGATATGCACCCACCCCCATATGTTTGGACACTGCTGGTAGTGATATGCACCCACCCCCATATGTCTGGACACTGCTGGGAGTCATATGCACCCACCCCTCATATCTCTGTCCACTGCTGGGAGTCATATACACCCACCCCTCATATGTCTGGACACTGCTGGTAGTGATATGCGCCCACCCCATATGTCTGTCCACAGCTGGGAGTCATATGCACACACCCCTCATATGTCTGGACACTGCTGGCAGTGATATGCACCCACCCCCATATGTCTGGACACTGCTGGTAGTGATATGCACCCACCCCCATATGTCTGGAGACTGCTGGGAGTCATATGCACCCACCCCCATATGTCTGTCCACTGCTGGTAGTGATATGCACCCACCCCTCATATGTCTGGACACTGCTGGGAGTCATATGCACCCACCCTCATCTGTCTGTCCACTGCTGGTAGTGATATGCACCCACCCTCATATGTCTGTCCACTGCCGGGAGTCAGATGCACCCACCCCTCATATCTCTGTCCACTGCTGGGAGTCATATGCACCCACCCCTCATACATCTGGACACTGCTGGTAGTGATATGCAACCACCCCCATATGTCTGTCCACTGCTGGGAGTCATATGCACCCACCCCACATATGTCTGGACACTGCTGGTAGTGATATGCACCCACCCCCATATGTCTGTCCACTGCTGGGAGTCATATGCACCCACCCCTCATATGACTGGACACTGCTGGTAGTGATATGCACCCACCCCCATATGTCTGTAAACTGCTGGTAGTGATATGCACCCACCCCCATATCTCTGTCCACTGCTGGGAGTCCTCTGCACCCACCCCCATACGTCTGGACACTGCTGGTAGTGATATGCACCCACTCCCATATGTCTGTCCACTGCTGGTAGTAATATGCACCCACCCCCATATCTCTGTCCACTGCTGGGAGTCCTCTGTACCCACCCCCATACGTCTGACCACTGCTGGGAGTCATATGCACCCAACCCTCATATGTCTGGACACTGCTGGTAGTGATATTCACCCACCCCCATATCTCTGTCCACTGCTGGGAGTCCTGTGCACCCACGCCCATATCTCTGTCCACTGCTGGGAGTCCTCTGCACCCACCCCCATATGTCTGGACACTGCTGGTAGTGATATGCACCCACCCCCATATGTTTGGACACTGCTGGTAGTGATATGCACCCACCCCCATATGTCTGGACACTGCTGGGAGTCATATGCACCCACCCCTCATATCTCTGTCCACTGCTGGGAGTCATATACACCCACCCCTCATATGTCTGGACACTGCTGGTAGTGATATGCGCCCACCCCCATATGTCTGTCCACAGCTGGGAGTCATATGCACACACCCCTCATATGTCTGGACACTGCTGGCAGTGATATGCACCCACCCCCATATGTCTGGACACTGCTGGTAGTGATATGCACCCACCCCCATATGTCTGGACACTGCTGAGAGTCATATGCACCCACCCCCATATGTCTGTCCACTGCTGGTAGTGATATGCACCCACCCCTCATATGTCTGGACACTGCTGGGAGTCATATGCACCCACCCTCATCTGTCTGTCCACTGCTGGTAGTGATATGCACCCACCCTCATATGTCTGTCCACTGCCGGGAGTCAGATGCACCCACCCCTCATATCTCTGTCCACTGCTGGGAGTCATATGCACCCACCCCTCATATGTCTGGACACTGCTGGTAGTGATATGCACCCACCCCCATATGTCTGTCCACTGCTGGGAGTCATATGCACCCACCCCTCATATGTCTGGACACTGCCGGTAGTAATATGCACCCACCCCCACATGTCTGGACACTGCTGGGAGTCATATGCACCCACCCCCATATGTCTGTCCACTGCTGGTAGTGATATGCAGCCACCCCTCATATGTATGGACACTGCTGGGAGTCATATGCACCCACCCCTCATATGTCTGTCCACTGCTGGTAGTGATATGCACCCACCCCCATATGTCTGTTCACTGCTGGGAGTCATATGCACCCATCCCTCATATCTATGTCCACTGCTGGGAGTCATATGCACCCACCCCTCATATGTCTGGACACTGCTGGTAGTGATATGCACCCACCCCCATATGTCTGTCCACTGCTGGGAGTCCTCTGCACCCACCCCCATATCTCTGTCCACTGCTGGGAGTCCTCTGCACCCACCCCCATATATCTGTCCCCTGCTGGGAGTCCTCTGCACCCACCCCCATATGTCTGGACACTGCTGGTAGTGATATGCACCCACCCCATATGTCTGGACACTGCTGGTAGTAATATGCACCCACCCCCATACGTCTGGACACTGCTGGTAGTGATATGCACCCACTCCCATATGTCTGTCCACTGCTGGTAGTAATATGCACACACCCCCATATGTCTGGACACTGCTGGGAGTCCTCTGCACCCATCCCTCATATCTATATCCACTGCTGGGAGTCATATGCACCCACCCCTCATATGTCTGGACACTGCTGGTAGTGATATGCACCCACCCCCATATGTCTGTCCACTGCTGGGAGTCCTCTGCACCCACCCCCATATCTCTGTCCACTGCTGGGAGTCCTCTGCATCCACCCCCATATATCTGTCCCGTGCTGGGAGTCCTCTGCACCCACCCCCATATGTCTGGACACTGCTGGTAGTGATATGCACCCACCCCATATGTCTGGACACTGCTGGTAGTAAAATGCACCCACCCCCATATGTCTGGACACTGGTGGGAGTCATATGCACCCACCCATCATATCTCTGCCCACTGCTGGTAGTGATATGCACCCACCCCTCATATGTCTGGACACTGCTGGGAGTCATATGCACCCACCCCATATGTCTGGACACTGCTGGTAGTGATATGCACCCACCCCCATATCTCTGTCCACTGCTGGGAGTCCTCTGCACCCCCCCCCATATCTCTGTCCACTGCTGGTAGTGATATGCACCCACCCCCATATGTCTGTCCACTGCTTGGAGTGATATGCACCCACCCCTCATATGTCTGGACACTGCTGGGAGTCATATGCACCCACCCCTCATCTGTCTGTCCACTGCTGGTAGTGATATGCACCCACCCTCATATGTCTGTCCACTGCTGGGAGTCAGATGCACCCACCCCTCATATCTCTGTCCACTGCTGGGAGTCATATGCACCCACCCCTCATATGTCTGGACACTGCTGGTAGTGATATGCACCCACCCCCACATGTCTGGAGACTGCTGGGAGTCATATGCACCCACCCCTCATATCTCTGTCCACTGCTGGGAGTCATATGCACCCACCCCTCATATGTCTGGACACTGCCGGTAGTGATATGCACCCACCCCCACATGTCTGGACACTGCTGGGAGTCATATGCACCCACCCCCATATGTCTGTCCACTGCTGGTAGTGATATGCAGCCACCCCTCATATGTATGGACACTGCTGGGAGTCATATGCACCCACCCCTCACATGTCTGTCCACTGCTGGTAGTGATATGCACCCACCCCCATATGTCTGTCCACTGCTGGGAGTCATATGCACCCATCCCTCATATCTATGTCCACTGCTGGGAGTCATATGCACCCACCCCTCATATGTCTGGACACTGCTGGTAGTGATATGCACCCACCCCCATATGTCTGTCCACTGCTGGGAGTCCTCTGCACCCACCCCCATATATCTGTCCCCTGCTGGGAGTCCTCTGCACCCACCCCCATATGTCTGGACACTGCTGGTAGTAATATGCATCCATCCCTCATATCTATGTCCACTGCTGGGAGTCATATGCACCCACCCCTCATATGTCTGGACACTGCTGGTAGTGATATGCACCCACCCCGATATGTCTGTCCACTGCTGGGAGCCCTCTGCACCCACCCCCATATATCTGTCCCCTGCTGGGAGTCCTCTGCACCCACCCCCATATGTCTGGGCACTGCTGGTAGTAATATGCATCCACCCCCATATGTCTGGACACTGGTGGGAGTCATATGCACCCACCCCTCATATCTCTGCCCACTGCTGGTAGTGATATGCACCCACCCCTCATATGTCTGGACACTGCTGGGAGTCATATGCACCCACCCTCATCTGTCTGTCCACTGCTGGTAGTGATATGCACCCACCCTCATATGTCTGTCCACTGCCGGGAGTCAGATGCACCCACCCCTCATATCTCTGTCCACTGCTGGGAGTCATATGCACCCACCCCTCATATGTCTGGACACTGCTGGTAGTGATATGCACCCACCCCCATATGTCTGTCCACTGCTGGGAGTCATATGCACCCACCCCTCATATGTCTGGACACTGCTGTTAGTGATATGCACCCACACCCACATGTCTGGACACTGCTGGGAGTCATATGCACCCACCCCCATATGTCTGTCCACTGCTGGTAGTGATATGCAGCCACCCCTCATATGTATGGACACTGCTGGGAGTCATATGCACCCACCCCTCATATGTCTGTCCACTGCTGGTAGTGATATGCACCCACCCCCATATGTCTGTCCACTGCTGGGAGTCCTCTGCACCCACCCCCATATCTCTGTCCACTGCTGGTAGTGATATGCACCCACCCCCATATGTCTGTCCACTGCTTGGAGTGATATGCACCCACCCCTCATATGTCTGGACACTGCTGGGAGTCATATGCACCCACCCCTCATCTGTCTGTCCACTGCTGGTAGTGATATGCACCCACCCTCATATGTCTGTCCACTGCTGGGAGTCAGATGCACCCACCCCTCATATCTCTGTCCACTGCTGGGAGTCATATGCACCCACCCCTCATATGTCTGGACACTGCTGGTAGTGATATGCACCCACCCCCACATGTCTGGAGACTGCTGGGAGTCATATGCACCCACCCCTCATATCTCTGTCCACTGCTGGGAGTCATATGCACCCACCCCTCATATGTCTGGACACTGCCGGTAGTGATATGCACCCACCCCCACATGTCTGGACACTGCTGGGAGTCATATGCACCCACCCCCATATGTCTGTCCACTGCTGGTAGTGATATGCAGCCACCCCTCATATGTATGGACACTGCTGGGAGTCATATGCACCCACCTCTCACATGTCTGTCCACTGCTGGTAGTGATATGCAACCACCCCCATATGTCTATCCACTGCTGGGAGTCATATGCACCCATCCCTCATATCTATGTCCACTGCTGGGAGTCATATGCACCCACCCCTCATATGTCTGGACACTGCTGGTAGTGATATGCACCCACCCCCATATGTCTGTCCACTGCTGGGAGTCCTCTGCACCCACCCCCATATATCTGTCCCCTGCTGGGAGTCCTCTGCACCCACCCCCATATGTCTGGACACTGCTGGTAGTAATATGCATCCATCCCTCATATCTATGTCCACTGCTGGGAGTCATATGCACCCACCCCTCATATGTCTGGACACTGCTGGTAGTGATATGCACCCACCCCGATATGTCTGTCCACTGCTGGGAGCCCTCTGCACCCACCCCCATATATCTGTCCCCTGCTGGGAGTCCTCTGCACCCACCCCCATATGTCTGGACACTGCTGGTAGTAATATGCATCCACCCCCATATGTCTGGACACTGGTGGGAGTCATATGCACCCACCCCTCATATCTCTGCCCACTGCTGGTAGTGATATGCACCCACCCCTCATATGTCTGGACACTGCTGGGAGTCATATGCACCCACCCTCATCTGTCTGTCCACTGCTGGTAGTGATATGCACCCACCCTCATATGTCTGTCCACTGCCGGGAGTCAGATGCACCCACCCCTCATATCTCTGTCCACTGCTGGGAATCATATGCACCCACCCCTCATATGTCTGGACACTGCCGTTAGTGATATGCACCCACCCCCACATGTCTGGACACTGCTGGGAGTCATATGCACCCACCCCCATATGTCTGTCCACTGCTGGTAGTGATATGCAGCCACCCCTCATATTTATGGACACTGCTGGGAGTCATATGCACCCACCCCTCATATGTCTGTCCACTGCTGGTAGTGATATGCACCCACCCCCATATGTCTGTCCACTGCTGGGAGTCATATGCACCCATCCCTCATATCTATGTCCACTGCTGGGAGTCATATGCACCCACCCCTCATATGTCTGGACACTGCTGGTAGTGATATGCACCCACCCCCATATGTCTGTCCACTGCTGGGAGTCCTCTGCACCCACCCCCATATCTCTGTCCACTGCTGGGAGTCCTCTGCACCCACCCCCATATATCTGTCCCCTGCTGGGAGTCCTCTGCACCCACCCCCATATGTCTGGACACTGCTGGTAGTGATATGCACCCACCCCATATGTCTGGACACTGCTGGTAGTAATATGCACCCACCCCCATACGTCTGGACACTGCTGGTAGTGATATGCACCCACTCCCATATGTCTGTCCACTGCTGGTAGTAATATGCACACACCCCCATATCTCTGTCCACTGCTGGGAGTCCTCTGTACCCACCCCCATATGTCTGACCACTGCTGGGAGTCATATGCACCCAACCCTCATATGTCTGGACACTGCTGGTAGTGATATGCACCCACCCCCATATCTCTGTCCACTGCTGGGAGTCCTCTGCTCCCACCCCCATATCTCTGTCCACTGCTGGGAGTCCTCTGCACCCACCCCCATATGTCTGGACACTGCTGGTAGTGATATTGTTGGACAGGCCTCACAAACGGCTCACTCCCTCCCCGCTCGACGGGGCCCGGACCCCGGCCCACCTGGCATATCCCCGCAACAAGCACCTGTACTCCGTCTCCCGACGGACCCTCTGCCCTCGGACCCCTACTCATCACGGGGTCCCGCCCCACCGGCTTTCCCGGCCGGGTCAAGCCGCCATCTTGGGCCCTGCACCACGCGGCCGCACGGCCTCCCCTCGACCCTAACCCCGGGCCTGGCCGGCCCCGACATCCCGGCACCACCATCCACCCAGGAGGTGAGCGGACCACTTGGCCGGTCAATGGGAGAACGAAGTGTCAAGGGCTCTCCCCCGCCAGGTGCCGATCGCCCCCAGCTCCCCCAGGCACTGGCTCCACCCCCTGCTGGGTGTCTGGACCCCTTCATCCCGGACCCTCCGACCTCCCAGTGCGAGGGTCCGGACATCAAAGGGCACCAGCCCTATAACTGGGGCAGCTCCGGAACAGGAAGGCAGTTGTATCCTGGAGTCGAGAGACACCGAGTGAACTCAACCCTGACGGTCTACTGGCGCTGCCGTAGCCCGCTCTTGTGAACCATCGCCCTGCCTGCTGGCGCTGCCGCGGCCTTCTGCAACCTTCACCTTCCTGGGACCTGCTGGCGCTGCCGCGGCCCGTTGTAACGACCATCCTCACCGGGACCTGCTGGCGCTGCCGCGGCCTTCTGCAACAGTCATCTTCCTGGGACCTGCTGGCGCTGCCGCGGCCCGTTGTAACGACCATCCACACCGGGACCTGCTGGCGCTGCCGCGGCCCATATCACCTAATCACCAAGCTCGAGGATTGTGAGCTCATCATCATCTCATCCGAACTACCTGATTGGTAAATAGACTGTCCCGCTACCCCCTTCCCTACCTTGCGAGACTCTAATCGAGGGGACCCCTGAGTCCAGACCTCCTTGTACCATTTAACCGTACCTTAAATAAGTGCATATAAAGAACACTGAACCTTATCCGTGTGTGATATCTGTCTGTGGGGGGGAAGTTACTTATCTGTACGATCGCTGGAGACGGCTCTCCCCGGAGACCTCTCCTCCTGACCCCGGCCGACCCTCCCGGTCCATCTACCTTTTCTAACATTGGTGGCCAGCGGCGCGATCCGAATCAACGCGTAATCGTTCAGAGAGTAGCTCACCCCACGACAAAGCACGATGTCGACCAAAGATAGCAGCTCCACCGAGAAGTTCCAAATGGAGAAATTAGAAGAATACAACCACCGCGAACTGAGACAATTTTGCATAGAACTTGGCATTGCTACCACCGGCCTGAGTACCAAGGATGATCTAAAGCGCGCTCTTGAGTCATGGACAGAAACTGGGGTCACAGGACCCTCCGACCAAAACAGCGTCACACCAGACCAAACCAGCATCACACCAGAGGGGAACGCCACGGCTCCCGAGGAGCGGGGAACGGGCCTCTCACAGGAGGAGATACGAGAAAGAGACAGAGTCAGATTACACGAATTAGAGATGGCACGACTCAAGATGGATGGGGAACTTAAGTTGGCTGAACAGAAAATCAACCTCGAGCATATGCGGCTTCGAGAGGAACGAGAAGAAAAGCAGAGACAAAGAGAGCTGGAAGAGAAAAAAATAACGCTCGAGCACGAGCGCCGACTGGCGGAAATAGAACTGCGCAAACAGAATAAGGAACTGGGGGTGCCTGAGCGACCACCCACCCCGGGGCCTATTGAGAAAAAAGTTCACATCCCCAAGGATGTGGTCCGCGAGTATGTCCGAGAAGACGACATACAACAATGGTTTAAAGCCTATGAGATCGCAATGACCTCCCACCGGATCGACCGGAGTGATTGGGGAGCCGGACTTTGGGGGAGATTCATCAACGAGGGTCGCGATGCCCTGCTGCAGCTCCCCGATCACCAAATGTCGTCCTACGACCACATGAAGGCTGCCCTCCTCACCCGCTACGGCCTCACGCCCGAGATGTACCGCCAGAGGTTCAGAGATTGCACCCGGATCCCAGGTACAACTTGGGTGGAATACGTGAACTATTTCAGCCGGGCCTTCGAGGGTTGGATCAAGGGAAATCAGGTCACCACCTACGAACAACTCTTCAACCTTATGGTATGGGAGCACCTATCAAACAACTGTTTCGTCGAGCTCAGGCAGCACCTACTCGACAGTAAGCTGACTGACCCACGGCAGCTCGCCGCCGAAGCTGACCGGTGGGAAAGCACCCGAGTGGGCCGGAGAGGGCCCCACGACCAGAACAGAAGCAACCAAGGCCAGCACCGTCCTCGGGGAGGAGGAGGGGGCCAGGGGCGAGGGAGAGACACCTTACCAGCAACACCCGTGGCCAGCACCCCACCTCCGGCCGGCCGGGGCAACCCCCCATTGCGGCCTGGGTACCGAGCCCACGTCACGTGCCACCGGTGCCAGCGACTAGGCCACTACGCCAACGATCCGAACTGCCCGCTAAACCAACCACCCAAGCCCCGCCAGGTAGCTGCCGCTGCCCTGGGGGAAGAGCAATCATCGGAGGGACCCGAGGAGTATGAGCCGGACCAGCAAGGGTGGGAACCGGCCGCCATGGTCCTGGCATGCTTAGGGGGAAGGGACATGGTTCCGCGGGCTCCCCTACCCGCCAACACCAGAAAATATGGTCAGTGGGTGACCATTAATGGACAGAGAGCCGAGGCCTTGCGTGACACCGGCGCCAGCGTGACGGCCGTCCGCTGTCACCTGGTGAAGCCCGAGCAGATCCTGCCGAACATTCTCTGCCCCGTCCGCTCGGCAGATAACTCTGAGAGCATGTGTAAGATGGCCTGCGTCCCGTTTGAATGGGGAGGGGTCTCCGGCCTACTGAAGGTGACGGTCCGGGACGATGCCCCCGTGGACTGCCTCCTGGGGAATGACCTCGAGAGTTCCCCGTGGGCCACCGTCGAGAGAAGAGAGCACTTGGGGATGCTGGGCCTCCCGGACTGGGCCTGCATAACCACCCGATCCATGGCCGCCCGTGCCGCCCCCCGATCAGAAGAAACCGAATGGCCAGCACCTCCGCCCCCGGTTGCCCTCGTAGAGGACAACGGCGAGACCGACCTCCCGGACCCGACTACCGAGGAAGACGCGCAACACCAGGACCTCCCGGATCTGGCTCAGTGGCGGCAAGAAGGGGGGCCCACCCAAGAACAGTTCCGCCAGGAACAAAAGACCTGTCCCTCCCTCGAGGGACTCCGCCAACAAGCCAGCACCCAAACCGCCGGGGACACCACAGGAACCCACTGGGTCTACTGGGATAACGACCTGCTCTACAGCGAGCAAAGAATCGCCGAACTGGGGGCCGGTCGAGTTCTGGTGGTACCGCTCCGCTTCCGAGACTTTCTGCTCAACCTAGCCCACGATGTCCCCCTGGCTGGACACCTGGGCCAGGACAAAACGTACAGTCGCCTGGTGACCCATTTTTTTTGGCCGAAAATGAGGAATGACGTCCTGAACCACTGCCGATCGTGCCCCACATGCCAAGCCAGCGGGAAGAGTGGCCGGAAGCTGAAGGCCCCTCTACAACCCTTCCCGGTGGTCACCACCCCGTTCGAGAAGGTGGGGATAGACATTGTGGGACCTCTGGACCCCCGCACGGCACAAGGACACAGGTTCATCTTGGTACTAGTGGACCACGCCACCCGCTACCCCGAGGCGGTGCCTCTACGGACAGTGACCGCCCCAGTGGTTGGCCGGGCCCTGATGGGGATCTTCTCCCGGGTAGGCTTCCCCCGAGAAGTCGTCAGCGACCGAGGCACGAATTTCATATCAAAGTACATGAAGTCCCTCTGGCAACAATGCGGGGTCACCTACAGATTCACGACCCCCTATCACCCCCAAGGGAACGGACTAGTGGAGCGTTTTAACCGCACTCTCAAAGGGATGATTGGGGGATTGGAAGAACCTCTCCGTCGCCAGTGGGATGTACTGCTCCCGTGCCTCCTCTTCGCCTACCGGGAAGTGCCCCAGAAGTCCCTCGGTTTTAGCCCCTTTGAACTCCTATACGGACACCCTGTGCGAGGGCCCCTCAGCCTAGTCAAGGAAGGTTGGGAGATGGCCCCCCTAACGACCCCTCCAGACGTCTTCAAATACATCCTGGCCTTACGAAACCAGACCCGGCGCTTCAGGGAGATGGCCAAGGCGAACCTCGAGGCCAGCCAGGAGGACATGAAGAGGTGGTATGATCACAATGCCTCCTCCGTTGAATTCGAGCCGGGGCAGCAAGTATGGGTGATGTCCCCCACCGAACCATGCGCCCTGCAAGATAAGTGGACGGGGCCCTTCAAAGTGGTCGAGCGCAAAAGCCCCGTCACTTACCTCATCGACATGGGGTCCCCCCGGAACCCCCTTCGGGTCCTCCACACCAACCGGCTCAAACCGCACTTTGTGCGCTCCGAACTAAGCCTCTTGATGGCTACAGACAGTGGCACAGAAGAAGACTCCGAGCCCCTCCCGGACCTCCTGAGGACTCAGGAGAAGGACGGCTCCGTGGACGGGGTCCGGCTCTCGGACGCCCTCACTTCAGAGCAACGCCAGGACTGCCGGAACCTCCTGCTGCAGTTCGCTGCCCTGTTCTCCCTCACCCCCGGGGTCACCCCCTGGTGTTTGCACGACGTAGACACCGGGGACAGTCCCCCTGTCCGGCACCGGGCCTACCGCGTACCAGATCGGGTACGGGCCTGCATCCAGGAGGAAGTGGCCAAGATGCTCACGATCGGGGTCATCGAGCCCTCGGACAGTCCCTGGGCCAGTCCGGTCGTATTAGTTCCCAAGGCCGCTGCCCCCGGCTCCGCTCCTGAACTGAGATTCTGCGTCGACTACCGGGGCTTGAACGCTGTCACCCGGACCGACGCTCATCCCATCCCCCGAGCAGACGAGCTGATCGACCGGCTGGGGGCCGCCCGCTACCTTAGTATCTTCGACCTAACGGCGGGCTACTGGCAGATCGGCCTCACACCCAGGGCTCAGGAACGGTCAGCCTTCTCTACCCCCGATGGCCACTATCAATTTAAGGTCATGCCCTTTGGCATGAAGAATGCCCCCGCCACGTTCCAACGCCTTGTGAACCAGGTCTTGGCAGGGCTTGAAGAATTCAGCGCTGCCTACCTGGACGATATCGCTGTATACAGCCGCCACTGGTCCGACCACCTCCGCCACCTCCAAGAGGTCCTGCAAGCCCTCCAGCGGGCCGGCCTCACCATTAAGGCCGGCAAGTGCCAGATTGGCCAAGGGTCTGTGACCTACCTTGGGCACCAAGTGGGGAGCGGGCTGGTGGCCCCACTACAACTTAAGATTGCTGCCATCCAGTCCTGGCAGCCCCCCGTCACCCAGACCGAGGTCCGAGCCTTCTTGGGGCTCACCGGCTACTACCGGCGGTTCGTGAAGGACTACGGCAGCATCGTGGGGCCCCTCACGGGTCTCACATCCAAGAACCAGCCGAAGCGGGTCAACTGGACTCCTGATTGTCAAGCGGCCTTCGAGGAGCTGAAGGCCGCCCTGTGCACCGCCCCGGTGCTCCAGGCCCCCGATTACAGTCGGGAATTTGTGGTGCAGACCGACGCCTCCGACCACGGCATCGGGGCCGTCCTCTCTCAGCTGAACCCCGAAGGTCATGACCAGCCGGTGGCCTTCATCAGCCGACGTCTCCTGGCCCGAGAACAGCGTTGGAGCACCATCGAGAGGGAGGCATTTGCAGTAGTGTGGGCCCTCAAAAAGCTCCGACCCTATCTCTTCGGTACCCACTTCCGGGTACAAACCGACCATCGACCCCTGCAATGGCTGATGCAGATGCGGGGGGAGAACCCAAAACTCTTGCGCTGGTCCATTTCCCTGCAGGGAATGGACTTCACCGTGGAGCACCGACCAGGCCAAGATCACGCCAACGCAGATGGCCTGTCCCGCTTTTTCCGCCTCGACGAAGAGAGTCCCCAAGGAGATGGGTGACTCTCCCCGCCTTCAGCTGGGGGGGACGCATGTTGGACAGGCCTCACAAACGGCTCACTCCCTCCCCGCTCGACGGGGCCCGGACCCCGGCCCACCTGGCATATCCCCGCAACAAGCACCTGTACTCCGTCTCCCGACGGACCCTCTGCCCTCGGACCCCTACTCATCACGGGGTCCCGCCCCACCGGCTTTCCCGGCCGGGTCAAGCCGCCATCTTGGGCCCTGCACCACGCGGCCGCACGGCCTCCCCTCGACCCTAACCCCGGGCCTGGCCGGCCCCGACATCCCGGCACCACCATCCACCCAGGAGGTGAGCGGACCACTTGGCCGGTCAATGGGAGAACGAAGTGTCAAGGGCTCTCCCCCGCCAGGTGCCGATCGCCCCCAGCTCCCCCAGGCACTGGCTCCACCCCCTGCTGGGTGTCTGGACCCCTTCATCCCGGACCCTCCGACCTCCCAGTGCGAGGGTCCGGACATCAAAGGGCACCAGCCCTATAACTGGGGCAGCTCCGGAACAGGAAGGCAGTTGTATCCTGGAGTCGAGAGACACCGAGTGAACTCAACCCTGACGGTCTACTGGCGCTGCCGTAGCCCGCTCTTGTGAACCATCGCCCTGCCTGCTGGCGCTGCCGCGGCCTTCTGCAACCTTCACCTTCCTGGGACCTGCTGGCGCTGCCGCGGCCCGTTGTAACGACCATCCTCACCGGGACCTGCTGGCGCTGCCGCGGCCTTCTGCAACAGTCATCTTCCTGGGACCTGCTGGCGCTGCCGCGGCCCGTTGTAACGACCATCCACACCGGGACCTGCTGGCGCTGCCGCGGCCCATATCACCTAATCACCAAGCTCGAGGATTGTGAGCTCATCATCATCTCATCCGAACTACCTGATTGGTAAATAGACTGTCCCGCTACCCCCTTCCCTACCTTGCGAGACTCTAATCGAGGGGACCCCTGAGTCCAGACCTCCTTGTACCATTTAACCGTACCTTAAATAAGTGCTTATAAAGAACACTGAACCTTATCCGTGTGTGATATCTGTCTGTGGGGGGGAAGTTACTTATCTGTATGATCGCTGGAGACGGCTCTCCCCGGAGACCTCTCCTCCTGACCCCGGCCGACCCTCCCGGTCCATCTACCTTTTCTAACAGATATGCACTCACCCCCATATGTTTGGACACTGCTGGTAGTGATATGCACCCACCCCCATATGTCTGGACACTGCTGGGAGTCATATGCACCCACCCCTCATATCTCTGTCCACTGCTGGGAGTCATATACACCCACCCCTCATATGTCTGGACACTGCTGGTAGTGATATGCGCCCACCCCATATGTCTGTCCACAGCTGGGAGTCATATGCACACACCCCTCATATGTCTGGACACTGCTGGCAGTGATATGCACCCACCCCCATATGTCTGGACACTGCTGGTAGTGATATGCACCCACCCCCATATGTCTGGACACTGCTGGGAGTCATATGCACCCACCCCCATATGTCTGTCCACTGCTGGTAGTGATATGCACCCACCCCTCATATGTCTGGACACTGCTGGGAGTCATATGCACCCACCCTCATCTGTCTGTCCACTGCTGGTAGTGATATGCACCCACCCTCATATGTCTGTCCACTGCCGGGAGTCAGATGCACCCACCCCTCATATCTCTGTCCACTGCTGGGAGTCATATGCACCCACCCCTCATATGTCTGGACACTGCTGGTAGTGATATGCACCCACCCCCAAATGTCTGTCCACTGCTGGGAGTCATATGCACCCACCCCACATATGTCTGGACACTGCTGGTAGTGATATGCACCCACCCCCATATGTCTGTCCACTGCTGGGAGTCATATGCACCCACCCCTCATATGACTGGACACTGCTGGTAGTGATATGCACCCACCCCCATATGTCTGTAAACTGCTGGTAGTGATATGCACCCACCCCCATATCTCTGTCCACTGCTGGGAGTCCTCTGCACCCACCCCCATACGTCTGGACACTGCTGGTAGTGATATGCACCCACTCCCATATGTCTGTCCACTGCTGGTAGTAATATGCACCCACCCCCATATCTCTGTCCACTGCTGGGAGTCCTCTGTACCCACCCCCATATGTCTGACCACTGCTGGGAGTCATATGCACCCAACCCTCATATGTCTGGACACTGCTGGTAGTGATATGCACCCACCCCCATATCTCTGTCCACTGCTGGGAGTCCTCTGCACCCACCCCCATATCTCTGTCCACTGCTGGGAGTCCTCTGCACCCACCCCCATATGTCTGGACACTGCTGGTAGTGATATGACCCCACCCCCATATGTTTGGACACTGCTGGTAGTGATATGCACCCACCCCCATATGTCTGGACACTGCTGGGAGTCATATGCACCCCCCCCTCATATCTCTGTCCACTGCTGGGAGTCATATACACCCACCCCTCATATGTCTGGACACTGCTGGTAGTGATATGCGCCCACCCCCATATGTCTGTCCACAGCTGGGAGTCATATGCACACACCCCTCATATGTCTGGACACTGCTGGCAGTGATATGCACCCACCCCCATATGTCTGGACACTGCTGGTAGTGATATGCACCCACCCCCATATGTCTGGACACTGCTGGGAGTCATATGCACCCACCCCCATATGTCTGTCCACTGCTGGTAGTGATATGCACCCACCCCTCATATGTCTGGACACTGCTGGGAGTCATATGCACCCACCCTCATCTGTCTGTCCACTGCTGGTAGTGATATGCACCCACCCTCATATGTCTGTCCACTGCCGGGAGTCAGATGCACCCACCCCTCATATCTCTGTCCACTGCTGGGAGTCATATGCACCCACCCCTCATTTGTCTGGACACTGCTGGTAGTGATATGCACCCACCCCCTGTTGGACAGGCCACATGAAGGGCTTGCTCCCTCCCTGCATGACAAGGCCCAAGCCCCGGACTCCCAGGTGTTACCCACAAGGGCAACCCGCACCCCGTCTCCCAACGGAACTCCTGCCCCCGGACATCCATGTATCATGGGGCCGAACCACTACCGGCTCCCCCGGCCGGATCAGCCGCCATCTTGGACACTGCGCCATGAGGCCGCGTGGCCTCAGCCCGACCCTAACCCTGGGCCTGGCCCGGCCCCGAAATCCCGGCACCACCATCCACCCAGGAGGTGAACGGACCACTTGGCAGGTCAATGGGAGAAAGAAGTGTCGATGGCTCTCCCCCGCCAGGTGCCGATCGCCCTCCAGCTCCCCCAGGCGCTGGCTCCACCCCCTGCTGGGTGTCTGGACTCCCTCATCCCGGACCCCCCGACCTCCAAGTGCGAGGGTCCGGACATCAAAGGGCGCCAGACCTATAACTAGGGCAGCTCCAGAGCAGGAAGGCAGTTGTATCCTGGAGTCGAGAGACACCGAGAGAACTCAGCCTTGACGGACTACTGGCGCTGCCGTAGCTCTGCCCTGTGAAATATCGTCCTGCCTGCTGGCGCTGCCGCGGCCTTCTGCATCATCCATCCTCGTCGGGACCTGCTGGCGCTGCCGCGGACCGTTGTAACGACCACCTTCATCGGGACCTGCTGGCGCTGCCGCGGACCGTGTAACGACCACCTTCATCGGGACCTGCTGGCGCTGCCGCGGACCGTGTAACGACCACCTTCACCGGGACCTGCTGGCGCTGCCGCGGCCCGTCCAAGCTAGAACATCGAGCTCGAGGATTGTGAGCTATCCACCATACCATCTCAGCTACCAGATTGGTGGCCAGACTGTCCCGCTACCCCCTTTTCCCAAACCAAGAGACTAGAATCGAGGGGACCCCTGGGTCCAGACCTCCTTGTACCATTTCATCGTACCTTAAGAAATCACCTATAAAGAACGTTAAATCCTATCCTTGTGTGGTGTATACCTGTGGGGGGGAAGTTGCTCACCTGTACGATCGCTGGAGACGGCTCTCCCCGGAGACCTCTCCCCTTGTCCTCGGCCGACCGTCCCGGTCCGTCTAACATTGGTGGCCAGCGGCGCGATCCGAATCAACGCGTAATCGTACAGAGAGTAGCTCACCCCACGACAAAACCACGATGTCAACCAAAGAGAGCGGATCCACCGAGAAATTCCAGATGGATAAATTGGAAGAGTATAGCCATCGTGAACTGAAACAATTCTGCATGGAACTAGGCATTGCTACCACCAGCCTGAGTACCAAAGACGATCTTAAGCACGCCATTGAGTCGTGGGCGGAAACCGGGGTCGCCGGATCCCCAGACCAAAACGGTGCAGCATCGGAGAGGAACGCCACGGCTCCCGAGGAGCGAGGAACGGGCCTCTCGCAGGAAGAGATCCAAGAAAGAGAAAAAAAACAGATTACATGAGTTGGAAATGGCACGACTCAAAATGGACGGTGAACTAAAATTAGCCGAGCAAAAACTGAACCTAGAACATCTGCGGCTCCGAGAAGAACGGGAAGAAAAACAGAGGCAGAGAGAGCTCGGAGAAAAAAGACTAACATTCGAACACGAGCGCAAACTGGCAGAAATAGAACTACGGAAGCAGAACAAAGAACCGAAGGTGCCCGAGCGACCGCGCACCCCGGGAGCAACCGAAAAGAAAGTCCACATCCCCAAGGATGTTGTCCGAGAGTATGTCCGAGAGGACGACATACAACAGTGGTTCAAAGCCTACGAGATCGCCATGACCTCCCACCGGATCGATCGGAGTGACTGGGGAGCCGGCCTATGGGGGAGGTTCGTCAACGAAGGCCGCGATGCCCTACTGCAGCTCCCAGACCATCAGATGTCATCCTATGACCACATGAAGGCTGCCCTCCTCACCCGATATGGGCTCACACCCGAAATGTACCGCCAGAGGTTTCGGGACTGCACCCGGATCCCGGGTACAACGTGGGTGGAATATGTCAACTATTTCAGCCGAGCCTTCGAGGGTTGGATCAAGGGAAGCCACGTAACGACCTACGAGCAACTTTTTAATCTCATGGTGTGGGAGCACCTGTCTAACAACTGCTTCGTCGAGCTCCGGCAGCACCTCCTCGACAGTAAATTGACTGACCCACGGCAACTCGCCGCCGAAGCTGACCGGTGGGAAAGCACCCGAGTGGGCCGGAGAGGGCCACACGAGCAAAACCGGAACAACCAAGGTCAGCACCGTCCCCGAGGAGGAGGAGGAGGCCAGGGGCGAGGGAGAGACACCGTCCCGGCCACTCCCGCGGCCAGCACCCCGCCCCCGGCCGGCCGGGGCAACCCCCCGATGCGCCCGGGGTTCCGAGCCAACGTCACGTGTCACCGATGCCAGCGAGTCTGCCACTACGCCAATGACCCGAACTGCCCGCAGAACCAAACGCCAAAACCCCGCCAGGTAGCTGCCGCCGCCCTGGGGGGAGAACAAATCTCCGAGGAACAAGAAGAATATGAGCAGGCACAACAGGAGTGGGAACCGGCCGCCATGGTTCTAGCGTGCCTAGGGGGAAAAGACATGGTCCCGCGGGCTCCCCTACCCGCCAACACCAGAAAATATAGCCAGTGGGTGAACATTAATGGGCGCCGGGCCGAAGCCCTACGTGACACAGGGGCCAGTGTGACGGCCGTCCGCTGTCACCTGGTAAAACCAGAGCAGATCCTGCCGAACATTCTCTGCCCCGTCCGCTCAGCCGACAATTCCGAGAGTCTATGTCGGATGGCCTGCGTCCCCTTCGAATGGGGAGGGGTCTCCGGCATGTTGAAGGTGACGGTCCGGGATGATGCCCCCGTGGACTGTCTCCTGGGGAATGATCTTGAGAGTTCCCCGTGGGCCGCCGTCGAAAGAAGAGAGCACCTGGGGATGCTGGGCCTCCCGGACTGGGCGTGCGTAACCACCCGGTCCATGGCCGCCCGTGCCATCCCCCGACCAGAAGAACCAGAATGGCCTGCACCTCCTCCACCGATCGCTCCAGTAGAGGACCCCGACGATACCGACCCCCCAGAGCCAACCCCCGAAGGGGTCGCCCAGCCCCAGGACCTTCCCGGCCTGGCTCAGTGGCGTCAAGAAGGGGGGCCCACCCAGGAACAGTTCCGCCAGGAGCAGAAGACCTGTCTCTCCCTCGAGGGACTCCGCCAGCAAGCCATCGCCCAGAGCGCAGGGGACTCCACCGGAGCCCATTGGGTCTATTGGGATAACGACCTGTTATACAGTGAACAAAGAATCGCGGAGTTAGGGGCCAGTCGAGTGCTGGTGGTGCCCCTCCGTTTCAGAGACTTCCTGCTAAATCTGGCCCACGATGTCCCCCTGGCTGGACACCTGGGCCAGGACAAAACCTACAGTCGCCTGGTGACCCACTTTTTCTGGCCGAGGATGCGAAACGACGTCCTCAACCACTGCCGGTCCTGCCCCACGTGCCAGGCCAGCGGGAAGAGCGGCCGCAAGCTCAAAGCACCTCTGCAACCCTTCCCAGTGGTCACCACCCCGTTCGAGAGGGTAGGAATAGACGTTGTGGGGCCCCTGGACCCCCGCACAGCACAAGGACATCGGTTCATCCTGGTACTGGTGGACCACGCCACCCGCTACCCCGAGGCTGTGCCCCTGCGAACTGTAACAGCTCCGGTGGTCGGCCGGGCCTTAATGGGGATCTTCTCCCGGGTGGGCTTCCCCCGAGAAGTCGTCAGCGACCGAGGCACAAACTTTATCTCGAAATATATGAAGTCCCTCTGGCAACAGTGCGGGGTCACCTACCGATTCACGACCCCCTATCATCCTCAAGGGAACGGACTAGTGGAGCGATTCAACCGCACCCTCAAGGGAATGATTGGGGGATTGGAAGAGCCCCTCCGTCGCCAGTGGGATGTACTACTTCCATGCCTCCTCTTCGCCTATCGGGAAGTTCCCCAGAAGTCCCTCGGATTTAGCCCTTTCGAACTCCTGTACGGGCACCCTGTGCGAGGGCCCCTCAGCCTAGTCAAAGAAGGGTGGGAGATGCCCCCCCTAAAGACCCCTCCAGACGTCTTCAAGTACCTCCTGGCACTACACAATCAGACCCGGCGATTCAGGGAAATGGCAAAAGCGAATCTTGAGGCCAGTCAGGAGGACATGAAAAAATGGTACGATCAGAATGCCTCCTCCGTCGAATTTGAACCTGGTCAACAAGTGTGGGTGATGTCCCCCACCGAACCATGTGCCTTGCAAGACAAGTGGACGGGGCCCTTCAAAGTGGTCGAACGCAAGAGCCCCGTCACCTATCACATCGATATGGAGTCTCCCCGGAACCCCCTCCGGGTCCTCCACACCAACAGACTCAAACCCCACTTTGTGCGCTCGGAACTCAGCCTCCTGATGGCTACAGACAGTGGGGCGGAAGAAGACTCCGAGCCTCTCCCTGATCTCCTGAAGACTCAGGAGAAAGACGGTTCCGTGGACGGGGTCCGGCTCTCCGATGCCCTCACCCCAGAGCAACGCCAGGGCTGCCAGGACCTCCTGCTGCAGTTTGCTCCTCTGTTTTCCCTCACCCCAGGGGTCACCCCCTGGTGCTTGCACGGCGTGGACACTGGGGACAGTCCCCCTATCCGACACCGGGCCTACCGCGTACCAGATCGGGTGCGGGCCTGCATCCAAGCGGAAGTGTCCAAGATGCTCACGCTCGGGGTCATCGAGCCCTCGGACAGCCCCTGGGCCAGCCCGGTCGTGCTGGTCCCCAAAGCCGCTGCCCCCGGCATCACTCCTGAACTCCGATTCTGCGTCGACTATCGGGGCTTGAACGCTGTCACCAGGACCGACGCTCATCCCATCCCCCGAGCGGATTAATTGATCGACCGCATGGGGGCTGCCCGCTACCTCAGCATCTTCGACCTGACAGCGGGCTACTGGCAGATCGGTCTCACACCCCGGGCCCAAGAACGGTCCGCCTTTTCTACCCCCGATGGCCACTACCACTTCAAGGTCATGCCCTTCGGCATGAAGAATGCCCCAGCTACTTTTCAGCGACTAGTGAACCAGGTCTTGGCGGGGCTCGAAGAGTTCAGCGCCGCCTACCTGGACGACATCGCTGTATACAGCCGCCACTGGTCCGACCACCTCCACCACCTCCGAGAGGTCCTGCAAGCCCTCCAGCGGGCCGGCCTCACAATCAAGGCCGGCAAGTGCCAAATTGGTCAGGGGTCCGTGACCTACCTCGGACACCAGGTGGGAAGCGGTCTGGTGGCCCCTCTGCAACTCAAAATTGCTGCCATCCAGTCCTGGCAACCCCCAGTCACGCAGACCGAGGTCCGAGCCTTCTTGGGACTCACCGGCTACTACCGGCGGTTCGTGAGGGACTATGGCAGCATTGTGGGGCCCCTCACGGGTCTCACGTCCAAAAACCACCCGAAGAAGATTAACTGGACCCCCGACTGTCAAGCGGCCTTCGAGAAGCTGAAAGCCGCCCTGTGCACCGCCCCGGTGCTCCAGGCCCCCGATTACAGTCGGGAATTCATTGTGCAAACGGACGCCTCCGACCACGGCATCGGGGCGGTTCTCTCCCAGCTGAACCCCGAGGGTCTTGACCAGCCGGTGGCCTTCATCACCAGACGCCTCCTGGCCCGAGAGCAGCGCTGGAGCACAATCGAGAGGGAGGCCTTCGCAGTAGTGTGGGCCCTCAAAAAGCTCCGGCCCTATCTCTTCGGTACCCACTTCCGGGTGCAAACCGATAATCGACCCCTGCAGTGGCTAATGCAGATGCGGGGGGAAAACCCAAAACTATTGCGCTGGTCCATCTCCCTGCAGGGGATGGACTTCACTGTGGAACATCGACCGGGCCAAGACCACGCCAACGCAGATGGCCTGTCACGCTTTTTCCACCTCGACGAGGAGAGTCCCCAAGAGGATGGGTGACTCTCCCTGCCTTCAGCTGGGGGGGACGAATGTTGGACAGGCCACATGAAGGGCTTGCTCCCTCCCCGCATGACAAGGCCCAAGCCCCGGATCCCAGGTGTTACCCACAAGGGCAACCCGCACCCCGTCTCCCAACGGAACTCCTGCCCCCGGACATCCATGTATCGTGGGGCCGAACCACTACCGGCTCCCCCGGCCGGATCAGCCGCCATCTTGGACACTGCGCCACGAGGCCGCGTGGCCTCAGCCCGACCCTTACCCTGGGCCTGGCCCGGCCCCGACATCCTGGCACCACCATCCACCCAGGAGGTGAACGGACCACTTGGCAGGTCAATGGGAGAAAGAAGTGTCGATGGCTCTCCCCCGCCAGGTGCCGATCGCCCTCCAGCTCCCCCAGGCGCTGGCTCCACCCCCTGCTGGGTGTCTGGACTCCCTCATCCCGGACCCCCCGACCTCCAAGTGCGAGGGTCCGGACATCAAAGGGCGCCAGACCTATAACTAGGGCAGCTCCAGAGCAGGAAGGCAGTTGTATCCTGGAGTCGAGAGACACCGAGAGAACTCAGCCTTGACGGACTACTGGCGCTGCCGTAGCTCTGCCCTGTGAAATATCGTCCTGCCTGCTGGCGCTGCCGCGGCCTTCTGCATCATCCATCCTCGTCGGGACCTGCTGGCGCTGCCGAGGACCGTTGTAACGACCACCTTCATCGGGACCTGCTGGCGCTGCCGCGGACCGTGTAACGACCACCTTCATCGGGACCTGCTGGCGCTGCCGCGGACCGTGTAACGACCACCTTCACCGGGACCTGCTGGCGCTGCCGCGGCCCGTCCAAGCTAGAACATCGAGCTCGAGGATTGTGTGCTATCCACCATACCATCTCAGCTACCAGATTGGTGGCCAGACTGTCCCGCTACCCCCTTTTCCCAAACCAAGAGACTAGAATCGAGGGGACCCCTGGGTCCAGACCTCCTTGTACCATTTCATCGTACCTTAAGAAATCACCTATAAAGAACGTTAAATCCTATCCTTGTGTGGTGTATACCTGTGGGGGGGAAGTTGCTCACCTGTACGATCGCTGGAGACGGCTCTCCCCGGAGACCTCTCCCCTTGTCCTCGGCCGACCCTCCCGGTCCGTCTAACATTGGTGGCCAGCGGCGCGATCCGAATCAACGCGTAATCGTACAGAGAGTAGCTCACCCCACGACAAAACCACGATGTCAACCAAAGAGAGCGGATCCACCGAGAAATTCCAGATGGATAAATTGGAAGAGTATAGCCATCGTGAACTGAAACAATTCTGCATGGAACTAGGCATTGCTACCACCGGCCTGAGTACCAAAGACGATCTTAAGCACGCCATTGAGTCGTGGGCGGAAACCGGGGTCGCCGGATCCCCAGACCAAAACGGTGCAGCATCGGAGAGGAACGCCACGGCTCCCGAGGAGCGAGGAACGGGCCTCTCGCAGGAAGAGATCCAAGAAAGAGAAAAAAAACAGATTACATGAGTTGGAAATGGCACGACTCAAAATGGACGGTGAACTAAAATTAGCCGAGCAAAAACTGAACCTAGAACATCTGCGGCTCCGAGAAGAACGGGAAGAAAAACAGAGGCAGAGAGAGCTCGGAGAAAAAAGACTAACATTCGAACACGAGCGCAAACTGGCAGAAATAGAACTACGGAAGCAGAACAAAGAACCGAAGGTGCCCGAGCGACCGCGCACCCCGGGAGCAACCGAAAAGAAAGTCCACATCCCCAAGGATGTTGTCCGAGAGTATGTCCGAGAGGACGACATACAACAGTGGTTCAAAGCCTACGAGATCGCCATGACCTCCCACCGGATCGATCGGAGTGACTGGGGAGCCGGCCTATGGGGGAGGTTCGTCAACGAAGGCCGCGATGCCCTACTGCAGCTCCCAGACCATCAGATGTCATCCTATGACCACATGAAGGCTGCCCTCCTCACCCGATATGGGCTCACACCCGAAATGTACCGCCAGAGGTTTCGGGACTGCACCCGGATCCCGGGTACAACGTGGGTGGAATATGTCAACTATTTCAGCCGAGCCTTCGAGGGTTGGATCAAGGGAAGCCACGTAACGACCTACGAGCAACTTTTTAATCTCATGGTGTGGGAGCACCTGTCTAACAACTGCTTCGTCGAGCTCCGGCAGCACCTCCTCGACAGTAAATTGACTGACCCACGGCAACTCGCCGCCGAAGCTGACCGGTGGGAAAGCACCCGAGTGGGCCGGAGAGGGCCACACGAGCAAAACCGGAACAACCAAGGTCAGCACCGTCCCCGAGGAGGAGGAGGAGGCCAGGGGCGAGGGAGAGACACCGTCCCGGCCACTCCCGCGGCCAGCACCCCGCCCCCGGCCGGCCGGGGCAACCCCCCGATGCGCCCGGGGTTCCGAGCCAACGTCACGTGTCACCGATGCCAGCGAGTCTGCCACTACGCCAATGACCCGAACTGCCCGCAGAACCAAACGCCAAAACCCCGCCAGGTAGCTGCCGCCGCCCTGGGGGGAGAACAAATCTCCGAGGAACAAGAAGAATATGAGCAGGCACAACAGGAGTGGGAACCGGCCGCCATGGTTCTAGCGTGCCTAGGGGGAAAAGACATGGTCCCGCGGGCTCCCCTACCCGCCAACACCAGAAAATATAGCCAGTGGGTGAACATTAATGGGCGCCGGGCCGAAGCCCTACGTGACACAGGGGCCAGTGTGACGGCCGTCCGCTGTCACCTGGTAAAACCAGAGCAGATCCTGCCGAACATTCTCTGCCCCGTCCGCTCAGCCGACAATTCCGAGAGTCTATGTCGGATGGCCTGCGTCCCCTTCGAATGGGGAGGGGTCTCCGGCATGTTGAAGGTGACGGTCCGGGATGATGCCCCCGTGGACTGTCTCCTGGGGAATGATCTTGAGAGTTCCCCGTGGGCCGCCGTCGAAAGAAGAGAGCACCTGGGGATGCTGGGCCTCCCGGACTGGGCGTGCGTAACCACCCGGTCCATGGCCGCCCGTGCCATCCCCCGACCAGAAGAACCAGAATGGCCTGCACCTCCTCCACCGATCGCTCCAGTAGAGGACCCCGACGATACCGACCCCCCAGAGCCAACCCCCGAAGGGGTCGCCCAGCCCCAGGACCTTCCCGGCCTGGCTCAGTGGCGTCAAGAAGGGGGGCCCACCCAGGAACAGTTCCGCCAGGAGCAGAAGACCTGTCTCTCCCTCGAGGGACTCCGCCAGCAAGCCATCGCCCAGAGCGCAGGGGACTCCACCGGAGCCCATTGGGTCTATTGGGATAACGACCTGTTATACAGTGAACAAAGAATCGCGGAGTTAGGGGCCAGTCGAGTGCTGGTGGTGCCCCTCCGTTTCAGAGACTTCCTGCTAAATCTGGCCCACGATGTCCCCCTGGCTGGACACCTGGGCCAGGACAAAACCTACAGTCGCCTGGTGACCCACTTTTTCTGGCCGAGGATGCGAAACGACGTCCTCAACCACTGCCGGTCCTGCCCCACGTGCCAGGCCAGCGGGAAGAGCGGCCGCAAGCTCAAAGCACCTCTGCAACCCTTCCCAGTGGTCACCACCCCGTTCGAGAGGGTAGGAATAGACGTTGTGGGGCCCCTGGACCCCCGCACAGCACAAGGACATCGGTTCATCCTGGTACTGGTGGACCACGCCACCCGCTACCCCGAGGCTGTGCCCCTGCGAACTGTAACAGCTCCGGTGGTCGGCCGGGCCTTAATGGGGATCTTCTCCCGGGTGGGCTTCCCCCGAGAAGTCGTCAGCGACCGAGGCACAAACTTTATCTCGAAATATATGAAGTCCCTCTGGCAACAGTGCGGGGTCACCTACCGATTCACGACCCCCTATCATCCTCAAGGGAACGGACTAGTGGAGCGATTCAACCGCACCCTCAAGGGAATGATTGGGGGATTGGAAGAGCCCCTCCGTCGCCAGTGGGATGTACTACTTCCATGCCTCCTCTTCGCCTATCGGGAAGTTCCCCAGAAGTCCCTCGGATTTAGCCCTTTCGAACTCCTGTACGGGCACCCTGTGCGAGGGCCCCTCAGCCTAGTCAAAGAAGGGTGGGAGATGCCCCCCCTAAAGACCCCTCCAGACGTCTTCAAGTACCTCCTGGCACTACACAATCAGACCCGGCGATTCAGGGAAATGGCAAAAGCGAATCTTGAGGCCAGTCAGGAGGACATGAAAAAATGGTACGATCAGAATGCCTCCTCCGTCGAATTTGAACCTGGTCAACAAGTGTGGGTGATGTCCCCCACCGAACCATGTGCCTTGCAAGACAAGTGGACGGGGCCCTTCAAAGTGGTCGAACGCAAGAGCCCCGTCACCTATCACATCGATATGGAGTCTCCCCGGAACCCCCTCCGGGTCCTCCACACCAACAGACTCAAACCCCACTTTGTGCGCTCGGAACTCAGCCTCCTGATGGCTACAGACAGTGGGGCGGAAGAAGACTCCGAGCCTCTCCCTGATCTCCTGAAGACTCAGGAGAAAGACGGTTCCGTGGACGGGGTCCGGCTCTCCGATGCCCTCACCCCAGAGCAACGCCAGGGCTGCCAGGACCTCCTGCTGCAGTTTGCTCCTCTGTTTTCCCTCACCCCAGGGGTCACCCCCTGGTGCTTGCACGGCGTGGACACTGGGGACAGTCCCCCTATCCGACACCGGGCCTACCGCGTACCAGATCGGGTGCGGGCCTGCATCCAAGCGGAAGTGTCCAAGATGCTCACGCTCGGGGTCATCGAGCCCTCGGACAGCCCCTGGGCCAGCCCGGTCGTGCTGGTCCCCAAAGCCGCTGCCCCCGGCATCACTCCTGAACTCCGATTCTGCGTCGACTATCGGGGCTTGAACGCTGTCACCAGGACCGACGCTCATCCCATCCCCCGAGCGGATTAATTGATCGACCGCATGGGGGCTGCCCGCTACCTCAGCATCTTCGACCTGACAGCGGGCTACTGGCAGATCGGTCTCACACCCCGGGCCCAAGAACGGTCCGCCTTTTCTACCCCCGATGGCCACTACCACTTCAAGGTCATGCCCTTCGGCATGAAGAATGCCCCAGCTACTTTTCAGCGACTAGTGAACCAGGTCTTGGCGGGGCTCGAAGAGTTCAGCGCCGCCTACCTGGACGACATCGCTGTATACAGCCGCCACTGGTCCGACCACCTCCACCACCTCCGAGAGGTCCTGCAAGCCCTCCAGCGGGCCGGCCTCACAATCAAGGCCGGCAAGTGCCAAATTGGTCAGGGGTCCGTGACCTACCTCGGACACCAGGTGGGAAGCGGTCTGGTGGCCCCTCTGCAACTCAAAATTGCTGCCATCCAGTCCTGGCAACCCCCAGTCACGCAGACCGAGGTCCGAGCCTTCTTGGGACTCACCGGCTACTACCGGCGGTTCGTGAGGGACTATGGCAGCATTGTGGGGCCCCTCACGGGTCTCACGTCCAAAAACCACCCGAAGAAGATTAACTGGACCCCCGACTGTCAAGCGGCCTTCGAGAAGCTGAAAGCCGCCCTGTGCACCGCCCCGGTGCTCCAGGCCCCCGATTACAGTCGGGAATTCATTGTGCAAACGGACGCCTCCGACCACGGCATCGGGGCGGTTCTCTCCCAGCTGAACCCCGAGGGTCTTGACCAGCCGGTGGCCTTCATCACCAGACGCCTCCTGGCCCGAGAGCAGCGCTGGAGCACAATCGAGAGGGAGGCCTTCGCAGTAGTGTGGGCCCTCAAAAAGCTCCGGCCCTATCTCTTCGGTACCCACTTCCGGGTGCAAACCGATAATCGACCCCTGCAGTGGCTAATGCAGATGCGGGGGGAAAACCCAAAACTATTGCGCTGGTCCATCTCCCTGCAGGGGATGGACTTCACTGTGGAACATCGACCGGGCCAAGACCACGCCAACGCAGATGGCCTGTCACGCTTTTTCCACCTCGACGAGGAGAGTCCCCAAGAGGATGGGTGACTCTCCCTGCCTTCAGCTGGGGGGGACGAATGTTGGACAGGCCACATGAAGGGCTTGCTCCCTCCCCGCATGACAAGGCCCAAGCCCCGGATCCCAGGTGTTACCCACAAGGGCAACCCGCACCCCGTCTCCCAACGGAACTCCTGCCCCCGGACATCCATGTATCGTGGGGCCGAACCACTACCGGCTCCCCCGGCCGGATCAGCCGCCATCTTGGACACTGCGCCACGAGGCCGCGTGGCCTCAGCCCGACCCTTACCCTGGGCCTGGCCCGGCCCCGACATCCTGGCACCACCATCCACCCAGGAGGTGAACGGACCACTTGGCAGGTCAATGGGAGAAAGAAGTGTCGATGGCTCTCCCCCGCCAGGTGCCGATCGCCCTCCAGCTCCCCCAGGCGCTGGCTCCACCCCCTGCTGGGTGTCTGGACTCCCTCATCCCGGACCCCCCGACCTCCAAGTGCGAGGGTCCGGACATCAAAGGGCGCCAGACCTATAACTAGGGCAGCTCCAGAGCAGGAAGGCAGTTGTATCCTGGAGTCGAGAGACACCGAGAGAACTCAGCCTTGACGGACTACTGGCGCTGCCGTAGCTCTGCCCTGTGAAATATCGTCCTGCCTGCTGGCGCTGCCGCGGCCTTCTGCATCATCCATCCTCGTCGGGACCTGCTGGCGCTGCCGAGGACCGTTGTAACGACCACCTTCATCGGGACCTGCTGGCGCTGCCGCGGACCGTGTAACGACCACCTTCATCGGGACCTGCTGGCGCTGCCGCGGACCGTGTAACGACCACCTTCACCGGGACCTGCTGGCGCTGCCGCGGCCCGTCCAAGCTAGAACATCGAGCTCGAGGATTGTGTGCTATCCACCATACCATCTCAGCTACCAGATTGGTGGCCAGACTGTCCCGCTACCCCCTTTTCCCAAACCAAGAGACTAGAATCGAGGGGACCCCTGGGTCCAGACCTCCTTGTACCATTTCATCGTACCTTAAGAAATCACCTATAAAGAACGTTAAATCCTATCCTTGTGTGGTGTATACCTGTGGGGGGGAAGTTGCTCACCTGTACGATCGCTGGAGACGGCTCTCCCCGGAGACCTCTCCCCTTGTCCTCGGCCGACCCTCCCGGTCCGTCTAACATTGGTGGCCAGCGGCGCGATCCGAATCAACGCGTAATCGTACAGAGAGTAGCTCACCCCACGACAAAACCACGATGTCAACCAAAGAGAGCGGATCCACCGAGAAATTCCAGATGGATAAATTGGAAGAGTATAGCCATCGTGAACTGAAACAATTCTGCATGGAACTAGGCATTGCTACCACCGGCCTGAGTACCAAAGACGATCTTAAGCACGCCATTGAGTCGTGGGCGGAAACCGGGGTCGCCGGATCCCCAGACCAAAACGGTGCAGCATCGGAGAGGAACGCCACGGCTCCCGAGGAGCGAGGAACGGGCCTCTCGCAGGAAGAGATCCAAGAAAGAGAAAAAAAACAGATTACATGAGTTGGAAATGGCACGACTCAAAATGGACGGTGAACTAAAATTAGCCGAGCAAAAACTGAACCTAGAACATCTGCGGCTCCGAGAAGAACGGGAAGAAAAACAGAGGCAGAGAGAGCTCGGAGAAAAAAGACTAACATTCGAACACGAGCGCAAACTGGCAGAAATAGAACTACGGAAGCAGAACAAAGAACCGAAGGTGCCCGAGCGACCGCGCACCCCGGGAGCAACCGAAAAGAAAGTCCACATCCCCAAGGATGTTGTCCGAGAGTATGTCCGAGAGGACGACATACAACAGTGGTTCAAAGCCTACGAGATCGCCATGACCTCCCACCGGATCGATCGGAGTGACTGGGGAGCCGGCCTATGGGGGAGGTTCGTCAACGAAGGCCGCGATGCCCTACTGCAGCTCCCAGACCATCAGATGTCATCCTATGACCACATGAAGGCTGCCCTCCTCACCCGATATGGGCTCACACCCGAAATGTACCGCCAGAGGTTTCGGGACTGCACCCGGATCCCGGGTACAACGTGGGTGGAATATGTCAACTATTTCAGCCGAGCCTTCGAGGGTTGGATCAAGGGAAGCCACGTAACGACCTACGAGCAACTTTTTAATCTCATGGTGTGGGAGCACCTGTCTAACAACTGCTTCGTCGAGCTCCGGCAGCACCTCCTCGACAGTAAATTGACTGACCCACGGCAACTCGCCGCCGAAGCTGACCGGTGGGAAAGCACCCGAGTGGGCCGGAGAGGGCCACACGAGCAAAACCGGAACAACCAAGGTCAGCACCGTCCCCGAGGAGGAGGAGGAGGCCAGGGGCGAGGGAGAGACACCGTCCCGGCCACTCCCGCGGCCAGCACCCCGCCCCCGGCCGGCCGGGGCAACCCCCCGATGCGCCCGGGGTTCCGAGCCAACGTCACGTGTCACCGATGCCAGCGAGTCTGCCACTACGCCAATGACCCGAACTGCCCGCAGAACCAAACGCCAAAACCCCGCCAGGTAGCTGCCGCCGCCCTGGGGGGAGAACAAATCTCCGAGGAACAAGAAGAATATGAGCAGGCACAACAGGAGTGGGAACCGGCCGCCATGGTTCTAGCGTGCCTAGGGGGAAAAGACATGGTCCCGCGGGCTCCCCTACCCGCCAACACCAGAAAATATAGCCAGTGGGTGAACATTAATGGGCGCCGGGCCGAAGCCCTACGTGACACAGGGGCCAGTGTGACGGCCGTCCGCTGTCACCTGGTAAAACCAGAGCAGATCCTGCCGAACATTCTCTGCCCCGTCCGCTCAGCCGACAATTCCGAGAGTCTATGTCGGATGGCCTGCGTCCCCTTCGAATGGGGAGGGGTCTCCGGCATGTTGAAGGTGACGGTCCGGGATGATGCCCCCGTGGACTGTCTCCTGGGGAATGATCTTGAGAGTTCCCCGTGGGCCGCCGTCGAAAGAAGAGAGCACCTGGGGATGCTGGGCCTCCCGGACTGGGCGTGCGTAACCACCCGGTCCATGGCCGCCCGTGCCATCCCCCGACCAGAAGAACCAGAATGGCCTGCACCTCCTCCACCGATCGCTCCAGTAGAGGACCCCGACGATACCGACCCCCCAGAGCCAACCCCCGAAGGGGTCGCCCAGCCCCAGGACCTTCCCGGCCTGGCTCAGTGGCGTCAAGAAGGGGGGCCCACCCAGGAACAGTTCCGCCAGGAGCAGAAGACCTGTCCCTCCCTCGAGGGACTCCGCCAGCAAGCCATCGCCCAGAGCGCAGGGGACTCCACCGGAGCCCATTGGGTCTATTGGGATAACGACCTGTTATACAGTGAACAAAGAATCGCGGAGTTAGGGGCCAGTCGAGTGCTGGTGGTGCCCCTCCGTTTCAGAGACTTCCTGCTAAATCTGGCCCACGATGTCCCCCTGGCTGGACACCTGGGCCAGGACAAAACCTACAGTCGCCTGGTGACCCACTTTTTCTGGCCGAGGATGCGAAACGACGTCCTCAACCACTGCCGGTCCTGCCCCACGTGCCAGGCCAGCGGGAAGAGCGGCCGCAAGCTCAAAGCACCTCTGCAACCCTTCCCAGTGGTCACCACCCCGTTCGAGAGGGTAGGAATAGACGTTGTGGGGCCCCTGGACCCCCGCACAGCACAAGGACATCGGTTCATCCTGGTACTGGTGGACCACGCCACCCGCTACCCCGAGGCTGTGCCCCTGCGAACTGTAACAGCTCCGGTGGTTGGCCGGGCCTTAATGGGGATCTTCTCCCGGGTGGGCTTCCCCCGAGAAGTCGTCAGCGACCGAGGCACAAACTTTATCTCGAAATATATGAAGTCCCTCTGGCAACAGTGCGGGGTCACCTACCGATTCACGACCCCCTATCATCCTCAAGGGAACGGACTAGTGGAGCGATTCAACCGCACCCTCAAGGGAATGATTGGGGGATTGGAAGAGCCCCTCCGTCGCCAGTGGGATGTACTACTTCCATGCCTCCTCTTCGCCTATCGGGAAGTTCCCCAGAAGTCCCTCGGATTTAGCCCTTTCGAACTCCTGTACGGGCACCCTGTGCGAGGGCCCCTCAGCCTAGTCAAAGAAGGGTGGGAGATGCCCCCCCTAAAGACCCCTCCAGACGTCTTCAAGTACCTCCTGGCACTACGCAATCAGACCCGGCGATTCAGGGAAATGGCAAAAGCGAATCTTGAGGCCAGTCAGGAGGACATGAAAAAATGGTACGATCAGAATGCCTCCTCCGTCGAATTTGAACCTGGTCAACAAGTGTGGGTGATGTCCCCCACCGAACCATGTGCCTTGCAAGACAAGTGGACGGGGCCCTTCAAAGTGGTCGAACGCAAGAGCCCCGTCACCTATCACATCGATATGGAGTCTCCCCGGAACCCCCTCCGGGTCCTCCACACCAACAGACTCAAACCCCACTTTGTGCGCTCGGAACTCAGCCTCCTGATGGCTACAGACAGTGGGGCGGAAGAAGACTCCGAGCCTCTCCCTGATCTCCTGAAGACTCAGGAGAAAGACGGTTCCGTGGACGGGGTCCGGCTCTCCGATGCCCTCACCCCAGAGCAACGCCAGGGCTGCCAGGACCTCCTGCTGCAGTTTGCTCCTCTGTTTTCCCTCACCCCAGGGGTCACCCCCTGGTGCTTGCACGGCGTGGACACTGGGGACAGTCCCCCTATCCGACACCGGGCCTACCGCGTACCAGATCGGGTGCGGGCCTGCATCCAAGCGGAAGTGTCCAAGATGCTCACGCTCGGGGTCATCGAGCCCTCGGACAGCCCCTGGGCCAGCCCGGTCGTGCTGGTCCCCAAAGCCGCTGCCCCCGGCATCACTCCTGAACTCCGATTCTGCGTCGACTATCGGGGCTTGAACGCTGTCACCAGGACCGACGCTCATCCCATCCCCCGAGCGGATTAATTGATCGACCGCATGGGGGCTGCCCGCTACCTCAGCATCTTCGACCTGACAGCGGGCTACTGGCAGATCGGTCTCACACCCCGGGCCCAAGAACGGTCCGCCTTTTCTACCCCCGATGGCCACTACCACTTCAAGGTCATGCCCTTCGGCATGAAGAATGCCCCAGCTACTTTTCAGCGACTAGTGAACCAGGTCTTGGCGGGGCTCGAAGAGTTCAGCGCCGCCTACCTGGACGACATCGCTGTATACAGCCGCCACTCGTCCGACCACCTCCACCACCTCCGAGAGGTCCTGCAAGCCCTCCAGCGGGCCGGCCTCACAATCAAGGCCGGCAAGTGCCAAATTGGTCAGGGGTCCGTGACCTACCTCGGACACCAGGTGGGAAGCGGTCTGGTGGCCCCTCTGCAACTCAAAATTGCTGCCATCCAGTCCTGGCAACCCCCAGTCACGCAGACCGAGGTCCGAGCCTTCTTGGGACTCACCGGCTACTACCGGCGGTTCGTGAGGGACTATGGCAGCATTGTGGGGCCCCTCACGGGTCTCACGTCCAAAAACCACCCGAAGAAGATTAACTGGACCCCCGACTGTCAAGCGGCCTTCGAGAAGCTGAAAGCCGCCCTGTGCACCGCCCCGGTGCTCCAGGCCCCCGATTACAGTCGGGAATTCATTGTGCAAACGGACGCCTCTGACCACGGCATCGGGGCGGTTCTCTCCCAGCTGAACCCCGAGGGTCTTGACCAGCCGGTGGCCTTCATCACCAGACGCCTCCTGGCCCGAGAGCAGCGCTGGAGCACAATCGAGAGGGAGGCCTTCGCAGTAGTGTGGGCCCTCAAAAAGCTCCGGCCCTATCTCTTCGGTACCCACTTCCGGGTGCAAACCGATAATCGACCCCTGCAGTGGCTAATGCAGATGCGGGGGGAAAACCCAAAACTATTGCGCTGGTCCATCTCCCTGCAGGGGATGGACTTCACTGTGGAACATCGACCGGGCCAAGACCACGCCAACGCAGATGGCCTGTCACGCTTTTTCCGCCTCGACGAGGAGAGTCCCCAAGAGGATGGGTGACTCTCCCTGCCTTCAGCTGGGGGGGACGAATGTTGGACAGGCCACATGAAGGGCTTGCTCCCTCCCCGCATGACAAGGCCCAAGCCCCGGATCCCAGGTGTTACCCACAAGGGCAACCCGCACCCCGTCTCCCAACGGAACTCCTGCCCCCGGACATCCATGTATCGTGGGGCCGAACCACTACCGGCTCCCCCGGCCGGATCAGCCGCCATCTTGGACACTGCGCCACGAGGCCGCGTGGCCTCAGCCCGACCCTTACCCTGGGCCTGGCCCGGCCCCGACATCCCGGCACCACCATCCACCCAGGAGGTGAACGGACCACTTGGCAGGTCAATGGGAGAAAGAAGTGTCGATGGCTCTCCCCCGCCAGGTGCCGATCGCCCTCCAGCTCCCCCAGGCGCTGGCTCCACCCCCTGCTGGGTGTCTGGACTCCCTCATCCCGGACCCCCCGACCTCCAAGTGCGAGGGTCCGGACATCAAAGGGCGCCAGACCTATAACTAGGGCAGCTCCAGAGCAGGAAGGCAGTTGTATCCTGGAGTCGAGAGACACCGAGAGAACTCAGCCTTGACGGACTACTGGCGCTGCCGTAGCTCTGCCCTGTGAAATATCGTCCTGCCTGCTGGCGCTGCCGCGGCCTTCTGCATCATCCATCCTCGTCGGGACCTGCTGGCGCTGCCGAGGACCGTTGTAACGACCACCTTCATCGGGACCTGCTGGCGCTGCCGCGGACCGTGTAACGACCACCTTCATCGGGACCTGCTGGCGCTGCCGCGGACCGTGTAACGACCACCTTCACCGGGACCTGCTGGCGCTGCCGCGGACCGTGTAACGACCACCTTCACCGGGACCTGCTGGCGCTGCCGCGGCCCGTCCAAGCTAGAACATCGAGCTCGAGGATTGTGAGCTATCCACCATACCATCTCAGCTACCAGATTGGTGGCCAGACTGTCCCGCTACCCCCTTTTCCCAAACCAAGAGACTAGAATCGAGGGGACCCCTGGGTCCAGACCTCCTTGTACCATTTCATCGTACCTTAAGAAATCACCTATAAAGAACGTTAAATCCTATCCTTGTGTGGTGTATACCTGTGGGGGGGAAGTTGCTCACCTGTACGATCGCTGGAGACGGCTCTCCCCGGAGACCTCTCCCCTTGTCCTCGGCCGACCCTCCCGGTCCGACTAACACCCCCATATGTCTGTCCACTGCTGGGAGTCATATGCACCCACCCCTCATATGTCTGGACACTGCCGGTAGTGATATGCACCCACCCCCACATGTCTGGACACTGCTGGTAGTGATATGCACCCACTCCCATATGTCTGTCCACTGCTGGTAGTAATATGCACACACCCCCATATCTCTGTCCACTGCTGGGAGTCCTCTGTACCCACCCCCATATGTCTGACCACTGCTGGGAGTCATATGCACCCACCCCTCATATGTCTGGACACTGCTGGTACTGATATGCACCCACCCCCATATGTCTGTCCACTGCTGGGAGTCATATGCATCCACCCCTCATATGTCTGGACACTGCTGGTAGTGATATGCACCCACCCCCATATGTCTGTCCACTGCTGGGAGTCCTCTGCACCCACCCCCATATACCTGTCCCCTGCTGGGAGTCCTCTGCACCCACCCCCATATGTCTGGACACTGCTGGTAGTAATATGCATCCATCCCTCATATCTATGTCCACTGCTGGGAGTCATATGCACCCACCTCTCATATGTCTGGACACTGCTGGTAGTGATATGCACCCACCCCCATATGTCTGTCCACTGCTGGGAGTCCTCTGCACCCACCCCCATATATCTGTCCCCTGCTGGTAGTGATATGCACCCACCCCATATGTCTGGGCACTGCTGGTAGTAATATGCATCCACCCCCATATGTCTGGACACTGGTGGGAGTCATATGCACCCACCCCTCATATCTCTGCCCACTGCTGGTAGTGATATGCACCCACCCCCATATGTCTGTCCACTGCTGGGAGTCATATGCACCCACCCCTCATATGTCTGGACACTGCTGGGAGTCATATGCACCCACCCCATATGTCTGGACACTGGTGGTAGTGATATGCACCCACCCCCATATCTCTGTCCACTGCTGGGAGTCCTCTGCACCCACCCCCATATCTCTGTCCACTACTGGGAGTCCTCTGCACCCACCCCCATATATCTGTCCCCTGCTGGGAGTCCTCTGCACCCACCCCCATATGTCTGGACACTGCTGGTAATGATATGCACCCACCCCATATGTCTGGACACTGCTGGTAGTAATATGCACCCACCCCCATATGTCTGGACACTGGTGGGAGTCATATACACCCACCCCTCATATCTCTGCCCACTGCTGGGAGTCATATGCACCTACCCCATATGTCTGGACACTGCTGGTAGTGATATGCACCCACCCCCATATCTCTGTCCACTGCTGGGAGTCCTCTGCACCCACCCCCATATCTCTGTCCACTACTGGGAGTCCTCTGCACCCACCCCCATATATCTGTCCCCTGCTGGGAGTCCTCTGCACCCACCCCCATATGTCTGGACACTGCTGGTAATGATATGCACCCACCCCATATGTCTGGACACTGCTGGTAGTAATATGCACCCACCCCCATATGTCTGGACACTGGTGGGAGTCATATACACCCACCCCTCATATCTCTGCCCACTGCTGGGAGTCATATGCACCTACCCCATATGTCTGGACACTGCTGGTAGTGATATGCACCCACCCCCATATCTCTGTCCACTGCTGGGAGTCCTCTGCACCCACCCCCATATCTCTGTCCACTACTGGGAGTCCTCTGCACCCACCCCCATATATCTGTCCCCTGCTGGGAGTCCTCTGCACCCACCCCCATATGTCTGGACACTGCTGGTAATGATATGCACCCACCCCATATGTCTGGACACTGCTGGTAGTAATATGCACCCACCCCCATATGTCTGGACACTGGTGGGAGTCATATACACCCACCCCCATATCTCTGTCCACTGCTGGGAGTCATATGCACCCACCCCATATGTCTGGACACTGCTGGTAGTGATATGCACCCACCCCCATATCTCTGTCCACTGCTGGGAGTCATATGCACCCACCCCTCATATGTCTGGACACTGCTGGTAGTGATATGCACCCACCCCCATATGTCTGGACACTGCTGGTAGTGATATGCACCCACCCCCATATGTCTGGACACTGCTGGGAGTCATATGCACCCACACCCATATGTCTGTCCACTGCTGGTAGTGATATGCAGCCACCCCCCATATGTCTGGACACTGCTGGGAGTCATATGCACCCACCTCCATATGTCTGTCCACTGCTGGGAGTCATATGCACGCACCCCTCATATCTCTGTCCACTGCTGGGAGTCATATGCACCCACCCCTCATATGTCTGGACACTGCTGGTAGTGATATGCACCCACCCCCATATGTCTGTCCACTGCTGGGAGTCATATGCATCCACCCCTCATATGTCTGGACACTGCTGGTAGTGATATGCACCCACCCCCATATGTCTGGACACTGCTGGTAATGATATGCACCCACCCCATATGTCTGGACACTGCTGGTAGTAATATGCACCCACCCCCATATGTCTGGACACTGGTGGGAGTCATATACACCCACCCCTCATATCTCTGCCCACTGCTGGGAGTCATATGCACCCACCCCATATGTCTGGACACTGCTGGTAGTGATATGCACCCACCCCCATATCTCTGTCCACTGCTGGGAGTCATATGCACCCACCCCTCATATGTCTGGACACTGCTGGTAGTGATATGCACCCACCCCCATATGTCTGGACACTGCTGGTAGTGATATGCACCCACCCCCATATGTCTGGACACTGCTGGGAGTCATATGCACCCACACCCATATGTCTGTCCACTGCTGGTAGTGATATGCAGCCACCCCCCATATGTCTGGACATTGCTGGGAGTCATATGCACCCACCCCCATATGTCTGTCCACTGCTGGTAGTGATATGCAGCCACCCCTCATATGTATGGACACTGCTGGGAGTCATATGCACCCACCCCTCATATGTCTGTCCACTGCTGGTAGTGATATGTACCCACCCCCATATGTCTGTCCACTGCTGGGAGTCATATGCACCCATCCCTCATATCTATGTCCACTGCTGGGAGTCATATGCACCCACCCCTCATATGTCTGGACACTGCTGGTAGTGATATGCACCCACCCCCATATGTCTGTCCACTGCTGGGAGTCCTCTGCACCCACCCCCATATCTCTGTCCACTGCTGGGAGTCCTCTGCATCCCCCCCCATATATCTGTCCCCTGCTGGGAGTCCTCTGCACCCACCCCCATATGTCTGGACACTGCTGGTAGTGATATGCACCCACCCCATATGTCTGGACACTGCTGGTAGTAAAATGCACCCACCCCCATATGTCTGGACACTGGTGGGAGTCATATGCACCCACCCATCATATCTCTGCCCACTGCTGGTAGTGATATGCACCCACCCGTCATATGTCTGTCCACTGCTGGGAGTGATATGCACCCACCCCTCATATGTCTGGACACTGCTGGGAGTCATATGCACCCACCCCTCATCTGTCTGTCCACTGCTGGTAGTGATATGCACCCACCCTCATATGTCTGTCCACTGCTGGGAGTCAGATGCACCCACCCCTCATATCTCTGTCCACTGCTGGGAGTCATATGCACCCACCCCTCATATGTCTGGACACTGCTGGTAGTGATATGCACCCACCCCCACATGTCTGAAGACTGCTGGGAGTCATATGCACCCACCCACGCGCCCCCTTGGAGCTGTACACAGCTGGCCTGGACCTACACACACACCAATATGATGTTAACATGCTGGACCAGTCCTCTAAGCCCACATTCATGGCGTGTGTATGCCTCGTATCCCAAATGTACTGAAGCTGTAGGGGTACGTGTGGTGCGCACCGTACCCACGCATGAATGTGTGGGTACGGTCCGTACCACTGTTGTCATGGTGCCGTAGGGGTACGTGTGGTATGCACCTTACCCACACATTCATGCGTGGGTACGGTCCGTACCTGAGTTGTCATGGTGCCGTTTATTGCAACACAATATCTTTAGCATACTTCAACCATGTGCAGGTTACAAAAATAACAAGCAGAGCTTCACTATACCGAATTTCGCTATTCTGCGATAGCTAAAGTCTCCAACCTTCTTACCTCAGTATCTTCATACGATCTGCTCATACCATTTCTCTAACGGTTCATCTTTGTCAATTTCACAACTTAAGACTATCAGTGAATATTCAAAAGCTATATACAACATACAAATTAAATATTTTAACTACAATACTATTACTTGGTGGCCCAACCTCCCATAGCATATATAAGACTAACAGCTAAAGACACTTGGTTGATTAATAAATTACAAACAGTGGAATTTGGTTTGAATATTGCTCAAGAACTATATATTGTCCTCTTAGTTATTCACTTTTCATCAATGCTAAAAATCTAATAGTAAGATATAGAGGACTTATGCTATGATAATAAGAAATTTAGGATAGGAAACCGTCAGCGTGAGTGAAAGCATAACCTGTCATAATCTAAGGACCAACGTTGTACCAGGTTCAAATTCCCAAGAGAAATTGAAGAACTGTTTGCAATTATGTGGCTTTTTATTAATTTATTTACCCATATTGGCTCTGGGTGGTTGGAGTATATTGTGACTCTGCTTGAACAACACTTTGGGGCCAATTCCGATCTCGGTCGGAAGGGCACCGAATCAGGTTCGGCCAGAAAAACTCCGAGCCGTACGCTTGTATTCCATCCGACTCGAACAGCTGTACGAGCGGGCAAGTACGATGCGAGCTACATGAAAATCACCGACCGAGTCGTATCCGGGTCCGAACCGCTCCATACGTCCAGGTCAGAAGCTAACCGTGGTGTGCAATGGATGCGATTTACAACTGAGCCAGTACGATGCATGCATCGGACAGCCTGTGCGAGCCGGAGTGTCCGGCTCGGAAAAGCTCCCGGAGTCGGACTTTGGGGGTCCGCATCGGACCCCCTGACACCCACAGCCCTACGACTTGGACACAGGGGTAGACCAATCGGTCTCCCCAACACAGGCATGTACCGTGCGGGTGGCACCGACGCGTACCCACTGTAGGGGGTGCACTTGTTCGAGATGTACCCATTCAGTAAATGGGAGCCCATGTACGCGTCGTACGACCGGCTCCCATTGACTTCCATGGGAGTCCGACCGAACCAAGTCCGACTGCATACATGCGCATCGTACTCGCTCGGTCGGACTGTAGGGGTCCGGCTCGGTCAGAAAACACTCCGGATCCGACTCGATCGGAGTGCTTTCCGACCCGGATCGGAATCGGCCCCATAATTTGTGCAAAATGTAAAAGAGCAGCATCAACGGCTATAGGCCAATGATTCACATGGGTTTGAACCCCTTATATGGTTTTGAATATATTTTTGATTATTTGTTAATTTATAATTTTGCTACTATTTACATAGGTTCTGGTAAGTTGGAGCAATAGGTGTCTGTGTAGAATAAATATTTTATTTGCTGGAAAATACTATATTTGTATCACATTTATGGGATTGGAACATTGATTGCCATGTTTGTGTCGCAACACTGACATAGCTAAACAGTAGACTGGTTCATGCACATTGTTGGAAGTTGTTGACACACTTAGGTTTGAGACTTCAGTTAATCTTGAAGTGTGTGGGTTTGAATTGTGTTGCTTTGATTTTCTGTTTCTTTGAACAATTTGCATAGGTCTTGGTATGGTGAATGATTTACTCGTGTTGCGATATGCATCCAGGTTTGAACCCCAGCAGTGACTTTAAAATGCACTTGAATTGTAGCTGTTATTCTCATATAGGGTCTGGGTGGTTGGAGCACCAAGTAATTTTGTTGTAGTTCAAATATTTTATTTGTATGTTGTGTACAGCTTTGAATATTTACTGATAGTGTAAGTTGTGATATTGACAAAGCTGAACAGTTACTAAAATGGTATGAGTAGATTGTATGAACAGTCTGAGGTAGGAAGGTTCTAGACTTTAGATAGCATAGAATTGCATCATTCATTCAAGTGTTGCACTGCTTGGTACTTTTGTAACCTACACAGATTGAGGTATGCTTAAAATATTGTGTTGAGATAGAATTCAGTTGAACCAATAGCATAGCGGCATATGATTACCTTATGAAGACCTCAACATATACGTGATCGAGGCTCAAGTTTATTTTGAACTGTGGAACTTTATATAATTTTATATTTATTAATATTTCTTTTCTTTGTTAGTATGTTATTTAAATCCAGTTGGATTACTTATGGATTATTCATACATGTTCAGCTTGCGTTTTGGTCTGCCTATATAAAATGTTTTTAGATGTAGCTCCACCTGTCACAGGGATGGAGCAAGTGCGTACCTCAGATACCTGATTGGTTCATTTTAATGTTTTAGGCATAATGTAATTAGCAGGATAATAAGTGTGATTGCTGCAGGTTTATAAAGGTTTTACATTGTTGTAGGACTGTTTACAGTCATTTGAAATTTGAGGTGTAAGCTGTCATGAGGTACATGCTATTGAAGTTATAGGCAGTACTAATGTTGCCAGCGGGTGATGAAGGCATTGCTGCAGATGAGTAAGGATACAATTTAGCTTGGTATTCTAAAGTAAATCATGGTGAGTTTTATATATATATGGAATACAACATTTTATTTACAATATTGGATTTAAATGCATTTCCATTTACATGTTTCCTCTAGTTTTCGATGTTTTAGAGTTTTACTATACATGATTTTCCTCTAATAAAGATTTCCATTACTTTGTTTACTCTAATATGCTTTCTATGTTTTTATTTTTCCATGAATTCACCTACCACTATTAGTCAACCTTGGAAATTCTCAACAAATGTTTAATATGGTATTTCAAAGTAACTCATAGTGAGTTTTATATATACGACATGCACAATTCTTGAATTTGGGAATATACATGTAATTCATGACACTTGGAAACAGTTGTCTTGGCAGTTTTTAAATATTAGTTATATTCATTATATATCTGCGACCGCAAATCTCATACTCTCATTCTTTCTTTTTTGTCTTCTTATCTCTAATTTTTTTGCCTTTTTTCTTTTTTTTTCTTTCTACACTTATTTGTTTTCCTTTCAACTGTATTCTCTTACTTTTCTTTCACCCTTGTTTTATTTAGGGTTTCTGATGGCCATTGAGCATGTATCTTTTATCACCTTCTTGCTGAGCTGAGTACAAGTATTCAGGCTGTGCAAATTGTGATGTGTTCATATTATATGTTTTATTAATTTCTGCTAACTAAGTAGTAAATTACATTATTACAATCCCTGCAGCCATGTAAAAGCGGAATGAAACCCAGAAACATGTGTTGGCATCTTTAGCGTCTATCTATAACATATTTGTACTGTTAATAGCTGATTTACTGTGGTATTATTTCTTCTTTTTGACATTTTATGTGATATTTTCAAACTTAATGTAACTATTATTCCTGAGCGATGTTTGAAATTAATTTATTTATCAATGTAAACATTACAAGGTAATAACAGAAGAACAAAATCTGAAATACTGGTGATTTGTGTTTTGATTGTGTAATTCTGTTCCTACTCCCCACTAACTCCCAATGTTCACTTTCAAGTTTGGCCAGAGTAAATCAATTTTTGCAGGTGCAGTTGCCATTTCTCCAGAAAGAGACATGATTTGAGAGAAAAATTAAAAAAATGCCAATCAGGGAGAATTGAAAAAGGTTTGCATTGGTCTTTGATATGGATAGTAGTGCACACCAATTACAGTATGGCACTGCACATATACAAGTCCTATCCTCACGGCTGATCACCAATGTTTCTGGTTGCCCTGTGCAAGCAGGAACTACATTTCTAGTGAGGGTAAGTCAGGAATAGGCCTGGGCATAAAATTCCGATCCGCACACGGAGTTTGTATAATTTGTCAACTCCGCGATTGGTCGAGAACGTGGAGTTACTAATAAATTGCAAAACAAAGCAGAATTATTTTTCTGTTGATGCGCTCATCACATCATTTCGCGCTCGCAGGGAGCACAACAAGACTTGATGGGGGCTTGCAAACATATAGGCAACCTCGTCAGCAAAAGCAAGCTCTGCCAAAGTCTAGTCAGAAATACACTTTAAATTAATCTGTGCTCACCCTCTGGTAGCTTGACACAGAGCAGTCAAGCTTAATATAAGAGGTAATGTGCAAAGAATTTGAGCAATTGTTCAAACAGTAACACAGTGAAAACACCACAAAAAGACTCTGCACTGTTTTGGAAAAATTGAAAATAATTTAAAAAAATAAAACAAGACCAAAGAGACAAAAATCCAAGCAGTAGAAGTTGAGATGTGAATTTTTAAAGATTAAATACAAAAATAGCCCTTAGAAGCAGTAAGCACTTAAAGAGTTCATTGGTTGTGCTGGATTTGAACATAATCAAGAGTTTATGCCAATAGCAATGGAGAGAGGGCCAGATAAAGGGTATTTGCAGGGCCTGCTGAGCAAAAGTACCATGCTCTTGGTTGCAAGCAATGAGATGCGTTGGTGATCCCCACGTAATTGGGGTAATGTGCAGGATTTTTCCACGCATCAGCGGCAATGCATCGGGTCTGTGAGCGATGCGCCGGTTCCGAGATGCGGTGAGTTCAGATGCGATATGCCATGTTTCTCCACATTGTAGAAGCGATGTGTTGCTCTTCTCCAAACAATGGCTGTGATGCGTCGGTTCCAATGCAGTGGTTCTGGAGGCTATGCAGGGTCTCAAGAGCAATACATCGATCTGGTGCCCGCAACAGCAGGGAAGTGTCAGTTTTGATCAGCACAAAAAGATCTATGTGTTGGTTTTGGAAGATGTAGCACTGTATACTCACTTCCAAGGTGCCAGGACTGGATTGGCACTACTGTGCAGTTCAGGACTCACAGCAGATAGAGTCCAGGTGCAGTTTGTGGATTGAAGAGAGAAATATTTAATATTCCTGAGACTTCAGAGGCAGTAGGAAAGCCAACAAACCCTTGAAGATACTTCGGTTCTGGGATGTAGAGTTGCAGATCCAGTCCCTCTCACTCATGGGCAAGAAGCAGCAGGCAGCAGGCCAACGCAGCAAAGCAGTTAAGGAAAGTGGCAGTCCCTCCAGTAGCAAAGCAGTCCTTCTTTCTGGCAGAATTTCTTCAATTCCTGAAGTATTCAGACTTCTTTGGTGTCGGAGGACTAGTACTTATACTCAGCTGAGCCTCCGAAGGGGGGGAATACTTCAAAGAGATCGTTGAAGCGCAGAGTACTTTTCTTCTCTGCCCTGGCTCCAGGCTCACTACAGGGTATTATGTGAAACCCCAAAACTGGTCCTAGGATGCTTGTTTCCAGTCCAGGGAGGACCAGGACTGGCAGTTCGGGCTGGACTGTTCCCATTGGGCGCAGGGTCAAGACTGATTTGCAAATGGCTAGATTTAAACTGGAATGGTATGTGGATCAAAAAAACAATGGATTTAGGCCCAGATCTCAGTACTGGGGTGAATGTATGACATTGTTCTGCATTTTGCCCATTAACTGTTCTTTTTGCATCT
Source organism: Triturus cristatus (assembly GCF_964204655.1). Taxonomy (NCBI): domain Eukaryota; kingdom Metazoa; phylum Chordata; class Amphibia; order Caudata; family Salamandridae; genus Triturus; species Triturus cristatus. The sequence continues at coordinate 907,462,722 of NC_140593.1, read as the reverse complement.
GTCACCCCGAGTGGAATGGGTATGCCCAGACGTGGGTCCCGTGCTCTCCATGCCACTGGAGTTAAGCTATCCTGGCTGATGAGGGTTAAAATCCCGAAACTGGTCCTAGGATGCTTGTTTCTAGTCCAGGGAGGACCTGGCCTGGCAGTTCGGGCTGGACTGTTCCCATTGGGTGCAGGGTCAAGACTGATTTGCATATCGCAGGGTTCAAACTGGAATGGCATGGGGAGCAAAGAATGATGGATTGAGGCCTAGATCTCTGTACTGGGGTAAATGTATGACAGTGTTCTGCATTCTGTCCATCAATTGTTGTTTTTTCATTTGTTACCCCGAGTGAGACGGGTATGCCCAGACGTGGGTCCCATGCTCTCCATGCCACTGGAGTCAAGCTATCCTGGCTGATGATGGGTGAAACCCTGAAATTGGTCCTAGGATGCCTGTTTTCAGTCCAGGGAGGACCTGGCCTGGCAGTTCGGGCTGGACTGTTCCCATTGGGTGCAGGGTCAAGACTGATTTTCTTATGGCTGGGTTCAAACTGGAATGGCATGGAGAAACAAAAAAACGATGGATTTAGGCCCAGATTGCTGTACTGGGGTGAATATATGACATTGTTCTGCATTCTGTCCATAAATTGTTCTTTTTAGTTTTAGCAAGTGGGCATTTTCTTTCTTAACCATCCTGTGTGCCTCTACTAGGTTGTGTATTGACTGTCTGGTTTTGGAGTGACAGGTAACGGGGATGTACATTCACTGTAGACACCCACTGGGGGGTTGAGGTGTGTTCTGCTTTTCTTGAGTCAGGGCTGGGCTGAATATACCTGGGCTGCATTTAGAGGAATGGGAGGACATTTCCTTGCACCGGAATAGGCCCTGTCTGTCTTGCACAATGCAGTCTCCACCTCCTGCCAGGAAGCTGGACCAGAGAGGGCAGAAATGGTTTTGACTAAGCACAGAGACTCTGCCACAAGAGAACAAAGGAAAATGTGGTATAAATATTGGGGCTCAGACCCAAGATCATTAAAACTCTTTTGGATCAATGAATGAATGAATCAATCAATCAATCAAACATTTGTAGAGTGCGCTAATCACCCGTGAGGGTCTCAAGGCGCTGAGGGGGGGTGGGAGGGGTGCAGCCACTGCTCGATCAGCCAGGTCTTGAGAAGTCTCCTGAAGGTCAGCAGGTCCTGGGTCTGTCGCAGATGGGTGGCAAAGGTGTTCCATGTTTTGGTGGCGAGGTAGGAAAAAGATCTGCCACCGGTGGTTGTCCTGTGGATGTGTGGAACGGTGGTGAGGTTGAGGTCAGCGGAGCGAAGCTGGCGGTTTAGGGTTCAGAAGGTGAGTTGTTTGTTGAGGTATGCTGGGCGGCGTTGTGGAGCGCTTGTGAGCGTGGGTGAGGAGCTTGAAGGTGATCCTCTTGTTGACTGGGAGCCAGTGCAGGTTTCTCAGGTGGGCTGTGATGTGAGTGTGGCAGGGGATGTCGAGGATGAGGGGTGGGGAGGAGTTCTGTATGCGTTGTAGTCTTTTCTGGAGTTTGGTCGTGGTTTCTGCGTAGAAGGCATTGCCGTAGTCCAGTCTGCTGCTGACAAGGGCCTTGGTGACCGTCCTTCTGGTTTCGGTGGGGATCGATCTGTAGATGTTGCGAAGCATGTGAAGGGTGTTGAAGCAGGAGGAGGAGACAGCGTTAACTTGCTGGGTCATTGAGAGCGACGAGTCCACGATGAACCCCAGGTTGCGTGAGTGGACGGTGGGCTGCGGTGCGGTTCCCAGAGCAGACGGCCACCAAGAGTGATCCCAGGCGGAGGGGGGCAGCCAAGGATGAGGACCTCTGTCTTGTCTGAGTTGAGTTTCAAGCGACTGTTCTTCATCCAGTCTGTGACAGCCTTCATTCCTTCGTGGAAGTTGGTTTTGGCGGTGGCGGGGTCCTTGGTGAGTGAGAGGATAAGCTGTGTGTCGTCGGCGTAGGACATGATGCTAAGGTTGTGTGAGCAGACGATGTTGGTGAGCGGTGCCATGTAGTCATTGACGAGGGTTGGGCTGAGGGATGATCCTTGGGCTACGCCGCAGGAGATCTTGGTGGCTTCAAATCGGATTGGGGGAGGCAGACCCTCTGGGTTCTGTAGGTGAGGAAGGAGGTGATCCAGTCCAGGGCTTTGTCGCAGATCCCTGCATCATGGAGGCATGTGCAAGAGTGTGGTGGCAGACGGTGTTGAAGGCGGCCGAGAGGTCCAGGAGGATGAGGGCCGCGGTTTCGCCATTGTCCAATAGGGTCCTTATGTCATCGGTGGCCGCGATGAGGGCGGTCTTGTGCTGTGGTTGCTGCGGAATCCTGATTGGGACACGTCCAGGATGTTGTTTTCCTCGAGGTAGTGGGCCAGTTGCCTGTTGACGATCTTCTTCGATGACTTTTGCCAAGAACGGGAGCAGGGAGATGGGCCGGAAGTTCCTGAGGTTTTTTGGGTCCGCTGTGGGCTTCTTGAGAAGGGCGTTGATCTCGGAATGCTTCCAGTTTTCCGGGAAGGTGGCAGTCTCGAAGGAGCAGTTGATCATCTTCCAGAGTTGGGCTGCGTTGATGCGATTTGCTTTGTTGAAGATGTGGTAAGGGCCGGAAGGTGAACCGGAGTATATGGTGTTCATGGTTTTGATGGTATCGTCGTCGTTGACGTGGGTCCAGGAGACCAGGAGGTTGGTGAGGTTGGGAGTGGTGGGTCGGTGGTAGCGGTGGCTGTCGTGAGGGTCCGGGTGTTGAAACTGTCGTGGTTGTCTGCGATCTTGCAGTGAAAGAAGTTGGCTAGGGAGTCGCAGAGGTCTTGCGATTGTGGGATGTCTTTGGAGCTGGAGCTGGGGTTGGCGAGTTCCTTCACGATGTTGAAGAGCTCTTTGCTGTTGTGTATGTGTGTTGTCAATGCGTTTGTTGAAGGAGGTCCTTTTGGTGGCTCTAATGAGTTGGTGTTGCTTGCGGCTGGCGTGGTTGTCCGGTGTCTGTTCTTGGCGCCACCTTTTCTCGAGTCTCCGGCAAGCCCGCTTGGATTCCTGGAGGTCGGTGGTGAACCAGCTGGCCTTTCTGACGCTGCATCTGTTGGAGGGTTTTTTGATCGGGCGAGAGTGTTGACGCAATCGTCGATCCATTGTCTGAGGTTGCGGGCAGCTGTGCTGGTGTCGGTTGGTGGGTCTTGGGTGAGGGTGGCGATGAGCTGATCTTCGGTGACCTTGTTCCAGCTGCCGTAGGGGATCTGTTGCGGGTGGTGGTGCATGGTGGGTTTCTTGAAGGTGAAGTGGATGCAGCGGTGGTCGGTCCAGTGGAGTTCGGTGGTGTGGCTGAAGGTGACGTGGTTGCTGGCGGAGAAGATGGGGTCAAGCGTGTGTCCGGCTGAGTGGGTGGGGGTCTTGATGATTCTGAGATTGGTGAGGTTTTCGAACATACTTATGTAAGGGCACCAAGGGGTCTGCACTAAATTGTGATGCCCACTCTGGCCCTGCGTAGAATTCTGTGGAATTTTAATGTGATTCCACGGAATTCCATAGAATGAAATTCCACCAATTCTGCCTGCCCCAACTTTCTCCAGTCATAAGATGCTAATAACTGTAAAGAGTAGTCTAAGAATCTGCTGTCTGACAGCTTTATATTGTGTGTTTTAATAATGTTAACATTTCTATTGTTTATTATATATGCTGCATACATATAGGAGTGAGCAATGCACAAGACTGGAGTTTCTTGTAAATACAATAGGTTGTTCGCTTTATTGATTTCTATAGTGCACACAGCTTTGGTGTGTCTACGCCACCATTTGATCTTTTAGCATACAACAGACCACTGCATGTGCAAAAGGTAAATGGAGAGCATTCTTGACATATTTCTTTATTGTCTAGCCTAGCTCAATGAAAGTCTTTGCTTCCGTGCCTGTCCTTTTCAGTTTGAATGACCACTTAGGAACCAAATATTGACATCGTATTTCAACCTATTGTGTATGGTTGAGGGGTTTGCTTTGACGTTGTTTAGCCCATTCTGTTGGTACCTCATTTATTTTACAGTGTTTATTATGACCTGTTTGGGGAAAGTTCAAGTACGAAATCTCTCACTGTCACCTGGATGCATATTAATGATGTTTTGTTTTTCAAAATGCCAAGGTTTGCAATTATTCACCAGAATTTGGTCTTTGTGGTAACTTTAAAAAATATTTGTCTCTTTGACATTTAGTTTTAGGCCTGTTGTTTGGCTGAACTTTTTTCAATGATCTTCATGTTATTGCTCATGCCTTACCATGTGTTACTGAGTACTGCTGTGTCATCTGCAAAGGCTATAGCAGTGATTTGTTCAGTAAGTCCATTAGAACCAAATACAAAGTGCATTCTGTTTTTCTGAAGATCACATATTAGAAGGTTGCAAAACAACAGGGTTGGAAGAGCACAATATTCATACGTGTTACTTGTTTTTATCAAAAAAGCCTCAATCCTTTAAGGCATGAAGCATATATTATGCAGCCAAAGTGAGAGTTTCTTTTATGAAGGTGACTACACAGCAACTTCTTTCTTATACGAACAACAACTCTTTGTATCCTTATTCTTTTCTTATTTCTTCATATAAGTGTACATATATAACAGGGTGCAGCCACAGTACAGCCATAGAATAAGGTACAGCCACAGTACAGCCTACGCATTTCATCTCAACCTCAAAGGACTTCTTCAGGGCAAAGGTTAAGTCTTAGTTAGTCCAACTCCTCAGAACGATGAAGCAACAATCACTCCAAAATGTATCTAATCTGTATACGAAAAATGTGTAATTCATATCAGCAGAAAGCATCGACAAACACTGTACGCTCCAATTGTATTCACAGATCTAATTCCCCATGTAACTTAATTCCAGGTTTAATAAAACCACAGTTTTCACAACCCTTAAGGCCCACAGTCACACTAACTTAACATTGTTCTTTAAAAACACATTCGTTCTACAGCCTGCATATAATCCAATAAATTAAATCTCTAATAAAGAATCACGCTATATCGTGCAGTACTCTTATATATGGTCCATTAACTAATACCTTGTATTAAGCAAAAACAACAACTGGTCACAATTTATAAGGAAAAAATTAACACACATTTGATGCATTCCCACTAATCCCTGGTGGATGTGCTGCATTAAATGCATTTTAGCACGCCACCTTAACCCTGGGCGTAGTTCGCGAAGTAGCACTACGCGAAGCTACGCAAAGTGCACTTCGCACTACGCGAGCTACGCGTAGCACTTCGCGAACTGCGTAGTACCCTGTTTGCACTGTGCAAGATGTCGTTTTCAATGATTGCACAGTACGGACAAGCAACCGGCACTGTGCAATCATTGAAAACGGCATCTTTCTCAACGCGAGCGGTCGCGAGCATACGTGACCACTCGCAATGAGAAACCTGACCTCCTCGCGTTGAGAATCTCGCCGGGAGGTTTATTTTCCACGCTCGCGATCGCCAACTTGATGTTGCTGAGCGCGAACGAGGAAAAAGTCTCGCCGGGATGTCATTTTGCTTGCTCGCAGTCACCAACTTGACGTTGAGGACCGCGAGCAAGCAAAAAATGACTACTGCACTACGCAACACTACGCTACGCGTGTTCGCACTGTGCTACGTGCAATTCGCGAAGTAGCGCAAACTTCGCAAACTACGCGAGCGTAGCGTAGTGCTTTGCCCAGGCTTACTTACAATCTAAACCCAAAGAAGATTTATATCAGCAATCCAGATGTTTCTGAAAAGGAAACATTAATATGCATACACATATATATCAAACCACACAAGAGACGCACTTCTTTACCTCCAGTGCACCATATCTCTTTAGTGTTATTGTATCACACGAGTACATAAGGCCAAGTGTAAATATATATATAGCAAACCATAGAAGAATTGAGCCAAAATTATGCTACTCCAATCCCCCCTCTTATTGCAATCAAGCTATCACAAATTGCAATCAGCTCATTATCAGATTAGACCAATCAAAACCTAGTGGTCTTGAGCATCTTTCATCTAGACTCCCCTAGATACTTCATGTAATCATAATATCTTCTTTGACCTTCTTCTACCCCTATATCGGTTCTCTTTTTTTCTTTACTCCCTGTCTCACTTGTGCATGCTGATATCCTTTAAAGTTCAAATATAGAAATATTGCACAAAGGGTGATTATCAAAAGGGGTTTCAAAATGGCGCCCAAAATTCCACTTCCCAAGTTTCCAAACCATCTGCCTAACAATGCAAAAGATGGAATTTTCAGGCAGCTATTTTTCATCCAGGCAGCGACGACCTTCATTCCTTCCTGGAAGCGGAGTCTGGTGTCTTCGGGGTTCTTCGTGAAGGAGAGGATGAGCTGGGTGTCGTCGGCGTATCACATTATGCTGAACCCATGTTGTCTGACGATGGCAGCGAGGGAGGCCATGTAGATGTTGAAGAGCATGGGACTGAGCAATGATCCTTGGGGTACTCTGCAGTTGATCTCAGTGGGTTCGGAGAGGAAGAGAGGGAGTCTGATCCTCTGGGTTCTGCCGGAGAGAAAGGATTGGATCCAGTTGAGGGTGGTTCCTCGTACCCCCATGTCATGGAGTCTGGCTGCAAGAGTGTGATTTGAAACGGTGTTGAAGACTGCGGAGAGGTCTAGTAGGATGAGGGAAGCAGAGTGGCCCTGGTCGAGTAACATGTGGATGTCGTCGGTGGCGGCTAGGAGGTTGGTCTTGATGCTGTAGTTGCTGCGGAATCCGGACTGTGAGGGGTCTAGGATGGACTTCTCTTTGATGAAGGCAGTCAGCAGAGCGTTTACGAGTCTCTCGGTGACTTTGGCAACGAAGGGGAGGAGAGAGATGGGCCGGTAGTTTTTCAGGTCCGTTGGGTCGGCCGTGGGCTTTTTGAGGAGGAGTTTAACCTCCGCCTGCTTCCAGTCATCTGGGAAGATGCCGGATTCAAAGGAGGCATTGATGGTCTGTCCCAATTCGGGTGCAATTGTGGTGTTAGATGTGCGGTGAGCAGTGGTCCGTGGCGGCTCCTGAGTGGGTGTTCTTCATGGTCGCAGTGGTGTGTTTGGTGGTGGCAGGATTCCAGGTTGTGATGCTCTGCTCGTTGTTGGTGGTGGGGGGTGGTGTCCAGCGTCTGGCCACTGAATTTGTCGTAGAGGGCCTTGATTTTCAGATGGAAGTAGTAGCTGAGCTTGTTGCAGAGTTCCTGGATGGTGTGACGTCTGTGGCTTTGCTGGGGGTTTGGTTAATTGCTGTATGATGTTGAAAAACTCTTTAGCATTGGTTGCGTTGGTGTGGATCTTGCTCTTGATGAAAGTCCGCTTGGTGTCTTTTATGAGCTGGTGGTATTCCTTCAGGGTGCTCCTGTAGCTGTTCAGGTCATCCGTGGTTTTCCGATTTTGCCAGGTTTTCCCGAGGCATTTGCAGGAGCGCCTGGCTTCTTGGAGTTTGGTGGTGAACCAGGTGGCCTTCAGGGGGCGTTGTTTGATGGGGGGCAGAGTGGTGCAAGTCTGTTGGCATAGCTGGAGATCCAGCGGTGAAGTTATTTGGCTGCAGAGTTGGCATTGATCGTGGCGCAGGGGGGTGCTAGGAGGAGGGTGGTGTTCAGGTGCTCCTCTGTGATCTTGCTCCAGTTTCTTCATGGTGGGCGCGGGGGGGTTTGGGTGCGGTGGTGGTGTTGAAGGTGAAGTATACACAGTGGTGGTCTGGCCAGAGGGGCTGCGAGGTGTGGCTGACGTGGATGTTGGTCCCTCCTGCGAAGATGGGGTCGAGGGTGTGTCATGCTCTTTGAGTAGGAGTGTTGATGAGCTGCTTCAGTCCGAGGTAGGAGAGGTTTCCAAGGAGGGTGGTGGAGTCGGGGTCGCTGCGGTTGTTGAGGTGGAAGTTCAGGTCTCCGAGTAGGATGTAGTCAGTGGAGGTGATGGTGTGGGGTGCGACGAGGTCGGCAATGGCGGTTGCGGACTGGGTGCTTGGTCCGGGGGGTCTGTAGATGAGAGTGCCATGCAGCATGGTCTTGGGGCTGGTCTGGATCTGGAAGTGGAGGTGTTCTGTGTTGGAGTGGGGGTTGTTCATGCTGGAGGTGGAGAGTCAGAGGTAGGTCTTGTGTGCGGTGGGGGCGGTCCTTCTGCTGGATCTTGTATCCATCAGGGATGGTGGTGGCGATGTCGGGCCGGAGGTGGCATTAGTCCCGGTTTCCGTGAAGAAGGCGACGTCGAGCAAGAGGGTGTTGAGCAGGTCTCAGAACTCTATGGCGTGTCTGTGTAGGGAGAGTACGTTGAGGAGGATGCATGTCAGGGCCTCTGTGGTGCGGGTGTCCGGTGATCGTTCGGTGGTCATGGGGGCGCTGTTGATGGTGAAGGATCGTCTGCAGTGTCTGCAAGAGAACTGTCTATGTGTGGTGTTCGGTGTGGATCTATGGCAGTCGGTGTGTCTTCCGGGGTGGAGTACGTGGAGGGCGGCAGAGTTGTATCATTGGGGTTTCGCAGATCCAGGGTTCCTGACGCTGGCTGCTTGCCTTAGGTGCCGCTGGCGCCATTATGTAGGGGAGGGGAAAGGAACGATCAGCTGGGAAGCGGGAGGCGGGAATGGGTGGGGACAGGGGCCGCAGGGGCAGGAAGGAAAGCGGGAAACACGGGCTCGGAGAGCCCAAGACAAATTAAAATGAAAACAATGGAGAAAAGAGTACAGTACAAATGGCAGGGCACACAAAAGTAAAACAATACAACTAGCCAAATACAGTTACCGGAAGGCAATCAAGCCAACAGAAGGATGCAGGGAGCAGGGACCGGTAGAGGCAGCCCAGGGCAGACAGCAGCTTCAAATACCCAGGCAGGGGGCTCAGCAGCAATGCGGAATATCGCGGAGCTGCTGGGGAGAGAGCAGACCAGTGACCGAGGCTCAAGGTCTTACTCGCGCTCCCCCGTAGCGGCCGCCATGATGTAGGGGAGGGACGATCAGCTGGGAGGCGGGAACGGGCGGGGACAGGGGGCCGCAGGGGCAGAAAGGGAAGCGGGAAAACACGGGCTCCCAGAGCCCAAGACAAATTAAAATGAAAACAATGGAGAACAGAGTACAGTACAAACGGCAGGGCGCACAAAAGTAAAAACATACAATTAGCCAAATACAGTTTCCGGAAGGCAATCAAGCCAACAGAAGGATGCAGGGACCGACAGAGGCAGCCACAGGCAGACAGCAGCCTCGAACACCCAGGCAGGGGGCTCAGCGGCGGTGTGGAATATCGCGGAGCTGCTGGGGAGAGAGCAGACCAGTGACCGAGGGTCACGGTATTACTCGTGCTACCCCGCAGCGGCTGCCATTATGTAAGGGAGGGGAGAGGGATGATCAGCTGGGAAGCGGAAACGGGCGGGGACAGGGGCTGCAGGGGTAGGAAGGGAAGCGGGAAAACGCAGGCTCGGAAAGCCCACGACAAATTAAAATGAAAACAATGGAGAACAGAGTACAGTACAAACGGCAGGGCACACAAATGTAAAACAATACAATTAGCCAAATCCAGTTACTGGGAGGCAATCAAGCCAACAGAAGGACGCAGGGAGCAGGGACCGGCAGAGGCAGCGATGGGCAGACAGCAGCCTCGAACACCCAGGCAGGGGCCTCACCGGCGGTGTGGAATATAGCGGAGCTGCTGGGGTGAGAGCAGACCAGTGACCGAACTAAAAGCATAATCTGCAAACCAAAATCTACATTCCTGCCAAATTTGATGTAATTCTGTCCAGCGGTTTGGGCTGTAGTCATGTTCAAAGCTCCTATGTGAATTAACATTGGGAAGCACTCATTTTTTTTATCCCCCCTTTTCTCAGCTCCCACTTGGCAGATTGCCTGAAATCTTTCCACGTGCAAAAAGAATCACTGGCGCACTTTAAAAAAAAATTGTGAAGATTTATCAAACAGCGTCAAACATATTGCCAAGTCAAAAAACGCTTTACCTATGGAAACACTGTCCTAACTATAACTACCCTCTGGTGACCTCCAGTAGGTAATGGCATAGAAAAACATAGAATGATGGAGTCAAAATTATCCTACTCCACCCATTTTGCGATATTCTTGAGGAGTGTCAGGTATTGGGGATATCCTTTCACTTTCATTAAGTCTTTCTGTTTTTTATTCAAGTTTTACAAAATTAGTGAGGCCTTAGGTCAGGATTTTTAGTAGTTATGTACCAATTGTAATCAATCTGTAATTGCTCATTTTGCTCAGCTTGTTCTCGTTTAAGTTTTTGGGAATTAATATCCATCAGTTCTTTTTGAGACTTTTTGGGACTTTTCTCATTTTCTTTTGATAGGATTCTGGGACACAAACTTGGTTCTTTCTAGTGAAAGTTGTACAGATCATTTAAGCCAACATTGACGGGACCCACTGATTTATTTAAGTTAGCTTACTCAAATGCATCTGTATTGCAAAAACTGTGATTTCTTTACACAGATGTTCGTAGTCCAATTCTTCTCTGACTTGATCATTTGGGACAAATATCGGGTTTTTCTTGTTTTCTTTTTCAATAATGTCTCTGTAATATTGGTAAATATCATCAGCATCGATCTGCCCAGTGGCATCTTCTGTGCCATGAGTAAATATTCTGGAAATATTATTTTTTGCTTTTTTGAACATTGCCTGATATTTTTTAAAACTGTCCTTTTTATTTTGCATATCTTTTCTTATGATTTTTATAGCGCTTTTGATTTTTCTTATCTTTCTTGGGTATATTACTGAGGACTAAGGCCTGAAGCAGTTTGGTTCTCGTCTGGGTCTGAGTGCCATTTGACCCAAGGACTCTCCCGGACTCTGAGTCCCAATGTGAAAAACATCTGGAGGCGTGCTTGCAGTCTCGTCAGTGCAGTGGGTGGGGCCGCATATTGCCAATGCGCTGAAAAGCACTTTTGACATCCCGCAGTGCATGCATCTTTTTCATCAAGGTGTTGGTGGGTCTGAGGGTCATTTGACCCAAGGACTCTCCAGGACTTCGAGCCCCAATGTGCAACATGCCTGGAGGCATGCTTTCAGTCATGTCATTCCAATGGGCAGGGCCGAATATTGCAGACGCGCTGAAAAGCGCTTTTGACAACCTACAGCACAGGCATCTTTTTCACCAAGGTGTCTGTTGGTCTGAGTGCCATTTGACGCAAACACTCTCCAGGACTCCAAGTACCAACGTGCAACACATCTATGGCCAGATATATAAAGAAACCGTTTTGCGATTTCGTAATTGTGAATCCTTATGATTTACAATTAGGAAATCGCAAAACGGCATGCATGATTGTGTTAAAAACATTTTGCGATTCCTAGGAGATCGCAAATGACCTACCTCATGAATATTGATGAGGTATGTTGCAATTTGCTACCCCATAGGAATCGCGAAATTCACAGGGAAAGTGGCCTGCTGGGGACAGCAGACCACCATCTCTGTGATTGCTTTTAAATAAAGCAATTAGTTTGGGGGAAATGCAGGCCAGTTTCCTTAAAGGATTACGGGATGCGTTTTTAAAACAAAAATGGAAAGTTTTCTTTTAATTTTTTACGAGTAGGCAGTGGCCTGTGGGACCACTGCCTGCTCTTAAAAAACACTGTTACAAACATTCACAAAGGGGAAGGGGTCCTTGGGGACCCCTTCTCATTTGCGAATGGGTTACCACCTAAAATGTGAATGTTTTGCGACCACATTTCAGTCACAAAACATTCCTACGGTATGGGATACGGTATTAAGAAGGGACACCCTAAACACGCCCCTTCCTAATAGCGAATTGCAAACCCATTTTGCAATTCTGTAACAGGTTAACAAATCGCAAAGTAGGGTTTGCTGCATCTGCAAAGCCTTTTTTGCGTTTGCAAACGGGCCGATTCTGCAAAGCGGCCCTTGTGCCCCAAGAGGCATGGTTGCGTCTCGTCAGTTCAGTGGGCAGGGCCACATTTTGCAGATGCGCTGAAAAGTGCTTTTGACATCCTGGATTGTGGGACGCACACGGGCCAAGGGCAGGCCCGTCATTACCCGTCAATGCCAGGAAGAGGCAGGGCAGGGCCAACCCCCTGAAAAACTTTGTTATTCTCAAAAATGGTGAGTGTCCTTTTTCACCCATTTTGCAGATTAAAATTTCCTCCTGCCACAACTGACACTTGAATTATTTACGAGCTGGAAGCATGGAACTTGTATCGAGTTGGACTTTTTGCTGTAATAGTTTGCATGTTTGGGACCTTCCTAGACGTTGCCATTGTTTACAAACTCTGACTCTGGAGGTTGTTTTTTCCTTTGACTTTAAGTTTTTATTGACTTTTTGAGTGGTAGAGTTTATTGTGGAATTTAAGGTGGTTGTTGCAGAAGTAAAAGGTTGGAGCTTATTTTGACATGGATTTGGTCTGTGATGTTTTATTAAATGAAGGTCTTGATCGGTTCTCGATTAGATAGTGGTCTCATTTAGGAGTTCAGTTTTTCTGATAAGATGGGCAAGCGCAAAGCTTTAGATACCCAATCTCCTTCTTTCCATTCCTCCCCACTCTAGACCACCTCTATAGACAGGATACATCACAGGGCACTGGGGGTACTCAGCATGGAAATAGAATTAACAGAAAGGTGACTATATCTTGAGGCAGAGCAATCACCAAGGTAGAGTGCTTCGCCTTCACATTGTACCCAATTATTGGAGGTGTGGGATTCCCCACATTTTAATGCCTACCAGGACTCTCAAAAAATTACGACACCTTCTCCTGGTCCCTTATGCAGTAGCGAAGCTAATAAGAAATCTGGAAGAGCCAAGCGTGCTAGACTTCTTCCTAATAATTCTAATCTGACTGTACCCAAAATTTCTGGAAGGCACAAACGTGCTGTTAAAGCTTCTATTGAGGGAGGTGCCTGCCATGATTCTGTGATTAAGCCAGTGTGGATAGAGAAATGCACTGCAGATTGTATGAGTAATATTAAAGAGCTATTTAGGAGGGCAGAATATAGTTCCCTCACAGCTTGCCTTGAAACTTTTGAAATGGGAGTAAGGTTAAAGAATTTTTAAAAGTTGAAATTGACCCCCTACTAGCCTGTCTTAAATCTATTGAAAGTGAATTGCCCTCCCATAAGAGAACAGGTATTTCCCTAGTCAGAGGGAATCCAAACGATCCAAGGCCCAACAAGGGAAAAGCTAAATATTACTAGTACTGGGGCTGTCGTAGGTTTGCTACAATCAAAAGGGTTGACCCCAGTAGCTAATTCCCACCAGTCCAGTTGCCCCACTAATCCTGCCACTTTACCATCTTCCTCATCACCCTTGCATGTTCTTCCACAGCGTAGGAAGACTAATTCGCTACATAGGGAACATTCTATTCCAGGAGAGTGTGTTACAGGTAATCCAACAGCGGGATCAAGGCCTGCCAGGGTTAACCTCCCACCAGCTTCATGTCCTTTCACTGTAATACTAACCAGAGGTACAAAGTTGAAAGCGGGTCAGGATGAGTCCTATAATAGGTTTTATTGGATTGGCTTGTAAAATATAGAGATTTCCCCTTGATACATGCTCATAATATCTTACTCTCTTACTCGTAGTGTGGCATGGTTGGGAACTGGTAGAGTGGATCGTGATGGAGATTATTATCATCAACTTTAGGTATCCTTAGTTAGCTCACAAAGTACTTACCTATAGGAGTGGATATAATTCTGAAACCAACAGTCACATCGAACCATTGCCATTGTTTTTTTCACAAACCGCCTACTTGTCCCCCCAGGGTTAATTGTCAGCAGTTATTACAGGCACAACAGATTATCCCCCCTTGACTGACTCTACGATTTCCAAAATAAAGAGGGAGATAGATTTGCAATCCCTGCCTGCAATAGCTTTGATGCATTAGATGGAATTGATTGACTACATTATAGTAATTTGTGGTCATGGTATCACAATTCGCAGAAGTTATAGGAGCACGGATCGTCTAATTCTTCTAACTCTTTCATTTACCCCCAGCCTTGTATGGAAAAGGCACAGCCTCCAAGGCCAGCCACAGTAGCACTCTTGAATATACTTCACGATTTATTGGTTACCGGGGTAGATGGTGCTATCTCTGTGCCCCCTCAAGACCCACAATTCTAGTTAATCTCTTGGAATGTGGCAAGGTTGGGCTCTAAGTTGTCCAACCCCGAGTGGTGTGCTTTCCTAAATTATTATGAGATGTACCTCTTCCAAGAGACCTGGGCCTTGACGCCACTAACAGTACCTGGATTTGTAAACTACTTGAAGGCGTCAATTTCATCTGGGTCAGGGAGCCTTCTGGAGGACTATTGATTTGGGTGAAAACTTTCATTTTACCAGGGAGGTGGTGGTGTATTCTGATGACTTAATGGGTGTATCCCTTACCCAGAAGGGTGGTTTGACATATTACTTTTATAACATCTATTCAAGGTCAGTAGGTCCTAAGTCGAAGGCAATAGTATTGGACATTCTTACGGCCCATGTGTCAGCCATTCCAGCAATTCATGTGAGGAAAGTACTGTGTGGTGATTTTAATTGCCAATATGAGCCCGTTAGTGTTGATAGCTGGTCATTCGTCTCTAACAAGGATGCTCTTTGGAATATTCCTGATGTCAGGCTTGCACCAATTAAAAAATGGTCTACAGCTGCTATTCAGCTCAATGCCCTTACATTAAACCAGGGGTTGCATGCATGCAGTGGAAGAACAAAGTCTGACAGATCAGGGGTGCATACATTTAATAGGGTTAACCACTCTAGTCTGATTGACTATATAATGGTAGATATTAGACTCTGGCCAAATTTAATTGACATGGAAGTAGTTGAACATCGTGACAGTGACCAGAATGCCTTGGCCTTAAGATTGAATCTATTGCTTAGAGTCAAGGTTAATGGGTCTGAAACAGATATAAGATTGCATGTTATGAGCAAGAGGTGGAAGATCAAGTGGAGCAAGGTGTCCAATTCACAGGAATCCATTAGTGGACTCTATAGTCTAGTCGCTGATTGCTTAGAAGAGCTGACCACTATAGATTAAACTGTAAACATCATAGAGGCTCTGGAAGTGGTTGTGGCAGTAAATAACCAGCTGTTCACCAACATAAGGGACAGATATTTCTTTAAGGAAGTTGGATGCGCCAAGGAAGGGAGGCCTCCGTGCTAATGGTATAATTCAAACTATAGAGAGGCCAGATCTAAATTGCTCCAGGCAGTAAAGAGGAGGAATCGGTTGTAGATTCTAGATTCTAGGCGTTTTTACAAAAAAGCACTCCTGGATGCTAAATAGAACGGGAGAGTGCAATTTGGGTGAGACTCCTTAAGGCAGGAGATCCAAAGACCATTGGACCTTTTGGAACCTGATGACAACTGGGAGACAGGCTGGGATATGCCCAATTTAAACTAATATTGCATCTGGTGACTGTGTGGGGGCACTTCACTAATCTCTACTTTGATAAGGAGGCCAAATTGGGACCATCTCCAGATATTGCAGAACCTGGGTCAGGCGTAATGGCCAGTAATGAGACTAGTGAGGAAGATCCAAATTGTTGAGCTGGTATTCAGAAGCCTAGTGTTCAGCCATCACACAATGAACCCTGTCTGATATCAATCCCTGAAATGTCTAAAGCTATTAGAGAAATAGCCCAAAACAAAACACCCAGGATTGGACAAAATACCTTGTGATTTATTTCTGAATGAACCAAGTGTTTGGAGTGCCACTTTTTAGGTAGTATTCTCTGCCACCATGAAGGGGATCTAATTCCCCCTATGTGGGTAGGAGCTGAAATCATTCCAATCTATAAAAAGGGTCCCTGGGATTTCCCCCTTAATTATAGGTCATAAGTCTTATTGATAGCATGCAGAAGCTATTTAGTGAGGTAGACTGGTTAGATTACAGGAATGGATAGCCTTCAATGAAATACTTACCCCATTGCATTCACGATTTAGGGAGTCAGTTAGTATCATCAATCAGATTTTCCGACTCCAATTGATATACTGACAAACCATTGGTCTGCGCAAAGGCAGACTATATGTTGTGTTTGTGGACCTTAGTTCAGCCTTTGATTCAGGTCCTTGCTGAGATGGGAGTTTGGCCTATCTGCTTGACATCCTGGTGAGGTTACACACTGAGAACTCCGCACAAGCAAGATGTGGGTGCGCTGGGATTTACAGGATAATTCCCAATAAATAGGGAAGTAAGGCAAGGGTGTGTCCTTGCTCCCATACTGTTGTCTTTGTACATCAATGGCCTTAGAGATTACCTTGAGATATGTAATAATGAAGCATCTAGGCTGGCCAAGTTGAGGATCCCTGCACTTATGTTTACGGATGAAACTTTGCAACTCTCTAAAACACCTATGGGTGTAAAAAGGCTGCTGTATTGTCTCACCAGCTTCTGTAACAAGAGGGGCTTGGAGATCAATGTATGCAAGACAAAGTTCATTATTTTGAACTCAGGGAACTTCAATAGGGTAAACCCTAAGTTAGCAGGCATCTCCCTTGAGCGTGTGAGCACATTTGATTATCTGGGTGTAACCCTGACAAAGCGGATGGGGTGGCACACTCACCTCATGTGCCTTAGGCTTAAGTTGGAACAGGTAGCAGGGGAATAATTAACATGATATTAAAGTCCCAATTCCGACCAATTGGCCCTACCCTAGAAATATATCATTCTCAAACACTGGTGTCAGAGCTTTATGGAGCCAAATTATGGGCACATCTTAGGGTGGATTTTTTTTTACCTGTAAATAACTGATTCCTGGTTCCTTAAATATTCCATGGATAAGGTATATTAGACCATTGGAATGTTGGAAGCTCCATTGAAAACAATGGAGTGCTCTGAGCTTATAATGGCTGGTAGTAGCCCGGAGCTCCAACATTCCAATGTTTCTTTGTTCACAGCTCGGGCTGTGAACAAAGGCTTCAGGGAGCCTGAGGGGATTTGAATCCCCTCGCGCTTCCTGAAGGCTTTGTTTTATTTGTTAGAACATTCTGCCCTCTAGTGGCAGAATGCTCTAATAGCCTTATAGCCCTTCGTAGCAGGGCTATACCGGCTATTAAAGTCCCGCTGCTTTGTTAAAGTCTCTCGACTTCGGCTTGGGCCTTTAACGCTGCAGCGGGCCTTTAATAGCCAGTATAGCCCGCTACGGCCAGCTAAAAGGCTATATTAATACCTCCTTAATGGAAATGGGTCTTGAGGGTTTGTGGAGCCCTCGTGGTGCAGTTAGGGCTACACCTAAGGAATTGCTTAAATCAAAGATTTTGTACTGCTCTCTAGGCGGAGCCAAGGATCTTTGATGGAAACTTTCCTCTCTGTTAAAAACGTCTTCAGGAGGGAGAACTTTCTGGAAAACATGCATCCACCACTAACTAGGCATTCATATCTGCAGCTTTGGCATGGATCTTTGCATATCGACTTGTTCATAGCCAATTGGGCCCAAAATAAGGAAAATAATGTTGCCCAGAGCTTAATGTGTGGCGTTCCCAAAGAAACAGTTGAAGATGTTTTGTTTTTTTGTCCCCTTTAAAGCACCTACAGGAAAAGGTGAATTATTCGACTGCGTCAAAGGCTGGGAGTAAGAAAATATACAGAGGCCTTTAGGATGTGCAAACATGATGATAATCATTTAATTTATTTTGGTGTTAGCAGGTTCCTGTTGGGAACGTGGAGACTAAGACAAAGATGCGTTCTGATTTGGTAGAACGGGGATTGTAAATCATCCAGTGTATTGTTTTATATTTTTATTACTGTATATATGTAGAAGTGATGCCTGATTTAGGGGGAACTTTACCATCATTATATTTGCTATTGCATCCTTGTTAAACTATATAGGCTAGAGACAATTGTTAGTAGTAGATTTTGCACTAGTCTCTTTAAGTGGTGAGGTGTATTTATTATTTTTCTACTATTTATTTAAGTAAAGTGTTTTTATATGAGAGAGAGAGACCGTATTTTATTCCAGGATTCAGTGGAGTAGTATTTAGACTAATGGACGGACTCTTTTTTGTATGTCTCGCTGAAGATGTTTTATTGTACTATTTTATCATTTTTTTTATTCTGCTTTTATGGCTCTCTGCCAAACTAAAGCTATTTTGATTGATTGGTTCTTGTCTTAAACAGTGCTCACAGGTCCAGCACCATTTTCATTAGGTGTTTCACTTTAATTTTGGTTGACTGGTTTTATATGGTAATCGCTGGTATTTTCTGTGATATAAAATATCATTTCTTCCATCAAGTTAATACGAGCTTTGTGATGTTGCAGACATTTTGAAATAGCTTTACATTTCTGATAACCTGTCATCCTCATATTGAAGGTTTGGCATTTTATGCACTCTTTATCTGTTCATAAAGTCCTTACACCTTTCTTTTATTGTGTCATCTGATATTTCAGATTTACCATTAGAATTTCTTTAAATATCAGTGGATGCTTGATGCATTATGTTTTTTAGCTTTAATTTTTTTTTCTTCTATCCCGTCTTTCTCTCCAAACTGTTTGCTGTTTATACTATCAAAGTGCGGAACCATTAGTACATTTATATTTCATTTTTACCATAGTTTTGAAGGTTTGCTGCTTGCTAGAGCAGAGATACTAGCATCCATTTGTGCTTTTGGGTGTGCATGTCTTGGATGCTGCAACACTCCAATTTCTGTTGCAAATCTAAGATCACAAAAGCTACATAGGAATTCCAGCTCTTCTATATTTTTTCTACCTATGCACTTAGCATAGTGGCATGTAATGTTATGAAATTCTGCTTCTTTGTCTCATTTCCAGCAATAAGATTTTTAGGTAGGATAAAATGTAAGTCTCTCCGTATTGCCAATAGAGCCATGAATGACAAAGACCCTGCCATAATTAAAAAGCTTGTCGCACCCTGTGTCCCAGGTAGATCTCTAAGATCCTCTGCAGATCCACTCATGAAATGGGCAAGAATAAAGACAGCCAGGTAGGGAGGTAAGATCCTTCTCACATCTGGCTCCTAGTCTTTGGAACTCCCTGCCTAAAGAATTGCGTTTGCTGACTGATGAACTGGCATTTAGGAAAAAACTTAAAACTTGGCTCTACCCATAACAACTTCTGTACCCTGACTGTATCTTCTCCTCAGTGGTGGGAAGCCTCTGGGCAGCCATGCACTCTATAATTCCATAAACATAAGCATAGAATCCTTTGTGCTTATTGGAGGTAAGTTTTTAAAGTTTTTAAAGGTTCCCATTATGAGCCACAAACATCACATTTGTATTTTTCGTTAGGATATTTTAAATGCGTTACTTCCTTGGTGTAATCACTTTTTTTGTCTTTGGGTTTCTCAACAACCTCATAAACGTCTAGCAGTTTATCTAGTCCTAATCTGTCTATTACTCTTGTAACAGATGAAGCTACAAATCCAATGCTATCACTGAGGTCGGTAATCACCTCATTATTGATTAGTACGGCAGGAGAACATGGCAACAAATTGTGATTCAATTTGTTGTCATTCATTATATTATTGGAGCTGTGAGCTGGATGTAAAGTTTACAAAATTGATAAGTTTCAGCCGTAGTGGGTCTGTGGGATTCGCCCGCTGTCCCTGCCAGCCGTGACCCAGGAGGAGGGGTCACTTACATCATCTTGCTGCGCTATTAAAGTGCCTGAACTTCCCTGTGGCATGAGACCCACTGGAGTTTCAGCCATTGTGGGTCTGTGGGATTCGCCTGCTGTCCCTACCTACCATGACCCAGGAGGAGCGGTCACTTACATTATCCTGCTGTGCTTTTTAAGCACTGCGCTTTCCCCGCAGATCGGCCATGCTGGATTTTTGGCCATTGTGGGGTTTGCCTGCTGTCCCTACCCGCGTCACCCAGGAGGAGGGTCACTTACTTCATCTTGCTGCACTATTAAAGTACTGGAGGTTTCCCACGTCGTGGGATGCACTGGAGTCTCAGCTGTTGGTGGTCTGCGGGATTTGCCTGCTGTCCCTGCTTGCCGTGACCCAGGAGGAGTGGTCACTTACATCATCTTGCTGCACTATTAAAGCTCTGGACTTACCCCGCTGCATGGGACATGCTGGAGTTTTGGCCATTGTGGGTCTGCGGGATTCGCCTGCTGTCCCTGCCTGCCGTGACCCAGTAAGAGGGGTCACTTACATCATCTTGCTATGCTATTAAAGGGCTGGACTTTCCCCACGGTGCAGGACCTGTGCCGGCCACACCCGGGCATAGCCCAGGCCAAGGGCGGGCCTGTGTGCACCCATCATAGACCGAAAGAGCCTGGGCTGAGCCACCCCTCTGATGGGTACTGTACAAAATTCTGGGGCAAACTTCCTCCTGCACATTTATGCTAGTGTGTGCGTCTTGATTTTTGCTACCAGTGAATTATGGAGTTTTGTTCCATGCTTTTTCTTTCAAAGCTCTTGCCATAGAATTGTATCTGGTTTTTATGAAGTAACATTGATAGTGCAACCATTTCTTTTACTTTACCTCCCCCTTTTATGAATGGGGAAGCATCAGGCAAGGAAGGGGGGCTGGGCTGGCTGAAAAAAAGACCTAAAAAAGCACCAAGCATGCTATGGAGAACTGCGTGCCAGATCGCAATGAGGATTTAGTGGATGAATGTCATGTGATTCTTACACCCACTCCTAAATAAAGTGCGTTCTCCCTCCACTACTTTTATAGCATCCACAACTACTAACCTGCCCCTGAAACAAACTAATATTCAGGCTTATTTAAACATTATAATAAGCGTGCACAGGCCCAATCTACTGAGGCTTTAAGCCAGCCAGCACACGCCCATAGCTTAGTATCAGCTGAGACCATAAATACTATATGGCACCATATTATATGAGACCATATATTTGATGGCACTCTACAGTGTAGCAATCGCTATGCTCTGCTGGCAGATTTGGATACAGATCACATTGCTAGTAGTAATGACCCCAAGCATCATTCTATCCCACCGGGTATTTCCACAACTACTCAAACAGAGCAGGATTAGCATGTTAGTCTCCTTCTGGATCTAAAGGCTGAAGTTGGGGCTCTTAGGTTGTTGGCTTTAACTATGATGGATACAATAAACCAGCTTTTAGCTTCTACCAAACAGTTGATTTTGTCAGAGGCTGGTCCAGGGTCAGGTATTCAAGCCCAAGCCTCACCAAGAGTTTCCTAGCCATCGGGTGAGTCCGTAACCAACAATTGTGAACAACATCCTTCCAAATGTGTGGCTTCCACACCACACAAAACAGTCCCAAGAACCTCTCATTCTTGGGGTGGGCAGATGCAGAGCATCCAGGGTAAAATCCAATGCAATTTGCAGCTTAACGTAGCCCGCCCACCTCTGATAAGGAGCACACCCTTGCGTATAAAAACACCGAACACTCTAGGCAGACAAGTAGGTATTCTAAGGAAAGTTGCATTTTGATGACCAACGTTTTCAAGCTAACCAGAACAGGGCAGATTCAGGGGGAAGACTCATTGAAGAACAAAGTAACTCACTGGGTGAGGCACATCAAGGGGTGCTGTTCCTTTATTCGTGATGATATCATTAAAGTAAATAGACTAATTCCTTCCACTTCTAAATTTGATACACTGGATTTAACTCACACATCAAAGGCTTTGGCAGAACATCTAGTGGCCTTGGATGTTAGAATTATCCCTAATGGTTCTTCAAATATTCAATTTAAATATTGACGCGTGATGCATTTTAGGATGGCAACTCCTTCGAAGGCTAAGTGACATAATTTGACTTAGAAGGGGGCATGCCCCACCCTCATCTTTACTTTGTCTGCAAAGAATTACCCCTAATGTAATGAGCCCCTCAAACAAAAGTGGGGTGTCTAACTAGCCTACCCAACCCAAGTCTCTTGTGAGTAAGTCTAGGTCTACGACTATGTGCACTGCCATCGTTGACCATTTTACGCAAGTTCAGTGTATTCCTGCCTTTGACTCTTTGCCCACTAAAGAGTCTAGCTCCAATTTTAACATAGCCACGTCTATCGGCTTGCTTGGTAGATCCACGTCTTTCTTGCCCAAATCTATCATTTCTAATCAGACTGAAGAACATACTAATCCCACCAAATTGCATATTATTTCATGGCATGTAGCGGGACTTAAATCTAAAATCTCCCTTCTAGATTGGAATGGCCTAATTAATATTTGTTTAACAAAAGAAGCTTCCCTTTTGTATTTACTTAATGTATGCCAATTATGGATTTAGATATTCTATATTGTGAACCCGAGACATAGAATCTACAGACTATTACACTGCAAGTATATGGTATGGTAGTTTTTATTAAAAATGTATTTCACAAATTTATTTAAAAATGTTACATTCAGTGCTGCTAGAAATTTTGCAGTCACCATCAGTTAGTGAAATTCATATAATCCTCAACCATAAAAACACATATTCAGCATTTATAATCAATAATTACACATGATTGAATTTAACACTCTATAAATCATTTAAATCAATTAAACAGAACAAAATTGCAAATATAAAAACAGCAAATATGATTTGTGTCCTCTTGTCGACGCGTTTCGGTGCAATATCTAATATGTGACACCTTCTTCAGGACCAACACATTAAAACAGCTCACAATATCGATTAAAAACAATACTGAAATGGGGCTTCAACTCCAATATCATAGACGGCCATAGGAGAGTGTGTCAATTCACTGCATCCCAGGTTGTTGCTCAAATGATTAATATCGACGAATCCTCAATACTATCTTCATGTTTGTACTTTGTGCTTTTAATTATTGGTTCAAAAAGCATTTGAACTCTAGTAAAGTATTAATTAATCATTGGCTCTTCGATCAAACTCCATATGTTGCGTTCGTTTCACTTTGTATCTCGCAATCACTATGGTTCTTGGCTTTTAATTAAATTCAAGCTGAGGCCAGTACCTCGTTAGCCTCATGCTTTTTGAACCAATAATTAAAAGCACAAAGTACAAACATGAAGATAGTATTGAGGATTCGTCGATATTAATCATTTGAGCAACAACCTGGGATGCAGTGAATTGACACACTCTCCTATGGCCGTCTATGATATTGGAGTTGAAGCCCCATTTCAGTATTGTTTTTAATCGATATTGTGAGCTGTTTTAATGTGTTGGTCCTGAAGAAGGTGTCACATATTAGATATTGCACCGAAACGCGTCGACAAGAGGACACAAATCATATTTGCTGTTTTTATATTTGCAATTTTGTTCTGTTTAATTGATTTAAATGATTTATTGAGTGTTAAATTCAATCATGTGTAATTATTGATTATAAATGCTGAATATGTGTTTTTATGGTTGAGGATTATATGAATTTCACTAACTGATGGTGACTGCAAAATTTCTAGCAGCACTGAATGTAACATTTTTAAATACATTTGTGAAATAAATTTTTAATAAAAACTACCATACCATATACTTGCAGTGTAATAGTCTGTAGATTCTATGTCTCGGGTTCACAATATAGAATATCTAAATCCATAATTGGCATACATTAAGTAAATACAAAAGGGAAGCTTCTTTTGTTAAACCTTACATACCCGGTCCCTTTTGGTATACCTGGGAAACTCTCTCCTTTTTTGTATCTAATTAATATTTGTGACATTTGTCTTTTACAAGAAACCTGGACTGTGGATACTGTCCATAGCCCAGGTCATATTAGTTTTTTTGTCCCTGCCATTTCCAGCTCAAGGGAAAGGGCTGCAAGGGGTTTTGTAGTTTGGATTAGAAATTCCTGAAATTGTACTGTTCAAAAACTTAATATAGACACCCCTGATATATTGGGCACCCAACTCGACAGCAGTAACCACATTGGAATAATTATTCTTAATATCTATGTAAGGGGGGCCAGACTGGGCTCAGTTTCAAGCACTCTAAAGCTCTAGAGCATGTTCTTGATTTACTTCCCCAACAATATTTTCTTATTTTAGGGGGTGATTTCAGTCTTACTTGTGAGCCACTGGATCAGAGAGGCTGTTATGACAGTAGGCAAACACTATCTGAAATGGCCCCAGATTTCTGGATGTCCAGAAATATTAGCAGTGATCCAAGAAGCTCTTACTACAGTATGTGTGCAGATAGAGGGGGGACAAGTTAGTGCATCTGACCAATTGCCCATGACTTTTTCACAATTTCGAAAATCACACCCAGACATACCAAAAGTAAGAAGGAGTGATGGAATAAAATATAATGTCAAGGAGCAAGTTGCTTATTAGTCAAGGCCAAAAAACCTTAGACATGGCCGGTATACCAGCTTTAATGAAAGCATACAAAAAGGCTATTATGCACGCTAAAAAAGACTGGGATGAACAGAGATGGAGGGCTCTTTTGGTCACGTGCTCTTCTAGTGACTAGTCTAAATTCTGGGCATTGGTGGCACAGGATTGCTCAGAGTTGCTTCGAATTTGGCTACAAATGTGGCCACTTCTGACTGGGTGGGATATTTTGGCATCTGTATTCTGACAACCCTGTTGACTCCGTAGTCTCAACAGATTTTTCAGCTCCCCAGATTAACACCAGCTCCACACCGATGTTCGAAATTTCAGATATCCTACAGTCCTTGAACGTGGTTTCACATGGGTGAGCAACTGGTCCCGATGGCATTCCAATAGATATATTTTTAGCCAACATTGAACCTTTGTCTCATACATTTTAGCCTTGCCCATTGCAATTGCAGCAGGGTCTCCTGTTTCTGACTCATGGAAAGGTGCTATAGTTTTGCCTATATATAAAAAGGCGACTGATCACTACCATCTAACTACAGGCCAATACACCTTATTGATTACATCCAGAAAATCTTTGGCCATTGCCTCCTTTATAAAATACAAAATTGGACTTTCCAAGCAGGCTTTCGACAAAGGGTTTCAATCTTCAATCAGGTCTTTCATTTTATATTAATTTATTGGAGAACAGATTTTATTAGCAGAGATAGCCTTTATGTTGCCTATGTCAACCTAAAATCGGCATTTGATTGTATTCCAAGGTCCAAACTCTTGAGTGTCCTAGCAGACTTAGGAATGCACCTTGACATTTTATCTCTTCTAATTCATTTGTATAAAGATGCTCATCCTCGCATACGATAGTAAGAGGAACAGGCCAGTTGAGGGTACGGGTAACAGTGTCGAAAGGTGTTTGACAGGGTTGTGTCTTGGCCCCCACCCTGTTATCTTCATTTATTAATGATATTGTCCCCTATTTGTCTCATGTAGAAGCAGATGCTCCTTCTTTATCTGGCCTTAAGACAACGATCCTTTTATTTGTGGATTACACCTTGCTTGATTTCCAAGACCCATCAGGCCTCCAGAAACTTTTGATTTGCTTTAATGAGTTCTGTGAGGATTGGGGCTTGGAAATCAACACCTCCAAAACCAAGGTGATGTTTTTCAACCAGCATAGATCTTTTAAGGTCAATCCAATCTTAGGGGGAGTTCCCCTAGAGAAGGTAGACTCCTTTGCAGATTTGTGGGTCACATTTGAAGAGTGTATGTCCTGATCCCTCCACATTGACAAGGCCACTACAAAGCTTAAGAAGATCTCAGGAGTAATACTTAAGGAGTCTTCAACATCATATACTAAACCCGTCTTTCCTGCATTATAGCTCTACGAGGCCAAGCAATTGAGGTCAGCCCTGTATGGTGCGGAATAGTGGGGGTCTCAAAACATGGTGATATCACAAGAACAAGGAATACACTCCTTAGGAATCTTGTATCGCTTCCAGTTAGTACCTCGCTATACCCCTTGATTTGTGACCTAGGTGTCTCTGATAAAAAACACTGCGTGTGGAGTACTCCTGAACTTGTCCACTATGCCGATTGCCTAATTTTTTTTTTGTTTGAATATCTTTTATTAGTACATTTTCCTGCATAATTTCCTGTTACAGCATGGTTATTATCTAGCATCCACAAGCAACACTTTCCATATAACATTACTTGGTCTCTGACTCTGTGAAAATAAGGCGTCAGCGTACATATCTTTCGCATAAACTTAGTGTCACCTTTAACCGTTGTCTGTGGATGCTTGTCCATCTGCCAGTTATCCTGGGCATTAACTGCCCGCACATTCTATTATCTCCATTTGAATCTAAGGCTGGGAATGGCCAGCCAGTCCATTACCCTCGCTATTCTTGATTGCAACAAAATGCAGGTCATCTGAACAATTTTTTTGTTTCCCAATACTTAACAATAAAACCAAAACAAATAGATGTCAGTGTGCGAAGGGGATACGCCTTCAGTGTCTGTTGCGTTCGCCATCGTTTAGCGGCCATGTCGTTATTGGTATGCCGGTGCCGATTGCCTAATGGCTGTTATGAAGGTTGACCAAGTTAATAAAATCCCTTGGCTTACAAACATTAAGTCAGTCATGTATTTGCTAGGGCTCCATGACCTGTGGGAACATTCACATACATCTATTTTTCTATCAAAGTCTGTGATTAAAAAGAAATACTGGTTACTTGTGGTGGCCGAAGGTTCTCCGAAGGCTGCCACTGCTATGTTAACTAGTAAGTACTTGGATTTTAATTGTATTCCAGGGTCGGAGCTAATCTGGGATGTAGAGTCTGTTCCACTCCATTGAACGCTTGATTTTCAGTTTCATATAGGCAATTTACCTCTTAGAAAATTTACAACAGGTTGGGCTATGAAAGGAGGCACCTCTTGTCCTATTTGTGACCATCCAAGTGAAAGCGTTTCTCATGTTTTGTTTGAAAGTCCAGGTTATTTATCTCCTCGACATACCTGGCTTGTATCCATCTATAGGATGGGGTGTACAGAACCACTAGCAAGCCCTGCACATCCTTAGACCAGACTCTTGTCCAGTAATGGCCATCTCTATTGTAAAATATCTAGGTTCATTGTGGGTGATCCGTAGTAAAGCTGTTTCCTGTACTCCGATTTGATATGAATTATTTAAGTGCATTTTATTATGTTTGTTTTATTGCTGCCAATACTATTTTGTTCTAATGACACCTTTCCATTTGCTAACCAATGATGAATATATTTTTTATATATTTATTTTATCTATCAACTGATGTATTTTTATATGATTTCATTTATGCTGGATTTTTATTTATGTTACATATTGTATTTATCTATATGGATTGTACTTTTATGGCCCTTGTGGCCGTAATAAAGTAATTTGAAATGAAAATGAAATGATAAGTAGATAAATGATTTATGAAAAAGACAGCACCTTCTTTTGCCATCTTAACAGGGTTTTTTCTATCCAGGAAATACCCCATTGGGGATGGTTAGCTTTGTCATTTCTTGCTGTCATGATCACCATCATGACTGCCACCATGTTTAGTCTACCTCTATATACATCACCTCTAAGAAATGAGTGGTATAAAGATAGTTGCCAGCAGGAAAACCTGGAGGTAAAGGCCACTATGACTGAAAAGAGGTTAAGAGAGATATAGTTACTTCCGCTGTTTACCTGCTCCCATTGAATATCTTCACTTTGACATTCAGAGCACATGGCAGGTATCACATTGCATCAACACTCACCTTGTGCCTTCACAATGCTTTGATTTTATTAAACCGTCAGATTCCCCTGGTCCACATCAGTACTAAGACTGCTGCTAGGCACAGGCTGAAGCAGAGTTCCAGATCCAAGCCCTGGGAGATGTGACCACAACAGATTGATTGATCCACAGGAAGGGTATGGCTCACGTCCAGAGTCGCCACCACCCCGGGGGACAACAACTCTTTCAGTCCAACTGACCCAGCTTTTAGAGCCAATTCTTATCCTGAAGTTACAGACCTGACTTGCCAACTTCCCTTACCTACAATGTTCCAGCATGCCAGAGCAAGCGTAACTTGGAGACCTGCAGCAGATATGGGTACGGCCTAGAGCGAGATTTACATATTCTCTCCTAATTTTTCAAGGATAGCGAGAGGTCATTGGATGCTGCCAGCTTCTCTGGGATCGTTTGCATTACTGCACTGAACACCTCTAGAGTGACCATCTCCACCACTCTGATTTCAGGGATCTGAACCTGACTCCCTTTTGATCATCCATTCCGACATTGCTTTCCCTTCCCTTAGGACTCACTGACTCATGTTCAACTGCTGTTCACATGGAACCCTTCTCCACTTCATTCTACCAACTTCCCTGTTGAATATTTGCTACTACGACAAAGATCTGCACTTGCAGCAAATCCACACAGGCCCTTATCCAGGACTTCCATGTACACCGCAGTGGCCCTCGTACTCGTTACAACTTAGCCCCCTGCAGGTCCCAGCCTCTGTGGTGGCCAGGTGTGGGACTGACACTCCAGCGCCATCCATTTTCAGGGATAGTTGATTCAGCAGGTGAGTTGTTACACACTCCTTAGTGGATTTCCGACTTCCAAAGGCTCTGTCCTGCTGTCTATATCAACCAACACCTCCTCTGGAGTCTGATGAGCAATGGCTTTGAGTGCTTTAACCCAGCTCATGACCAGGTCAGAGATTTATAACCAGGTCAAGTAGGGGAGCTGTACCTGAACCTTCAAGGCCCTGTCTCGGGCTCTAGGTGACAGGGCAGGTTAGGAAAGAGAGCTCAGATCCTGAGGCATCTGTCCCAGAGCTAGGACCTGGAACCCATTTACAGTTTTATAACACAGCCAAGCAGAGGAACACTGTGACTCCCTATCCTCAGCTCTAAGTTGCACAGAGACCAGGGAGGGGAACCCAGGGCCAGATGGTTCCACCCAAGGGCACACAGGAGCTCTGACCTGGAGCCGGGTCAGAGCTTCTTAACCCAGTCAAGCAGGGCAGTTCTCCCTGGGCCTGCAAGACCCTTTCCAAGAGACTTCGTAACGCAGCTTTTCAACCAGGTTAAGCAAGAGAGCCCTGCCTAGTGTCCAGATGGAGCTCTAACCCGGGGCCAAGTCACAGCTCCACAACCCGGGCAAGCAGGGGAGCACTCCCAGACCTCCGGGACCCCTTGCAGGGCTCATGGCAGACCAGAGAATGGAGCCCAGAAAGGGGCATTCTACCCCAAGGCCAACTGAAGCTCGACCCAGAGCCTAGTCAAAGCTTTTTCAGCAGTCATGCAAGGGAACCCTCAAGGTGCATCCGGGCCATGCCCTGGGCACTTTGCAAAATGGTGAGCCAGATAATGTAGCCGAGGATGGGAGCCTCAATCCCAGGGCCAACCTGAACTCTGACTTGGAGCCCATCAGAGGCTTTCCATCCGGTCAAGCAGGGAAGGCCTCCTGTGTCTGAGAGACCCCAATCCTGGGCACTGTGCAACATGGCGGGCAGGATAATGCAGCCCAGATCAGAGGCTTCTACCCAGTACCAAAAGGAGCTCTAACCCAGGGCCCGGTTTGAGCTTTTTCATAAGACCAAGCAGGGGAGCACTCCCGGTGCCTGCAGGACCCTGTTTCAGTCACTTTGCGAGGTGGTGGAAGAGTGCACGGGCCTAGGTCCTGGCATCCTCCCACTGGGCCCCCAGAGCCCAACCCACTTTTGTAATCTGTGCATACTGAGTGACAGAAGGGAAAATCTGGAGATTGTATCCAGCCTCCTGAAGCCCTGTGTATGCTTGAAGATTTAAATGAACCCTCATTGGGACTTTCCAGGGCAGCTGGGAATTCCGAACACTGAGTCACAGGGAGGAAATGGCGTGTTTTGTTTATTTATTTTAGGAGTACACAATATCACTAGGGAAGTGGAGAAGTGTGGCTCAATGGTTAGAGTGGCAGACCTCGATGCAGAGCACTGGTCCGGGACCAGGGTTCGATTCCCGTCACGGCAGGGTCTTGGGCTATAAATTCCGCGGACCGGATATTCTCGCCTCAGTGCCTATTCTAATCATGGGTCCCACGCTGCAACTCTGGGCAATAGCTTGCTTAATCTCCACAACGGCCCCAACAGCGCTGGGATGCCTGGCCTCACCATGGGGGTGCCCAGGAGTGGACACTTCACATGGAAAGCCAGGAAGGGTTCCACAGCGGTATGAGTAAAAGCGCCAGGATGCCCCCGTTGGGGGTGGCAGTGCGCTATACAAGTACAAACACATTTACATTTACATTTACATTTAGTAACAACATAGGTGGTATTGAGTTTCTGAAAAGAAAGCAGGTTGTGTACCCAATTAAGAGAAAGAAACCACAGAGCAGACAGAATGAACACAAAGTTTTACAAAGTTGACAAATGAATAGCACACAAACTGAGTGATGGCAAGGATCTAATCCAGTGCTGGGCTAATCAAACCTCAATGAACTCAATAGAGAGAGGAAGCTGTGGGCTTATTTTAAGCACACTGTATATATTTTGTTCTTACCATAATGATCTATATGACACAACATACATTAAATTGGTTGCATGCCAGATGAAATTTTTTTAACATAAATGTAATTTACCAGGCGGATGCCATCTCAGCAGTCCATGGAAGTTCCTAATTGAAATTTGTAAAACTACATCTGGATTTATGTATTTATGTTCAGCTTTGAGCCTATTTGCATCACTAAATTAACCATGCAGGGTTTCCTACTTGTAGTTCCTGATATATGTGTTTTTTGAAGAAGGAATTATACCACCCACAACTATTTTCCTCACTTTCTTTAGTGACCTTTACATAAAACTATTGATTTTGTTGGTAAAATATCAGGCATTTGGCCAATCTGTCAATCAGTAACATAAAACAGTAAAATGATTTCAATCTGCGCGTATGTTAGGATGGTAACTGCCACCTCAACAGCTTTCTGGTCTGGATGTGTCCTGAGGGGAGGGTTTTTCTGACAGAGGGTTCATTGCATTGATCGTAGTAGGCTCCAAGTGATAGTCAGGCCCTTCAGACAACACTCTCTATGCATGCACAAAGACTGTATAAATTGGGGGTTGCTAGCGTGCCTCGGGTAGGCCTTCCTTGAAAGGTAGGGAACAGAGCCAGGCAATAGACCAGGGTCTGCGACCAAACCGCGCTACACATTGTCAGAGTCCATGCCTAGAGGGGTGTTGGCCACTTGCTGTGTGTTGGCCCACTGAAATTTTGGATTTGGAAAATGATCAAAACCCCACAAAAAATTCACTCAAACCAATTAAAGGCTAAGGTGAAGTTATACATGCATATAGCTTTAACACCTCAATGTATGTTTAAAAAAAACCTCAGTTGCTGAATAAAACTCCAAACTCCAAATGCTGTATTATTAATCAAACCTCATTGGTTTCATTGAGCGACAATGGAAGAGCTCAGCCTCTGTTGACACACCTAGAAAGGCTTATTACTCTGAGATTCTTGGAAAGTTTCAGGGAGAAGCACGTATTCACCATACTGGAAGTGATGGCGGTGCATTTCACAATTAAAAGACGTAGTTACGAAAGCCTCCCTATAAAGTTAAGTAAAGGAAGTGACGTCCTGGTGAAACAGAGTCTGTGTCCAAGCAGGGTGTTCATTCTGGCTCCCGCTTGAGCAGG
Source organism: Triturus cristatus (assembly GCF_964204655.1). NCBI lineage: Eukaryota > Metazoa > Chordata > Amphibia > Caudata > Salamandridae > Triturus > Triturus cristatus. The sequence continues at coordinate 907,431,425 of NC_140593.1, read as the reverse complement.
TGACGGATATGGCTCGCGTGCTCACAGCCGTGTTTCTTATCTGTGTGATTGCCGTGATCAGCGAAACAGCAGCACATGGAATTCCTCCCAGGAAAGTCCACAAAAGTGCAATTTCATCAGCCAATGAGAACCACGAGGGGGAACAAAGCAGAAACAGGCGTCAGGCCGCCGGTATTGTTGACAGCACTGTGAGTACTGCAAGACTAGGTTGTTTAAATATGTTTTAAAAGCAGAACAACCTTGAGATTAGCGGCCGTGGCCCCTTTGTCATAAGTGAGCCTGGTATCGCTTACTTGAGACCCAGTGGCCCAGGTTTAGATACACGTCATAGAACGCAGCACTGCTCCCTGTCAGTTGCATTGCATGACAGGGGCAGAGCTTTAGGTGCGCCGGGTCCCTCTGGGTCTCGGGTTCAGTAGTATTTTAGAATGGACATTGAAATGGGTCCCTATAGCGCCGTATATTTGTGCCCTTAACTTTACTAATGATTCTGAACAATTGATTTATGGAATTTTTAACTAATCCATCTCAGTGATTTTGTTTCCGTTTATATTTCCATGTTTTGCTGAATCTTGCACTCCACTAGAGTGTTAGCTATTCTCAGGATCAGGGCTTCAAGTGGGATGAAAAAACTGGGGGGGGGTCTCTCAAAGGGGTGTAGCCGATGTAATTAAGGGCGTGGCTTAAATTCATGTAAGCTAAAAACCAGTGCTTACATGCCTATCATAGTGTGCCGCCTGACTGGCATTTTGCTGCTTCTCATCAATACAAAAGGGTATGCAGTTCCTGACTGAATAAAACAGGTTGCATAAGAGAGCAGCAGCTCACTTGATATCTAGATAGGATCTCCCGCTGCGCTGACAAACTCGCACCCCTCCGACAAAACACCAAACAACCCTTGCAGAAGACTGCCTGGTTCACCACCAAACTACAGGAAGCCAGACACTCTTGCAGACACCTAGAGAAAATCTGGCATAGCCAGAAAACGACAGAATCACAAAACAACCACAGGAGCACCCTGAAGGAATACCACGAACGCATAAGAGACACCAAACGGACCTTCATAAGAGACAAAGTCCAGACCAACCCGACCAACGCCAAGGAACTGTTCAACGTCATACAGCAGTTCACGAAACCCCCCAGCGAAGCCATGGACGTCACGACTTCCCAGCAACTCTGCGACAAGCTCAGCTCATATTTCCACCTGCAGATGAACTATTTTAATGTGTGTGGCCCCTCTCCTGATTAAAACTAAGTGTGGCGCCCAGAGCGCGGTACCCTGTAACACTTCTACAGGGGTGTGCCACACTTTGTTTTAATCAGGAGAGGAACCACACACATTAAAATAGTTCTGATTGGACCCCCACCTCCTGTTTTAACCTCACTTACCTTTACATCTACACTGACTAGGCCCCTCACACGCACTGCACCTTACGGCAGGAATTAAAGATCTCCGCCAAAGAGCCCCTTCATGGGTGCCCGTCGGGTATTGCAGCGCCGACCCGACGAGGAGCAGACCCAATGATGCGGCATGACACCTAGCTGGCTGGGTGTGTGAGGGTCCTAATTCCAACAAGAGGAATTCCCTTCCTCTATCTAGATATCAAGTGAGCTGCTGCTCTCTTATGCAACCTGTTTTATTCAGTCAGGAACGGCATACCCTTTTGTATTGATCATTTGTCAGGCATGTATGCTGGACCTGTTAAAAAAGCCGTAAGCTCCCCTTCTTAGTAGACAATTTTGCTGCTTCTGTCATTGCATGACATCCAGATATATAATACAAGTAACATTACACCTACAACATGCCAGTGCTATTGGCTTTGCCAATGGTTGTTAGTTGCATAAGCTAAACATCTATGGCTTCGTTTAATAGAATATTGAAAAAGCTTTAGTTCTGAAATGATGACACTGTGAAAGAACTGGAACAAGTCTCTTTGAAGTTTCATCAAAGCCAGTGAAGGGTATTACTGCTTCAGAATTAGGACTTTTGTTTCACCCTGAGGGTGAGGGCAACAATGCAGAACCCAATAGGGCCTCGGTTCAGGACCTGCTTTTAAGAACTGCTGGTGCTGAGCACCGACAGGACAAGACCCACTTAAAGCCCTGCCCAGGATGTTAGGTTTATGGGTGTTTTTTCATGCAGCATATATATTGTATAGTGCATGCATTGAAGTGGATCAGCTCCAGGTGTTTTTAACATCCATGGTTGAAAGCTCTGGATCTGAGGCTAAAGGCAGTGTGAGTTTCTCACAGTGCCTGTCAGTGGGTCAAAAAGGTGTTCAGAATACATGGTCATCCAATCCTTGGCTTCTCTGCAGAGCTCATAGAGACAGCTCCTGACAAAGCCAATAGTCCAGGCTGTATTTAGGTGTATGCCAGTTGTTCTGTTATATTAGCTGGATGCAATAACAGATAGCACAGAGAGACCCCAAAATACTGGTCGGAAGGGCACACTATGATGTGGCGTAATGGCCAGAGCTGCCGACTTTAGAGCTGGGGAACCAGTTATGAGTTACAGCGTCAGCTCAACATCCTGTGATTCTGGGCAAATCACTTAACGTCCCCATGCATGCTGAAAATGATTGTGTCCTTGTGTAATGCAACTTGTGCTCATGAGACGGGCTCCAATACCGAGTCAAAAACTGCAAAAAAAAGAAAAAGAAATGTCGTTTATGGGCCCGATTCACAAAGTCGAACTTTATGACTTTCAGGATTTACTATGAGTAGTAAATGCCCTTTGTGAATACTGAAAGTCATAAATTTAGACATTTGTCTAACTTTACCTTTGTGAATTGTGCCCTATGTGTGTAAGCCATGTCTATAACTACATAGGCCATGCCCCTTTTTGAGACCCCCCCACGCCCACAATTTTTCATCCCACTTAAAGCCCTGACAGGGAGAGTGGAAGAAAGCACCACATCTACACAGATATGGCACTGTCCTGCTCCATCCCTCGCACTGGCAAATAATTATGCTGCAGAGCATCATGCACCTTTGCACCATAATGCAATGTCTAGCATAGGTATGGTAAATATTCTGTTTAGCCAAACTTGAAAACCTTTTCCACTGTGGATGTGTGCTGTGAAGTGCTGCACGCATGCAAGTCAGAAAAGGTTAGGAGACATAAAAACATTCCTCCTTTTACGCCTGCTTCAAAGCGGCATTATTCTTTGGTGCAAAACCCTGTCTAATACTGTTAATAGATACAGATTTGCATCAAAAAACGTGGTTGATTGTTTGGAAATGCCTATGTGCCACTCAAGGAATGTCCCTTGATGCAGAGTATCGTAAAGCAGTGCAAAGCGCTACTTTCTGTTACTTTGAGGCATCTTTCCAGTGCAAAACAAGCTTTGCTCCAGAAAGTAAATCCCCAAAAAGCATTTGCCTTGGTTTGCATCACTCCTGTGACACATACTCAGGGCAAAATGTTTGTAAATTTGTCCCAGTCTCTGCTACTGTTTTAAGTTAACTTGTGTTTCATGTAGTTGAAGAGCCTGGTCTATCTTACCTCCTTAGACAGTGGTAAAGGGTGGCTTGTGACCGTAAAGTGAAAGGAATGGTTGCTTTGGGTGGAAATGTAGCACACATTCTGCAGCACACATAGAAAGAGAAAAACACCATCAATGATTGTTTTCATGCATGAAGGTATCCCCTCCTGCACAAAAACTATCATCCGTGCAATGCAGGAACACTTACACCATGGCGCAAGGCTGCCGGAATTGGCGCTAGGCAGCCAATTGTGCACCAGCGCGGAGAAAAGAACAGGGATGCCTTGTACTGCTGTAAATACGGCAAATCCATGCACTTTCCTAATGATGCAGCTCAGTGGAGAAATATGGCTTGCAGGGCGGCGCAGCATAATTTTTTAGTAAATACGCTCCTTTTTTTTCTCCATCATTTTCATTTCACCTTGGTAGGTAACAATAAATCTCGTAGTATGTGAAGCCAACAGTATCCTGCTCCTATGGGCCTGCTCTTGAGTTAAATAGTCGTATATCTATTACAGTGCAATTAGGATGCAATTGGAATTATTATATGAGGGAGAGTCTTGTCTTAATAACTGTATTATATAAGTAATAAACCCACCCTGGTTGCAATTGGGTCATAGAATCACTGGCATTATGCAGCATTGTAGGACCAAATTATGCAGCAGGATTGACTACATCATGCAGCATTAAAAGGCAAATTAGAGGGTGAAATACGGCGCATTCTGAAGCAGTAGTCTCTATGTTATCATTTTTACACACATTAACACTGTCTGGGCAAAAGTTTCACCTCAACAGTCATAGTTTAACACCTAAATACACCAAAAAGCAACCGAAAATATAACTGTGTTTCCGTGACAAAAAACTGCCACTGCATGGTAACACCTATGGTAACGTTTTTAGTAACTTTTAACTGTTTGACCTAAAAACTAAATTAGATTATGTTACAGGTGTGGCAAATTCAGAATTATCGGCTGCAGAATCGCATAATTTGAATGGAGCTGGTCATAATTGGTCATAATTTCATGGGTTTTCTCAGAAAAGGTATTTGCTGAATGTTTTTTCACCATCTATGCAACAGATACAATACAAAACATATGTATTTGTTATTTAATAGCTTTTCTCGTGTTGTAAGGAGTGGGAATAAAGAATGCCTGATAATCAAAAGATAAAGTTTGCTACATGTTGCATGTAGATGTACTTCTGTGCAACATACTCTGGGTGAATCCACATACTTAAGATCCATGATACAAAGGTGACTTCACTGGTCCCACCATCGGGATGTAAAACTAAATATTGAATGGAAATGAATGGTACCCTAACATTACCTTCAATACTTGATCAGGTTTCATCATTTTTGGAAAATCACGTTATCCTCCTCTGTCTCTTTTCCGCTGGGAGTATGCCGCAGAGAAGGATACATTTATGGGACAGAGTTGACTATAGTATGTGGCAATTAAACCCAAATCATGCTGCACCTTTGCATAACCTCTCAAACAGTTGCATCGAACGGCATAGCACTATTCATATACTGGTACGGACAAAAGCCTAGACCATCAAATGGGACTCCATTGGTAACTCTTTTAACAGTTGACTACAGTAATTAACGGCTGAAGGTGCCATATGAACTCCAGTAAAGTGCTTGGCACATAAATGAAACCCATGTGAAGTTATTTAAAAACTATTAGATCTGTTTGAGCTAGAAACGACATGTTGAAGCAGATGATGGATTATACAACTGTGTCAATTTCATATTCACGTAGAAAACGCAGCAGCTGCTCGATCATATTTTTCCAGTTACCTTGGCCTTAGATGATCAAACTGTAAGTCCTTAGAAACAAACAACCACCAGTATTAAGCACTACCGAAAACTGGACACATGTGGACTCATCGGTTCTTAATTTGTGTTGGTGTTTTCCGGTGTTCAGTAACGGCACTGATTTTTAAACACCGGCACTTATAATGGGATTATATCACATGGCGGCGCTGTGTGTTTATTCTTCAGTTGAATTTATCAGCACTGTGTTTATTTAAAAATGATAAGTCTAGCACATAAGTAATGCTGGTACTGGCATTCTAAAGCAGTGCCCGTGCTGTTAGTGGCGCCAGCTGAAGTGAACTCTTATGAAGTGCTGTGTGCACCTGGCACTTAATTTCTTACAAATTAAGCAGTGCTCATTATGCCAGATGTTCGATCATAGTGTCTTTCACACTTTCTGTTTAGGTAAAGTACTATAGCAAGTGGATAAACATGTGACAGGACATATACTAGGTGTAAACCATGAAAGTAACCACTAATGATCCCAAAATATGAATAAAAGATTATTTTTCCATACACATCCCATATAAGCAATACCCAAATTGAGTTCTTGGATATTCTAATAAAGCACGAATGTGGCCAGTTGTTTGTGGATCTTTTCGTAAAATCTACTGCTCGCAACACGTTGTTGCATTATCAGAGTTTCCACCCAACCAAACAAAAAAGCAGCATCCCCTTTGGTCAGTTTTTGCGCCTTAGGCGGAATTGCACTAAGTTGGAGGATTATGACCTGAGATCTATAGACATGAAAAAGAAGTTTCTTGATAGAGGTTACCCCCATAGACTGATACGAGAGTCGTATAAACGTGCAAGGTTCTATGACCGCCAGCATTTACTACAAGGTAGCAATCGGAAACAAGAAGCGAACCTAGTTTTTGTAACACGTCATTCATTAATGAATGAACAGATTCGCCAAATTATTTGCTCTAATTGGCATCTACTTAATGTCAATAGAACTAAGACTGATTCTGTTGAGAAACCCCTTTTTGCCTATCGCAAAAATAGGAATCTTAAAGATCTTATTGTGAGATCTCGCATGCCTGTAAAGAAAGAGCCAATACAGAGAAGTATTGAAGACATGCAACCCGTTCAGGGCAATTACAAATGTGGAACATGCATAGTTTGCCCTCTGGCAATTGAAGCAAAAGAACTCCTTTTCAATGAACAAACAATTGTGGCTAAGGGCATAAGTAATTGTAAAACCAAAAACATTGTTTATTTATTAATATGTCCATGTAACAAAGGCTATGTGGGCGAAACGTCGAGATCCCTTAATACCAGACTTACTGAACATAGATCCGCAATTAGGACTAAAAAACTGGCCTCTCCCATGGTCTCACATTTTCTAGAAAATAACCACACTGCGGATAACATACGTTGGTATATTCTGGAAAAGATTGTTAACAAAGAAGGACATTGTTCTGAAAAACCAAGAAAAAAACGCGAAGTATTTTGGATGTTTTATCTTGATTCTGTCAAAAAGGGCCTTAACTTGGAGATACCCTGGGATCAGGCTATTATTTAAACCGGGCTTCTAGACACACATACCTGCATATGCTGCTCCTTTGGCATCATTTATTATAGCTGGCTAGCTATATAGAGTAAAATTCATCGTATATATTCTTATATAGCCACTTATGGCTATGATACACATTGTATGAGGCTTTGTACATATGTGTTCTGTTCATTAGAGATGCTTGTGGTTCTTATTCCCTCTCTGATTTATTATTATCTTTCACTAACAGTGTTCACCATCTATTTGAGTCAGATTTCATGTTCTGTTCATTAGAGATGCTTGTGGTTTCTATTCCCTCTCTGATTTATTATAATCTTTCACTAACAGTGTTCACCATCAATTTGAGTCAGATTTCTCATTGCGCAGTACGTTATAAATCACTGTTGCTACGCGATGATAATTATTTATCATCATTAACATTGCGAATTAATCATTGTATTGATATCTATCCACACAATTTCTTTGTATTAAGTACTAATTTTCCTATTCCAAGATGGCGTCGCTGTTGTGTTATACATCTTGCAGCCTGCACAGTGGCTATGATTAGGTATGTGCCATCTCTGGTCTACGGACGTAACACTCGATCTTATTGTCTGTCTTTTATCTTTATTCTAACACCCACCCAATGCCGATTGCTTTTCATTAGTCCAAGTTGCAGCTTGGATATTGGCTATGATAAGGTATGCGACATTTTTGCTTTATGGATTTGACTTTATTGTCCGTTCTCTATTTTCATGTTAAGATTTATTTAGTGCCGATTGCTTTATAGCCTGCACAGTGGCTGTGATTAGGTATGCACCATCTTAGGCCTACGGACGTAAAAATTTACCTTATTGTCCGTTTTTTATCTTCATTGTAAGATCCACCTAGTGTCGATTGCTTTTCATTAGTCCATACTTGCAGCCTGAACATTGGCTGTGATTAGGTATGCGCCATCTTTGCTCTATGGACATAACACTCCACTTTATGTCTGCTTTCTATTTTCATTTCAAGATTTACTTAGTGCCGACTGATTTGCAGCCTGCACATTGGCTGTGATTAGGTATGAGCCTTTTGGGTCTACGAGCGTATGTAACACTCAATACTTATTGTCCGTTCTTTATTTTTATTTCAAGACCCACCCAGTGCCGACTGCTCCTTATTAGCCCAATTAAGGTTTGCTCAGCGCGCGAATTAGCCAAGATATATATATAGGGCATAGCTATAGGCACAATTTTACATTGAAGTACTCTGTCTACATCAACCGGAGCCACCCGTATTAACGGTCAAAGATAGAATCAGGTACGTCTCTGCTGCAAGGACCCTGGGAAGAACTTTAAATTATAAATTGTTACTTATATACCCATTTATGTATCTACCACTATTATATATATATATATATCTTTTTTACTTTAGGTCCTGGTGGTATTATCTGAAGGATTTCTTTGACTCAAGACTACCACTTCAGTTATATTTCGTCATTTTCTGTTACGTACCTTTTATTCATATTGGGGTACATCAACAATCAAGTCTCATGTAAGTTCGTTAGAGGCAGAATGGTGGCTGTTTGCATTTGGTAATATACCTTTACTGTATGATATAATAAGACTATTTGTTTCTTTTCCATCTCTTTTGTTACATACAGTGCCTATTGTTATCCATATTGGCATTCAACACTGAAGGGTCACCTGGATAAGTTATACAAAAAAAATATATATACACAGGTTTTTTGGCTGACCGGCACTAATCATTAGTGTGCAACTCTAAAATAGTAAGTACAGATCACTGTGTATGTTTCTCCTATACTCCATTAGGTCTCCCTAAGTACTCTAACACCAGTATTCTTTTATGTCCCTATTATCTGTTTATGCAGAAAGTCTTCTGTGATTTTGGTCTGCCCCACTACCCTCGGAGCACCCTTGGTTTTAAGTTCATCTTAGGACTCTTTAGTCTAGGATTTTCGTACCCATAAAGAGTGAGTAAGTAGAACTGAACTGTAGTATTATTATTTAGGTCCTTTGAGTCTAGCAATATGAGACTATCTGACTTGAGTTCTATATTACACAGTCTTTAGTATTCAATGATCTTCTTTTCTTGTTTCTTGTCTTACCACATTTATCTACTTTATAATCTTTTTACCTCCTTTATCTTTGATGTGGCCCTAGTTTTGTCTCATCTATATCTTTTAATTTCTTCTTTTTTCTGTGTTAATATTGTGTATAAAATGAGGCTGCACATAATGTATATATGTGCAACAGCAGTAAAATTGTTCAACATAGGATATAATGAATGCAAATATGTTTATGTCCTTATCATTGGTGTGCAAGTATGTTCTCTTAATTTTTTCTTGTCCAGTAACGTTTGATAATAATCCATCTATAACAACAAAGCGTATTGGATACTGAAATGTACATGTTATGTATGATACATTAGTATGATAATTTTTTTCTTTCTTTTTCTTTTTCAATGTTCTGTTAAAGTTAATTATTTAGTATTAGCCGTAGGGAATGTATTAAATGTATATATGTACATATGTATATATAAAAAACAAAAAAAGAAAAAAAGACAAAATACTCAAATCTAGGTGTATATGTACTGTAATCATGCAATTGTAACCATTATATTATATGTGTTTATATTCTAGATAGTTTCAAAGCAATAGACAGTTTCCTGACGAAGGCAGCATTGCCGAAACGCGCGTAGCTTTCCATCTACCGCATTGCTTCTATCAACCTTATTTGTATATATTGCCTGTATAAATGTTCAATGATGATATATATATGTAAAAAAGAATAATTAACCAATTAAAATATTTATGAGGGATAAAAAAATGAAAAAATAAATATCATATATTTTTCTAACTAAATTTTGTGTATGGAAAAATAATCTTTTATTCATATTTTGGGATCATTAGTGGTTACTTTCATGGTTTACACCTAGTATTTGTCCTTTCACATGTTTATCCACTTGCTATAGTACTTTACCTAAATAGTCCTTTTCCTTACATATAGCAAGTTTATTAGTTATGTAGGGGTCCCCTTTTTTCTAAACAGTATTTCACACTTTCTGTGACATCTCCAGTAGGTGGCAAAAATGAATTAGGGTCATATCAGAACATTTCCAAGAAAGCATGTTTTGGGTTGAGCAATGAAACACATGTAAAGTTGGAATGTAAGGTAGTATACTTGAATTTATGCATTATATGGTTACAGAACTGACAGGCCTAGTCACAGATTCTGAGTGAGTCAGAGATTTCTGACTCCTGCCAAGCTGCTCTTTGCGCATGGGTCTGAATTCCAAATTGGAAAGTATTTACTGCACCCAGTAGTTATCTTGTCCAATAAAGACTTCAAACTTTTGGTAAGTTTTGGCATATCAAAGCTGCCATCATTTTAAAGGGGAAAAACATACAATATTTACTATAACATGTAGGGTTTGGTGCACTAACTATACCAAAATCTGCATCCTCTTGGGCAAAATTTCAGAATATGCGATAATGATCACATCTGATAAATTCTGAACACCTCGATGTCTGACTTTTCTGGATGTAAAAACTATGTACCCTACGAGGGACACTCGTAATTTAGGCCATATTGTATTGTTACGTAGTGTGATTTCATGGTGAAATTACATACCTAAGACTATTGAAATACATTGTGGTCCCTTTGCCAAGGTTTCTGCATTTATCTGTGGGATGAATTTGTTGTATCTTACCAGACGTAGCCGAGTTGTATCTTGTAGTTTCTTTATTAGTCTTGTTTCAGGATGGTAATCATGTACATCAACAGCCTCACCAGGATCAGCCTGCCTGCTGCTCAGCCCATCTTCAACTGTCACACCTCACTCACATAGGCACCCAAACATTCCATGCATCTATGTCACACCAACATTCCACTCAGAACACTCACACTGGCTAAGCAGCAAGGAGCTTGGTAAACTGGGATAAACATAAGTAAATAAGCAGGATATAACATATCCCCTCCTTTTAAATGAAAAATGAAAATAACAATGCCACATGGGATGAACTATACACAAGAAAACACATATGCAGAAAATAGTTCAAAACTCAGGGATGCACAGTAAAATACAACATCTCGAGAGAGTCTGAACAATTAAGAAACCAGAAAGGATGAATAATAAATTGACAAGCGATATCAAATAAAATGACAATCAATATCACCCATCCTTCCCCATAAAATCTATTTAAAAACAGTTTATAAAGTGTAGCAAAGGATGATACGCACCCTGAGACAAAATAACATACGTTATGAAGATGGAACTAAAAACCCATCTTAACACCCTTCATAAGGGTCCAAAACTAGGCAGAGTAACCCAAAAAATCATCCCTCCTGTAAGAGTTTTTGACTTAAACCATGTAAATTGGACTATGACCCATAAAGACATATCCTGAGTAAGGGTCTTAATATAACACGTGTAAATGAGACTGACACCCATTGAGACAGCACACAAGATGTGCAGCACAGGGCGACTTACACACAAAGTAAAACAAATGTGCAGCACAAGGTGATTTACACACCGTTTAACAAGTGAAAGTATACGTGCAGCACAAGGTTACTTACACACCGTATAGACATGACGTGTAGCGCATGGCGACTTACACACCGTAAAGACAAGACATGTAGCGTATACAGATCCCTCATGTAAGAGCAAACAACAACAAATCCAGAAATGGGTGAAAACCACCAACAGGGTCATGCCTCACCCACAAGATCATCCCTCATATAAGGGAGTGTAAAAACAAACCAAGAGATGGGTGTACCTCACCCACTAAAACAGTATGACCTCCCTTATGTAAGCGTACCTAGAACATCATAAGTAAATGCGCAAATTAAACCTAATATCACAATCACACGTGTAAGAGATGTAACATTCAATGCATAAGTGTAAACTTAGATGTAAATTGTAAGTGCGACAACCTAGTGTAAATAGAGAATGTTGCCAAACCACAAACACCATTAATAGAACAATGATTTGTCAGTTTGCTGTCCCACCATAAACTTGATGTAAGACAAATGTAAAAGAATGGCATCATAGAAAAACAACATGCATGAGAGGAACATTACTCCAACATGAACACTAAATCATGCAAACTCTTTTTCTTTGTCTCGTTTTTGTTTAAAAAAAACTGTAACCACCACAAATCCAGGAAAACCTCCTGTGAGCGATATATCTCATGATTTGACACTCTCTATGGTGCCAAGAAAAAACTGGATACATGTCAAACTGAAATCTGGGTATCCATAGTTAGAGAAAAGTACGAGAGATAAGATGCAGGTAAACTTGTCATCTTGCTCCCTCACGCACTGGCAGCTCATAGATGGAGTCCGACAAGCAATTAAATTTGGGGCTTGGCAAACACAGACAAAATGCTGATGCAGTACACTGTGAGCCTGTAGTCAGCCCCACATATCGCAGCTTCACAAAATGTACTCATAATTCTCCGACACCTGCACCATGCGTCTGCTTTAGAAACGTGTTCCTGCCCCATGAATTAGCCTGCGTTCCATCGTAAACATGCACTCGACAAACTTGGAGGTGAATATCCGTAGTTTCCTTGACCACCATCACACAGAAGAAAGATGACGGCAAGTACAGGGCGCTGCACAGGATGGCCAATACAGGAAAAGCCTAGCCCGATGCTTGCGTGCAGACACCCAATACCAAGATGGTGGCACGCTGTTGCGACAGCGCCGGGTGGCTGACTTTTGCGGCGTGCTGCAAAGCTTCCCAAAGTAGCTCTCAGTGGCATGTAGATGCAGAGACGTCACAGTGGTGCCAAGGATACTTCTGCGTGACTCCAATAACCAGGTAAGCTGCATGTATTGTGTATAATATGTAGACAGCATCATAACGGTTTAAATGGCCACCGTCCCGGCAGGACATTGTAGTTCATGAAGAAAAATAAAATATCGAGAAACTCACAACTATGTTTTTCTCACATCAGATGGCCTCCTCCGACTGCCAGTACAGAGACCACTTTGCCAAAAGTTATCGTGTGCGAGCTAGTAAATGTCACACACGCAATGTAAATGACAAAAATAAACACTCCCTTGAAAGATTGAGGGCAGAGAGCAAACTGTTAGAATCTTTGTGTTATCCATTTGTATGAAAACCAAGTATGGTATGCCTGTGAAAATCCTCAGCTGATAAAACTTTTCTTTGAAAATTCCACCCGTTCCTGTTGACTGCAACATGTAGCCAAATTCCATATGGATTTTGAATGTGCTCATGGTCAAGCAATTTGTGGCTGCAAATGCTCATATGTGAGCCAAATGAATTCACAGGCTGTAAATTGTTAGGTTTGATGACGCAAGCAGTACTAGTTACATCAAAGTCCAAAAGAAGTAATGTAGGTGAGCATGGCCCTCCTGGGCTGGGGCTGTCCGATGAGAAGGACACTGGTGGGGATGTGAGGCGTGCTGCTCCAGTTTCTCTTTTTTTCCTGTGAATAACTGTGATTGTGTTGTCAACATCTGTAGTTTCTGTAGGTTCATTCAGTTCTAATGCCTCTCATGGAGCCAGGTTCATGAAGTCCAGTTGTAGACATGGGTTAGTTTCCAAGTTGTTGCCAAAAATACATTGTATCTTACCAGGGGACAGAATATCGAGTTTCAAATAACGATATACAAAAATATCGAGTTTCAAATATCGTCATACAGGAATATCGAGAGCAAGAATGTCGTGTTTCAGGATGGTAATGATGTACATCAACAACCCCACCAGGAGCAGCCTGACTGCAGCTCAGCCCATCTTCAAATGTCACACCTCACTCACACAGGCACCCAAACATTCCATGCATCTCTGTCACACCAACATTCCACTCAGAACACTGGCTGAGCAGCAAGGAGCTTGGTAAACTGGGGTAAACATAGGTAAATAAGCATGATGTAACAGATTTGTTTAAAGGTATACAATACAATCCCAATACAACCTTTACAAAGAAAGTGAAGGAATTATTGTTGTCCGCGTAATCACTTACCAGCAATCCCTACTATTTCCATTAAAACAGTTTAACCCACCAATGCCAGGTATCTATATGAACTCATCCAAACTAGAGTAAAAAAAACATGAAACTTCAAGTCTTACATCTAAGAAGCCCATTAATTCCAAAACAGGATTCTTGCTACAATCACATTGTAAGCGTATCCTATAAGAAATTAGGGATTAGCAGGCTAATTGGTAATTCCATTTCTGATTCCTGTAGTAATTCCTCATTTTGGACTGGAATTCCACGTAAATGAAAGAAAAACATTGATAATAACTTCTCTTGCCTGCCACTTCGAAATTAAGAGGCCACAAGTAACAAGGATCAGTGTGGTAAATTTTACCCTCAACTGTAATTGTTTCACTGCCAAATGCATGGAAATATGTATCACTTCAAGACATAGACAACAAGTGGCTCCATGTTCGCCAGTCTCGGCCAAGATGCCAGAGATGTGTGTGGAGGAAAAACGACCTCCCCACCTTAGCAGGCGTGAGACACAATTCAGTGGAGTTTGAGAAGCTTACAGTGCTTGGGAGAACTGTTAAATATGTGCAGGCCAGAATGATAGCAGGAGGTGGGCACCAGTGTTGATTACGGAGAACACAGGGATGGAAATGAATCTGAAAGAATGAGACAAAGAGATAGAATTGAAGGGTTTAATTTACTCATCAATATGGCCTTCTGATCTGCCACAGTCCCACCTGAATGGAAGCAGGTCAAACTTCTCCCTCTGCTTAAAAAACCCTCTCTTGACCCGGCCAACCCTGCCAACTATCGCCCCATTTCTCTCCTTCCAGCGGTTGCTAAGGTATGTGAAAAGGCAGTCTTTAAGCAGCTGGGTAATTTTGCAGAGAGCTCAGGATCATTACATCCCGCTCAGTCAGTGTTTAGAGCTACTTATAGCACGGAGACGGCGCTAGTGGAAATATCAAAAGCCATTAGAGAATGCTTGGATGGGGGCGGGAGAACGACTCTGATTTTATTGGACCTCTCTGCCGCCTTCAACATGGTGCCACACTCCCTGCTATTAGCGTGCCATGCAAATATTGATGTCATCGGCCCTGCATTGGACTGGATTAAATCATTTCTGGCTGACAGATCTCAGCAAGTGTGGCTTCCTCCTTTTTCATCAAATCCACAAAAGATGACTACTGGAGTACCTCAGGGCTCCACCCTGAGCCCCCTCCTTTTTAATGTTTATGTCACCCCTCTGGTCTATCTGGCTGAGGAGCTGGGAGCAAAAATCATCGCTTATGCAGATGATACTCAGTTCCGATTGGTGAGTAGACAAAATATCGGAAATGTAATATCGATATACAGAAATATCGAAGTCAAAATATCGATGGAACAATATATCTCTGTCATTAATATCGATGTAAAAAATGTCGAGATTGTTATGTGTAGTAAAATATCGAGGTATAGTATATCGACAGACATAATATCGTGTAGTAAAAATATCGAAAAAGGATAGTATTAAGTCATTTTGTGATTTGTTAAAAATTATTGTTTAGAAGTGTCAGCAAATGTTTATTTAAGTGTATTAAAAATAACAATTTTGTTTCTATTAATATAATTTTTTTAATTTTGATATATAATTTTAGGAGCGGGATGTTGGGTTTATAGGGGATAAGGGTGGGGAGTGTTTTAAAAATATATATTTGAAATAAAATATTTTAATACATTTTTGTAGAATTTGAATTAAAATTTTGTAAAAAATTGTAATATTTAAATTTTAATTCTGAAAAAAAAAATTTTTAGTGGGATGTTGTGTATATAGGGGTTAAGGGTGGGGAGTGTTTTTGAAATAAATATTAAATTTAATATTTTAGGATCTAATTTTTGAAATATTATATTTAAAAACAAAAAAAAAAAATTCGAATTTGTTTTTAAAATTTAAATGTGAAAATTGTAATAATTAAATAAATGTAATAAGTGGGATTTTGGGGTTATAGGGGATAAGGGTGGGGAGTGTTTTAGATATATATTTAATATTTAATATTGAATTTAAAAAAATGAAATTTCAATTTTGGTCTGAAAATTTACAATTAAAAATTTTACTAATAAAATTTAATAATTTATGATATAATTTTTGAAATATATTTACAAATAAAAAAATTTCAAATAAGTTTTTAAAATTTAAATGTAAAAATTCTAATAATAAAATAAATGTAATAAGTGGGATTTTGGGGTTATAGGGGATAAGGGTGGGGAGTGTTTTAGATATATATTTATTAGTTAATATTGAATTACAAAAGAATTACATTTAAATTTTGGTATTAAAATTTACAATTAAACATTTTACTAATAAAATACATTTAATAAGTGGGATTTTGGGGTTATAGGGGATAAGGGTGGGGAGTGTTTTTGAAAAATATTTAATATTTTATAAAAAAATAAAAAAAAAATTTATTTTGGTATTAAAATTTAAAAAAAAAAAAAATACTAATAAAATAAATGTAATAAGTGGGAATTGGGGGTTATAGGGGATAAGGGTGGGGAGTGCTTTCGAAATATATGTAATATTTTATATTTGAAAAAAATAATGGAAATTTCTAATTTGGTAATAAAAGTTAATTTTAATCATTTTAATAATAAAATAAATGTCATAAGTGGTATTTTGGGGTTATAGGGCATAAGGGTGGGGAGTGTTTTAGAAATATATAAAAAACTTTAATATTAATAAAAAATAATTTACATTTAGAAATGTTCTTTGAATTAACATTTAACAATTTTAAGAAGATAATTCATTTAATAAGAGTGATGTAGGATTTATAGGGGATAAGGGTGGGTAGTGTTTACAAATTAGTAATTGTTTTAAAAAATCAAAAATATATAGTAACCATAATTCAATATAGATTGGAGTGGGAATAGTACATTATTTATGGTCAGTGTGCAGCACCTACTTTGATTTCTTATAGACTGGAGTGGGAATAGTAAATTATTTATGGTCAGTGTGAAGCATCTACTTTAATTTATTATAGACTGGAGTGGGAATAGTAAATTATTTTTGGTCAGTGTCCAGCATGTATTTTAAATTTTTATAGACTGGAGTGGGAATAGTAAATTATTTATGGTCAGTGTCCAGCACCTACTCTAATTTATTATAGACTGGAGTGGGAATAGTAAATTATTTATGGTCACTGTCCAGCACCTACTTTAATTTATTATAGATTGGAGTGGGAATAGTAAATTATTTATGGTCAGTGTCAAGCATCTACTTTAATTTATTATAGACTGGAGTGGGAATAGTAAATTATTTATGGTCAGTGTCCAGCACCTACTTTAATTTATTATAGACTGGAGTGGGAATAGTAAATTATTTTTGGTCAGTGTCCAGCATGTATTTTAATTTTTTATAGACTGGAGTGGGAATAGTAAATTATTTATGGTCAGTGTTCAGCACCTACTCTAATTTATTATAGACTGGAGTGGGAATAGTAAATTATTTATGGTCACTGTCCAGCACCTACTCTAATTTTTTATAGACTGGAGTGGGAATAGTAAATTATTTATGGTCAGTGTCCAGCACCTACTCTAATTTATTATAGACTGGAGTGGGAATAGTAAATTATTTATGGTCAGTGTCCAGCACCTACTCTAATTTATTATAGACTGGAGTGGGAATAGTAAATTATTTATGGTTAGTGTCCAGCATCTACTCTCATTTATTATAGACTGGAGTTGGAATAGTAAATTATTTTTGCTCACTGTCCAGCACCTACTCTAATTTTTTATAGACTGGAGTGGGAATAGTAAATTAGTTATGGTCAGTGTCCAGCATGTACTTTAATTTTTCATAGACTGGAGTGGGAATAGTAAATTATTTATGGTCAGTGTCCAGCACCTACTCTAATTTATTGTAGACTGGAGTGGTAATAGTAAATTATTTATGGTCACTGTCCAGCACCTACTTTAATTTTTTATAGACTGGAGTGGGAATAGTAAATTATTTATGGTCAGTGTCCAGCACCTACTCTAATTTATTATAGACTGGAGTGGGAATAGTAAATTATTTATGGTTAGTGTCCAGCACCTACTCTAATTTATTATAGACTGGAGTGGGAAAAGTAAA
The DNA here is from genome assembly GCF_964204655.1 of Triturus cristatus. Taxonomy (NCBI): domain Eukaryota; kingdom Metazoa; phylum Chordata; class Amphibia; order Caudata; family Salamandridae; genus Triturus; species Triturus cristatus. Next base: position 907,413,548 of record NC_140593.1, on the reverse strand, counting down.
TTATTTATGGTCACTGTCCAGCACCTACTCTAATTTTTTATAGACTGGAGTGGGAATAGTAAATTATTTATGGTTAGTGTCCAGCACCTACTCTAATTTATTATAGACTGGAGTGGGAATAGTAAATTATTTATGGTCAGTGTCCTGCACCTATTCTAATTTATTATAGACTGGAGTGGTAATAGTAAATTATTTATGGTCACTGTCCAGCACCTACTCTAATTTTTTATAGACTGGAGTGGGAATAGTAAATTATTTATGGTCAGTGTCCAGCACCTACTCTAATTTATTATAGACTGGAGTGGGAATAGTAAATTATTTATGGTTAGTGTCCAGCACCTACTCTAATTTATTATAGACTGGAGTGGGAATAGTAAATTATTTATGGTCACTGTCCAGCACCTACTCTAATTTTTTATAGACTGGAGTGGGAATAGTAAATTATTTATGGTCAGTGTCCAGCACCTACTCTAATTTATTATAGACTGGAGTGGTAATAGTAAATTATTTATGGTCACTGTCCAGCACCTACTCTAATTTTTTATAGACTGGAGTGGGAATAGTAAATTATTTATGGTCACTGTCCAGCACCTACTCTAATTTATTATAGACTGGAGTGGGAATAGTAAATTATTTATGGTCAGTGTCCAGCACCTACTCTAATTTATTATAGACTGGAGTGGGAATAGTAAATTATTTATGGTCAGTGTCCAGCACCTACTCTAATTTATTATAGACTGGAGTGGGAATAGTAAATTATTTATGGTCAGTGTCAAGCATCTACTTTAATTTATTATAGATTGGAGTGGGAATAGTAAATTATTTATGGTCAGTGTCCAGCAACTACTCTAATCTGTATGGTATTTAATGAAATTAAATTACATTAATATAGCAATAATAAAAATATATAAAAGTGAATATTATTTGTATTTTATTATTATATATTGGATTTGTACTAATTAATTCAATATTTATAGTTTAGGATAATAAATACATGTAAAGTTTTAATGTGATATGTTTGGAATATTTAATATTATTATTAGGAAAAATATATGAATATTTTGTATTGGAATAATGGGTAATGGCATTCTGTAATTTTATAATATTTATTGATTTTTATTTTTTTATAAAAAAAATATTCTATATGTTAAATATTCATAATAGAAGATCAATATTAATAATCAGAGAAACACAATTAATAAGACAAGAACATGGTTTTTATTGTAGTTTTTTAAATTTGTTATTGTTTATTCATTTGAGTAAGATCATTCAGAAATAGCATTATTTACATTGTAATTAAATTCAAACATATTGAATATAGGTGAGAACAAATTTTATGTACATTTAGTATATTTTCTAACATTTTTTAGTAAATTAAAAATATTATTAATAATGTTGTACAATGTAGTGTTTTAAATTAAATTTAACATAGCAATAGTTTTTGAAAATCTTTATACAAAACTTTTGGCAAATATTTTCATATATAAACATTTTAATATTTGTAGTACAAACATGTTATGCCTTTTTTATTAATATTAATATGTAAAATATTAATATTAATTATTTTTACAATGTTTTCAAAACAAACATATTTTTAACATAAATAAAATTTTAGCATTCATGCAAAAAACTTGTAACAATTTTTCATACATTGTTCTGTAGTATTATCTTTTTAGAAATTATAATAAAAAATATTTTAAATTTTTTAATATTTATTTATATAATTTTAATCATTAGGAACATTTTTTGACAATTTGTAGGTAAATGAAAAAAATAGGTCTATTTTTGCTAAATAATATAAAATATTTGTGTGTGAATTTACTGTTTTACCTGATTTAATTAGGGCTTTTTAGTATAGTTAAATGTTTTATTATGTTTTGGGCACTCTATTTTGTAACCCGGTAATGTTGTTTTGGGTCATTTGGTTTGAAGGGAAGCTCGCGGTTGGGAGTTACTTCGCGTCGTGAAAGGTAAGGTTTGTTTTATATGTTTTAGATGGTTTTAAACTTTATTTTGAGCCTAGTTAGATAATGTTTAGTGTAGCTGTACATATATTAGTTATATTTGGAAATGTTATGTGTTAGAGTTGCGTGTTGTGTTTTTACGTGTTTTTAACGATGTGTAGGCATGTTTCGAGAGTTAGGTTTAAGGTGTTTAATGTATATTTAGAACTGTTTTAAATCTAGTATTATTGTTAGTAAGTGTTTATGTGTTGTTTTATGTGGGTGGGAATGTATGTTGCTTTGTTTTTACAATTTCTTTTCTAGGTTATTCGTTTCGGATGGACTCGTTTTTTTTTTAAAGAAGTGTGTGTTCGTTTTATTGAACAATATGTTTTTTACACTTCTTTAAATGTTTCGGTTTTCATGGATCGTTTTTTAATATTTTTAGCTATTTTCGGGTTTTTCATGGTTTTTCGAAGGATATTTGGTGAATGGATTCTGGATTTAATCGGCAGTTGTATTTTTGCATTTTTTTTTGGGAACCTTTTTTTTTATGTTTTGGATTGTGTAAGCAGGAAATGGATTTTTCTGACTTTGGAATAAACTTGGTAAGTTAATTTATTATTATTTCTTGTGGGTGGGTATTGTTTAATATTATTGTTTATTTTTATTTTATTACAAATATTATTAATGTGTGTTAATATATTTTTGACAATATGTATAAATATGTTACACACAGTAATTATTTTTGTAAGAAGATAAATATATTTTAAGTGTTTGATATTATTGAAAATGGGTAATTAGTCATTTATTTGTATTTGTACTTTAAAGAAGTGTTTTAGCTATGATGTTTAGGTATTCTAGGCCTTTGGTAGTAGGGTACAATTTTACTTGTTGCTCTAGTTATTTATACATTTGTTTAGTTTGTTTTGAGGTTTTTGGAGTTAGCTGAGTTATGGATTGTTCCATTCGGCATGATATAAATCTTTCTAGTGTTGGTTTTGTTCTGCCTGTTGATTGTAGGAAGGCGTTATGCCATCCTTCAACTGCGTTATTAGTTTTGGATTCTCCATTTAATGTGCTTCTGTATACGTTCCACCAGGGAATTAAGAATTTAGGGTTTCTTCTGTGGCCAGATCTATGTAGTCTGCCGACCCATGTATCTTCGAAATAGTCCAATAGTGAACTTAGTTTTTCTTCATTTTGTTTGTAGAAGGCGCTGTCTATTAAAATGTTGTAATGTTCTGTTACGTCTGTGTCAGGTACATAAGCTAGTGCTATGAGTTTTTTTATTTGATATGCAAAAGATGAATTAGTTGCATATTCAATGCTTAGGGCTGATTTTTGCATGTGTCTCCATAGGCATTGATTAAAATGATAGTAACAGCCTTGTATGGAGGTATGGGGGTGTGTTTTTAATATAGTATTAATCATTGCATGTTCAAAATCTAGGATTATTTTTTGTGGGGAAAAGTTATTTGTTTTTTGTTTTATTATATTTAATAGTTCAGTGTATGTGGAGTTATGTTTGTTTGGTAATAATGTGTAAATTAATGGTATATTGCAATTGTGATATAGGACATGTATTGTATATAGTTGGAAAAAGGGTTTGGGACATATGGTAAAAGTCCCATCCATCATCCAGTTCTGTGATTCTTGTAGTTTACAGAGATTATTAGCTGTTCCAAATATTATAATTCTTTTGTCATTGTTTTTATTATCAAAAATGACAAATGGTTCTTTGTTTAAAGTTATACTTTGTTCTGGACTTAGAATAACTTCACTATATGTGTGAGGAATTGGGGTTGAAGTAGTAGTGTTTTTTTTAGTATGTGCTATAGTTCTTTTGAGTGAAGTTACAGATGGCATTTGTGTAGTAGCAGTTTTAGGAATTTTGGGAAGCTGCTCTTTTAAAATTACACTAGTAGGTTTTTGAGAACTTGTGCTAGCTTCCTTTATAGTTTCTAAAGCAGATCTGACTTCGATTTCAGTAATGTTTGGTGGGTGGTTATGTTCTCTAGTGTATAGTACTGTTGTTTGTCGTGTTGTAGCACGCCCATAGCACTTATTAGAGTAGTATTTAGTGCATTTCCAGTTAACCTTTAAACCATACACTTTTTCCTGTGTGTAAGTGTATCCCATATAGCATAGTAACATTTTTCCCTTCTGGCTTGTTATGAATTCAGCTCCTTCAGTCATTTTGATGTTGCTTTATCTATGAAAAATATATATTATAGTTATTATATATGATGTTATATTAATTTTCAGTAGAAAAAAACAAGATTTAGTTACTATATACTTACAAAGTTGGTTTTGATGTGTTTGAGTAGAATGCTCTTGATTCTTTATTTGTGGAATTTTCTTCTAGTATTTTCTTTGTCTGGAAAAGAAAAGGAAATTTGTTGTAATAATTGTTTCTATATTTTTATAGGGAATGGTTAGGGGATTTGCAATTGGGATTTAATTAGGGTGGTATTTTAATCTATTAGTTGATTTTTGGTTGTGAAATACTTACTTTTTAGTTGTATCTTTTTTGGTGCTGTTCTGTATTTTCTTAGTTTCTTTTTGAGTTTCCTGTAGTGAAAACATGAAATAGAAAGAAGACATTAATTTATTTATAGTGTATGTATATTGTAATTACAATTTATTCGATTTGAGTCTTCATGAGAATAATATAGTTAACTTACTTTTGATAGTTTTAAATATTTCCTCTATGTTGATTTTCTTATATCTGCAGTTGCAATCCAGTAGATTTTCCTCTTCATTCAATTTCGTTTTTTTGGTTCTGGACTGTGAATGAAGTTGAACTTCTTTTTATAGTGCTTTGGATGTTGTAATATGTGTTTTATTGGTTAGTTTGAATTCGGAGTGTTTTTATTGGTTAGTTCGAATTTTTTTTTTTTTTTTTCTGGTAGTTAGTTTCCTAATAAGGAAAAAGCTAATTAGTGGTTTTGTGGTGTATTATTCTATATGTATTTTTCTAAACATTATATTATGTATTGGATGCATGAATTGATAAAGTATAATTTAATAATATAGTTGTTTAATGTAGGAAGGTTGTTAATAATGTTTTAGTAAAGAGTTAATTATTTAAATCCATTTTTAAATGTAGTAAATATATAATTGTTTAATAATAATTTTGTGTAGAGTTAAAAGACATTATTTGAGGTGTATATGTTGTTTGATTTTAGGTTTTAATTAAATGTTATATAGTCGATATTAGTAAAATGGAGATATTTTAGTGGTCGATATTTTAGTTTACGATATTTTGTTATGAAGTATATGTATATTACTGAGTATCGATATTTTAGGATTTCGATATTTGTGTTGCCGATATTTTGTGTACCTATATTTCTGTAGTTCGAAATTGTGTGTTCGATATTTTTGTAATGTTTTAAATAAGTATATGATGTCGATAATAATGTGATCGATTATTTTGTATCGATATATTTGTAGGTCGATTTTTAGTCTTTCGATATTGTGTCAGTGATTCGTTCCGATTCACCTGGAAGGACTCAGATATTTCTCCAGCGAAAGCCAAAAACTGCTTAGCAGCCGTTTTCAAATGGCTAGCAGCCACCCAGTTAAAGTGCAATGAGGGTAAGTCCGAAATTCTCTTATTTGGATATTTTCCCCCTCAGTTCAGGGAAGCACTTTGGCCACCAGACTATCCACTTCCTAGTTCCTCGGGACAGGCAGTGAAGAACCTGGGCATTTGGTTTGAGGAAAATCTTAGGTTCTCTACGCATGCAAAAAAACTGTCCGGTCAATGTTTTGGCACATTGAAGTCTCTTAGGAGGTTTCTTCCTCTATTACCCAGGCCCGCCAAGGAAATGGTCACACGCACTCTGTTTCTAAGCTGCCTTGACTATGCCAATGCACTTTACATTGGCCTACCAGGATACCAGCATAAGAAACTCCAGGTAATACAGAACACTGTGGCCAGAGTTCTGATGGGTATCCCAGGCAGGTCCAGCGTCAAACATCATTTGCGGGATCTGCACTGGCTACCAGTGGCCCAAAGAGTGAAATTTAAGGCGTTTAGCTTTTATACTCCACGAAGGCATCTGTGTTTCGCTTCACAGTGCCTAGCTGTGATCCCTCGCTTTCGGCGGACATGAATTGGAGGTAGTTCTCTATCCTTCAAAGCAGCCAAAGCTTGGAACTCTCTCCCCCTTGAACTGCGCAGCATCCACGGCCCGCAATGTTCAAGAAAAGACTTACAATCCTGCTGTTTACCTAAGGATAATTTCCCCTGCTCCATACTGTTTCCATTACTGGCTCTTCGCGCCGGGACACTCCTGAGTAGCCGTGCGCGTTAGAAATCACTGTAACATACACATAACATACCATGAGGTGGAATCAAGACTAGGCAGTATTGGTATCAGCAACTTTGGCGTTCTGTGGCGGGCTCCTAACAAAATGTTTGAACCCCTGCACCTTTCTTTTTTTTTTTTTAAACAAATGAATCACTGCTGTAGAGGAATTCAAGCTAGGCATTTCAGTCTCTGCATCTTTCATATGCATATTATAAATTCACCCAAGAATTGTTTGTGTGCATTGTTGTGGATGCAACGTTACACTCTTCCTCATTCCACATAGTGGCTTTACTGCGTCACTCATTACCAGAAGCAGTTATAATAATGTTTGCCTTAGATGCACACATATGATTAGTTCATCTGACTCTCTTGTTTTTTTTACACAGATTCTTATTAAGCAAGAACAATGAGCCACCCATATTTTCTTTCAGTTCACCTCTATTTTTCTTGATTAAAATCAATTCAAAGAGACAGAAATGTAGTAAATATTATTCCTGGTACCTTACTGGAGCAAATGAATGCCTCGTGCAAAATTGAAAAATAATTTGTAGTGGCACTTACTCTGAACATGAAAAGGACTAAGGTTGTGATCACTTTGTGTGGGGGAGTACTCTTGCATTTTAAAATCACAGGGGCATAGTCACAAAGGCAGTTTGTATGTAAAGTAGTACTCTTTGAATACTTGCTGTACATACTTTTGAGTTCTCAAGTGGGAATGAATGGGATTGTCATTACAATTAGTTCAAATAGAAAACACTTTGGTGCCGATCACAATCCGGTAAAAAATTCCCCCGTGCGACTCGTATCGGGTCTTTTTACCGTACGAATCGTACAAGTGCCGTACGAACTGGCAATCACGATTCGCATGGTAAAAAGTCCATACGAACCGCACTGGGAATCATTCCCCACACGTCCTCGGGTCGGAAAATGTGTCCGACACGTCCTCGGACGATTTACCTTACAAACGTGAAAAGCCAAGTCCGACCGAGGAATCACGATCCATCCCGTGCGTCCGAGCGTACAACCGTATGGAAAAAACACCGTCCGCACCGAACACCCATAGCAACCATGGAGACATGTGCCCGCATACGCGCCCAACACTCCCCCCAGCCCCCGTACGTCCGACACGTACCCCCCGTGTATGTATACCCCCACCCGTCTAGGTACACCCCAGTACGTTCCAGTCGAACCCCCACCCCAGTACGTGTCATACCCCCGTCGATGTACACCCCCCCACCCCTGTACGTGTCGTACCCCCGTGTACCCCCACCCCAGTACGTTCCAGTCGTACCCCCACCCCTGGACGTGTCGTACCCCCCGTGTACCTACACCCCAGTACGTTCCAGTCGTACCCCCACCCCAGGACGTGTCGTACCACCGTCAATGTACACCCCCCCACCCCTGTACGTGTCGTACCACCGTCTATGTACACCCCAGTACATTCCAGTCGTACCCCCACCCCAGTACGTGTCATACCCCCGTGTACCTACACCCCAGTACGTTCCAGTCGTACCCCCACCCCAGTACGTGTCGTACCACCGTCAATGTACACCCCCCACCCCTGTACGTGTCGTACCCCCCGTGTACCTACACCCCAGTACGTTCCAGTCGTACCCCCACCCCAGTACGTGTCGTACCACCGTCAATGTACACCCCCCCACCCCTGTACGTGTCGTACCCCCGTGTACCCCCACCCCAGTACGTTCGAGTCGTACCCCCACCCCAGGACGTGTCGTACCCCCCCGTGTACCTACACCCAAGTACGTTCCAGTCGTACCCCCACCCCAGGACGTGTCGTACCACCGTCAATGTACACCCCCCACCCCAGTACGTGTCGTACCCCCCGTGTACCTACACCCAAGTACGTTCGAGTCGTACCCCCACCCCAGGACGTGTCGTACCCCCCCGTGTACCTACACCCAAGTACGTTCCAGTCGTACCCCCACCCCAGTACGTGTCATACCCCCCGTGTACCCACACCCCAGTACGTTCCAGTCGTACCCCCACCCCAGTACGTGTCGTACCCCCCGTGTACCTACACCCCAGTACGTTCCAGTCGTACCCCCACCCCAGGACGTGTCGTACCCCCCGTGTACCTACACCCCAGTACGTTCCAGTCGTACCCCCACCCCAGTACGTGTCGTACCACCGTCAATGTACACCCCCCCACCCCAGTACGTGTCGTACCCCCCGTGTACCTACACCCAAGTACGTTCGAGTCGTACCCCCACCCCAGGACGTGTCGTACCCCCCCGTGTACCTACACCCAAGTACGTTCCAGTCGTACCCCCACCCCTGGACGTGTCGTACCCCCCGTGTACCTACACCCAAGTACGTTCGAGTCGTACCCCCACCCCAGGACGTGTCGTACCCCCCGTGTACCTACACCCCAGTACGTTCCAGTCGTACCCCCACCCCAGTACGTGTCGTACCCCCCGTGTACCTACACCCCAGTACGTTCCAGTCGTACCCCCACCCCAGTACGTGTCATACCCCCCGTGTACCTACACCCCAGTACGTTCCAGTCGTACCCCCACCCCAGTACGTGTCGTACCACCGTCAATGTACACCCCCCCACCCCAGTACGTGTCGTACCCCCCGTGTACCTACACCCAAGTACGTTCGAGTCGTACCCCCACCCCAGGACGTGTCGTACCCCCCCGTGTACCTACACCCAAGTACGTTCCAGTCGTACCCCCACCCCTGGACGTGTCGTACCCCCCGTGTACCTACACCCAAGTACGTTCGAGTCGTACCCCCACCCCAGGACGTGTCATACCCCCCGTGTACCTACACCCCAGTACGTTCCAGTCGTACCCCCACCCCAGTACGTGTCGTACCCCCCGTGTACCTACACCCCAGTACGTTCCAGTCGTACCCCCACCCCAGTACGTGTCGCACCACCGTCAATGTACACCCCCCCACCCCAGTACGTGTCGTACCCCCCGTGTACCTACACCCGAGTACGTTCGAGTCGTACCCCCACCCCAGGACGTGTCGTACCCCCCCGTGTACCTACACCCAAGTACGTTCCAGTCGTACCCCCACCCCTGGACGTGTCGTACCCCCCGTGTACCTACACCCAAGTACGTTCGAGTCGTACCCCCACCCCAGGACGTGTCGTACCACCGTCAATGTACACCCCCCACCCCTGCACGTGTCGTACCCCCCGTGTACCTACACCCCAGTACGTTCCAGTCGTACCCCCACCCCAGTACGTGTCGTACCACCGTCAATGTACACCCCCCACCCCTGTACGTGTCGTACCCCCCGTGTACCTACACCCAAGTACGTTCCAGTCGTACCCCCACCCCAGTACGTTCCTGGCGCACCCCCAACACAACCTCCTAAGTACGGAGCGCACCCCATGCCCCAACATCACAACCGCATGTACGAGTCTTACAAAGCCACACACAAGGACAAAATCGTACAACCAAATGGCCCATGTACACACCGTACACACGCTCAAAACGCACGTACACAACCAGGACAAAATAAAACAACACAAGAATACACCAGTCGAAAGGCACACAGCCACTAAACATGGCCAACAACCACTTAAATAACACAATCACTGACCTGCAACTGCCAAAAACAAACAGAGGCCCAATACACCACCACTCCTTATAACACACCCACCCAAAATTCAAAAACTGCCACACCCACCCATGGACCAATAAAAAGGGCCCACACACACAAACCATGAGCCTTTCCAACAGACTCACTGCTGCCAGACACCACAGAACCAGACTACAAGCTACACCACACCTTACACTTGCACACCTTCAAACGACCACCCTCACAAACACCCTCTCATCACATTCACACACACACACAACCATCCACACCCCCCCCAACATCCACACCCCCCCCCACACCCACACCATCCCCACCCACACCCCTCACCATGCCCACTACCAAGAATCCAAAGTTCAGTCACCGAGAGTTGGAGGTCCTTGTTGATCAAATCCTCAGAGTCGAGCCACAGATCTTTGGAACATTGGTCAGAAGCACCAGCCAGGCAGCCAAAACAGCCATGTGGCAGACCATCGTCGATGCTGTGAATGCTGTTGCGGACACCAGGAGGACCAAGCAGGATTGCCAGAACAGGTGGTACGATCTGCGGAGGAGGGTCAGAGCCAAGAGGCAGGAGGAACACGACCAGGCCAACGCCACCGGAGGAGGGCCCTCCCGCAGAGCCGTACAGTACCATCCCTGGGAGGAGAGGGTGATGGCCATACTGCCGGTGGAGGCAGTTGAAGGAGTAGAAGGACTCCGAGACCCGGGTGAGTACACAAACAACGCACCTCACATGGGGGGAACTGCAACCACAACCAAAATCAATAACAGGCACGCAACCACCACAAGCCATCGCATTACTCAACCACACTCCATGAGCAGGCACATGCCACTGCTGCCACCATGCCCCATGCACCCAGCTGGACAATGTCAAGTCACAGGCCACAGAAGACAACAACACATGACACGGTAACCCGGATGGCGGGAGGCTGGGCACCAAGAATCACATAGTGCGACTCCAAAGCAGACAACAATGCCCTCTGCCCATATGGCCTAGGTCACAGCCAGACAAACACTGTGTCCCAACACAGGAATGACTTGCCAGCAAATGGCGGACGCCTTGCATCAACACATGGGGGTGAAGGCACTGTTTTGCACATGCCAGCAGCTAATGAACAGCCAACAGTGTGAAAGAGTGGCAGCACACACCACCACAGCAGCAGCGCACAGACACACAGCAGACAAAATGGGTGCCTGGAGATCAGAAACAAACTCACATCAACAGGCCAAGGGCCACTCAAAGATCTGCTAACAGTGTGTGCCCAGGAAGCTGGGCCAAGGTGACAGAGGGTGACACACGGAGGGAGGGAGAGGGGGACACAGAGGGAGGGAGAGGGGGACAGAGAGGGAGGGAGAGGGGGACTGAGAGGGAGGGAGACGGACAGAGGGAGGAGGCTGACACACGGAGGGAGGGAGAGGGGGACACAGAGGGTGGGAGAGGGGGACTGAGAGGGAGGGAGAGGGGGACAGAGGGAGGAGGCTGACACACGGAGGGAGGGAGAGGGGGACACAGAGGGAGGGAGAGGGGGACAGAGAGGGAGGGAGAGGGGGACTGAGAGGGAGGGAGACGGACAGAGGGAGGAGGCTGACACACGGAGGGAGGGAGAGGGGGACACAGAGGGAGGGAGAGGGGGACAGAGAGGGAGGGAGAGGGGGACAGAGAGGGAGGGAGAGGGGGACAGAGAGGGAGGGAGACGGACAGAGGGAGGAGGCTGACACACGGAGGGAGGGAGAGGGGGACAGAGAGGGAGGGAGAGGGGGACAGAGAAGGAGGGAGACACAGGGAGAGCAAATCAGTCCTTTGGTGTGTGGGAATGTCTGCTCGTCAGCAGGTGGACTGCGTGCATGTAGACAAGGGTGCCCAGTGCCAGAACCCCCCCTCTTCATCATGGCAAAATGCAGGGCCATGTTACAACCTGTACACGAGCACAAGGACAGCCACCTGCATCATATGAGTGTGTGGATCCACTCCATGTGCACATGTACAGTGCTACAAGGAAGGCGCAAACGCATAGCTCGGCACACATGCACACTCCACTGCTGACTGCAGTCACACTTGACGCAGCAAGTAAGACTGTGCCACACATAGTTAAAGGGGCCAAATTGGTGCCCAAGGGACACACACATGCACAAGTGCACTGTGAGTGGAATGCAAGACAGATCCTAATTCCAAGAGGAAATGTGCCAACTTTGTAACGGATGAAACATGGATGTTGCATGGATCAAAATTAACATTGTCTCTCTCACACACAGGTCAACGTCGTGCTGCACCCCCCAACACTGGGGGGGAACACTCACAGGACCCGGATCTGCAGGAGACCGATCCCACCGGCAGCGACCACTCTCACCACTCTGCGGACGACCCCGACCGACCTGGCCCCTCTGGTGTCCAACCACCTGCAGCACCTGCGTCAGGTACAACCGTGCCAACCACCACCCCCACTCCTGCCACATCCCAGGAGACACCCAGGATCCCTGCCCCAACACCACAATGCAGCCAGGCTCGCCAGGAGGGACACGGTGTCCCGGGCACCCAGGAGGAGGCAGGCGACAACGCCAATGCCACCCCTCAGGGGTCCCGGAGACCCCATGTGCCCACAAGTGCAGGCCAGACGCAAGTGGGCAGGGGTGGTGGGAGTGGAGAGCGGCGGAGGCGCAAGCCTGACCAGTTGGCTGGGGATCCGGTATTTTCCCATGTCCGTAACATCCTGGACTCATACCGGCAGGACACCACGGGCATGGCCCAGGTTGTGTCCGTCCTCGAGGGGATCAAGGTCCAGCAGGCCCAGCAACATGCGGAGCTAATAGCCTGTCTACAGCTACACCAACGGAGGATGGAGGACAGACAGGCTCAGCAAGTGACGGCGTCCCAGGGGATTCACGCTGAACTCCGTCGGATGGCCGACACCATGGCCGACCCTCCCTGTGCCAGAAGGCGGAGAACATCACCACCCACAGGGAGGGATCATGAGGAGGAGGAGGAAACATCCGACGGAGCATCCCAGACGTCGTCACGGCCTGCTGCTGAGGTTCCCCGCAGGAAGCCGGGTCGTCCACGGAAAGGACCGTGAGGGTGGCTGCTACATCACCATCTCCCAGGACACCTGGCCTGGCACCTGGCCCACTGGAGCAACAGCATCACAGCATCAAGAGACATTCTCTGCCACATGGCCCTGCTGGTCACTGGCTGACCAATGTTGACAAAGACTGTGGCATGGACTCTGAGGATTTCCAATGGCAAGGACACCAACTCCCCTACTGAACTTTGGATTCCCTAATCCCGGAAAGGCCCTCACTTGGCCCCCCCCCCCCAATAATAAATCACACTATTAAGAGTAGATGCCTGCTGGTAGCATTATTACCTAACATGTGTCTTGTACAGTCTAAACATGCCTGAGTCATCTGTTCACTTCAACCATCCACACCCTGGGGCCTGAGTCTGGCACAGGACACATGGGTCACAGTTTTCTAGGCAAGACAGACATGGAGCACCATACACACCCGTGATGGTCAGAACCAGCTGAGGGGGTGGCCGAACAACCGTGCTGACAGACACATTGAGTACAGCAACACTCATGCGCAGAGGTCAGGGATCCTGGCCCGTGTCCTGGGGGGCACCCAGGTACGTGTAGACAGGTGGCAGAACCATGTCCTGCAAGCTTGAGTCCGGTGGATGCAGAGAATGGGGTCATGGACAACGTTGGATGCATGGGGATGGCACATGTCACAATACCCACACAGTCATGGACATCATGCCCATTACACAGTCTCAGCACACACACACAGCTTGCATCTTGCCACTCGACACATTGACACATAGCCACAATCAGGGAATACCATGCCAGACATGCAGGATGCACCGTGCCAACACACCAGCATTGACTGAGAAGAGGCACCTTGGAGGCATAGGGACACCTTTAATAGTCATGTGTTTGGGATTGCAGAGGCAACTTGAAGTACACATGAACACATCATGTGGAGTAACATGTGGCTCCAACACTGGCACCCCCCTTCTGCAGCACAAATGCGTGATAGCCATGGAACTGGCACACAAGTGTCGGATAATAGCTAAATACCCACAGCTGCTCACGGAGAGCCTGCCATACACCATACATCCGCTGATGTGGAAGTCCCACGCCATGTCAAGACAATGTTAACCGTATGTGTCCGAGGGCAGTGTCACACACATTGATGCCTTCATCACAATCCACCATCCCATCACTGATGACTGACAACCAGGCAGCCCATCTATTCAGGTGTACCCAGCTGCATGTCGTGTCCCATGGGGATGCCACATGTCTGCAGAGGACCCAAACCCCGACCGGGGCAGTGTGCACACATCGTGAACAACTGCCACACCCAATACACCCCAGATGCATCCCTTACCCCATGGAGACTTCCAAACGTGTCCGTGCCTGTAACGCTGAGTCAGCCCACGATGCCATGTCCATGAGGAATAGCAGTGCCACAACAATGCAACCAGCAAACGGCATGCGCAGGTACCTGGGGAAGAGAGACACACAAGAAGTCAGCCACAAGAAGCACAGCCACTTGCATGTGCATTTACTCGACACATGTATGTATGACAACATGCTAGGTCACAATTATGCCTGGGGAAATACTACCATCACTGCCACCATCACTCCAGTGACACACCCACACACACCTCTGACCCACGTGCCATACATGCAGGTGGAGACACACATCACAACGCATGCCACACGGGGACCAATGCGTGCACACTCAGACCCTGGTACTCACCACTAAGCAAAGAAGTCGCGTATGAGCCGAGTCCGGATGTCCTCTTGCGGCTCCACATCCTCCACATCACTAGCCCCATTGCCAAGCCCTTCGTCCTCCACGGGTGGATGGTCCTCGTCATCTTGATCCAGGATGAGGGGCACAGCTCTTTCAACTGCCATGTTGTGCAGCATGCAGCAGACCATGAAGATCTTGCAGACCTTCGCCGGGGCATATGGGAGTGCGCCGCCGGTCTTGTGGAGGCACCGGAATCGGCTCTTCAGCATGCCAAACGTCCTCTCTATCACTCGCCTTGTCCGGCCATGGGCGGTGTTGTAGCGGAGCTGGGCCGGCGTGATGGGGTTGCGGAGAGGTGTCAGCAGCCAAGGCATGTTGGGATAGCCAGCGTCCCCTAAATGGAAAGCACATGGATATCGTTAGAACTGGCGAAGCGGTAGTGCTGCTCGGCCAAACAGAATACAGGACAGACAGACTGTACCCACCAACAACACATGCACGTTCGTTGCGCAGCTGCATCATCATATCAGGCATCCCGCTACGCCTCATGATGTAGGCATCGTGTGCTGATCCTGGAAAACGAGCACAGACATGTGAAATCACCATGTTGGACAGACACACCACAAGGGCATTGATGGAGTGGTAGTGCTTCCGATTGCGGTACGCCACCTCCCGTGCGTGTGGTGGTACCAAACCTACATGTGTCCCATCTATGGACCCAATGACATGGGGCATCCCTCCCAGGGCATAGAAACCACGCTTGACCTCAGTCATCTGTTCAGGGGTTGGGAACTTGATGAAGTCATCCAGGTGAATCAACATGGCCTCCAAGAAATCATGCAGCACACCGCTGAACATGCTCTGGGACATGCCACCAACATGAGCTATGGTATATTGGAAGGTACCCGTGGCAAGGAAATGTAGGGCAGCCATTACCTTCAGCTGGGGTGTCAGTGCCGTAGGATACCTGTGCTGCGGTTGCAGGTGTGGTGCCAGTCTCGCCGTCAGCTCCAGAATCAACGGTTGGGTGAAGCGGTAGAGCCGGATCCTGTCATTCTCCTGCATGGTGGCCAAGTCTGGAATTCTTCGGGCAACAGGAGGCGCTCTGCAGTAATTTGGAAGTGACAAGGAAGAGTGAGTGCACTACGAGAACAACTCATGTCTACTGAGCACATGTAAATCTGCCAATACACACATGCCACATAGGGAGTCAGGCATGTGCTACATGCCCAGGACACGTATGGATGCAAGGTGACACTCCTTCCAAGACCCAGCTACACACGGTGATTGAGAACCTCCCCATGCCACGCCATGGGAATAGCTGTGTCCCAGTGCAAGTGCACTGCCCGACGCAAGACAGGAGTGACATACACCCACACATCAGCAGAAGTGTGATGCTGATTGCAGAGACTGGCAGCGGAACACTTGAGCCACAGGTCACATGACATTACACTAGTCCAGCCCACACACCTTGCCATGAAGGTGCACATGTCATGACTCCCCACACATTCCTTGTGAGTTTGCTGACATGGCCTTGTCACGCTACTCCGTGTCCCTTGCATACATGTGCACCTCACATCCGGTAACACATGTGGCATGGTGTTGGGAACAGTGTGCAATGACAATCTACACACAGCCACATGTTGGTTGCTGCAACGGCTGCAGCTTTTGAGGGTGCAACAACATCAACCCGATGTAAATCCCGGACACATATATGGCATAGTCACATTGTGCACTGTGGGTAGTGATGAGTCATGTGTCATGACCCCTGTACCGGGCATCATGGGACACTTCCGTGTGTTGGTGTCCGTGCCATGCCAGTGACGCTCACCCCAAGTGCGCAGTCCCACATGCACACATGTCAAAGGAGTCAAGGGCATGCCTGGCACACATTGCACCCTCACACAGTACACATGTACACATCTCATCATACATCTGGTGCCTTCTCCACTCAGGAGGCATGTTCCACATCACAGCCTGTGACACCTGTGCCCAACACATGTGGTAATGCACAGACGATGCCTTGGTGTCCATTCCTGGACAAGTATGTCCATCCATGGACAAGTATGTCCGCCCTATTCCGACATGTGTGTCGCCTATCACCACAGTGATGTGTAAAATCCGCCGTACTGCTGCTGAGAGGGCCTGTGCATGTTCCCAAATCACTGTGGGAGTGCTGCCGTATGTGTACCCATCGTGATGGCGAGCGTAGATGCGAGTGTACGGTCCGTACCACTACGGGTACGCATACGCGTGCAGACCCATAGTGATAGTGAGCGTAGATGCGAGTGTACGGTCCGTACCACTACGGGTACGCATACGCGTGCAGACCCATAGTGATAGTGAGCGTAGATGCGAGTGTACGGTCCGTACCACTACGGGTACGCATACGCGTGCAGACCCATAGTGATAGTGAGCGTAGATGCGAGTGTACGGTCCGTACCACTACGGGTACGCATACGCGTGCAGACCCATAGTGATAGTGAGCGTAGATGCGAGTGTACGGTCCGTACCACTACGGGTACGCATACGCGTGCAGACCCATAGTGATAGTGAGCGTAGATGCGAGTGTACGGTCCGTACCACTACGGGTACGCATACGCGTGCAGACCCATAGTGATAGTGAGCGTAGATGCGAGTGTACGGTCCGTACCACTATGGGTCTGCACGCGTATGCGTACCCGTAGTGGTACGGACCGTACACTCGCATCTACGCTCACTATCACTATGGGTCTGCAGGCGTATGCGTACCCGTAGTGGTACGGACCGTACACTCGCATCTACGCTCACTATCACTATGGGTCTGCACGCGTATGCGTACCCGTAGTGGTACGGACCGTACACTCGCATCTACGCTCACTATCACTATGGGTCTGCACGCGTATGCGTACCCGTAGTGGTACGGACCGTACACTCGCATCTACGCTCACTATCACTATGGGTCTGCACGCGTATGCGTACCCGTAGTGATAGTGAGCGTAGATGCGAGTGTTCGGTCCGTACCACTACGAGTACGCATACGCGTGCAGACCAAAAGTGATGGAGAGCGTAGGCATGCATGTACGGGCCGTTGCCATGCATTTGGGGTGCCCTAGGGCCCCCACACGCACCGTACCTGTGTGTGATGCTCCAAATTACATGGGGGACAAGTATTAAGGCCTACATGCATGCTGGTTGTCATGGAGACCAAGTTCAAAATTGGAAATTGTTCTGGAAGGTGCACAGCAGAAGTCAGTTGGGATTTGTCTACTTTGTTGCAATGTGTTTGTGGGGCTGACATCATGCAGGAGAATGAAACCGATAGAGAACCCACAGACTGCTAGGTTTGAAGGGATTGGTGGAAACATAGGATGCAAATGTGAGTGACCAATCTCTCTGTACTCCTGTGCATGAGACTGGGCAGAAGGGCACATATAAGGCAGCCAGGTCCCATGAGGGAGCACTTGCCTGCACATCTTTGCATTCGTCGACCCAGCTGCTGCTACTGATTCCCTGGAACCATGTCAAGGGCTGTGGAGAGGACACAGCCATTCACCCTGGAGGAGAACATGGCTCTGCTGGATGTGATCCTCCCACAGTACTCCATGCTGTATGGGCGACCAGGTTATCAGGTGAGTGCATAGGCCACTGCCACAGACTGTCCCTATGTGGTGACTGTGACTTCTGCCATTGCGTCCAGGTGTAACACACATGCCATGTACTGTCGGGGGGGTCCCAGGGGGGGGGGTGCCTGATGTCTCCCAGCAGTGCCCTGAGACAGGAGGGGTGGGGGCCTATCACTCACAGCAGTGCCCTGAGACAGGAGGGGTGTGTGCAGAGTCCTCCCAGCAGTGCCCTGAGACAGGAGGGGTGGGTGCAGAGTCCTCCCAGCAGTGCCCTGAGACAGGAGGGGTGGGTGTGGAGTCCTCACAGCAGTGCCCTGAGACAGGAGGGGTGGGTGTGGAGTCCTCACAGCAGTGCCCTGAGACAGGAGGGGTGGGGGCCTATCACTCACAGCAGTGCCCTGAGACAGGAGGGGTGTGTGCAGAGTCCTCCCAGCAGTGCCCTGAGACAGGAGGGGTGGGTGCAGAGTCCTCCCAGCAGTGCCCTGAGACAGGAGGGGTGGGTGTGGAGTCCTCACAGCAGTGCCCTGAGCCAGGAGGGGTGGGTGTGATGCACAGTGTGAGCCTAGATCATTGATTGTGACATTGCCATCATTCCACCTGTGTACCCACTGTGGCACGTACTGCTTTTTCCCTCACCAGGGGATGATGTCCCTATGACAAAGGTGCAATGCGTTGGCTGCATGACATGCCTTGTTGTTACCAGCTAATTTGTACCCATATGTCTCTCTGTGACATGTGGCTTGTGTATTGATGTGGTGTCACTTGTTCCTCCTCACAGGTAGGCGCCACTGCCAAGGAGCAGATCTGGCTGACCGCCGTCAGTGCCGTGAGGGGTGTGGATGGTCGGAGGCGGCGCCTGGCCCAGGTGAGGAAACGCTGGCAGGATATCCGGTGCTGGACGCGGAGGATTGCACGGCTCCTGCTGGGGGACTCACCTGAGAGCCACAAGAACCGCGGCCGCCGCCGTCTGAGCCACCTCCACAGGCGTGTGCTGCCGGTGGTCTTTCCAGACCTGGAGAGGCGCTTACAGGCGATGCAGCAGCCGGAAGGGGGTAGGTACATGTGTGTTTGTTGTGTGTCACCGGCATTTGTAAGGGCACAGTAGCATGAATCCACTGGCAGGGTTTAAAGGTGCTGTGCAGATCCTGTTTGGCCCAGTATAGCGCTGTGCCCCTGCCACCCTTCCCCTCCTTGCAATGTGTTCCCTGGTCTGTGTGTAGTCACTCCTTCCCAGGGTAATGTAGGCTGGCGCTTTGTCCACGGGAACAATGTCTGTAGCATCATGTGTGGGGGTGGTGTGTAACAGGTTGTGGGACCTTGCCTGTGCACTGTCAAGTTCACTGCATGTGGGTTCCATGTCAGTTGGCACTGATGCTGACTCCAGACATGGGAGTTGGTCTCTCATGTGTCATGCCTTACAGCGCGCATGTCCTATGTAGTGGCCTGTGACATGATGTGCATGACTGTGCGATACACATAGTGCAGGGATGGTGACGTGTGTTGCTGTCATTACCATTCAGTAGCATGTAGTTGCGTGCCCACTACTGTCCCCTGGGGCACCTTTTCCTCAGTGGTGTATGTGTCATCATGAACGTGGCCACTGTCAGTGTCTACAGCGTAAGTTGTGCTCTGTGCCATTGTCCCCTGTCACCATGTATATAGACGTGCTAATTTGTACAGGTGTCCACTGTGCAGCCTGACCTGATTGTCCTTCTTCATACTCACAGTTGCCAGTGCCTGTGTGTCTTGTTATACTCATCTGAGGATGGGCACTGGTACCTCATTATTTGTACAGGCGCACCTTGGCTGTTTGGCGTCCAATCTTGCTTTTTGCCTGCCCCTGTGTGTATCACCCAGACCATGAGATGTTGGTGCCACCTGTGTCTCCACAATTTGCCTCGTGTAGGGTCTTGTTGGGGCGGGCAATGCCTATGTGTTAAATCCTGATTACCACTTGCTGGGTCTGGGCAGTGTGTGATGTGCCTGGACACACACGCAATGTGCAGTGACCGAGTCATGTTGTGCATGTTTTCAGCATTACCTATGCAGCATGTGTCTCAAGTTCATGGATATGGTCCCTGGTCATCGGTATTTTCGCAAACGCTGTGTGGTGCAGATGCAGTGCTGGATTGTCCCCAGGACCTGGGTGCTATGTCAGACTCCTTTTCCTGTGTTTCGCTATTGTCTCATGCTCTCCATGGTATTTCAGTGGCATGGTGGCTCAACCAACTGTGTGTTGCATGCCCTACATCGGTACCCTGTTCAGTAGATGTTAGGGATCTTCCTTTTCAGGCCATGCAATGTTACCTATGTAGATTGGACTCATGTGACAGATGTGTACAGGTGTCTGAATAATTTCTGTCTCTCCACCCTGCCCACAGCATCGTCGGGGGACACAGAGGGAGACATGGACACAGACCAGGCGGAGGGACCGAGCACCAGTGCCAGCCGTGACATCGGGGCTGGCACATCGAGTGGGACAGAGGCGGAGGAGAGTGTGGCCGAGGACCTGTCGACTGGCACATCAGACTACGAAGCTGACAGGTCCAGGGACGATGTCTCCGAGTGGGCGGAGGCTGCACCAGCAGCTGACAGCGGAACAACACCTCGCACCGCCCCCTCAGTTTCCACCAGCCGCCTCCCACTTGCTCGTGTCCCTTCCCAGCGTGCCCGGTCACAGCATGTCTCCTTCCTGCCAGGCACCGCGCCCCCTGCCCCTGTCTCCACTGCTGCCGCCAATGCAGAGTCTGTGGACATCCAGCGGCAACTGCAGGTTGGTCAGGCTGCGATCCTTAATGTCCTCCATGCCCACGGCAAAACCCTCACCAACATCGAGGCTTTCTTGGAGGGCATTCATTCATCGCAGGCTGACCAACGCAACTTGCTGAGGTCCATCGACTCCACACTGACTGCAGCAGTGGGTCTCCTGCAGCGCGACCTCCCCCCACCTACCCCTGCCCCATCCACACTTCCCACTCCCATGCCTGTCACACGTACACCCAGACGTCGGCATGCACCCACATCAACGGACACGGGCACCACACCAGCAGGGAAGGTCCACCGCACTCCTCCTGACACGCACACACAGGGTGAGGTAGGCACACCCACTGGGTCGGGGGGCAAACGTGTGACACGCAGCCATAGTGGGAGTCCGCATTCCACCCAGTCCACTCCCTCCAAATCCCCTCCCCTCAGCTCTCCTGGCCACATCTCCCCCAAGGACTCCTTCATGGCCGCTCTGTCCCTGAGCCCCACAGTTACACCACCACGCAAGCGGTCACGGAGGTCCCCGGTCAGGGTGGTTGAGTCTCCCCCCCTGTCTCCACCCTCCCCCGGTGGCGCTGCGACCCATCCCTCTGACCCCCCCCCCTCCTTGGGGCCTGAGGTCCCTTCGGGTGCAGGGGACTCCCTGGATGACCTTGCAAAGGTGTGTAGTGCCATCCTGGCCTCCGCCTTTGGCACTGACCCACCCCCTGTGGTGGACTCCTCCATCCCTGCACCCACAACGCCGCCCCTTTGCCCTGATGTCCCTGCGGTGCCTGTTGCTCCCCCCCCCCTGATGCCCTCACCAGTGTGGAAGACGATGCCATTTGACTGTGCAGGCAAGGTAGGGGACACGCATCCCACTGTGTCCCCCATCCAGCTGAGAATCATTGACTGCCCTATGGGCTTTGTGAAGATTGAACTGCCTGCGATCCACGGACATTGTGCTCCTGCAGAATAAAGCTTAATTTTGTTTTCATTATCACACTACTGCTATGCTGGTATTGGTGTTGGTGGGGCTGCTACATGGTTTTGGGTGGTGTGTAAGGGTTTGGGTGTGTGGGATATGTAGTAGTGTACTGCTCATTGGTGGGACCCTGTGATCTGTGTGCCATCACAAGGTGTTGGCTAACTTTCTTTGTTCATGTAGGCAGTTACTGCATGGTGCACTTGTCCAAGGGTGTATTCCTTCCTCTGTGTACCCAGCTTTCTTCCCTGCAGGGTGTTCCCAATGTTTAGCGCAGAGCTGTGTCTACATGAGCTGTGTGTGTGACGGAGCCCTTCTACTTTGGCCATGCATGCAGGGCCATGTCTCCACCTGCGACAATCGTGGCATCCTTGGTGATCACTGTACTTGTGTGTGGAGTCTGTTGACATGAGTTCATGGGGACATGTTCCCTTGTAGCCAGTATGCATGTGGATAATTCTGGCCTCACACACATGTGTTACACCCCTCCAGTCTCAGGGCACTGCTGGGAGGACTCTGCACCCACCCCTCCTGTCTCAGGGCACTGCTGGGAGGACTCCACACCCACCCCTCCTGTGTCAGGGCACTGCTGGGAGGACTCCACACCCACCCCTCCTGTGTCAGGGCACTGCTGGGAGGACTCTGCACCCACCCCTCCTGTGTCAGGGCACTGCTGGGAGGACTCTGCACCCACCCCTCCTGTGTCAGGGCACTGCTGGGAGGACTCTGCACCCACCCCTCCTGTGTCAGGGCACTGCTGGGAGGACTCCACACCCACCCCTCCTGTCTCAGGGCACTGCTGGGAGGACTCCACACCCACCCCTCCTGTGTCAGGGCACTGCTGGGAGGACTCTGCACCCACCCCTCCTGTGTCAGGGCACTGCTGGGAGGACTCCACACCCACCCCTCCTGTCTCAGGGCACTGCTGGGAGGACTCCACACCCACCCCTCCTGTGTCTGGGCACTGCTGGGAGGACTCTGCACCCACCCCTCCTGTGTCAGGGCACTGCTGGGAGGACTCTGCACCCACCCCTCCTGTGTCAGGGCACTGCTGGGAGGACTCTGCACACACCCCTCCTGTGTCAGGGCACTGCTGGGAGGACTCTGCACCCACCCCTCCTGTGTCAGGGCACTGCTGGGAGGACTCTGCACCCACCCCTCCTGTGTCAGGGCACTGCTGGGAGGACTCTGCACACACCCCTCCTGTCTCTGGGCACTGCTGGGAGTGATGGGCACCCACCCCTCCTGTCTCAGGGCACTGCTGGGAGGACTCTGCACCCACCCCTCCTGTCTCAGGGCACTGCTGGGAGGACTCTGCACACACCCCTCCTGTCTCTGGGCACTGCTGGGAGTGATGGGCACCCACCCCTCCTGTCTCAGGGCACTGCTGGGAGGACTCCACACCCACCACTCCTGTCTCAGGGCACTGCTGGGTGGACTCTGCACACACACCTCCGATTTCTGGATATGTGCGCTTGGCACATACACGGTGGGGTTACGCACACTGCATTAGAGGTGAGGGTACGAGTCTACTGACACTGGTGTGGTGGGGGTACGCTCCGTACGTCCGCGGGTGTGGGTACGGGTCGTACTTACACTGTTGGGCAGGGGGGTACGCTCCTTGCATTCGCCGGTGGGGGTACGGGTCGTACTTACACTGTTGGGCAGGGGGGTACGCTCCTTGCATTCGCGGGTGGGGGTACGGGTCGTACTTACACTGTTGGGCTGGGGGTACGCTCCGTATGTCCGCGGGTGGGGGTACGGGTCGTACTTACACTGTTGGGCTGGGGGTACGCTCCGTACGTCCGCGGGTGGGGGTACGGGTCGTACTTACACTGTTGGGCTGGGGGTACGCTCCGTACGTCCGCGGGTGTGGGTACGGGTCGTACTTACACTGTTGGGCAGGGGGGTACGCTCCTTGCATTCGCGGGTGGGGGTACGGGTCGTACTTACACTGTTGGGGTGGGGGGTACGCTCCTTGCATTCGCGGGTGGGGGTACGGGTCGTACTTACACTGTTGGGGTGGGGGGTACGCTCCTTGCATTCGTCGGTGGGGGTACGGGTCGTACTTACACTGTTGGGCAGGGGGGTACGCTCCTTGCATTCGCGGGTGGGGGTACGGGTCGTACTTACACTGTTGGGCTGGGGGTACGCTCCGTACGTCCGCGGGTGGGGGTACGGGTCGTACTTACACTGTTGGGCTGGGGGTACGCTCCGTACGTCCGCGGGTGGGGGTACGGGTCGTACTTACACTGTTGGGCTGGGGGTACGCTCCGTACGTCCGCGGGTGTGGGTACGGGTCGTACTTACACTGTTGGGCAGGGGGGTACGCTCCTTGCATTCGCGGGTGGGGGTACGGGTCGTACTTACACTGTTGGGGTGGGGGGTACGCTCCTTGCATTCGTGGGTGGGGGTACGGGTCGTACTTACACTGTTGGGCTGGGGGGTACGCTCCTTGCATTCGTGGGTGGGGGTTCGAGTCGTACTTACACTGTTGGCATGGGGGGTACGCTCCATGCATTCGTGGGTGGGGGTACGGGTCGTACTTACACTGTTGGGCAGGGGGGTACGCTCCTTGCATACGCGGGTGGGGGTACGGGTCGTACTTTCACTGTTGGGGTGGGGGGTACGCTCCTTGCATACGGGGTGGGGGTAGGGTCCGTACATATCCGTCCCCACGCTATGTGATGTTTGTGCGGCCCGTACCCAGGCCTTTGCCACGTGGGTGCGATCCGTCCCGCCATTGTTGGGGTGACGTGTGTGGGCGTGGTCCGACTCGTACCCACGCTCTTCAGGCGTGGGTACGGGACGTACCTGTCTGGTTGTGTTGCCGGTTCGCGTGGTGACGGACTTCCGTTGTGGCGGTCGCTGGATTATCAGGACACGCCCCCACCCCCTCGTGGTGACCAGGGCATGGGAGTCAGGTATGTCCAGGCCATGTGTAGTGTGTCACTCATGTGGTTGTTTTGTGGCCTGCCCTGGTAGTGCCACCCCCACCCCACCCCACTTTCCCCCCTCCCTTAGTTATTCTGACCTTCTGCGGCGTCTGCGTCGTAACCTGTAGAGGAGGTGGACTGCTATGAGGGCAGGGATGACTCGTAGGTTCGGGTCCATGTCTGTCCGTCACGTACTGGTCCTCCTTGTTCGCGTCGTCGTCTGTCCGTCGCGTACTGGTGGTCCTTGTTCGCGTCGTCCTGATTTCCCGGCAGTTTTTGGCTGCCGCAAAATATTCACCGTGCGGGGTGACGTCGGTGCGAATCGTGATTCCTGGGTCGTGAATGGCTGGCTGCGTGCGTCCCGACGTCAGGTCGGCGCTTTCCCGGATCGCATTGGTAGGTGTTTTTTGTTCGGTCGGTTTTTTTTACGATTCGTACGGTAATGGTGTACCCGTGCGAATCGTAATTCCATGTTTGTATATTTTGACGACCGGGTACGCGTCGGACGGAGAATATGCTCCGTCCGACGGTTCGTACCCGGTTTTTACCGGATTGTGATCGGCACCTTTGTCCTTATAGCACTATTACCAATAGGGAGTTGGACCTTTCAGGGCTAATTCACAAAAGCATGTAAGAGTACCTTAAAGAGTATTCTGTGGTATAATTTCCTTTACTCATAAGGACTACTGTGAATCTGTCCCAATGTAAGGCAACTGTGCATCTGACTTCAAATACAATTACTGGGCGTAGATTGGGATCTCATGTCTGGCACTCAATATATTTGCACCTGCCAGTGATTGTGGCAGCAAGTTTGCAGATGTTGCTATTACAATGTGTGCCTAGTCAGATCTAGGTCTTGCTTTGAATGTGGTTATTCTTAGTCCTACATCTACCTGCTTCTAAATGTGCCTGCCTCAGTACTGTATTGTTTCTGTCCCTCAATGAGCCTATGAGTGTGATGGTGTGTGTGATTGTGTGTGTGTGACTGTGTGTTTGTGTGTGTGTGTGTGTGTGTGTCAGTGTTGGGCTAGTTACATTGATCGTATCATGTACTGGGAAATGGTGCATGTAAAGAAGGTGGATCCAGTCACACTAGAAATAACTTGATATGAATTTAAAGACTAACTTACAATATATTTTGACATATCTTTCTAAGGAACTAGACTGGGAAACAGCTAAGCTGTTAGTTTAAAAGCACATCAGGCCTGCAACAACAGTATACCAGTGTTTTTAAATAGTCCTTAAAGTCTCACTTTTCCCTCTTTCCGGTAATGTTCCGATCTCGGCAAGTACCTCTCTCAATCTGCTGCACTTAATTTGCCCCTTTACTGTCTCTCTCTCTCTCTCCATCTATAATTAGCTCTTTCTCTACTCCTTCCTCTCACTCTTATGTTCACTCTCTCTTTTTCATCTTTGTTTCCCTTTCCTTGCAGTCTCCAAGTCAAGTCAAAAATACTTTATTCGGATAAAACCATATCCATAAAAGCATATCAGACACGATAATTTAAAAAGACAAGGACATAATCATAATACAATTCATTAACATTGGTCATACATAGACAATATTTGGGACACATATTTTGAATAAAAGCTCATGCATAAAAATGGAAAAAACTTTTCACAGGTTACACATCATATTGGGGGCAAGCACGGCAGTTCTCTATTTTTCGCCGTTTTTCTCCATCTTGCTCCCTGGCTGTATTTCTCCTATCTAACCTTCTCTCTCGCGCTTCCCTTTCAGTACCCCATGCCTTTTCCTATTCTGATCTGTCTTTCTATTTTCTTAACTCCCATGTGACAATTTCTCTTGATGTTTCGTTGTCCTCTTTCTCTCTCTGGTTTTTCTCTTCATTTATGTCTCTCACTCTGTTACTACCTCTTTTTTTCTTGTTTTCCTTCCCTCTTTGTAAATAAGTATTCTCTCTCCTAAATTCATTTTCTTCTTGTATTCTCTCTCACAATCTCCTTAGTTCCCCATCTCTCACCTTCAGTTCTTTCACCCTTTCTACCTCTTCTGCCTTTCTTTCTCTCCCAGCCTAGTCAGTATCACATGCTTTTTGTCTTGCTTTTCTTGTTCTTTCTCTGCTGGTATCGATAGTCTGCCAAAACATCAGATTAAAAATACTCAAGTAGTGTGGCAAGTGTATTGTGATGCCAGCCCCATCGTGAAACTTAATGCCAGAGGAACAATTATGGGTTTTTAAAATTACTTAAAGTTGTTTGTTTAACAAAGTTGTAGATGATTCTTTTTATATAGGTGTATAATAACATCATTTTTAATAAGTTTATTTTTTTTTACATATTTCAGAACAATTAGTTATTTTAATAATATTTATGTTGAATTTGTTTTATTATATTTTATATATTTTGGATCTGTAATATTTTCTAAAAATGTAATTAGAAATCGATATTTAGTGGGTTGGTCAGCTGTAAAGGATTAGGTAGGGAAAGGTTTTAATATGTCCATTATCATTTTTAATTTATAATTATTTTAAATGTAATTTGTTTCTTTTATTAATATTGAATTATGTAAACTAATTAATTGTTATTTTAATTAGTTGCTATTTTTTAATTGTTAACTGGTTGTCAAGTTATATATTTTTTTCATTGTGCTACTTGACTTATATTTTTTATTTTATTCATTTTCTGCTTACTTATTAATGTAATATTGTTAATATTTTATTCTTTATATATGTTTAGCAATTTTAATTGTTTACTCGTTTTCATGTTTTACGGTAAGAGAGTGGGAAGTGTTTTAATTGAAAATATTTTAAATATTTTTAATTTGTTTGTGATATAAACGTTGTCTTTCTTGCGTTTCATTTTGTTTGCTATATATTTAATGAATTTGTTTATTCATGTCAAGTAAGGAAATCTTTATTTCAGACCCCACAGACATTCATAAAAAGTACGGAAAGCCTAAAAACATAATTAATCTATTAAAAAAGCATCAAAGTTGCAGGAACCAACAACAGATTTTAAAATAGATCCACCAGTGAAGCAAATAGTATCATCTTTAAGCATCTTTAAACAACATAGTGACAGTCTACAGTTTTTAAAATTATATTTTCTCAATATTGTTAATAAAACCGGTTTATTAAAAACTTGATAACATTTACAGAAAAAAGACAAGTGCAAAAGTGTCTGGCTAGGGATGCCATCGCAAGGACAATAGCAAATAATGGAATTTCTGTATTGCTCTGAAGGGAAACACCCTAAGCTACCAATGGTGCAGGATCCAAAACTAAATAGTAATGCCCTTCCCCAATGACCTGGCACCAGCTTCAAATAGGGATCAATACCAGTACAAGTTTGAATGATGGCCGATAGCCTCACTGTAGGTTTATACAAATAATTTCCTTCCCTCACAAAGCGTACATGTCCTTAATATAGATCTTTTGACCCATAACTTGTCTTTCATACATACGGAGAAAGGGTTTTCAAACCAGGATGAGGGGCCCAACTCTTGTAAATTCTCTTTGACAAATGATAGCCAGGGGATTTCCTTACCCATATCCCAAGTTAGACAGTTGCTAATGATTAACTGATTGAGTGTAGCCTTGGGGTTGTACCAAATAAATATCAACAGCATTAAGGGGCCACATTTGATAAGATCCTCTAAATACAAAATGGTAAGTTCCGCAGGACACATGTGATATGATGTGCAATGTGATAAAGACAGAAGACGCCTACAAAAGCATTTCTCTTTCAGGAGTAGTTGGCATATCTACAAAGCTTTTCTAACCTGTCATTATCTATGACCAAAGTATGCAAACGAGAACTGATAGGGCCACAGGACATTATGTATTATGTGAGATTTAGAGACATTGGTGTTGAGAGTAATCTAGTCATAAATTGAGTAAATGCCACCACTAAGTATCTCAATGCCCTGGGAGTACAGGGCAATAGACCTGCATAATCTGCATATAAGAGGGCAGGGTTGGGTTTGCCATTAACCATGGGCACTTCAACATAAATATTCACCAGATGCAGGTTGATTTTATTTATGTACAAAACAAGTAAAAGAGGGGCACACCTCTTTCTAAATGATACAAATCAGATAGCTCCCCGATGGCTCACCTTTAGCAGCAAGATTGAAATGCAAATCAAAAAGAACATTTACCAAGGCTACTTCAAAAACCCATATCTAAAAAAGAAGCCACAGCTTTGACTGATTAAACCTGCCAAAGGCACTGAATAAGTCCATAAATATTAGGTACAGTGGGCATCCCGACCAATGGTGTAACTGCCCATTACCAGATATAGAGTTAGGTATTGTTCCACTGTACCTAGCTGCTCTCTGAAACTGTACTGACAGGGACTTAAACTATTAATATTGTTAGGTCCAATCTTGGATTCTGTTAAAACTACGCTGCCTATGATTTTAACTGATTAATTTGAGTTTCTTTCCATGGAATTACGCAGAACTACATTAAAATTCCACGGAATTCCATGAAGGGGCAGAGTTGGCACTGCAATGTGCAGTGCATAGCCCTAGGTGCCCTCACATGTTTATAGAAGGACTCCAAGGGGTATGTGCTGCACTGGAGTGTACCTCATACCCCTCGGTGGTTTTACATGATTATTCAAGGGTGTCAAGGGGTATGCACTGCACATTGTGGTGCCCACTCTGCCCCTTCTCTGAATTCAGGGGAATTTTAATGTAATTCCACAGAATTCCATAGAATGAAACTCCGCCAATTCCACCCACACCTAGGTGCCAATTCCGATCCGGTAAAAAAATTCCCCGTCCGACTCGTATCCGGATTTTTTTCCGTCCGAATCGTCAAAGTAGCGTACAAACTGCCAAGTACGAATCGAACGGAAAAAAGTCCATACGAATCGCATTGGGAAGATTTCCCCACACGTCCTCGGGTCGGGAAAAGTCACCGACACGTCCCCGGGCGAGAAACCCACCGTGCGGAAAAATAAAGTCCGACTGCGCAAGTACGATCCCTCCCGTCCTCCCCATTTCACAACCGTACGCAAAAAACACCGTCCGAACCGAACTCCCATAGCAACCATGGAGACATGTGCCCGCATACGCGCCGAACACCCCACCACCCCCCCCGCCCGCGTACGTACGCCCCGAACCCCCACCCGTGTATGTACGGACCGAACCCCCACCCCAGCAGAGTATGTACGCCCCGAACCCCCACCCGTGTATGTACGGACCGAACCCCCACCCGTGTATGTACGCACCCAACCCCCACCCCAGCAGTGTATGTACGCCCCGAACCCCCACCTGAGTATGTACGCACCGAACCACCACCCGTGTATGTACGCACCAAACCCCCACCCGCGCATGTACGCCCCCGAACCCCCACCCGTGTATGTACGCACCGAACCACCACCCGTGTATGTACGCCCCCGAACCCCCCCCAGCCGTGTATGTACGCACCGAACCACCACCCGTGTATGTACGCCCCCGAACCCCCCCCCAGCCGAACCACCACCCGTGTATGTACGCACCAAACCCCCACCCCAGCCGTGTATGTACGCCCCGAACCCCCACCCGTGTATGTACGGACCGAACCCCCACCCCAGCAGAGTATGTACGCCCCGAACCCCCACCCGTGTATGTACGGACCGAACCCCCACCCGTGTATGTACGCACCCAACCCCCACCCCAGCAGTGTATGTACGCCCCGAACCCCCACCTGAGTATGTACGCACCGAACCACCACCCGTGTATGTACGCACCCAACCCCCACCCCAGCAGTGTATGTACGCACCGAACCCCCATCCGTGTATGTACGCACCAAACCCCCACCCCAGCAGAGTATGTACGCCCCGAACCCCCACCCGTGTATGTACGGACCGAACCCCCACCCGTGTATGTACGCACCCAACCCCCACCCCAACAGTGTATGTACGTACCGAACCCCACCCGTGTATGTACGCCCCCGAACCCCCAGCCGTGTATGTACGCACCGAACCACCACCCGTGTATGTACGCCCCCGAACCCCCCCCAGCCGTGTATGTACGCACCGAACCACCACCCGTGTATGTACGCATCAAACCCCCACCCCAGCCGTGTATGTACGCCCCGAACCCCCACCCGTGTATGTACGCACCAAACCCCCACCCCAGCAGAGTATGTACGCACCGAACCCCCACCCGTGTATGTACGGACCGAACCCCCACCCGTGTATGTACGCACCCAACCCCCACCCCAGCAGTGTATGTACGCCCCGAACCCCCACCTGAGTATGTACGCACCGAACCACCACCCGTGTATGTACGCACCAAACCCCCACCCGTGTATGTACGGACCGAACCCCCACCCGTGTATGTACGCACCCAACCCCCACCCCAGCAGTGTATGTACGCACCGAACCCCCATCCGTGTATGTACGCACCAAACCCCCACCCCAGCAGAGTATGTACGCCCCGAACCCCCACCCGTGTATGTACGGACCGAACCCCCACCCGTGTATGTACGCACCCAACCCCCACCCCAGCAGTGTATGTACGCACCCAACCCCCACCCGTGTATGTACGCCCCCGAACCCCCAGCCGTGTATGTACGCACCGAACCACCACCCGTGTATGTACGCCCCCGAACCCCCCCCAGCCGTGTATGTACGCACCGAACCACCACCCGTGTATGTACGCATCAAACCCCCACCCCAGCCGTGTATGTACGCCCCCGAACCCCCCCCCAGCCGTGTATGTACGCACCGAACCACCACCGTGTATGTACGCATCAAACCCCCACCCCAGCCGTGTATGTACGCACCAAACCCCCACCCCAGCCGTGTAAGTACGCACCGAACCACCACCCCACCAGGGAATGTACGGACCGCACCCCCACCAGTGCATGTACGGACCGTACTGACGCCAAAAAAACACGTACTGAACCCGGACAAACCATATTTACACAAGGAGAGTCAAGTAGAGTTTCCCCACACCACCAAACATGCCCAACAACCCCACAAACATCACATACACTCACCTGCAACTGCCAAACTGCCACACAGAGGCCCAAAACTCAATCACTCCTCATAACACACCCACACAAATTTCAAACACAGCCACACCCACAAATGGACCAATAAAAATGGACCACACACACAAACCATGAGCCTTTGCAACAGACCCACTGCTGCCAGAGCCCACAGACGACCCACACCACCATACTTGAACCTCACACTTGCATACCTTCACACAACCACCTACACAAACACCCCCTCATCACATTCACACACACACCTCCACTACCACACCCACACACCCACAGCCATCCACACCCACACCCCCACAACCATCCACACCCACACCCCACGCCATGTCCACCACCAAGAATCCAAAGTTCACAAAGGAGGAGCTGGAGATCCTTGTCGACGAAATCCTCAGAGTCGAGCCACAGCTCTTTGGGACATTGGTCAGACAGACCAGCATATCCGAAAAAACCGCCATGTGGCAGAGGATCGTCGATTCTGTGAATGCTGTTGGGACAACCAGAAGGACCAGGCACGAGTGCCAATCCAGGTGGTACGATCTGCGGAGGACGGTCAAGAGGAAGATGACTGACAATCACAACCAGGGGAACATCACTGGAGGAGTGCCGCCCCCCAGACCGGTACAATACCATCCCTGGGAGGAGAAGGTGATGTCCACGCTGGCGGTGGAGGGACTACACGGACTGCCAGGACTCCCAGACCCTGGTGAGTACACAAACAACTCACCTCACATGGGGGGGATGCCATACACAATCAATCATGCATGCCACCCCCCCCCAAGCCACCACCGGACACAACAACACTCCACAAACACACACATGCCACTAGCGCCTCCATGCCCCATGCATCAATCAGGGCCATGCCAAGTCACAGGCCACACAAAACACCAACACAACACAGGATGTGGTCGATGCTGGGAGTGGGGGCAGCAAAACTAACATTGAGCAACTCACAAGCACACAACAATGCCCTCAGCCCATATGGCCCAGGGCACAGCCATACAAACTGTGTGTACCCACACAGTACTGTCTTGCCTGCAAATGGTGGCTGCCATGCAGGATGACATGGGTCTGAAGGCACAATTTGCACATAACAGCAGACAATGAAGATGCATCGCTCTGATAGAGTCTCAGCACACACCGCCACAGCAGCAGCCTACACTCAGACACACTGCCCAATGGGTGCCCGGAGAACAGGGACTAACTCACATGAACAAGCCAATGGCCATTCAAAGACCGGCTAACTGTGTGTGCCCAGGAAGCTGGCCTGAGGTGACAGAGAGTGACAAAGAGAGGGAGGGAGAGGGG
The DNA here is from genome assembly GCF_964204655.1 of Triturus cristatus. Lineage (NCBI taxonomy): Eukaryota > Metazoa > Chordata > Amphibia > Caudata > Salamandridae > Triturus > Triturus cristatus. The sequence goes on along the minus strand of NC_140593.1, from coordinate 907,380,405 downwards.
GAATGAGAGGGAAGGAGACAGAGGGGGACACAGGGAGACAGACAGAGGGAGGGAGTAGGGTGACAGAGGGAGACCGACAGAGGGAGGGAGGAGGGTGACAGAGGGACACCGACAGAGGGAGGGAGGAGGGTGACAGAGGGAGGGAGGAAGGGAGACACAGGGAGACTAAATCACCCTTGGGTGGTGTGGCCATGCCCACTCGTCAGCCGGTGGACTGTGTGCATGCAGACCAGGTCTGGCAGTGCCTCAACCCCCCCTTCCGTAGATGAAGACCGGTCCATGTGTCAATCTGTGCACGAGTCCATCCGTGCTGCAGGCACAGACCTAACCACACACCCAGTATACCCACCCACTGTGTCGGTAAGAACCCTGTCACAAATGCTTCAGTCCCCTACCTGCAACATTAAATTGCCTTGCCAAAACACCATTTGGCCACGTACAGTGCAACACGTAAGGCGCCTCTGCATGGCTCGCTACGCCCGCACACCACACTGCTGACTGTGTACCCAAATAGATGCATCAACTAAGATTGTGTCTCACACACGCGTAAAGCCCTGACAGCTGTGGCCAAGGGACATAGCCATGCACAAGTGCACTGTGAGAGGAATGCAGGACAGATCCAACTACCCAGAGGAAGAGTGCCAAATCAGAAATGCATGCAACATGGATGCCACATGTGACACCGTTAACATTGTCTCTCTCACACACAGGTCAACGTCGACGAACACCCCCCAACACTGGGGGGGAAGTCTCACAGGACCAGGCTCCGCGGGATGAGGACCCCACCGCCAGCGATGACTCTCACCACTCCGTGGATGACGCAGACCAACCTGGCCCCTCTGGTGTCCAACCACCTGCAGCACCTGCGTCAGGTACAACTGTGCCAACCACCACCCCCATTCCAGCCACATCCCAGGAGACGTCCAGGAGCCCTGCCCGCACACGACCACCCAGCCAGTCTGCCCAGGAGGGACACGGTCCTCCGGGCACCCAGGAGGAGGCAGGCGGCAACGCAGATGCCATCCCTCAGGGGTCCCGGAGACCCGATGCACCCACAATGGCAGGCCAGGTGCACGTGGGCAGGGGTGGCGGGAGTGGAGGACGGCGGAGGCGCGAACCTGACCAGGCAGCTCAGGACCCGGTAGTGTCCCAGGTCAGCAACATCCTGGATACATACCGGCGTGACACCAGGGGCATGGACCAGATTGCGTCCACCCTCAATGACATCAAGGGGACCCTCCAGGAGATGAAGACCCTGCAGTCCCAGCAACATGCCTGTCAACTGCAACACCAAGGAAGGATGGAGGATAGACAGGCTGAGCTCGTGGCGGTGCAAACCCAAATGACCGGTGTACTCCGTCGGATTGCCGACAACATGGGCAACCCTCCCTGTGGCACCAGGCGAAGGCCATTACCAGACACAGGGAGGGATCAGGAGGAGGAGGATTCATCCGACGGAGCGTCACAGACATCGTCACGGACTGCTTCCGAGGGTCCCCGCAGGAAGGTGGGTCGTCCACGAAAAAGACTGTGAGAGTCAGCAGAACATCACCATCTCCCAGGTCACCTGGCCTGGCACCTGGCCCTCTGGCCCAATAGCAGCACATGACATTCTCTGCCACATGGACTTGCTGGTCACTGTCTGACCTATGTTGACAAAGACTGTGGCATGGACTCTGACATTTTGCTACGGCAAGGATACCAACTCCCCCAGTGAACTTTGGATTCTACACTCCCGCTGTGCACCTCTTGTCATCCCCACAAACCCGTACCCCACCACAAATAAATTAATCACACTTACAAGATGATGCCGTGATTCTACATTATTACAATACATGTGTGTGTCGTACAGTCAAAGCATGCCTGATCTCAGAATTAACTCCAACCATCCAAACCGTGGGGTAGCAGTCTTGCCCAGGACACACATGGGTCCCAATGTCTCATCTGATACAAACATGGAGTACCATACTCACCTGTGCTGGGCCCAACCAGCTGAGTGGTTCCCGCACAACTGTGGCTACAGACACATTCAGGGGAGCAACAGTCATGCGCAGAGGTCAGGGATCATGTGGAGTGACCTGGCTTGCCGCTCCCAGGTATGTCTAGACATGTGTCCCTACAATGTGCAGCATGCTTGCGTCAGGCGGATGTTGAGAATGGTGGCTAGGCCAAGGTTGGATGCATGGAGATGCCAGAATGCAGTTTAGGATCACAGTGCCACATGGTTGTGTTGGGGTTGTGGGCTGCATCATGAGTGTGGGCGTGGATCGAGAAGGTCATCCTGCAGCTGCCTGTGAAACATTCCCCCCATCCCGTTTGGACGTTGATGTGGCCTGGTTGCCCGACGCAGTAGCAGAGCTGTGCAGATGCACTCCGGATATGGACAAGTACCATGGGAGTCGTAAGGCACATGTCCGTAGACTGCAGGGTAGGATTCGACACGGATGTAGTAGTTGCCCTGGGGGATGGTCTCTCTTGCATTGAGGTGGATGTAACTGTGCATCTTGTGCATAATACAGTTCCCACTCCCTGACAAACCCCTAGCATCTTGTCACTCTACACATAGACACATATGCACCACCTATGAAAACTATGCCAGACCTGCCGCACGTACAGTGGCAACAGGGCACCATTGACAGGGAAGAGGCACCTTGGAGACAGAGGGACAAATTTATTAGTCATGTGTGTTGGAATGACAATGATACTCTGTCAACACATACACAGGTCATGTGGATGAACATGTGGGAGCAACACTGGCACCCCCCATTGCAACACAGATGCTGGCATCCCATTGACCTGGCACACAAGTGACGGATAACAGCTAAACACCCCCTGCTGCCACGGAGAGGCCGCTATACACCATTGAGGCCCTGATGGGGCAATCACACACCATGTCAACCCGGTGCAACCTGTATGTTTCCGAGGCCAGTGTTACACACAATGATGGCCTCATCACAATCCCCAATCCCCTGCCACATGACAGTCACCAAGTCTGAGCATGGCTCCAGGTGAAGCCTGCCCCATGTCATGTTCCCCATGTAGGATCACCATGTATGCAAATGGAACACACATGAACCGGAGAAGTGCACACAGACTACAAACAATTCACACACCCAAAACGACGTGAGGCATCCCTTACCCTAAGGAGATTTCAACACTTGCCCGTGCATGTGACGCTGAATCAGCACATGTTGCTGTGTTCATGAGGAGTAGCAGGAGCACAACAATGCCACCAGCAGACAGCATGCACATGGACCTGTGGAAGAGAGACACACAAGGATTCAGCACAAAGGAGCACATCCGCAAGCATGTACTCAACACGTATCATGTTGTTAACATGACAGGTGACAATGATGACCCTCAGACAACATCCTTCCATTGCGCCATCACTTGAGTGACACTTCAATACACACCACTGACTCACTTGGCAGACATGCAGATGGACACACACATTGCAACACATACCACACACGGCCCAATGCGTGCACACTCAGACACTGGAACTCACCACTAAGCAAAGAAGTTGCGTATGAGCCGACTCCGCATGTCCTCCACAGCCTCCTCCTCCTCCACATCACTTGCCCCGTCACCAAGGCCTTCATCCTCCACGGGTGGATGGTCCTGGTCATCTTGATCCAGTATGAGTGGAACAGCTTCCTCCACTGCCATGTTGTGCAGCATGCAGCAGACGATGATGATCTTGCACACCTTCACCGGGGCATATGGGAGTGCTCCGCCGGTCTTGTGGAGGCACCGGAATCGGCTCTTCAGAAGTCCAAACGTCCTCTCAATGACTCTCCTGGTCCGCCCATGTGCGTTGTTGTAGCGGTGCTCGGCAGCCGTGCTGGGGTTGCGGACAGGCGTCATCAGCCATGGCATGTTGGGATAGCCAGCGTCCCCTACAAGGAAACATCATGGACAGAAGTGTGTCAGCACAGGCAGTGAGATTGGAAGATGACGCCAAACACTGAACTGCCAGAGTCTACCCACCAACAATACATGCTCGCTCGTTCCGCAGCTGCAGCATCATTTCAGGCACCCTGCTACGCCTCATGATGAAGGCATCGTGTGCTGATCCTGGAAAGCGAACACAGACATGTGAAATCACCATGTTGGACAGACACACCACAAGGGCATTAATGGAGTGATAATGTTTGCGATTCCTATACACCACCTCCTGTGCCTGTGGTGGTACCAACGCAACATGTGTCCCATCTATGGGCCCAATGACATGGGGCATCCCTCCCAGGGCATAGAACTCACGCTTGACATCTGTCAACTGCTCACGATTTGGGAATTTAATGTACTCATCCAGGTGAACCAACATGGCCTCTAAGAAATCATGCAGAACACGGCTGAACATCGTCTGGGACATGCCCCCGACATCAGCAATGGTATGTTGGAACGTACCCGTGGCAAGGAAATGTAGGGATGCCATCACCTTCAACTTGGGTGTCAGTGCACTGGGATACCTGTGGCGCGGGAGGAGTTGTGCTTCCAGCCGGCCAGTCAACTCATCAATCAACCGTTGGCTGAATCTGTAGCGGCGTATACAGTCCCGTTCATGCAGGGCAGCAATGTCTGGCATACGTCGAGGGAGAGGCGGAGCTCTGCAGTGAAATGGAAGGAACACCTAAGAGTGAGCACTGTACAACAACATCGTCAATGCACTGAGCACATGTTACACAGCCAATACACATATGCCACGTTGTGAGTCAGGTCTGTGCCACAGTTCCTGGACACGTACGCCAGTCAGGTGACACTCCTACCAAGGGACAGCCACTAACGGAGGGGGGCAAGATCACGATGACATGGCATGAGACTAGCTGTGGGCCAGTGTAAGTGAACATGCACACGCATCACAGGATTCACAGACATCCACACATGTGCAGAAGTAGTATGCGTATGGTACAGACAGGTAGTTGGATGCGATATGCACTGGTCACATGTCATAGGAATAGGACAGGCCACACACATTGCCTTTGAGGAGTACATGTCGAGACAGAACATACATAGGGAGCATGTGGATAGGTACTTGTGTTGATACTCCGTGTAGTTGGATACATACACACCTCATGGCAAATCACATATGTGGGCTGGTGTGCGGAACAGTGTGCCATGCCCATCGACACACAGACACATGTTGGCAGCAGCAACTGCTGACGCATTGAACCACACACCTACAGCAAAATCATGGAAAGACATGCCACACACATGACATGGTTGCAGCGTGCAACGCAGCCATACACGTGTCATGTGTAATATTCCGTGTACCTGGCATCAGGGGACAGGTGCGGGTGTCCGTGACTGGGACATGCAAGTGACTCATGGCTCCACTAGTGTGTACGACATGCACACATGTCAAAGGAGTGCAGGGGATGTGTGGTACAATGCGCACCATCACACACGACATGTGTACACAGCTCATCGTACATGTGCTTTGCCCACACCTCAGGGGTAAAGTGCCACATCACATCCTGACACACCTGTGTCACACACATGTGGTATTGCACAGACAATGCATTGGTGTCCACCCTTGGCAATACCTGTCCGCTCCATTCCTGTCTGTGTGCCGCCTGTCACCACTGACAGTTGTGAAACGCACCGTACATACGCTCGGAGCGCGTGTATAGGGTCCCTGGGCCAATATTTCCGCTGGCGTATGCGTACGCCACAGTAGTACGGACTGTACACGCGCTTGTGCGGTCCGGATCACAATATGGGCGCTGGCGTATGCGTACGCCACAGTAGTACGGACTGTACACGCGCTTGTGCGGTCCGGATCACAATATGGGCGCTGGCGTATGCGTACGCCACAGTAGTACGGACTGTACACGCGCTTGTGCGGTCCGGATCACAATATGGGCGCTGGCGTATGCGTACGCCACAGTAGTACGGACTGTACACGCGCTTGTACGGTCCGTACTACTGTGGCGTACGCATACGCCAGCGCCCATATTGTGATCCGGACCGCACAAGCGCTTGTACGGTCCGTACTACTGTGGCGTACGCATACGCCAGCGCCCATATTGTGATCCGGACCGCACAAGCGCTTGTACGGTCCGTACTACTGTGGCGTACGCATACGCCAGCGCCCATATTGTGATCCGGACCGCACAAGCGCTTGTACGGTCCGTACTACTGTGGCGTACGCATACGCCAGCGCCCATATTGTGATCCGGACCGCACAAGCGCTTGTACAGTCCGTACTACTGTGGCGTACGCATACGCCAGCGCCCATATTGTGATCCGGACCGCACAAGCGCTTGTACGGTCGGTATCACTGCTTGTGGGGTGCCCTAGGGCGTGGAACGCACCGTACCTGTGTGTAAATGTATGAAAACACATAGGGGACACATGAGGGACAAGTATAAGGGCCTAAATGCCTGATGGTTGCCATGGAGACTGAGTTAAATTTTTGAATTTGAGCACCAGGTGCACAGCAGAAGTCAGTTTGAAAGAATCTACATTGTTGCAATGTGGATGTTGACTTGACATCATTATCAAAACTGAAACCATGCAAAGCCACACACTGGGGTAGGTTTGAAGGGATTGGATGAAACGTAGGATGCTAATGTGACTGACCAATCAATCTGTACTCCTATACATGAACAGGCCAGCCAGGCATATATAAGGCAGCCAGGTCCCATGAGAGAGCACTTGCCTGCACATCCATTCATCCATGACCACTGCTGCTGATAGTGATTCCTCTGGCACCATGTCCAGGACTGTGGAGAGGTCACAGCCATTCACCCAGGAGGAGAACCTTGCCCTGATAGATGTGATCCTCCCACAGTTCCAGAGCCTGTATGGTCGACCAGGGGTTCAGGTGAGTGCAGACTCCACTAGCTTAGACTGTGCCCCTTTTGTGTGACAGTGACTTCTGGCATTGTGTCCATGTGTGACAGACATGCACTGTTGTTTGGAGTGGGTCCCAGGGTGTGGAAGGCCTCATGTCACCCATGCAGAGCATGCTGTGTTTCCTGTGTGCACTCCTCACTTGCATAGTGCCTACTGTGACAATGAATGCAAGGTGCATGCCACATTCTGCCTGCATACTCCTCCTGGGGATGTTGGTTCCACAGTCCTGATGTGATCCTGTGTTCCCCCCAGTGTGACAGGTGTCAGTACCCATGGATGTGTGTTTGTTCAGTGTACCTGTGCTGTGAGTGTCCAAAGGCCGTGTTCGTCCCCTGCACATTGGTGTGTGTGTTAGTCCCCTGTCATGTGGGTGAGTGCATATGGGGAGTGTTGCACACAAGCAGCATGAGGGATGGATATGGCCTGGCCATCCGATGTGAGCAGGGAGCAGTGCTGTGTGCATGCCGTGCTGAGCCAGCCCCACACCTGTGACACCCCCGTCTACTGGCACATGGGCAGAGTGAGGTGTGTACCCGCAGTTGGCAATGCCATGTGATTGTCCTGTACCTGTGTGTGTCTGTGTACTCTGCTGAGGTAGCATCAGTGTGCTGGGGCAGGTGACTGCTGTGAGGTGCTGTACATAATCCTGGTGTAGCCTGTGAGGCACAGTGTGATCCCTGGTCAGTGAGTGTGTGGTACCCCTCATGCCACCCGTGTGCTTTCACTGGCACGTAGTGCATTTGGCCTTCCACAGTGGATAATGTCCCTATGACAAAGGTGCAATTAGTTGCATGCATACCATGGCCTGTTCATAATGAGGATTGTTCTATATGTGTGTCTCTGTGTCTTTGCTCATGTGGATTAATGTATTCTCTCTTTTGCATCCTCACAGGTAGGCGCCATTGCCAAGGGGGAGATCTGGAGGGAAGCCGTCAGTGCCGTGAGGGGTACAGAGGGTCGGAGGCGGAGCCTGTCTCAGGTGAGGAAACGCTGGCAGGACATCCGGTGCTGGACGAGGAGGATTGCACGGCTCCTGCTGGGGGACTCACCTGAGAGCCGTAAGAACCGTGGGCGCCGTCGTCTGACCCACATCCAGAAGCGTGTGCTGGCGGTGGTCTTCCCCGATATGGACAGGCGCCTACAGGAGAGGCAGCAGCAGGAAGGGGGTAGGTACATGTGTGTCAGTTGTGTGTCCCCAGCCAATGTAAGTGTGCAGTTGCATGGATACACTGCCAGGGTTTGATTGTGCAGTGCGTCAACTTCTCCACAAAGTAGCACAGTGCTGTTCTCACTCCCTCCCTTCCCCTCCTTGCAATGTGTTCCCTGGTCTGTCGCCACTCTTGCACAAGGTTATTTAGGCAGGCAGTTCATGCAGGTGCCCTATGCTATCAGCATCATGTGTGGGGGTGATGTGCCACAGGTATGGGGACCTTGCGTGTGCCATGGCCAATTTCAGTCATTGTGGTGTCCATGTCACTTGGCACTGATTGTGAATCACGACATAGGGGTGTGTCTCCAAAATGTACAGCCTTCCAGCATGCATGTCCAATTGTGTGCCCTCTGACATGATGTGCCTGAGTGGGAGGCCTGCTAAGTGCAGGGACGGTTGCTTAATTTGCAGTCATGTCCATCCTGGACCATGGAGGAGTGTGGGCACTACTGTGCCCTGGGGCACCTCTTCCTAGGTATCATGTGCGTCATCCAACAATATGGCCATTCACTGTGTCTTCGCCATGGGTTGCGTAGGGTGGCATTGTACCCTGGGCTCAACTGTTAGGACCTACAGGTTGCTACATGTGTCCACTGTACAGGGGGACCCATTTTGCTTGTGCATACTCACAGTGGGCATTACCTGTGTGTGTTGTTGAGACAATCTGATGATGTTTGCCTGTCAATGATGTGTGGACATGGCCACCAGGGGCTGTGTGTGTACAGTCATGAATTAGTGGAGGCCATGTGTTTCCATCCCAGAGTAAGAGGTGTACATACTTTCTCCGTCTCAATGAGATTGTCTCAGGTGTGGGTGGGTTGTGCGTACAAGGCCTACATGTCAGATGCTTCATCCTCCTTGCTGGGTTTAGACTGTGTGTGATGTTTGACTGGACATACGCTCAAGGTGCAGTGACCCTGTCATGTGTGGCCTGGTTTCATGTATTGCCTTTGCAGCATGCGGCAAGAGTAAAGGTATATCATTCATGCTCATCCCTTTTTGACGACGCAGTGTGGTGCAGGTGCCGTGCACATTTGTCCCCAGAGGCTGACTCCTCTCTAAAATTTCAGGTGCAGTGATTTGCTGTTGTGTCATGATCTCCATTGTGTCTCAGTGGCATGGTGGGTCGAAAAACTGTGTGTTCCATGGCCTACATGTGTACATTGTTTTGTAGGTGTTACTCCTGTTGCTTTTCAGGCTATGCAATGTGACCTATGTATATTTGACTCATGTGACATAAGTGTACAGGTGTCTGATTTTCTCCTGTCTCTTCACCTTGCCCACAGCATCGCCGGGGGACACGGAAGGAGACACTAGCACGGACCGGGAGGAGGGATTGAGCACCAGTGCCAGCAGTGCTGTCCTGTCTGCCACATGGAGTGGCACGGAGGCCGAAGGGAGTGAGGCGGAGGACCTGTTGACTGCCAACACAGACTATGACGCAGACGGGTCCGAGGCTGAGCTCCCAGAGGTGGCGGAGTCTGCCCCCCCAGCTGATGGCAGCCCTCCACATCCCCCCGCCACCTCAGGTTCCATCACCGGCCTCCCACATGCTCGTGGCCCTTCCCTCCGTGCTCGGTCCCCACATGTCTCCTTCCTGCCAGGCACCGCACCCCCTGCCCCTGTCACCACTGCTGCGGTGAGTGCGGAGTCTGTGGACATCCTGAGGCAGTTGCAGGTTGGTCAGACTGCGATGCTAAATGTCCTCCATGCCCACACCCAGGTGCTGACCCAGATGGAGGCATACATGGAGGGCATGTCGGCTGCGCAGTCTGACCAACGGCAGTTGCTGAGGTCCATAGACTCCACACTGACTGCAGCACTGGATCTCCTGCAGCGCTGCGTAACACCCCCTACCCCTGCCCCATCCCCAATTCCCACTCCCGTGCCTGTCCCACGCACATCCAGACGTCAGCGTGCACGCACCCCAACAGACACAGGCACCACACCACCAGGGAAGTCGAAGCGCACACCTCCTGTCACGCACACACAGGGTGAGGAAGGCACACCCACTGGGTCGGGGGGGAAACGTAGAACACGCAGCCACAGTGGGAGTCCGCATTCCACACAACCCACTCCCTCCAAATCCACTCCCCTTAGCTCTCCTGGCCAACAGTCAGTGACAGCATCATCCACTGCGAGTGTGCCCCCCAGCCCCAGGATGACACCACCCCGCAAGCGGTGGAGGCGGGACCCGGCCAGGGGAGTTGAGTCCCCCACCCTGTCCACACCCTCCCCCAGTGGCGCTGCGACCCATCCCTTTGCCCCCCCCCTCCTTGGGGCCTGTGGTTGGATTGGGTGCGGGGGAGTCGCTGGGGGAACTTGCCGACGTGTGCAGCGCCATTCTGTCCTCCACCTTTGGCGCTGGCACCCCCCCTGTGGCAGATTCATCCCTCCCTGCACCCACAACACCTACCCTTTCCCCTCCTGTCCCTGCGGTGCCTGTTTCCACCCTCCCCCCTGATGCCCCCTCTTCTGTGGATGAAATGGACTTGTGAACTGTGCAGGCAAGCTAGGGGACACACGTCCCGATGTGTACCCCCCCCCCCGGACATTGCTGCTGGGCTGGCCCATGGCCCTTGTACATAGTGGACATTTTCTCTGATATATTTTCCTGCTGAATAAAGCCTTTTCTTTTTGTTTTGCACACTGATGCTTTCCTGGACTTGCTGTTGGTGCTGGTGCTCCCTGCGTTGGGGTGGTGATAATGTGTTAGGGGTCTGTGAAATGTTGGAGTGTGCTGCTCATGGGGTGTACCCTGCCATCTGCGTGCCATCACAAAGGTCTCTGCCAATGGTATTTGGTCATGTTTGCTCTCACTGTATGGTGACATTGTCCCAAGGTGTGTTCCATCCTCTGTGGCCCAGGCCATTTTCCCTGCAGGGTGTCTCCCAAATGCTGTGCTGTGCTGTGTCTACATTTCCTGGATGTGTGAGGGTTGCCGTTCAATATAGCCATGCTGGCTCAGCGATGGCTCCGCCTGCATCTGGGGTTTCACCCTTGTAGGTCACTGAACTTGTTGATGGGGTATATTGTCCTATGTCTGGGCACTGCTGGGAGTGATAGGTACACACCCCTCCTGTGTCTGGGCACTGCTGGGAGTGATAGGCACACACCCCTCCTGTGTCTGGGCACTGCTGGGAGGACCCTGCACCCACCCCTCCTGTGTCTGGGCACTGCTGGGAGGACCCTGCACCCACCCCTCCTGGGTCTGGACACTGCTGGGAGGACTCTGCACCCACCCCTCCTGTGTCTGGGCACTGCTGGGGGTGTTTTGCACACCCCATTCTTATAGCAGGTTCGGTGCGTACATACCAGGGTGGGGTGGGGGTTCGGGGCGTACATACACGGCTGGGGGTTCGGGGCGTACATACCAGGGTGGGGTGGGGGTTCGGTGCGTACATACACGGCTGGGGGTTTGGTGCGTACATACACGGGTGGCGCTTGGGTGCGTACATACACGGGTGGGGGTTCGGGGCGTACATACACGGCTGGGGGTTTTGTGCGTACATACACGGCTGGGGGTTCGGGGCGTACATACCAGGGTGGGGTGGGGGTTCGGGGCGTACATACACGGCTGGGGGTTTGGTGCGTACATACACGGGTGGCGCTTGGGTGCGTACATACACGGGTGGGGGTTCGGGGCGTACATACACGGCTGGGGGTTTTGTGCGTACATACACGGCTGGGGGTTCGGGGCGTACATACCAGGGTGGGGTGGGGGTTCGGGGCGTACATACACGGCTGGGGGTTTGGTGCGTACATACACGGGTGGCGCTTGGGTGCGTACATACACGGGTGGGGGTTCGGGGCGTACATACACGGGTGGCGCTTGGGTGCGTACATACACGGGTGGGGGTTCGGGGCGTACATACCAGGGTGGGGGTTCGGTGCGTACATACACGGCTGGGGGTTTGGTGCGTACATACACGGGTGGCGCTTGGGTGCGTACATACACGGGTGGGGGTTCGGGGCGTACATACACGGGTGGCGCTTGGGTGCGTACATACACGGGTGGGGGTTCGGGGCGTACATACACGGCTGGGGGTTCGGGGCGTACATACCAGGGTGGGGTGGGGGTTCGGGGCGTACATACACGGCTGGGGGTTCGGGGCGTACATACCAGGGTGGGGTGGGGGTTCGGTGCGTACATACACGGCTGGGGGTTTGGTGCGTACATACACGGGTGGCGCTTGGGTGCGTACATACACGGGTGGGGGTTCGGGGCGTACATACACGGGTGGCGCTTGGGTGCGTACATACACGGGTGGGGGTTCGGGGCGTACATACACGGCTGGGGGTTCGGGGCGTACATACCAGGGTGGGGTGGGGGTTCGGGGCGTACATACACGGCTGGGGGTTTGGTGCGTACATACACGGGTGGCGCTTGGGTGCGTACATACAGGGGTGGGGGTTCGGGGCGTACATACACGGCTGGGGGTTCGGTGCGTACATACCAGGGTGGGGTGGGGGTTCGGTGCGTACATACACGGCTGGGGGTTTGGTGCGTACATACACGGGTGGCGCTTGGGTGCGTACATACAGGGGTGGGGGTTCGGGGCGTACATACACGGGTGGGGGTTCGGTGCGTACATACCAGGGTGGGGTGGGGGTTCGGGGCGTACATACACGGGTGGGGGTTCGGGGCGTACATGCACGGGTGGGGGTACGGGCCGTACTTCCACGGGTGGGGGTACGGTCCGTACATACCCCTGCCCACGCTCTGCGTGCCTGGGTACGGGCCGTACCCATGCCTTTGGTGGGTGGGTACGGTGCGTCCCACCATTGTTGCGGGGCCGTGGGGTCCGCACCGTACACAGGCCTTGGGGGCGTGGCTACGGGTCGTACCACGCGTACCCCTACATGACCCCAGCAATGCTGGTACGAGCTGTACCAAGGCCTTTCTGACGTGGGTACGGGCCGTACCGCTATTGTTGGAGTGACGTAGGGGGACGCGTGGTACGTTCCGTACCCACGCTCTTGCGGCCTGGGTAGGGTACGTACCGGTTCGCGTGACCATCCACTTCCGTTGTGGCGGACGCTTGCGTTGCTGGCCTCGCCCCCACACCCTGGCAGTGTCCAGGCCCTGATGGTCAGGTATGTCCAGGCCATGTGTGATTTGGTACCATGTGTTGGTGTTGTGTGTCCTGCCCCTGCCCCCCCCTTTGCCCCTGGTTGTTGTGCTAACCTTCTGCGGCGTCTGCGTCGGTTCCTGTACGCCAGGTGGACTGCTAGGAGGGCAGGGATGGCACGTAGGTTCGGGTCCATGTCTGTTCGTCGCGTCCAGCTGCTCCTTGCGTGTGTCGTCCTGATTTCCCGGCAGTTTTTGGCAGCCGGTAAATATTTTCCGTGCGGGATGACGTCGGTTCGAATCGTACTTCCTGGTACGTGAAACGTAGGCTGGATGCGTACCGACGTCACGTCGGCGCATTTCAGGATCGGAATTGTGTTTAGTTTCTGTTCGGTCGGTGTTTTGTTCGATTCGTACGGAAATGGTGTTTCCGTATGAATCGTACTTGCATTTTCGGATGGATTTCGCACCGGGTACGAGTCGGACGGAGAAAAGGCTCCGTCCGACGGTTCGTACCCGGTTTTTACCGGATCGGAATTGGCACCCTATTCAAAATGTGAATGATTAACCTGCACCTGAATTTGCAAGTGTATACTGACATGAGCTAATGCAATTGAAGCAATTAAGCTGGCATTTGTTAAACTGTGTTTTCTGGGCATATGCTAAGAAGGCCTCAGTTAAGCCTCAGGGCCATCTTGACCAAAATGGATTCAGTTGCATGTAATCATGCAAGATATGGATCTGTGTATTTCTGAATGACACTGTTCTCAAAGAAGTCACTCTAGCCCACTGTAGCATTTTCTTTCAAATACTTTACACTTGCACGTAGTTTGTTGTCATTCATAATGGTCCAATGTTGTTTGTTAAACTAGCTTGCTCTGACACCTCTAGATGACATTAGATCAGAGGGGCTGAATCAATATTTATATAGTGGGTAAGTGCTAAAGTAGTGGGATTATGTGATGATTTGAAAACTCTACAATTAGATTTTTTGAAAATGTATTACTTTGCTCACACCACAGTGACATTGCAGCTCTAATGTTCCTCTATGAAGAAAGTGTCGATATAAGTCCTTAAATTTGGTGGTGAGCCATTTCTTTTTGGGTATGTTCTAGGGATGCTGCCTGATTTATAAATGATTTTTCTGCATATATGAGAATTAGTCTATTGTTGATTTTTCCTAATATTCTGCATTCTTCCTATTAGCAAGAGCCTTCATGGCATTTATTTTATGCATTTAAATAAGATTTGCTGCATCTGCACTTCACTATTTCTGCATTATACCCTTTTGAATTTTGTATTTTTGTAACAAACCTTCATGTTTTTCTTAAATTTCACTCTAGAGCTCACGTTTTGAGTCTGTCCTTTCTTTAATTAACTTTATTTTGAAATGCTGTTCTGAACCCTTCTCTGGAACACATCGGCTCACTAAATTAAGGTTAATACCGTCCCTGATCCACCCAACTCCTGGGCGCACAACTGATGTGTAATATTAGGGGTACAGCACACCCACAAGAGTTAGAAATATTGTAGAGTTAGTAAAGTAATTATGAAAAGTAAATATACAGAAATTAGGAATGTTAATGCCACTTAAAGAAAACAGCAATCCATCAGGGCTCCCCACGCTTAACCTCTACTGCGGTAATCTTTATACTAAAGGTAAGTTTGAACCAGTTTGAGACCCCTGTCTGAGCACGGGAGTGGTAACCCAGATTTCCTGTAAAGAAGCTATGGAGCATATTAGCAAGGGCTTTATCGCCGCTTTAGCGGCACATTTTGCCCTATCAGCAAGCTGTCGCTAACAGGCGTTAGCGGCAGCTTCCTGGAGATAGCGGCCGGGTTTCCTATCGCCTTGCATGCCAGTGATGATTATCGCTAATGACATGCAAGGTAGGCATTCCCAACTAAAAGCGACTTAAAACAGTCGCTAACACAACTTCCCCCTATTAGCAACGCAGGCGAAGCAATAAAAAAAGTCACGCTAAGCGCGATTATCGCTAGTATTTAACACCTGCCATGACTTACCTGTTTCTTCAATGGGAGGTGGATTGTCAGGCTAAGTCCACCATGGCGTTAATGCGTGAATATCGCTGGATTTCCAGCGATATTCAGGCATTTCGCCGCTATCGCTGGATATTTTATCACGGTGGAGATAAACGTTGCTAATAGCGCGTTAGCTCCGCGAAAATATCCAGCGATAGGCGGCGATAAAAACAAACGAGCTAAGCGCGTTTTGCGATAATTATCGCAAGTTGTTGCTAATATCCCCCTATATTAAAAAGAGTAACCAGAGTAATCCAACTGAGCTTCTTCAACTTTGAGTACATCCCTGCAATGCTGCAACTGATAAACTGAATGGAGCTTTGCTCTCCACACTAATGCTGTTGCTGCAATCGTAGAAATGGGAAGCAAAGCTGAATAAATTAGGTCTAGTCTTTATAGCGGCTCATCATCATCACCATTAAACTTTATTTCACATTTCAAAAATAAAATGCATAAAAGTACATTTGGCAAAATTCATTCCGTACATATGAAGCATTAAAAGATTTAACATAATCCAAAGCAGCAGATAGAACAGTTGAAATTGTAGAAATATTTAAAACCAAAAGGCTTAGTATAAAATGTGCCATATAAAATGTGATATATCACAATTCCATTTGAGGACATAGCCGCAAAACCGTTTTCGATTAAAATCACACACATATTTATGTTTTATGTTCTGCACGTATTCTAAGCATAGACAGACCTTGTGATGCAACCATCACGATCGTCCCCTTCTTCGGTTGTTACAGTATTTGTGACTGCACGCGTTTTTTTAGCTGCCAATAAATGGGAGGCATTCGTATAACACACAAATGCAAGTTACATTTTCGCACCAATGGTGCAATAAACTTCTTCAGTTCTGTGACATAAAAGAGACAAAAAAATAATATGTTCTGGGTAGTTTGTTTAGACTTTCTATCACAGAGGCAGAGGGGGAGATGACTTGCAGAGTATACATTTGGGGGATAGCCAAGCTAAGCGGTATATAGTTCAGGCGAAATCTCGTCAAAATAAAGCGATGCCAGGAATTCTCTACAAAAGAGAGGTGTGCTTGGTATGTCAATACCGTGCTTTTCCCTTTTTGGCTCTCCCATCTGTCCCTTTTACATTTCTCCAAGAAAATGTCTTTCACTTTATTTGTAGGAAAGCTTCCACACAATGTGGTGTAACATATAAATTTCCTCCAGACCCAGCGAGATGAAGGATTCTCTAACGTATAATAATCATGGAATTTTAAGAGCATAATCTACCTTCATCACATCTTTTAAAATCATTTGATTCAACAGTACCGTTTTGCGTTTCCAAATTGATAACCATAATAAAAGATAAGCCAATTTAATAGTATCACAAATAAAAGGGAAATCTAATTCTTTGTGTGATGTGAAAGTTGAGCATGCTTCAGGGACAGACAGAAGTCTTTTCACAAATTTGTCTTCCATCTTTTGTAACCCCCCCCCCCATGGCTGCTGTCCCCCAGATTGCTGCCCCGTATGTACCTATCGATTTAGCTTTTGCAAGATACACTTTAGCCATTTCTTGGATGGGTTTGACTCCCAGTCTTTTAGAAAATCTAAAAATCCCCACTCCTGCTTAGATGATTTATTCTATTTTGAATCATCTCGTTCCATCTTAGTTTAGAATGAAACAGGACGCCAAGATAGCTGAAATGATTCACTTGTTTAAATTTATTCGCATCTAGATAGAAACCAGGCAGTTTCTTTGGGGTACAACCTACAGTCATAATAAAAGATTTCTTTTTATTAACCTTCAAATCTAAATCGGACATAAAGGCCGTATATTTTTCTATGAGTGTTTGAAGGGCCAAAGGGGTAGGAGCCAATAGAACAGTGCCATCCACATATAAGATCAGAAGAGTGATTTCCTGTATTTCTGGGACATCTTTGATCTTACCCGTCAAGGCCTCGTTTAAATTGTTCGTATAGAGAGCAAATAGGAAAGGGGCCAGTACACAGCCCTGTCTAACTCCTTTCTTGATCTTGAAAGATCTAGTACACCCCCCTTCAATACCATATCGACCTGCAGCTGTTTGCTTCTGTGTGAGTTGTCTGATGAAATCAATTATCGATTTCTCTACTCCCATAGCCTCCATGATAAACCAGAGTTTGCTATGTGCGACACAATCAAAAGCAGCTGACAGGTCCATTATTTATAGCGGCTCAAGTCAGTCTACTCCAGACTGATTATGAAGGGCTGAAAATCTATTTTGCAAAGCAATATCACAGCTTGCAGCGGTTGATCCCCGACTGTGGTTAGGCCACATGCCTTTTTAAAGGTGGACTTACTTGATTGGCCAATCTAAGGGGCTTATTTAAGAAGCATAGCGGTAAGGCAATGATGCACCTCTGCTTGACAACAGTAAATTGAGAAATGAATAAGAAATTACAAACATAAATAGAGCTTTTAAAATTGATTACAATACGGTCCCCTTTCATGGACTTACAAGACGGGATCACTAAGCAACCCTTCGCACAAATGATTTGGGCACTATTACTAATGTCAAAAGCCTTGTGCACACTCAACCAATATATAACTTTGTACTTTAATTGTTCATCATCTTCACTATTGACGGAATGTCAGAACATTTGCCAACAATTCTACTCATGGGTATGCAGAAAGAGGCAGATTGAGAGAGCCAGGAAAACAAACAGTTTTTGTAATGATGGTTGCAAGTTGGAGCGTGGATCTGCGCAAATGTGGCAGTTCCGCACTCCATTTTTAAAACGCAGGCATGGGCCAGATTTTCTACAATACGGCGCACCCTGGTGTTTTCCCTAGAGCTAGTGCCATAATTTGCTGCCTAGTGCCAATACAGGCACCCTTGCACCACAGTGCAATACTCTGTAAATGCAAGGGAAATGGATGAAAGAGAGGTGAACCTGCTGGAGCGGGTTTTATTTTTAAAAAGTTGTATACCCTCTCCATTTTGCATGTTTATATTAATAAGAATAATTACCTAATAGTAATTGTACTAATTGGTTTGCTGTGGGAACTCACCAACCTAACTAACATAAAGAAAACACGTGGGAATTGCATTTGCATGGCCTAATTAATACATAAACTAAATTGTGTACGCATATTGATCATAGATAATTAAAATATTGCATGATTATATGTTGCTTCCGTGATGTAATTGTGATTTGTGCTTTATAATGTGAGTATAACCCGCAATGAGTGTTGTTTTTGCTAGATAAATACACACACATATGGGTATTAGCGAGGGAATAACATTTTATTAGTCATTTCTATGTATTAATTACTTTTTGGTGTTTCTTTCCTTAAGTTGACCATTTGGAGTGGCCACAAAATGGCTGACATCCCTATCTGACGAATTGACTCCATTACGAAAGTCTCTGGGTGAAGTGCGCATGCGTCGCCGCTAGCAACAGTGGCCTCGACGCTACCCTAACTCGACTGTGCCCCTCAAGGACGTTCTGGGCAACAAGCCAGCTGCCCTGAAAGAAACAATAAAAAGATACTTTGGACCGGAAAAATTATGAACTACATCTAAAGAGACATTTACCGCATGGGAACCCTGGTGAACAAATTTGACTGACCAATCAGAGACATTCAAAATTAATAGTCGATACTTTTGGAATGTGATTTTACTATAAAATATGATAGAATAGAGAGGTTGGTACCGCGCTTTTCGATTTCCTGACGTTATGCTGACGGAGAGGACGGTGTCACTGCAGGACGGCTGTTTTCCCTGAATCTATGACAGACGGAACTAATGATCAAAACTCTGACTTAGAAGACGACATTTAGCTAGAATAGGTAAATATGATGGTCAGCTGCTTGATTAAACAATGACTTTATTTTCATTATTCAGATCAAATTTAAATGAATTATTACAGAACTGTGTCGGGTTGTTTATTATGAGAAAAATGTATTAATGTAAAGAAGTAACAGATTTAGAAACCACTTTAACCAGCAGCTAGCTGATTCATGGCCTATCCATGGAAGGGTACTAATGGTGATGTTCAGGTCTTAATGAGGGAGAGAAGGTTAGGTGGTCGCTCATTGGAGACAAACAGGTATTTCTTTCCATTACAGCGAATGGAATAATCACCTCCTTAGAAACAGACCAATAGAGAATGAATGTTGGTGTTATGGGCCCCACCAGCGAAAGTAGTGAATGAGTGTGTCTATGTGATTTGCGGTCTGTGACGGGTAGAGGGATTTTGCATTCCGCGCTGCATCAGTTTTCCTCGTAGCAGAGATGTGGTTAGCTACTGTTTGATTTGGTGATCATTGCTTGTAAATAGCTTATTGATTATTGATTATTGATTGATATTGGTTTATGTACTAACATTTGATGTTGAGTTACGTTGAGTTATATGTTGTTAGCACGGCTTCTGGGATGTAGGAAGTCGGAAGTTTGTAACAGTTTCGTAGCAGAGCAGAGGTAAGCGCTGTTCTCGGGAAAGACGGAATTGGGGTTGCCCGTAGGTACACGGGAGAAACGTGTGACAAGTGAAGTTGCACGGCGCATTTTCTGGGTTCGATTTGGTAGCATCGTCGTGTCTTGCCATTAGAAATATTCTCTGTGTGAGAGAAGTGTGTATGATAGCAAAGGGTTACCTGTGAAATTTTGGTCTTAAGTACCAGGAAACCAAATGGCATACCAATAACGCTTATCACTGAAAAGGTAGCAGGTGTTATCTGAGCTTGTTAGAAGGACAAAGTAGAGGGAAGCGCTGCTTTGTTAACGAATGTCATAATTCTGTAAGTAGGGCAGAGGTAAGCGCTGCTCTCGGAAAAGACAGAAGTCTGTGTGAATGGTCTACATTTTTCCCTGCATGACAGTGTGTGTATGAAAAAGGCATTCCGATTAATGGCGAAACTCTAGTGTTATTTCTCAGGAGCATTGGGTCTCTAATTAGGTGTCTTAATTCTAGAGAAGCGGTTAGTTGATGCTTGTTAGAAGGGTAAGGTAGAGGGATGTGCTACTTTATCAACGGAAGTAATGATTCCGTGGTAGGGCAGAGGTAAGCGCTGCTCTCGTGAAAGACGGAATTCTCGTGAGAAAGGTCTATTGCTGTTCTTTGGTTAGCGGAGCGGACAATGGAGATGTTTTTGTGTTGTTACTAATGGAATTGTAAAAGTTGCAATAAAAGTTCACTGAGCGGACTTGTAAAGGAGGGGTAGACAGGAGTAGAGCTGCCGCAGCGGCAGCTGACGTCTGAACGACCGCGCTGGGATTGGACAGTGGGTCAGAAGGGTGAAACGCTCCGGATTGGTGCGTTAGAGTAAAGCCGCGCTAGGATTGGAGACATACAGGGTGACGTAAACGCTCCCCATTGGTACGTTAGTGTAAGTCGCGCTGGGATTTGAGGACTGTGACAGTGACGTAGACGCTCCTGATTGGTGCATTAGCGTGAGTCGCGCTGCGAGTGGACAGAATAGCGGTACAGTTGTAGAGAAGACTAGCGATACACGGAAACCAATAAAATATATTACCAGCCACCAGACAAGGAGAAGAAGTCGTGGTTTGGTAGAATTAAGAAGTGGTTTAAGAAAGATAAGCTCTCAGGACTATGTTCTATATAACACTGCGTCCACCTACCCTTTTCACGGGCATTACATTTTGCGATGGGGGGTGGAGGGTCAGGGGGTGTTTCTGCCAAGTGAGCCCGGAGTCACAGTCATAAACGTCCTCTTCTTCCTGAATAAAAGTGAGATTATGCTGCATACTTGTTCATATTTTAAGTAGTTCGCACAGACACACATTTTAAAAATAATAAAGTTCCTAATACCCACCTTCTCTGAACAGTTAGCTTGCTGCCCCATCCACCTCCTGCCATGCATGGTCTGATGTGCTGCCACTGCCCTCCATTTAGCATGATGTACCAGTCCACTCCTCCTGCCCTCCATTGCCCAATTCTATGGCCCATCATTGACCTCCTGCTTAGCCTCTGTGCTTAGCTTGCTGCCCCTATTCTCCTTCCCCCTGCCCTCCGATGTCTTTGTGCATGCCCCTGCTCCATCCTTTTTGCCCACCATGTTCCATGGACCTGCCACTCCTATCTACTCTGAGTGTTCTGTTGAGCTGCCACTCCCCTCCCACCTGCCTAGCATTGTCAGATGACTGTAACCTGTCCCTGCCACCTCCACCCTGCCTGTCCACATGCCATGCCCCCATCCCCTTCCTCCTGTCCTCCATGGTCCATTTTACTGCCACACCCTTCTGCCCTCCCTGGTCTGTTGTGCTGCAACTGCTCCTCTTGCCTGCCCCGCGCGGTCTGTTGTGAGGCCCCTTCCCCTGAACTCTCTTGTCTGTGCCCAGGTCCTGACCCTCCCTTCTGTCCTCCATGGTCCTTTGTGCATGCCCCTGCACCTTCCTTCTTCCCCATCATAGCCATTGTGCTGCCACTAACCCTCCTGCTTGCCATGCATGGTCTTCTGTGCTGCCATGGCCCTTCCCACCTTCCCTGTGTGGTCAGCTAGCTGCCCCTGACCCCCTCCCACCTTCCCTCATTGGTCTGTGTGTATGCCATCATAGTCTCATTGTTGCTCTCCATGGTGTGTCTTTTTTCTAGTGCCCAACCTGCCTGACCTCCATGGTCATCTTGCTGCTCCTGCCCTGCCCCCTTGCCCCCAGCACTCTGTTTCCATGTGCAGACCCCTATTCCCTCCCTCCTGGCTTGTGTGTTCCATTGTAATGCCCCTGATCCGTCCCTCCTGCCCTTTATGGTCTGTTATGCTGCAGCTTTCTCTCCTGTCTGTCCATTATGGTCAGCTAGCTACCATTGCCTCTTTCCCCTCTGTTCTCTGTTGTCCATGTGCATGGTCCTGTCCTCTCCCTATTGCTTTCTATAGATTGTTGTGCTGCACTCCCGTCCCGCATGCGCTGTGTGGTGTATTGTGCTGCTGCAAACCCTGATGCCTGCCCTGTAGGGTCAGTTTGGTGCACCTCTCCATGTCCCTCCTGTCCTCTGTTATCCGAGTCCATGTCCCTACCCCAATTCCTCCTGCCTGCCATGATCCAATGTACCATACGTGCGAACATTTTGAACTTGGTAAGAGCCCATTTGAGCTTAAAAACATTGGACGTTTCCTGGCTGAAACAGGTCTGTTGGCATGTATGGTTGTACTACCACTGCCTCTTCCTTCTGCCCACAATGGTCTATTATATTGCCACAGCCTCTCTTGCCAGTCCTGTATTGTTGGTTTGTGTCCCCTGCCCCCCTTTCCACTGCCCTCCATAGTCTGTTGTGCTGCCACTGCCCTTCCTGCCTGCCCAGTGTGGTCAAATTGTTGCATCTGCACTCTCCTACCTGCCTTCAATTTTCAGAGTCCGTGCCCCTGGCCTCTGCTTCTCAACAGTATCCCAATGAACCACTAGATTGCTAACATTCTATATTTTTTACAAAAGTCGTCTTAATGTAATCAAAACTGTAATACCTAGAGTATTTCCTTTAGAAATTACATATATGAGAGGGTCTTATTTGCATCAAAATTATGGTTAGTGCTCTAAAAAACTAAAATGAGGACATATTTTCTGAGTTTTCAAATAGCGACAAAGAACTTTTAAATTACTTGTAATCTTTATGTTTTTTTATCCAGTTGACCACTTGATTAAATGTTGCACCTAAGGGAGAGGATGTGGTGTTACTTCCTGAGCTGCAGACTTTGCAACTGGGGAACCAGGTTGGAGTTTCTGCTTCAGCTCAACATTCTATGATTCTGGTCAAACCACTTAATCTCCCCATGTCTACAACCAAAATGAATTTGATCTTGTGTGATGTAACCAGTGCTCATGTAAAGCACTCCAATACCTGACAAGTCTGCACTATATAAAACTGCAAATACACAAAAAATAAGTGTTTTGCACACTTCTGTCATTGGGCTACATGTGGGCTACATCTGGGTGATATTTGTGCTGAATTTGGGCTCTTTTGTCTCTAGTGGCCATCTTGGGAGATTTATTTGTTATGAAGTTTCCTAATTTCCTCATTTACTGCAGTCTCCTCAGTAGAAATGCTTTCAGTTTTTTACTTTGATTCCATCAAGAAGGTATTCAGATATGTCACACATTTGCCATACATTCTGAATGTTAGCACTCTAGTTGCTCATTAGATCACTGTAGTAAAGCTACTGCTCACCACGGAAGTCTGCTGCTGGTATTAAAAGTGCATGTTTCAGTCTGCATATCAGAATTTTTTAATGAAATAGAAGAGGATTTGAGAAGTCACTCAAAATGTGCCCTAATTTTTCTTTCTTCAGCACTAATCATAATTTCTATGGCAAAATGAACCCCCTCATTTTGTTCCTTTGTAAATTAAATGTTTTAAGTGTTACCACTTTATTCCAATCAAGATGGATTCAGGTGTGCCATACTTTTGTCATAAGTAAGACTGTTAGCGCTCTAGTTGTTCGTTAGAACACTCTGGGACATTCTGTCATTGGGCTATACTTGGGCTACATCTGGGTGATATTTGGGCTACATTTGGGCTCTTTTGTCTCTGGTGGCCATTTTAGGAGACTTATTTGTTATGATGTTTCCTAATTTCCTCATTTACTACAGTCTCCTCAGTAGGAAATACTTTCAGTTTTTTACTCTGATTCCATCAAGAAGGCATTCAGATGTGTCACACATTTGCCATAAATTCTGAATGTTAGCACTCTAGTTGCTTATTAGATCACCGTAGTAAAGCTACTAGTCACCAGGGAAGTCTGCTGCTGGTATTGAAAGTGCATCATTCAGTCTGCATGTCAGAATTTTTTAATGAAATGGAAGAGGATTTGAGAAGTCACTCAAAATGTGCCCTAATTTTTCTTTCTGCAGCACTAATCATACTTTCTATGGCAAAATGAACCCCCTCATTTTGTTCCTTTTTAAATTAAATGTTTTAAGAGTTAGCACTTTATTCCAACCAAGATGGCTTCAGGTGTGCCGTACGTTTGTCATAAGTAGGACTGTTAGCGCTCTAGTTGTTCTTTAGAACACTCTGGGACGCTGCAGTAGAACACAAAGGAATCAACTGACAGTCCCTGCGTTTGTTGGATGTACATGTTTTACTGAGAATGTCAGACTTCATTCTCACAAGACTGAGAAAGATAATGTGAATTTACAGAAAATATGCTCTCAGTTTAGCTTATAGATCACCTTCCAAACCTCTGTGGGAAAAGCATGAGAAAATAGTTTTCTCTCAAGCATGATTCATGATATCACAGCAGAAGGCTTTTTCACATGGTAAAATCACCTTAGAACACACCATATATCCTAAAATGAGTATGGTACCATCAACAAATGATTTATAATGTAACTAAAGTCTTAAAACCTTCTATTAACTGCAATGCTTTTTAATGGGGTGCTATCATGTATATTGGTCCCAAGATGGCTGCCAACACTTCTTGGATGAAGTGCTGACAGCCAATCAGATCTCATGATGAGATGTGTGGTTAGGCTCCGCCCAGATATATATGTGATTTTACTTTTGATTTTCTCAGGAACTACTGAACAGATTGACACCATTTAAGCAAAAGGCACATGCCTGACCTGAGGACTACCTCTTTGCCAAATTTCAAGTAATTCTGTTCAGCCGTTTGGGCTGTACCTTCGACTAAAGGTCCTATGGGAAAATTCATGGGGAAAACGCGTTTTGGGACCCCCCCTTTTTTCTCAGCCCCCGCTTGACGAATCACCCCGAGACTTTCAGGGTAGGAGCTGAGCGGAGCGCCCCATTAGTTTTGAACATTTCACGAAGATAAGTCAACCGGCGCCAAAGTTATTCAAAATAGAATTTTCAGCTTTCCTATGGGAACTCGGTCCTAACTATAACTATCTACTGGCGACCGCCAGTAGATAATATATATATGTATATATATATATATATATATGCAGGCAAAGTCCCTCCGAAGAAAAGACCAGAGGACACAGTGGGGAATACCAGGAAACCATTTATTCACCGGAACAGGCATAATGCATTTCGGCGTATGTGCCTTCCTCAGATGCCTAATTACCCTGGGTTGCACTCGCCCCCTTCTTTGAATGTTCTAAGGTGCTCCAATTGGCTGGAGTATAGCAGGCTCCGTTATTATAGGTCGCAGCTGTGGTCCAATGTTTCAAAGACTCCAAATCCCAGCATGCACTTCCCCAGTGAGTGTTCATTACGGAGCTGAATAATGCTTCAGTGAGCGCTGATGTACCCAACAAAGGAGGGAGATGGCTAATGTGAGCTGAGTGGGTCCCGTAATAAAGGTGTTCATGGCTTCCTCGGGTCCCCAACGCCTCGACCCCAAGCTCAAGTTCCAAACAGGGTCGTGACGTAGAGATACAGTGATCCGACATCCCCGTGCAGTCACGGACTGCTAATAGCAGCGTCCACTTGTCCGGTATGTTCCTGAGGTGGGCCTGCAACGACCAATCCCTTGGTAAATTTTGCCACGATACCATTATTTTTGCAGGTCACTTGTGAGACGGTTCCTCTGTACACGCGCTATGGTCTAGCTCGTGAAAATATGCAGGCAAAGTCCCTCCGAAGAAAAGACCAGAGGACACAGCGGGGAATACCAGGAAACCATTTATTCACCGGAACAGGCATAATGCATTTCGGCGTATGTGCCTTCCTCAGATGCCTAATTACCCTGGGTTGCACTCGCCCCCTTCTTTGAATGTTCTAAGGTGCTCCAATTGGCTGGAGTATAGCAGGCTCCGTTATTATAGGTCGCAGCTGTGGTCCAATGTTTCAAAGACTCCAAATCCCAGCATGCACTTCCCCAGTGAGTGTTCATTACGGAGCTGAATAATGCTTCAGTGAGCGCTGATGTACCCAACAAAGGAGGGAGATGGCTAATGTGAGCCGAGTGGGTCCCGTAATAAAGGTGTTCATGGCTTCCTCGGGTCCCCAACGCCTCGACCCCAAGGTCAAGTTCCAAACAGGGTCGTGACGTAGAGATACAGTGATCCGACGTCCCCGTGCAGTCACGGACTGCTAATAGCAGCGTCCACTTGTCCGGTATGTTCCTGAGGTGGGCCTGCAACGACCAATCCCTTGGTAAATTTTGCCACAATACCATTATTTTTGCAGGTCACTTGTGAGACGGGTCCTCTGTACACGCGCTATGGTCTAGCTCGTGAAAATATGCAGGCAAAGTCCCTCCGAAGAAAAGACCAGAGGACACAGCGGGGAATACCAGGAAACCATTTATTCACCGGAACAGGCATAATGCATTTCGGCGTATGTGCCTTCCTCAGATGCCTAATTACCCCGGGTTGCACTCGCCCCCTTCTTTGAATGTTCTAAGGTGCTCCAATTGGCTGGAGTATAGCAGGCTCCGTTATTATAGGTCGCAGCTGTGGTCCAATGTTTCAAAGACTCCAAATCCCAGCATGCACTTCCCCAGTGAGTGTTCATTACGGAGCTGAATAATGCTTCAGTGAGCGCTGATGTACCCAACAAAGGAGGGAGATGGCTAATGTGAGCCGAGTGGGTCCCGTAATAAAGGTGTTCATGGCTTCCTCGGGTCCCCAACGCCTCGACCCCAAGCTCAGCCCCCGCTTGACGAATCACCCAGAGACTTTCAGGGTAGGAGCCGAGCGGAGCGCCCCATTAGTTTTGGAAATTTCACGAAGATAAGTCAACCGGCGCCAAAGTTATTCAAAATAGAATTTTCAGCTTTCCTATGGGAACTCGGTCCTAACTATAACTATCTACTGGCGACCGCCAGTAGATAATATATATATATATATATATATATATATATATATATATATATATATATATATATATATATATCCACTTTCTCACTTTTACCCATTTAGAAGAGCCATCACGCAGGTAGGTAAATCTTCGTTTATTTTGCAAGGAAAACAGCGCAGTGGAAGGGGAACAGAGTCCAAGTTCATTCATGTGCCTGACGCGTTTCATGCTGCATTAGCATTTCTTCAGAGGCTTCAAGTTCAAACACTGTGTGAGGCACCGGCATCTTTTGTAATCCTAAACACCTGCCTCAGTGGGCGTTGGCTCTCCCAGAGCCTGCTGGTATTGGTAGTGCCGTAAATCTTGCTGCAGTGAGCTGCCTTCTCACAGTAAAAATATGAAAGTTTTAAAACCCCAGTGGGTCTGGAAAATGTCACACTCCGCATTGGCTGCCAGTGATACCTTGCAACACGACCTTCCTGCCCTTTGCGCCGTTTGTCTGGTGACTACAGCTCGGTCCACTTCTACGTGGCTGGGCTCCTCCACGACCGGGAACAGCCGTCAAATAAATCCACTTTCTCACTTTTACCCATTTAGAAGAGCCATCACGCAGGTAGGTAAATCTTCGTTTATTTTGCAAGGAAAACAGCGCAGTGGAAGGGGAACAGAGTCCAAGTTCATTCATGTGCCTGACGCGTTTCATGCTGCATTAGCATTTCTTCAGAGGCTTCAAGTTCAAACACTGTGTGAGGCACCGGCATCTTTTGTAATCCTAAACACCTGCCTCAGTGGGCGTTGGCTCTCCCAGAGCCTGCTGGTATTGGTAGTGCCGTAAATCTTGCTGCAGTGAGCTGCCTTCTCACAGTAAAAATATGAAAGTTTTAAAACCCCAGTGGGTCTGGAAAATGTCACACTCCGCATTGGCTGCCAGTGATACCTTGCAACACGACCTTCCTGCCCTTTGCGCCGTTTGTCTGGTGACTACAGCTCGGTCCACTTCTACGTGGCTGGGCTCCTCCACGACCGGGAACAGCCGTCAAATAAATCCACTTTCTCACTTTTACCCATTTAGAAGAGCCATCACGCAGGTAGGTAAATCTTCGTTTATTTTGCAAGGAAAACAGCGCAGTGGAAGGGGAACAGAGTCCAAGTTCATTCATGTGCCTGACGCGTTTCATGCTGCATTAGCATTTCTTCAGAGGCTTCAAGTTCAAACACTGTGTGAGGCACCGGCATCTTTTGTAATCCTAAACACCTGCCTCAGTGGGCGTTGGCTCTCCCAGAGCCTGCTGGTATTGGTAGTGCCGTAAATCTTGCTGCAGTGAGCTGCCTTCTCACAGTAAAAATATGAAAGTTTTAAAACCCCAGTGGGTCTGGAAAATGTCACACTCCGCATTGGCTGCCAGTGATACCTTGCAACACGACCTTCCTGCCCTTTGCGCCGTTTGTCTGGTGACTACAGCTCGGTCCACTTCTACGTGGCTGGGCTCCTCCACGACCGGGAACAGCCGTCAAATAAATCCACTTTCTCACTTTTACCCATTTAGAAGAGCCATCACGCAGGTAGGTAAATCTTCGTTTATTTTGCAAGGAAAACAGCGCAGTGGAAGGGGAACAGAGTCCAAGTTCATTCATGTGCCTGACGCGTTTCATGCTGCATTAGCATTTCTTCAGAGGCTTCAAGTTCAAACACTGTGTGAGGCACCGGCATCTTTTGTAATCCTAAACACCTGCCTCAGTGGGCGTTGGCTCTCCCAGAGCCTGCTGGTATTGGTAGTGCCGTAAATCTTGCTGCAGTGAGCTGCCTTCTCACAGTAAAAATATGAAAGTTTTAAAACCCCAGTGGGTCTGGAAAATGTCACACTCCGCATTGGCTGCCAGTGATACCTTGCAACACGACCTTCCTGCCCTTTGCGCCGTTTGTCTGGTGACTACAGCTCGGTCCACTTCTACGTGGCTGGGCTCCTCCACGACCGGGAACAGCCGTCAAATAAATCCACTTTCTCACTTTTACCCATTTAGAAGAGCCATCACGCAGGTAGGTAAATCTTCGTTTATTTTGCAAGGAAAACAGCGCAGTGGAAGGGGAACAGAGTCCAAGTTCATTCATGTGCCTGACGCGTTTCATGCTGCATTAGCATTTCTTCAGAGGCTTCAAGTTCAAACACTGTGTGAGGCACCGGCATCTTTTGTAATCCTAAACACCTGCCTCAGTGGGCGTTGGCTCTCCCAGAGCCTGCTGGTATTGGTAGTGCCGTAAATCTTGCTGCAGTGAGCTGCCTTCTCACAGTAAAAATATGAAAGTTTTAAAACCCCAGTATTGCAAAATAAACGAAGATTTACCTACCTGCGTGATGGCTCTTCTAAATGGGTAAAAGTGAGAAAGTGGATTTATTTGACGGCTGTTCCCGGTCGTGGAGGAGCCCAGCCACGTAGAAGTGGACCGAGCTGTAGTCACCAGACAAACGGCGCAAAGGGCAGGAAGGTCGTGTTGCAAGGTATCACTGGCAGCCAATGCGGAGTGTGACATTTTCCAGACCCACTGGGGTTTTAAAACTTTCATATTTTTACTGTGAGAAGGCAGCTCACTGCAGCAAGATTTACGGCACTACCAATACCAGCAGGCTCTGGGAGAGCCAACGCCCACTGAGGCAGGTGTTTAGGATTACAAAAGATGCCGGTGCCTCACACAGTGTTTGAACTTGAAGCCTCTGAAGAAATGCTAATGCAGCATGAAACGCGTCAGGCACATGAATGAACTTGGACTCTGTTCCCCTTCCACTGCGCTGTTTTCCTTGCAAAATAAACGAAGATTTACCTACCTGCGTGATGGCTCTTCTAAATGGGTAAAAGTGAGAAAGTGGATTTATTTGACGGCTGTTCCCGGTCGTGGAGGAGCCCAGCCACGTAGAAGTGGACCGAGCTGTAGTCACCAGACAAACGGCGCAAAGGGCAGGAAGGTCGTGTTGCAAGGTATCACTGGCAGCCAATGCGGAGTGTGACATTTTCCAGACCCACTGGGGTTTTAAAACTTTCATATTTTTACTGTGAGAAGGCAGCTCACTGCAGCAAGATTTACGGCACTACCAATACCAGCAGGCTCTGGGAGAGCCAACGCCCACTGAGGCAGGTGTTTAGGATTACAAAAGATGCCGGTGCCTCACACAGTGTTTGAACTTGAAGCCTCTGAAGAAATGCTAATGCAGCATGAAACGCGTCAGGCACATGAATGAACTTGGACTCTGTTCCCCTTCCACTGCGCTGTTTTCCTTGCAAAATAAACGAAGATTTACCTACCTGCGTGATGGCTCTTCTAAATGGGTAAAAGTGAGAAAGTGGATATATATATATATATATATATATATATATATATATATATATATATATATATATATATATATATATATATATATTTAGCCCTGAATGTTGCCTTTTGGGGTGAGTGACACATCATTAAGATGAATGGCATGCCTAAACTATATCCTCATAATGCTCCCTCTCACTCTGCCCGAATCAACGACACAGAACCACACAGAATTCGTTTGATGATTCCACCCATTGTGAAAGTTTTTTTAAACACCTGGGTGATTTTTACGAACAACATGGATCAATTATTAATTGAGAGAGAAAACGCAGCCGGTCAAATGTTTTGTGAAGGACCGTTAAATATCAGTGTACAGGTCAGTGAGAAACAAACGGAGAGTTCGACTGCTGCGGAAATCATGAAGAAATTGGAAAAGTTGAAACGCACAGAGGTCTCAAAATGGTGGGAAGTAAAATCACTCACACAATATTTGGATGTAAGACGAGTCCCGCAAGGACTAAGGATTTTAACAGCACCAACTTACGAAAATCCTGATCCGGAAATGTTGCGCGAATGGGATGCGAATAATGCTCAATCATCAGCAAATATGTTAAAAATCTTGGTCAAATATGCGAACTCGGACCGGGATAAAATACTAATTGAGATCCGAGAATTAGAAGAGAAACTGAGAACTGTAAGCGACTCAACGGCAATTTCAAATTTTAAAACTGACCTCCAAACATGCTTAATTAAACATGAAAAAGGTATACGTGAACGCAAGGCAACCAAATTTCAACTGGATAGGTTAGACTATGCCAGAGGTCAAATCTACACATTTGCGAAAAGATTTGACAGCATACGAAAACAAAGGCTCTCGAAAGCATCGGCAGCGTTCTCCAATCAACAACCAATGAACAGCAACCAAGACGAACTGACGGATAAGAGCTCTGACATAAGCTCGGCGGTCAGCACAGAAAGTGAATCAGGAGCAGAGGGAACCAACTATAACCAAGATGCAGCACCAACAGTTGTTGAGGAATTTGGTTTTTTATTAGTAGACAGGACAAAAAGTGTGAGACCAAAATTTCAAAAATCCAAAAACAGAGACTCGCCAGGAAACGGAAGAACAGGCGCCACGGCAATGGAACTGAGGTCAGGAACACGGAGGAAAGATTCTTATCAGCGCAAATAGGTATGGAACCTCTGACTGTTATTAATTTAACTGATTTGACTCTCTCAGAAGAAGAAACCAGGATTCTTGCACTGGGCTTGACATTTTGTATAAGAACTAATTTCAATTATATTGAAAGCAGAATATATCTTTTTAGATTTATTAGAAAGTTGAAATTAAAAAAATTCTTTGTGCATAAAAAATGTGTTACAGAATGTACAAATATTGATGAATCTGTTAACCTTCAAATTAGAGATCTCGAAGCCCTTTGCGCTTTACACCAACTACTAAATGAGGGAGAAGACATATGTAATGATCATGATGAGGGTTCTTCTATGGGGGAATTGACAGGTCTTAATCTCTGCGATACTGCAGATACTAAATTCAGGCCAAAATCGACATTTATTCCGAACACCCCCAGAGATGCCATAGACCTCTTCTCTGACCTTGTGATCAAAGATTTCAAGGCCATTTCTTTAAAATCAAGTACTAATTTTCCCAAGAATTGCAGTGATTTTGAAAGAAAATACCACACTGTCATGACTAAAATCAAAGAGAGACCTGATATCGTAACTCGACAGGCAGATAAGGGTGGCAACCTGGTACTCTGGTCTTTGGAGGCTTATAACAAGGAAGCGAAATCGCAATTAAGAGACACTAACAATTATCTCAAGGTCCCGGCCAGTAATCTAGATGAGGTCAGATTAAAATACCATAAGGATCTCTCCAGATGGCGTGGAATGGGCCTGTTGTCTCAAAAAGAATTTTTGTTCCTAAAAATTGACAATCCGGTCACCCCTGTACTATATCTAATTCCCAAAGTCCACAAAAACCAGAAAACTCCACCAGGGAGACTGATAATCTCTGCAATAGGTAGTTTATTTGAATCTACTTCTAAATATTTGGATTCTTTTCTCCAACCATGTGTTAAATCACTTCCTGCTTACATTCAAGACACAGGACATTTTCTTAGCAGAATTGCAGAGATTGATTGGAAAGAATCATATATCCTAGCAACGATGGATGTAACAAGCCTGTATACCAGCATTGCGCATGTTGATGGTCTGAAAGCTACTTCTCATTATTTGAAAGCTAGACCTATCCAATTTTATCAACATTCTATGATGCTTCTGGAAATGTGTAGACTATGTCTCACAAACTATTTTTTCCTTTTTGGAGCAGACATGTACAAGCAACAACGGGGAACGGCGATGGGCATCTGCTTCGCCCCCAGCTATGCTAATTTGCATATGGGCTGGTGGGAGGAGCAGGTGCTCAAAGTCCTGCACAAAACGGCCTGGGAGAAAAACATCATCTTCTGGGCTCGTTTTATTGATGATCTATCTATTCATGGTGTGGGATGGGACCATTGCCAGTGCAAAGGAGTTTATTGATCTTATCAATGACAATGACCTAAACCTCAAGTTCACAGAAACTATTAGTAGATCATCAGTACCCTTTCTAGACTTGGAAGTATATGTGATGGGCGGGAGCATCCATACGAAAACCTACAGGAAAATCTCGGCAGGAAATTCGATTCTTCACGCAGGGAGTTTTCACCCCCAGTGTCTAAAAAAGAGCATTCCATATGGGGAACACATTAGAATGAAAAGAAACTGCAGTGAGGATATTGAATTATCTAAAGCACAAACTGATTTTATTCAAGATTTTTACAGAGAGGCTTTGAGACTAAAACTTTGAATCAGGCTATGAAGAAAGTTGAGGGCTTACAAAGACACCAACTCCTTATGAGACCAAATGAGCAAACTGCTAAAATGAGACAAGATAAGGGTGAGGCCATAAGATTAATAACTTGGTATTCAGCATACCAGGCTGATGTTAGACACAGTCTGACTAGACGAATTGGTGGTAACGAGCCCTGAGTTAAAAACTAAAGAGACTTGGCTTAAACCCAGCCCAGGTTTTCATCGATGTTTTAAATGTAAAGCATGTAAAATTGGGAAAAATGAAACTCAGGTGATCTCCACATTGACAAAAAATCAGTGGAAAATCAGATGCTCGCTCAACTGCAGAAGTGATTTTGTAGTCTACATTCTGAAATGCTCTTGCCATAAGCTATATGTCGGGAGTACGATACATATGGTACATATTCGGATTTTACAACATTAAAGGGCAATTAATAAAAAAGATCCCAACTATGTAGTTGCCTGACATATCCATGAGACTCACAATGGAAATGTAAATGAGTTGTGTTACTTTGCCATTGACCAGGCTCCCAAATACCGGAGGGGAGGAAATAGGGAGCGGAAATTAAGACAACTGGAATCAAGATATATAATTTTATTCAACACTAGGATGCCGCATGGCCTGAACTCTGAGGAAGATTTACATGTTCATCTATAAATCAATTTAACCAGATAGATCCCTTGTTGTTCGTATTTTAATAGAATTCTGTAAATAGATTTTTGAAGGTTACTGTCGGTTTCAACCGACATTATTTAATTAATTTCTTCTTAAAATGTACATATTTAATCATGTCAGTCCAGTTGAAAATATTGTGTTAAAAAATCAGGATTGTTTAAATCTAAATGTTCTGTTTTCCACATACAATAAGGATTTATACCACAGAGGATGGTTAAAAGATCAGTAATATTTAAATTTTGTATATAGAAGCACTTGCACTTTTTGTATATAGTAAACCACTCAATATGTATAAATCTCCAAGACAGCTCAATAAGATGGAATATGAACAAATAATAAGTTTTTTACCTACTTAGGATAGAAAACTTTTATAATATTATATATATATTTGTTTATTAATATGAGATACCATCTCAAGCTTAAAAGGCATCGATTGTGAAGCCCTTTGTTATTTTAAAACTCTGAATTTGATTTGCCTTTCAGATATTTCTTATAGCCAAGAATAACTCAGAGAGAGAAAATTAAGCGATTGGAGAACACAATGAAAAAGAAGTCATATCAGTATAGTTGTCCTTAAGATAAAAGTTAAATTGAAGAGCTGTTAACATCGACAAGATAAATTATGGGAAACAGAACAAATAGTAAACTGGGTGCCATTACAGGCTCAGTAATGTTAATTTGGAAACAAAGAACCCGTTCACTGGCTGAGATTGTATGTTAAAAGACGACACTGTGTCAAAATTATATCACTGGCTATGAGGAATGTGAAGTAGTCATTTATAAACTGGAATTTTTGTGTAGGTCAAGAATGCTGGGCACTGTGCCCAGGACCCACAGAGCAAAGATTTTATTTTTTATTTTTTATTTATAAGTTTTCTACTATGCGATGCGTGAAATGGCTTTTTGCACTTTTTTGCACTTGCACCTTATCTGCACATTAGGAGAGAAGCACTATGCACTTTATCTTTGTAATAATTTTTACATGGAAATAATTTTATTGGGAACATGTCTTTTTAAATTAGAAACTCACGATGAAATTTCTGTTTAAACAATGTCCCATTATTTCACGCGCATACAAGTATTTATCTTTTAAAGCAATAATCAAAAAATATATATGTTTACAACAATCTTTGCTCTTGAATATGCTTTTAACAGCTAAAATGTACTAGATGACTCACCAAATATGAAATAATATTGGGTATTGTTCATTAGCTGTGTGGATAAAGTTTTTGTTCTAGACAAAAAATGGGAACTTGACATGATTGTTTGTATTTAGACAAATCACAAAGTCTTTCTTCCATGTTGAGTAGACAGTGATTGGTGGAATTAATCATGTGACCTTTTATTGCAGTCTATGTTTCTGTATTTTAACCCACACACTGAACGAGCTTTCTATTGCATGATTAAGGCAGGTGATGCCGAAACGCGTAGCAAAGGAATGTAATCATTAAACCTGTGGATTCAGTGAAAGTCGTTGGTGTCGGCGTCCTTTCTTTGGTCGAAGATTGGAGTTGGTGGTTGATGTATATATATATATATATATTCACAGAAAAAAACATTGGTTTCAGGGGTGTTATAGTTAGCTGGCCATTTCACTTGTACAAAACCATAAAAATTCCTCCGTTATAGTTAGTTCTGCTAACTATAACTCACGCGCCCGCAATGCACTGCTGATGATGTCACATATTGCATCATTCATGACATGGTCAGTGACATCACTGATGACATCACTGATGACATCACTGATGACATCATCCAGTGAATGTGGTTTAGTTTGAAATTTAAATATGTATTATATATATATATACCAATCTGTATTGAAGATTCAGTGAATATCTAACTGTCTGGATGGAGGATTTAGCAGCTGTCTGACTGTCTGTTTAAGTGAGTAATTAAAAGTGTCTCACTTAATACATGGATTAGTAACTAAACTATGTGAATGTGTGCATCACTGTCTCTGTATTTGTAACATGCTGCATCAGTTGGTCACTAACTACATGAGTGTGTATATTAGTTATTGATTCGTTGGGTGAGTATTTGTATGGGACACTGAGTTTGTGTGTGGTTGGATGGTGTGTGTGTAGCTCTATGCATAGATGTGTGAATGGTTGATTGGCTAGGTGTATAGGTTTAAGAGTGCATGTGGAAACAGTTGTTTGGGTGAATGAGTGTATTTATTTGTGTGTTGGTGAGCGAATATATGTTTTAGTTGTACATCTTCAACAAAGTAAAAAAATAAAAGGCATTGTATGTGAGAGTTGGTGTATATAAATAAGTATGTGTAAGAGTCAGTGATTGTGAGAGTATCTATATGAATGAGTGTATAATTGTAATGATGATTTTTAACATATTAACTATGAGTTACTATGTGTTTGAATAAATGAGGTGTTGTTGGATAATTGTGCAAGTGAGTAAATATAAGTGTGATTAATTTTTTTCATGAGTGAGTAGGATGACTGCATAACCGACTGAGATGACTGCTGATGTGTTAATGTCTATATGTGTAGAAGTGCATTTGATAGTGTTCTATTAATTAGTGACTGCATGTATAAATGATTCTGTTGTTAAATGGGTAGTTGTGTGTGTTGACTTAGGAATCAGTGAGTCGGTATGAAGTAACTGGTATTGGTGTGTCAATGGTTTCAAATATGGTACAATGTATTTTACAGTGAGTGATTAAAGGTTATACTAGTGTATGATGAGGTGTATCAGATTGTCACATGGATGATGTCATCAGTGATGTCATTTGAGATGTCATCAGTGATGTCATCAGTGATGTCACTGACCATGTCATAAATGATGCAATATGTGACATCATCAGCAGTGCATTGCGGGTGCGCGAGTTATAGTTAGCAGAACTAACTATAACGGAGGAATTTCTATGGTTTTGTACGAGTGAAATGGCCAGCTAACTATAACACCCCTGAAACCTATGTTTTTTTCAGTGAATTTCTAAGGATTTTTAAATGCTGATTTCTAACTATAACGTCTCTAAAACCTATGGTTTTTTCAGTGAATTTCAAAGGTTTTTTAAATGCTAATTTTTAAGTGTGATAGTAGTTATACCTATTTTTTTGTACTGATTTTCTACAGTTTTTAACTGTTTCTTTATAAATTTTTATTCATGAAATAACATTATATATTTTTTCTGAAAATTGCAAAAAAAAAATAAAAAAATTAAAACTGCAATATTGATTAATTTTCTTGTTTTAATTTTTTATTTTAATATATTTATGTTATTTTCTTTAAAAAAAGAAATTCTAATTTTTTTTCGAAGTCGCGCACTCAAAGCCTACCCATCACGGTGGGTGCGCGCATTCTAGCTGCCATTTTAGAAAAGTCGTGAAGGATCCGCGTACGGTGTTCAACGGCTGCGTGTTTTTCAGTTACATCATATACATTTAATATTATGTGATGTGCGCGATTGGTATGCGACCAGTCCGCGACTCCTGCTCCAGCGCATTCGCGACACATGCGCATTACGGTACGAGATGCTTGTGCGGTTGCGGGTCCCGCGTGACGTCCTATACGTGCTGGGGCGCGCTGGGTGCGCGACTCCCGTAAAAAAAATGATTTTCCAAAATGATATGTATGTGTCTTTAATATACATTTTAGGGCAAGAGATTATCTAAGATATTCATAAAAATAATATATTTGTACTTATAATAAACTTATATTATTTTTAAATGTATTTTCGCGAGTTGGGTGCGTGCATCGTGAGTGCAGAGAACCAGGTCAGCAGAGTGGCTGCAAAGCCAGAGAAACCAGGTCAGCAGAGCCGTTGTAGAGCCAGAGAAACCAGGTCAGCAGAGCTGCTTTAGAGGGAGAGAACCAGGGCAGCAGAAGTGCTTTAGAGCCAGAGAACCAGGTCAGCAGAGTTGCTCTAGAGCCAGAGAACCAGGTCAGCAGAGCTGCTTTAGAGCCATAGAACCAGGTCAGCAGAGCTGCTCTAGAGGCAGAGAACCAGGTCAGCAGAACTGCTTTAGAGCCAGAGAACCAGGTCAGCAGAGCTCTTTAGAGGGAGAGAACCAGGTCAGCAGAGCTGCTTTAGAGCCAGAGAACCAGGTCAGCAGAGCTGCTCTAGAGCCAGAAAACCAGGTCAGCAGAGCGGCTTTAGAGCCAGAGAACCAGGTCAGCAGAGCTGCTTTAGAGCCATAGAACCAGGTCAGCAGAGCTGCTTTAGAGCCAGAGAACCAGGTCAGCAGAGCTGCTCTAGAGGCAGAGAACCAGGCCTGCAGAGCTGCTTTAGAGGGAGAGAACCAGGTCAGCAGAGCTGCTTTAGAGCCAGAGAACCAGGATAGCAGAGCTGGTCTAGAGGCAGAGAACCAGGTCATTGGAGCTGATTTAGAGGTAGAGAACCAGGTCAGCAGAGTTGCTTTAGAGCCAGAGAACCAGGTCAGCAGAGCTGCTCTAGAGCCAGAGAACCAGGTCAGCAGAGCTGCTCTAGAGCCTAAGAAACGGGTCAGCAGAGCTGCTCTAGACCCAGAGAACCAGGTCAGCAGAGCTGCTTTAGAGCCATAGAACCAGGTCAGCAGAGCTGCTCTAGAGGCAGAGAACCAGGTCAGCAGAACTGCTTTAGAGCCAGAGAACCAGGTCAGCAGAGCTCTTTAGTGGGAGAGAAACAGGTCAGCAGAGCTGCTTTAGAGCCAGAGAACCAGGTCAGCAGAGCTGCTTTAGAGCCATAGAACCAGGTCAGCAGAGCTGTTTTAGAGCCATAGAACCAGGTCAGCAGAGCTGCTCTAGAACCTAAGAACCAAGTCAGCAGAGCTGCTCTAGAGCCAGACAACCAGGTCAGCAGAGCTGCTGTAGAGACAGAGAAACCAGGTCATTAGAGCTGCTTTAGAGGGAGAGAACCAGGTCAGCAGAGGTGCTCTAGAGGGAGAGAACCAGGTCAGCAGAGCTGCTCTAGAGCCAGAGAAACATGTCAGCATAACTGCTTTAGAGTCATAGAACCGGGTCAGCAGAGCTGCTTTAGAGCCAGAGAACCAGGTCAGCAGAGCTGTTTTAGAGCCAGAGAACCAGGTCAGCAGAGCTCTTTAGAGGAAGAGAAACAGGTCAGCAGAGCTGCTTTAGAGCCAGAGAACCAGGTGAGTAGAGCTGCTCTAGAGCCAGAAAACCAGGTCAGCAGAGCTACTTTAGAGCCAGAGAACCAGGTCAGCAGAGCTGCTTTAGAGCCATAGAACCAGGTCAGCAGAGCTGCTTTAGAGCCAGAGAACCAGATCAGCAGAGCTGCTCTAGAGGCAGAGAACCAGGCTTGCAGAGCTGCTTTAGAGGGAGAGAACCAGGTCAGCAGAGCTGCTTTAGAGCCAGAGAACCAGGATAGCAGAGCTGTTCTAGAGCCAGAGAACCAGGTCAGCAGAGCTGCTTTAGAGCCATAGAACCAGGTCAGCAGAGCTGCTCTAGAGGCAGAGAACCAGGTCAGTAGAGCTGATTTAGAGGTAGAGAACCAGGTCAGCAGATCTGCTTTAGAGCCAGAGAACCAGGTCAGCAGAGCTGCTCTAGAGCCAGAGAACCAGGTCAGCAGAGCTGCTCTAGAGCCAGAGAACCAGGTCAGCAGAGCTGCTGTAGAGCCAGAGAAACCAGGTCAGTAGGGCTGCTTTAGAGTGAGAGAGATCCAGGTCAGCAGAGCTGCTTTAGAGGGAGAGAACCAGGTGAGCAGAGCTGCTTTAGAGCCAAGGGACCAGGTCAGCAGAGCTGCTCTAGAGCCAGAGAACCAGGTCAGCAGAACTGCTTTGGAGCCATAGAACCGGGTCAGCAGAACTGCTTTAGAACCAGAGAACCAGGTCAGCAGAGCTGCTCTAGAGCCAGAGAACCAAGTCAGCAGAGCTGCTTTAGAGCCATAGAACCAGGTCAACAGAGCTGCTTTAGAGCCAGAGAACCAGGTCAGCAGAGCTGCTCTAGAACCTAAGAACCCGGTCAGCAGAGCTGCTCTAGAGCCAGAGAACCAGTTCAGCAGAGCTGCTGTAGAGACAGAGAAACCAGGTCAGTAGAGCTGCTTTAGAGGGAGAGAACCAGGTCAGCAGAGGTGCTCTAGAGGGAGAGAACCAGGTCAGCAGAGCTGCTCTAGAGCCAGAGAAACATGTCAGCAGAACTGCTTTAGAGTCATAGAACCGGGTCAGCAGAGCTGCTTTAGAGCCTGAGAACCAGGTCAGCAGAGCTGTTTTAGAGCCAGAGAACCAGGTCAGCAGAGCTCTTTAGAGCCAGAGAACCAGGTCAGCAGAGCTTCTTTAGAGCCAGAGAACCAGGTCAGAAGAGCTACTCTAGAGCCAGAGAACCAGGTCAGCAGAGCTGCTTTAGAGCCAGAGAACCAGGTCAGCAGAGCTGCTTTAGAGCCATAGAACCAGGTCAGCAGAGCTGCTCTAGAGCCAGACAACCAGGTCAGCAGAGCTGCTGTAGAGACAGAGAAACCAGGTCAGTAGAGCTGCTTTAGAGGGAGAGAACCAGGTCAGCAGAGGTGCTCTAGAGGGAGAGAACCAGGTCAACAGAGCTGCTCTAGAGCCAGAGAAACATGTCAGCATAACTGCTTTAGAGTCATAGAACCGGGTCAGCAGAGCTGCTTTAGAGCCAGAGAACCAGGTCAGCAGAGCTGTTTTAGAGCCAGAGAACCAGGCCAGCAGAGCTCTTTAGAGGGAGAGAAACAGGTCAGCAGAGCTGCTTTAGAGCCAGAGAACCAGGTGAGCAGAGCTGCTTTAGAGCCATAGAACCAGGTCAGCAGAGCTGCTTTAGAGCCAGAGAACCAGGTCAGCAGAGCTGCTCTAGAGGCAGAGAACCAGGCTTGCAGAGCTGCTTTAGAGGGAGAGAACCAGGCTTGCAGAGCTGCTTTAGAGGGAGAGAACCAGGTCAGCAGAGCTGCTTTAGGGCCAGAGAACCAGGATAGCAGAGCTGCTTTAGAGCCATAGAACCAGGTCAGCAGAGCTGCTCTAGAGGCAGAGAACCAGGTCAGTAGAGCTGATTTAGAGGTAGAGAACCAGGTCAGCAGATCTGCTTTAGAGCCAGAGAACCAGGTCAGCAGAGCTGCTCTAGACCCTAAGAAACGGGTCAGCAGAGCTGCTCTAGAGCCAGAGAACCAGGTCAGCAGGGCTGCTTTAGAGTGAGAGAGAACCAGGTCAGCAGAGTTGCTTTAGAGAGAGAGAACCAGGTGAGCAGAGCTGCTTTAGAGCCAAGGGACCAGGTCAGCAGAGCTGCTCTAGAGCCAGAGAACCAGGTCAGCAGAACTGCTTTGGAGCCATAGAACCGGGTCAGCAGAACTGCTTTAGAACCAGAGAACCAGGTCAGCAGAGCTGTTGTAGAGCCAGAGAACCAGGTCAGCAGAACTGCTCTAGAGCCTAAGAACTAGGTCAGCAGAGCTGCTCTAGAGCCAGAGAAACAGGTCAGCAGAGCTGCTGTAGACCCAGAGAAACCATGTCAGCAGGGCTGCTTTAGAGGGAGAGAACCAGGTCAGCAGAACTGCTTTAGAACCAGAGAACCAGGTCAGCAGAGCTGTTGTAGAGCCAGAGAACCAGGTCAGCAGAACTGCTCTAGAGCCTAAGAACCAGGTCAACAGAGCTGCTTTAGAGCCAGAGAGCCAGGCCAGCAGAGCTGATTTAGAGCCAGAGAACCAGGTCAGCAGAGCTGCTCTAGAGCCAGAGAACCAAGTCAGCAGAGCTGCTTTAGAGCCATAGAACCAGGTCAACAGAGCTGCTTTAGAGCCAGAGAACCAGAGCTGCTCTAGAACCTAAGAACCAGGTCAGCAGAGCTGCTCTAGAGCCAGAGAACCAGTTCAGCAGAGCTGCTGTAGAAACAGAGAAACCAGGCCAGTAGAGCTGCTTTAGAGGGAAAGAACCAGGTCAGCAGAGGTGCTCTAGAGGCAGAGAACCAGGCTTGCAGAGCTGCTTTAGAGGGAGAGAACCAGGCTTGCAGAGCTGCTTTAGAGGGAGAGAACCAGGTCAGCAGAGCTGCTCTAGAGGCAGAGAACCAAGTCAGTAGAGCTGATTTAGAGGTAGAGAACCAGGTCAGAAGATCTGCTTTTGAGCCAGAGAACCAGGTCAGCAGAGCTGCTCTAGACCCTAAGAAACGGGCCAGTAGAGCTGCTCTAGAGCCAGAGAACCAGGTCAGCAGGGCTGCTTTAGAGTGAGAGAGAACCAGGTCAGCAGAGCTGCTTTAGAGAGAGAGAACCAGGTGAGCAGAGCTGCTTTAGAGCCAAGGGACCAGGTCAGCAGAGCTGCTCTAGAGCCAGAGAACCAGGTCAGCAGAACTGCTTTGGAGCCATAGAACCGGGTCAGCAGAACTGTTTTAGAACCAGAGAACCAGGTCAGCAGAGCTGTTGTAGAGCCAGAGAACCAGGTCAGCAGAACTGCTCTAGAGCCTAAGAACTAGGTCAGCAGAGCTGCTCTAGAGCCAGAGAAACAGGTCAGCAGAGCT
Organism: Triturus cristatus; assembly: GCF_964204655.1. Lineage (NCBI taxonomy): Eukaryota > Metazoa > Chordata > Amphibia > Caudata > Salamandridae > Triturus > Triturus cristatus. Next base: position 907,338,297 of record NC_140593.1, on the reverse strand, counting down.
GCTGTAGAGCCAGAGAAACCATGTCAGCAGGGCTGCTTTAGAGGGAGAGAACCAGGTCAACAGAGCTGCTTGAGAGCCAGAGAGCCAGGCCAGCAGAGCTGATTTAGAGCCAGAGAACCAGGTCAGCATAGCTGCTTTAGAGCCATAGAACCAGGTCAGCAGAGCTGCTTTAGAGCCAGAGAACCAAATCAGCAGAGCTGCTCTAGAGCCAGAGAACCAGGTCAGCAGAGCTGCTCTAGGCCTAAGAAACGGGTCAGCAGAGCTGCTCTAGAGCCAGAGAACCAGGTCAGCAGAGCTGCTGTAGAGCCAAGGGACCAGGTCAGCAGAGCTGCTCTAGAGCCAGAGAACCAGGTCAGCAGAACTGTTTTAGAGCCATAGAACCGGGTCAGCAGAACTGCTTTAGAACCGGAGAACCAGGTTAGCAGAGCTGCTCTAGAGCCTAAGAACTAGGTCAGCAGAGCTGCTTTAGAGCCAAGGGACCAGGTCAGCAGAGCTGCTCTAGAGCCAGAGAACCAGGTCAGCAGAACTGCTTTAGAGCCATAGAACCGGGTCAGCAGAACTGCTTTAGAACCAGAGAACCAGGTTAGCAGAGCTGCTCTAGAGCCTAAGAACTAGGTCAGCAGAGCTGCTCTAGAGCCAGAGAACCAGGTCAGCAGAGCTGCTGTAGAGCCAGAGAAACCATGTCAGCAGGGCTGCTTTATAGGGAGAGAACCAGGTCAACAGAGCTGCTTTAGAGCCAGAGAACCAGGCCAGCAGAGCTGATTTAGAGCCAGAGAACCAGGTCAGTGAGCTGCTTTAGAGCCTGAGAACCAGGTCAGCAGAGCTGCTCTAGAGCCAGAGAACCAAGTCAGCAGAGCTGCTCTAGAGCCTAAGAACCAGGTCAGCAGACATGCTCTAGAGCCAGAGAACCAGGTCAGCAGAGCTGCTGTAGAGACAGAGAAACCAGGCCAGTAGAGCTGCTTTAGAGGGAGAGAACCAGGTCAGCAGAGGTGCTCTAGAGGGAGAGAACCAGGTCAGCAGAGCTGCTCTAGAGCCAGAGAAACATGTCAGCAGAACTGCTTTAGAGTCATAGAACCGGGTCAGCAGAGCTGCTTTAGAGCCTGAGAACCAGGTCAGCAGAGCTGCTTTAGAGCCAGAGAACCAGGTCAGCAGAGCTCTTTAGAGTGAGAGAAACAGGTCAGCAGAGCTGCTTTAGAGCCAGAGAACCAGGTCAGCAGAGCTACTCTAGAGCCAGAGAACGAGGTCAGCAGAGCTGCTTTAGAGCCAGAGAACCAGGTCAACAGAGCTGCTTTAGAGCCAGAGAACCAGGTCAGCATAGCTGCTTTAGAGCCATAGAACCAGGTCAGCAGAGCTGCTTTAGAGCCAGAGAACCAGGTCAGCAGAGCTGCTCTAGAGCCAGAGAACCAGGTCAGCAGAGCTGCTCTAGGCCTAAGAAACGGGTCAGCAGAGCTGCTCTAGAGCCAGAGAACCAGGTCAGCAGAGCTGCTGTAGAGCCAAGGGACCAGGTCAGCAGAGCTGCTCTAGAGCCAGAGAACCAGGTCAGCAGAACTGCTTTAGAGCCATAGAACCGGGTCAGCAGAACTGCTTTAGAACCAGAGAACCAGGTTAGCAGAGCTGCTCTAGAGCCTAAGAACTAGGTCAGCAGAGCTGCTTTAGAGCCAAGGGACCAGGTCAGCAGAGCTGCTCTAGAGCCAGAGAACCAGGTCAGCAGAACTGCTTTAGAGCCATAGAACCGGGTCAGCAGAACTGCTTTAGAACCAGAGAACCAGGTTAGCAGAGCTGCTCTAGAGCCTAAGAACTAGTGTTGTATTGTAACATGTGTAATTTGTTAATACTGCAGCCTAGCTGCACTCTGATGTAGTAGTATTCTAGAATGTTTACATGGTTACCAGGGAATGTGTGATTACATTCAGGCTGGAGCTGTTGGCAGAGTGGGTCCTGTCTCTCTGCTCTGTATGTAGCTAATAAACTACCAACTCAACACTACTTGGATTGGCTTCATTACTACAAAATATTGGCGACGATCTTAGCTACATACAAGAACCCATGCAGTCATTTGAGAACCTTTTATTCAGAAATTTCCTTCAATCAAGAATCCGTTTCAATTGAAGAAGAACTCTTGCTGACTTCTGGTAAAGGTACTTTTTCTGTTAAGCTGCGCTGCCTTGTTATTTTCTTGGAGTGACAGTTCCCTTAAAGGAATACTAAGACATTTTAAAGGAACACAGAGCGAGTTTCCTCTTATTCAATGCTGACTGTTACGGGGAGCTTGGATGACAGTTTGCTTTCCCTGTTATTGATGCTGGGTGTTGCGCTTTGATGGGAGTCAGCGGCTTTATTGTGTCTACTTTGTATACTGCTTGCAAGTTACAGCGTTTATTTCTTTAAAGAAAAAAGCTTAACCAACATCAGCTGCTTTCTATACTTGCTCGCGCTCAACTTTGTCTACTTTTAAAAACGCCATTCTGAGCCCTCGCGCTTTGCAGCAACGCGCTCACCGTGTTCCAGTTTCGAAGATCCATGCCAGCATTATTCTTCTTCCTGTTCAACGTGCTGAACGTGTAACGTCATCACTGACGAACCCGGTGATTGGAGGAAAGCGTTGTTTGTTGTCTCCTTGGCAACGCGTGTCTTGGCTTTGCGGTGACACGCACACCTTCCTTGTTCACAAGTTGTTTGTTGTCTCCTTGGCAACGCGTGTCTCAGCTTTGCGGTGACACGCACACCTTCCTTGTTCACAACATCGGATTTCAATTTTAATTTACCATGACACGCACACCAAGTTGATTATTTTGTTGCGTTCACAAAATTTCGGTGATACGCACACCATTTCAGAACGAACTGTTCGTTGCAGAGGAGAACAATAAGGGAGAAACATTTGCGTGTTACTGACATTCGGTGACACGCACATCATACTTTTTGCCACTACATGTGTGTCGTTTTATCGGTGACAATACTTAGTAAAATTGTTCAGTTCTTCAGGGTTACTAATGTATTAATGCAAACTTCTGATACCCGATTTGATTTTTACATTTTTTTTCACTATTGACTTGCTTTAATCAGACACCATTTCTCTCCCAAGTGTTCCATCCTCAGTAGAATTGTGCACCATGCAATCTGTTAACCCTCCGCCGTCATTTCTTGAATCACCAGGCGATCCTCCTGTCAGATGGGAAATCTGGCATGACGCCTTCCAAACATATCTAGGAGCCATTGGTGCGTTACGTTTTAGTGCAGAGAGGAGAAAATGTCTTCTCCTACACTCCTTAGGATTTGAAGGAAGGTCAATTCATAAACATTTACCATCTCTCTCTGAGGAAGAATTAAATGGTATTGACGAGTATCAAGAGGCGGTTATCAAATTAAAAACAAGATTTGATAAGCAGCCTAGCCTTATGGTATTGCGGCATGAGTTTTTCAAAAGAAAACAAATGGAAGGGGAGGATGTTGATGGTTACATTTCGGTTTTACGCAGATTGGCAGCTGAGTGCAAATTTGAAAATTTCACTGATCAATTAATTAGGGATCAGTTTGTGTACCAATGCAAAGATAAAAACATTCGTCAAAAATTGTTAACCTTGGGGGATCCATCTCTAGATGAAATCATAAAAATTGCCAAAAGCATAGAGATCTCTATGGTTTCTATTAAAGAGCTTGATGACAAACCACAAGATACCATTAATGCTGTTAGCACTAATAGTAATTCCAAACATCGTAGTAAACCTGCACAACTAGTTCAGCAATTTTCAAAGTCTAACTCAGATCTTAACAATCCAACCAAAACTTCTTTTAAAAATATGTGCATCAGATGTGGGAATCCTCCACATAGTAAAGGCTCGCGGTGTCCTGCAAACAATGTTATGTGCAATTACTGCAAAAGGATGGGGCATTTTGCGAAAGTTTGTTTAAAAAAGAAAAATACAAGTAAACCTGCTGTTTGTAGTGTGGAGTCTGACGGAGAGTCAGATTTGGAAGTTGTCTCTGTTGTGTGGAGTGAGAATGAGTCAGATTCAGTCAAATCCAAATGCTCCCCAAATGTTGTCACTGGTGATCCTTCTTCATGCATTGACCCCATTGTTGATATCATGATTGGAGAACGCACTGTGAAGTTGTTGGTTGATTCTGGGGCAAAGATCACTATGATCACTCAAAAATTGTTTGAAGAAACATGGCAGGGTTCTCAACCGTTATGTCCTCCTGATCGTTCTCCTGTCTCCTATGAAGGACGTAAAATAGATCTTTTGGGATATTTTGAAGACGAATTGCAGTTCAGAGGGAGGAGGATTCAAGGGAAAATTTACGTTGCTGTAAAAGGTCTCAATATACTAGGGTGGTTTCACCAAGGCCTTTTTCGAATAATATTGAGACCAGGTGAAAAAGAAGAAGTGTTAGTTGTAGGTTGTGAAGACACTAGTTCTCAATGGAAAGAAAAGTATCCTGAGGTTTTCAGTAGTAGATTGGGGAAGATTAAGGGTTTTAGACACAAAATTATTGTAAAAGAAGGTGCTCTCCCCATTAAACACAAACTAAGAGGTGTTCCTTTTAGTGTTAGGGACGATTTGGAAAAAGGAGTTAAAAGACTTGTGTGCCAAAGGAATTATCGAGCCTACAGACTCTTCTTTATGGCTTTCTCCATTAGTCGTCGCGAGAAAAAGGGGGGGAATCTTCGTGTCTGTGTCGACTTGAGGTCCCTAAATAAAGAGATTTGGGTAGATTCCCACCCCTTACCCAAGATCAGTGATTTATTTGCTTCAACAAAAGGTGCACGGTATTTTTCTAAATTAGACTTGGCCAGTGCATACCATCAGGTAGAACTGGATCCTGAATCACGACATCTAACTGCGTTTGTTTCGCCTTTAGGTACGTTTCGCTACTGTCGCATGCCTTTTGGACTAGCGTCTGCAGCGTCCGTCTTTCAGAGGATAATGGGGAACATGCTTAGAGATCTTGATGGTGTCCTTGTATTTCAGGATGATGTTCTGATTTTTGGTAAAGATATTTCATCTCACGATCTTGCTTTAGATAAAGTGTTGACCCTCTTCAAAAAACGTGGTGTTATTGTTAAAGAATCCAAGTGTAAATTCCTGTGTTCTAAAGTAGAGTATTTGGGACATGTTATTTCCCATGAAGGAGTCAGTCCACGACCGGGTCTACTCCAAGCTATTGTGGAGGCGCCGGATCCAATAGATAAAGCAGGAGTTAAGTCACTGTTGGGTCTGTGTGAGTATTACTCTCAATTTATTCCAAATTTTGCCACTATTGTCCGGCCTATAAGCAATCTCTTAAAAAAAGGGGTCAAGTTTGATTGGTGTCATGATTGTTCTGTGGCTATTAAGTTTGTGAAAACTACTTTGAGTGAGGGTCCTGTACTCAAACCGTTTGACCCGAGTTTGTCATGCTGCGTCACTGTTGATGCAAGTCAGGTGGGTTTGGGTGCGACATTGACTCAAATGGGAAATAATGTTGAAAACACTATTTGTTTTGCGTCAAGGGTCCTGAGGACTCCTGAACTTCAGTATTCGGTTATTGAAAAGGAGTTACTTGCCTGCACATGGGCCATTGAAAAGTTTAGACCGTATATTTGGGGAAAAAGGTTTATGCTTTTGACAGATCACAAGCCATTGGTAAATATCTTGGGTGGAAGTATGAGCAAGTGCTGTTCTCCCAGAATTATGCGCATGGTCACTAAACTTCTTCAGTATCAGTTTTCAGTACAGCATATTCCTGGTGGAAAGAATGGGAGGGCGGATTTCCTATCCCGTTTTCCCATCAAGCACAGTGAGATGGACGATGTGAGTCTGGAGGAATTTGTTAATGAGGATTGTGATGATTGTTTGGTTGCTGTACTTGATTTACCTGATTTAAATCTTGGTTCAGAGGATTCTTGGAAACAAGCAATGGGGTCTGATAATGTACTATGTGAAGTAACTCATTTTGTCAAGAATGGGTGGCCAAGAGAAAAGGCACTTTCTCCTGCCCTGCAACCTTTCTGGAAGGTTGAGGATGAACTTTCCATCGAAGATGGTTTATTACTTAGGAATGACAAATTGGTTCCTCCTACTTGCTTTCGCAAAACTGTTATTGAAAGAGCTCATGAGGGCCATCTGGGTTCAACGCTTACAAAGCGGCGCATCCGGGATGTGTATTGGTGGCCAGGGATGGATTCCGAAATCGATTCTATGGTGGCCAACTGTTGTGTTTGTGGCTCTGCTGACAAGAGTTTGAAAGTGGCTGTTCCTCCGTTAATGCCCATTGAATGCCCAAAAAACCCGTGGTCCAAATTGGGAATTGATGTGATGGGTCCTTACGAGGTCCTCCCGGGAGGTTCTCGTTTTATACTTGTCCTTATGGATTACACTTCCAAATGGCCTGAGATTAAATTGGTGAAAGATGCCAACTCAATGGCGGTCATAGATTTTCTTAAGGATGTGTGGTTGAGAGAGGGGTTTCCAGAAATATTAATTTCAGACAACGGGAAGCAATTTATCAGTACTGAATTTGAGTCTTTTCTAAAAGACTGTGGGATAAAACATCATAAAAGCTCACTCTATCACCCACAGAGCAATTGTTTGGTGGAGAGGATGAATCGAGTAGTAGGAGAATGTGTTAAATGGGCTAGAGCTGGTGGACATGATGTTTGCAAAGCACTTAATGCCATGGTTTGGTTTTACAGAACTACGCCCCATTCTGCTACAAAAATATCACCCTTTGAGGTGTTAAGAGGACGTAAACCCAACTCCAGTTTCAGACCTGCTTGGATGAATAAATGGGTTAGGTCTGAATCAGATGTTGTTCATTTACTATCTATGGTGAGTGAGAATTTGTCTGCTTCACAATCCAAACAAAAAGTTTGGTTTGATTCCCGCAAGGGTGTTAAAGTGACTTCTCTAGAAGTAGGAGATACTGTTAAAATCAAAAGCGGTATTCATGCTAAGAAGGGTGACAGCAAATTTAGTCGTCCTGTTAAAGTCATCAAAATTCTTGGTAATGCCGTTATGGTTGACGGGGGACATTGGTGGAACCTCAATAGAGTGGTTAAGGTTCGGGATTCTGCTGTGGTTCCTTGTCCGTCAAGTAGCTCTGTTCCTGTGTGTGATCAAATTCAATTGAGGAAGAGCTCAAGGAAAGTTCTTAAGCCTGTTAGGTTTAGGTCATGAACTTTGTATGAATATTTTCTTTGTGTTGTAATTTTATTTATTTTTTGTTTTTTTTAGAGGAAGAGAAGATATGTTGTATTGTAACATGTGTAATTTGTTAATACTGCAGCCTAGCTGCACTCTGATGTATTAGTATTCTAGAATGTTTACATGGTTACCAGGGAATGTGTGATTACATTCAGGCTGGAGCTGTTGGCAGAGTGGGTCCTGTCTCTCTGCTCTGTATGTAGCTAATAAACTACCAACTCAACACTACTTGGATTGGCTTCATTCCTACAACTAGTTCAGCAGAGCTGCTCTAGAGCCAGAGAACCAGGTCAGCAGAGCGGCTGTAGAGCCAGAGAAACCATGTCAGCAGGGCTGCTTTATAGGGAGAGAACCAGGTCAACAGAGCTGCTTTAGAGCCAGAGAACCAGGCCAGCAGAGCTGATTTAGAGCCAGAGAACCAGGTCAGTGAGCTGCTTTAGAGCCAGAGAACCAGGTCAGCAGAGCTGCTCTAGAGCCAGAGAACCAAGTCAGCAGAGCTGCTCTAGAGCCTAAGAACCAGGTCAGCAGACCTGCTCTAGAGCCAGAGAACCAGGTCAGCAGAGCTGCTGTAGAGACAGAGAAACCAGGTCAGTAGAGCTGCTTTAGAGGGAGAGAACCAGGTTAGCAGAGTTGCTCTAGTGGGAGAGAACCAGGTCAGCAGAGCTGTTCTAGAGCCAGAGAAACATGTCAGCAGAACTGCTTTAGAGTCATAGAACCGGGTCAGCAGAGCTGCTTTAGAGCCAGAGAACCAGGTCAGCAGAGCTGTTGTAGAGCCAGAGAACCAGATGAACAGTGCTGCTATGTAGCCTAAGAACTAGGTCAGCAGAGCTGCTCTAGAGACAGAGCACCAGGTCAGCAGACCTGCTGTACAGCCAGAGAAACCAGGTCAGGAGAGCTGCTTTAGAGGGAGAGAACCAGGTCAGCAGAGCTGCTTTAGTGCCAGAGATCCAGGTCAGCAGAGCTGCTCTAGCTGACACTGACTGACTGACTGACTGACACTGACTGATTGACACTGACTGACACTGATTGACTGACACTGACTGACACAGATTGACTGAAACTGACTGACTGACAATGACTGACACCGATTGACTGACACTGACTGACTGACACTGACTGACACTGATTGACTGACACTGACTGACTGACGGACACTGATTGACTGACACTGACTGACTGAGGGACACTGATTGACTGACACTGACTGACACTGATTGACTGACACTGACTGACTGACTGACACTGACTGACTGACACTGACACTGACTGACTGACTGACAATGACTGACTGACACTGACTAATCTCTACTACTCTACTACTCACTCCCTACTTCTCTCTACTACTCTCTCTCTACTACTCACTCTCTACTACTCACTCTCTACTACTTTCTACGACTCACTCTCTACTACTCTCTACTACTCACTCTCTACTACTCTCTCTACTACTCACTCTCTACTACTCTCTACTAGTCACGCTCTACTATTCACTCTCTACTACTCTCTACTACTCACTCTACTACTCTCTACTACTCTCTACCACTCACTCTCTACTACTCTACTACTCACACTCTACTACTCTCTACTACTCTCTCTCTACTACTCACTCTCTACTACTCCACTACTTTCTACTACTCTCTCTCGACTACTCACTCTCTACTACTTACTCTCCACTACTCACTCACTACTACTCTCTACTACTCACTCTCTACTACTCACTCTCTACTACTCACTCTCTACTACTCACTCTCTACTACTCACTCTCTACTACTCTCTCTCTACTACTCTCTACTATTCACTCTCTACTACTCCCTCTCTACTACTCTCTACTACTCACTCTACTACTCTCTACTACTCTCTACCACTCACTCTCTACTACTCTACTACTCACTCTACTACTCTCTACTACTCACTCTCTGCTACTCTCTCTACTACTCTCTACTACTCACTCTCTACTCTCTATTACTCATCCTCTACTCTCTACCTGTCTACCTCTCTCTATCTCTCTCTCTACTACTCTCTACCTCTCTACCTCTACCTCTCTACCTCTCTACCTCTCTCTACACCCACACATATGCACATATATATATTCATATTTATGCATATGCATTTATACATATGTATGTGTATATATATATGCCTACATATATAAACATATATATAATCTGCATATCTATATAAATACAAATATAAATGCATGCATACATATATGCATGCATATGCATGTTATGTACATGACAGTTTGAAAAACACTAATAAAAGCAAAGCTAAAAAGCTTTTGTCATAAGTAAGACTGTTAGCGCTCTTGTTGTTCTTTAGAACACTCTGGGACATTCTGTCATTGGGCGATACTTGGGCTACATCTGGGTGATATTTGTGCTACATTTGGGCTCTTTTGTCTCTGGTGGCCATCTTGGGAGACTTATTTGTTATGAAGTTTCCTAATTTCCTCATTTACTGCAGTCTCCTCAGTAGGAAATACTTTCAGTTTTTTACTTTGATTCCATCAAGAAGGCATTCAGATGTGTCACACATTTGCCATACATTCAGAATGTTAGCACTCTTTTTGCTCATTAGATCACTGTAGTAAAGCTACTGCTCACCAGGGAAAACTGCTGCTGGTATTGAAAGTGCATGTTTCAGTCTGCATGTCAGAATTTTTTAATGAAATGGAAGAGGATTTGAGAAGTCATTCAAAATGTGCCCTAATTTTTCTTTCTGCAGCACTAATCATACTTTTTATGGAAAAATGAACCCCCTCATGTTGTTCCTTTTTAAATTAAATGTTTTAAGAGGTACCACTTTAATCCAAGCAAGATGGCTTCAGGTGTGCCATATGTTTATCATAAGTAGGACTGTTAGCGCTCTAGTTGTTCTTTGGAACACTCTGGGAAGCTGCAGTAGAACACAAAGGAATCAACTGACAGTCTCTGCCCTTGTTGGATGTACATGTTTTACTGAGAATGTCAGACTTCATTCTCACATGACTGAGAAAGATAATGTGAATTTACAGAAAATAAGCTCTCAGTTTAACTTATAGATCACCTTCCAAACCTCTGTGGGAAAAGCATGAGAAAATATTTTTCTCTCAATCATGATATCCCAGCAGAAGGCTTTTTCACATGGTGAAATCCCCTTAGAACATACCACAATTCCTAAAATGAGTATGGTACCATCAACAAATGATTTATAATGTAACTAAAGTCTTAAAACCTTCTATTAACTGCAATGCTTTTTAATGAGGTGCTATCATGTATATTGGTCCCAAGATGGCTGCCAACACTTATTGGATGAAGTGCTGACAGCCAATCAGATCTCAGGATGAGATGTGTGGTTAGGCTCCGCCCACATATGTATATGATTTTACTTTTGATTTTCTCAGGAACTACTGAACAGATTGACACCAGACCTGCAAAAGGCACTTCCCTGACCTGAGGACTACCTCTCTGCCAAATTTCAAGTAATTCTGTTCAGCCGTTCGGGCTGTACCTTGGACTAAAGGTCCCTATGGAAAATTGCATGGGGAAAACGCGTTTTGGGACCCCCCTTTTTTCTCAGCCCCCGCTTGACGAATCCCCCCGAGACTTTCAGGGTAGAAGCGGAGCGGAGCGCCCCACCTTGAAGGACTGGGCTATTCTAAGGCCCAGCCGTGCCAGGGGACAACACCTGAAACCTTCGTGGGTTACCTGTTCCGGCGTACAAAACACAGAGACACGGGACACTTCCTGCGGCGTCAAAGATCATTATTTATTTACTGCAGGGATACAGAAATCGCAAGAAGTACACAACGTGTAGGTTCTAAGAGACTGCTTCAAATTGCAAAAGTGGATCGCTCCTTTTATACACATTTTCGTCATTGAACAACATGGCAAACAAAAGGTTACAACTCAGTTCCCACAGTAAACTTCAAAAGGGTCGCATTCATGTTTTCAGAAGCCCGGAACATAATTACAGCAGCATTGCCGGTTCCCAACTGTAAAAGCACATTATCCCCACATTAAGCACATTCCATTCTGACTGTAAACGAATTAGGAGAAGGGACAGAAACAGGTGCAAAGGAAAAACAAGGATGCACAACAGTTTGGAAAAGAGTGTAGGGAGCAATATCGGAAACTTGATTGCAGGATCAAAGGACTCGTGCCTAATGTATGCACGACTGAAACAATAAACTAGCACGGCAAGATGAGCCTCGAGCGGAGCCATCTGCCCTTGCCGTGTCATCCCCCTCATCATAAAAACACCTTCAAAGGAACATGTGTCCTCCGCGAAAGCTTGGGAATCCCAGGGTCACGAAGCGGACAGTGTCCGTTCGCTGGCTACTTGAGGGCAAGAGACAAAATGGATGCCGTATCTAAAATGGAACCCGAGGGTTCAGATGGACATACCCAGGAATGAGACGAACCGTACATAGTAGCGTAGCGAAAACGCGTACACCCACTAAACTCGTCATTTGCGGTTCGTAGATACCAAACTCGTCCATATTCGAACAACCCAAAAATGTCATTACGATTCTCACGGAACCTCAGACGCTCCTTTTGCCCTCATGTAGGCAAGCACTAGTCGAGATCAGAATCGATTTCGATATTCATCAAATCGTTCAGTTGTTGCTGGAACATCATTCTATCCATCAATGTCTCCTTGGTAACTGATGGCCGCCTTATACACGTTGTAGCACAGAGACCACATAAGGCAGGACCACACTGCACACAAAGACAACACGTGAACAGAAACGTTACAACAACCCCTACGATCATCAGAATCTTCCAACCCCAAGTTGATATCAGGCCCCAAAACCATCCTAGAAGTGTCCAATTACCTTCGTCCACGTGTATGGACTCGGAGATCTTATGTAACTTCGAGATGGCTTGGTAAACAGTTGGAGCGTTGTCAGGGATGAAAATGCAACAGCTCGAATGAATCACTTTGCACACACCACCTCTATCTGCAAGAACAACGTCTAGAACCATACGGTTCTGCAACGTCATGAGTCTATCCGCCTGAAGTTCTGCTGTTAAATTACCAAGAGCACTCGCAGTTATGTTAGCAGTCAATTCTACCACACGGGTCAACTGTCTCAGGTTCCTACTATTAACCATAGGTCCCCAAAACGGCAAGAAACCCTTAAAGAAATCTCCTGCTTCTTGACCGGCAGTGTCCTCTTCGCTAATAACGCCTCTCACAACTCTAGTTTTGTGATAGTCTGAGGCGACCGTAAAAGTCGGTGGCAAAAGATTCGCAATATAACAGGTACCCGAGAAGTCACGGGGCAACCATGTATATGCACGTTCATAACATACGAAATAGGTACCCTTGGCAGTCAAGAAAACAGGGGAAGAGAGCATCGGTAGAACATACGTATCAGTACAAGCACTCTTCCCAAGTTGGGCTCTCGGATTTCGACCAAGACCTTTCAAGCAGAAATTACCGAGGTGGGGTACGATCCATATTGGAGACGAGCTCTTAAGCTGTCTATCACCCACTGACATACTATACTCAGTCTCACTCAGATCTTTATATGCTTGCACCTCTTCATCTGGAATAAGCGATGCATCAAAAATATCTCTATCTAAATCAGCAATCGCTATCGCCAAAGGCTTGTGGTACGGACCAGGACCGAAGTTTGCAGAACGTGGCTCTCGACTGGGGTAGGAATCTAGTGCACTACGGAACATAGTTTGGAATGCTCGAGCTGAGCCCTGGGAGCTGTAAGGAAGAACCAAATACGGAATACCCCTATCCATGGTATGTGGCATTAACCCACACACCCAACAGTTGGTAGTATTCATCACCAACTGATGCTGATGTAGGAGTTGAACGAAGGAGTTATTCATGAACTCCGCTCGTCTAACCTGTTCATGTTGGGGCAGAGGATGAAAGGAATTTGGGGAAACAGTGGTAATAGAACTTAATTTAGGAGAAAAAGTAGGTGAAATGGAAGGTAATAACGACTGTATTCCGAAATACACTCCACCCACCAATAGCATAGAAACAGTCAGAAACAGCAGGAATACCTGAAACAAAAAACATTTTGTTCGTACAATCTTATGCAATTTTGATCTTCGCGCCGACATCCTTTCTACTTCCAACAGCTTAGAGAACGCCATCCTCTAAAAACCGTCCGTGACGTCCTTGACGCACTTCGTTCTGAGTAGCGATTATCAATTCCCAGGAGTTCCCAGGAATCGACAAAAGGAACCGACCTAATGTCAGGAACCTGCTAAACAGAAGGAAGTACCCGCACGGCCCTACGGTTAAACCCGGATGATAGGTTTTCTTAAACAAACATCCAACTTAATAAAAATCTCTTAGCTGTAGAAAGCACACGTAGAAAGGAACTCAAAAATCAGTAAAGGATGCAATTGTTCTTAATGTTCGTGGCAACAGTAAGGAAAATATAAGAACATTTTTATTAGTCTTTGTCATGTGAACGAAGAAAATATCGACTTCTTCCAGGTCGAGTCTGCTCTTCAAATAATTGTTCAGCTGGTGAAACAATGTTCAGTCGATCAGATGACAATTCAGACCTTGAGTTCTCCAGAACTGACGACTCAACAGATGTGTCTGGCTGCAATGAATTGTCTCCTACAGGTTGAGCATCACTAAACGGCACAAAGCATAGAGGGGTCTCGATTTCCGTTGCCACAATACCAGTTCTCACCCAATTATCTGCTGGTGAAGGGATCGGAACCTTTTTGGTATGGGTGGCATGCACCCAGTTCTTTCTGCCTTCCAACCGAACTGCAGTCCTTGTAGCCAGCAATACTTGGAAGGGACCCACAAATCTCGGCTCCAAGTTGCGTTTTCTGCCAAAATTGCGGGTGACAACCCAGTCACCCGGTTGGAGCCGATGTCCAGGACCCTCTGTCTGTGCCGGTAAAGCTTCAAAGACCTGTTGATGAATTAACCTCATTTTAGCAGTCAGATCATGAAGATAATCAATTAACATTGGATACTCAAGACTATCATATCAAAGGCCTTAGGCCTCGGGACTCCCCAAATGTTTGCAGTGCGGCCGAACACAATCTCATATGGGCTGAGCCCTACTCGAGAGTGCACAGTCGCCCTGGTCGATAAGAGAGCCAGAGGCAAGGCATCAGGCCATGACAAACCAGTCGTAGCTTGTATCTTCGCAAGTTTCAGCTTCAGAGTACCATTGTACCCTTCAACCAAACCCGCTGCCTGGGGATGATTGGCGCTATGGAATTTCTGTCGAATTCCAAGGCCCTTACACACACTCTGCATCACGCTTCCCACAAACTCGCTTCCGTTATCTGACCACACAATCCGTGGCATTCCATACCGAGGAAAGTATTCCTTCAGTAGGACTTTCGCTGTGGACAGGGCAGTATTATCCTTAAGAGGATAGGCCTCAATCCATCTGGAGAACGCACAAACCACAACTAATACGTACTTCAGATTATTGCATCTCTCCATATGGATGAAGTCCAGTTGGCTAACCTCAAAGGGACAGGCAGGAGGAGCAAAATGGCCGGGTGGAGTGGGGGTGCCCTTGCCAGGATTATGCATCAAACACACCATACAATTCTTAACCACTCTCTCAGCACATTTAGCAATACCATCATTCTTCCATACAGGGGACAATAACTTACATATACCTTTCGCGCTAATGTGTGACAAGCCGTGAGCCATAGTCACGACGGCTAGTACATACGCATCCGGTAACATCCACCTCTGACATTCCGACAAGTCAACCCAACATCCATGCGTGTCTAACTTCCCCGTGCTTTCTTTCCACTTGGTCTTTTCAGTTTCAGTGGCCTCATTCTGAATTGCTTTCACGCTCTCAACAGTGTCTTCACACATACCAATCTCCGCAGGCCACCTCACTGAACTCGTAACATACATTCGGGTTGCAAGATTCTTAGCCGTTTCCTTAGCAATCTCATCCGCAAATGCATTACCACGACCAACATCATCCGTAACCTTCCGATGCGCACTACATTTAATGATCGCCACCTGTTTAGGCAATGTAAGTGCATCCAAAAGATCGTTCACAAGCTGTCCATGTTGGATCTTCGTACCATGCGATGTCATAAATCCTCTTTCTCTCCACAATCGACCAAAACTATGTGCAACACCAAACGCATATTGACTATCAGTAAACACATTCACTCGCTTTCCCTTAGATAAAACACACGCTCTTGTCAACGCAATCAACTCTGCTGCTTGCGCTGAATTCTGACTCAATCTCGCAGTTTCCACAACCGTACTCAACGTCACTACAGCATACGCAGTCGTCACATCACCATTCGGCAACTTAAAACATGAACCATCAACATACAAAGTGCCATCGGGGTCTATCAATGGAGTGTTTTTCAGGTCCACACGACCCTTCGTTTCCTCCTCAGTTCGTAAATAGCAATCATGTGGTGGTACATCATTTGATTCCATATTAGTCGGCAACAATGTCGCCGGATTCAGCACATTACAACGCTTGATCTGTATATGACTTGCCAAAAGTGTCAACTCATAACCGGACAACCTTGCACTCGTCAGATGTTGAGTTTTTGTACGATTCAGGAGAGTGTCAACTGCATGCGGAACCATCACTGTGAGCATATTATCCATGACCAGACCTGCGGATTGTCGAATAGACACCGCAGCTGCCGCTGTCGCTCTCAAGCAACTTGGCAACGCTCTAGCTACCGGGTCTAAGGTCGAGGAAAAATATGCACATGGACGCTGCTTACCACCAAATTGTTGCGTCAAAACACTCAACGCACAACCTTCTCTCTCGTGAACGTATAGTGTAAATGGTTTACTGTAATCAGGAGTACCTAACACAGGAGCCGAACACAGCGCATCACGCAGTTCAGAAAAACTTTTCTGACATTCTTCCGTCCATGGCAAAGGAGTCGAAACATCCTTGCACGTGAGAGCTGTCAATGGTTTCGCTAACAGTGAAAAATTCGGAATCCACTGTCTGCAGTATGACGTGATACCTAGAAAGGCACGCACATCTCTCTGAGTTGTTGGCACAGTCATTTGAGCGATCGCTGCAATTCTCTCTGGGGTCAACCTTCTTCCCTCCTTTGACAATAAGTGACCTAGATAGGTTACTTCTTGACAACAATATTGCAATTTAGAAGGTGACACTTTGTGATGTAATTTTCATAAACATATGGATCCACCCGTAGGTTGAGTATATTAGGAAAATTCCTCAAGAAGACGAAATGTATCCCACGGCCGTGGAGAATACAAATCAGTTGTTTAAATACCCCTCACACACCAAAAGGGCCCTTGGTGTCATGCTTCATCATAGGGGTCTTCCCGCCCCTCTACGGGACGGGGCGTGCTGCGACCTACGTCTACGCGGGAGCACTGTTATAAGTGAAACCACTATGTGTGATGCAAGGGTGTGAGAGGAAGGGTCAGGAGTGAGTGGAAAAGTGAGTTAAAAAATACCTGGCTCTTCTGGTTGAATGAACTTTATTAAACCGTATGAGCTGGTATTAGTAAAATAGTGGGGGGAGGAGGAAAGTATGCCTCAATGAGCTAGACCTCCTGATGGTGCCGACATGTTTCGAAGCTTCCCCAAGCTTCTTCTTCAGGACCATAAAGATCCCTTCCTAAGACTCACAGTGATGTATTTACAATAAAAAATTAACGTATTGTGTCCCAAATAAATAGAATAATGTGGGAAGAAAATAACTTCCAATGGTTAGTAATGCCTAAATAGGTCTTATATGGTCCATTTACCTAAAAGAAAAAAACATTCGTCACGTAGATCGAAGATCAATCCATCAATTTGTGATTTAGTGAACTGAAAAGGAAGTGAAACAATATTCTCTTCTTAACGCTATCCATAACGTTGTCACGTGATCTGTGATGAAGCAACTGTGTAATACATAGACACTGACTAAAAGACACACATATAACAAAAAACACACACTCTATTCTTACAGGAACAAAGTTCCTGGGTTCTAACACTAACCAGTAACAAAGAAAATCATGCCAGAATGAACGCGCTGGAATGAAAAACATACATACTTGCTGTAAATGAGAAAATTACTTCATGAGCGCAGGACCTGGTGGGGGGAATGCCAACTCGGCTATCTAGATGGTAAATTTAGGAAGAACAAGGAAAAAGTCCCATCAATAATGGAGAGGGCCTCGGAACTGGTCCGAAGAAAGGAACTCCCTACATATGTCGGCTATGCCGTACTTACGAATCCCTGGGAAATTGTCCCGCCAAAATAACCACCCCGGTCGGCTCCGTAGATGATACTGAGCTAGAGGATAAGGTTTGTTAAATAGTCCCTTCAATTGAGGTTAATTGGCGCGCGAATATGCTGACTGCACCATTGCGCGTTGGCCCGCTCTCTCTGTGTATCCTGACCCGGAACTGAAAGTCACCCGGTCCGGTCGGGAAACAGCGCAAAAGGACTAAACAGCAGCTGTCACTGTTAGATATAACCCGGAACCGGAAATGTAACGGTCGGGTTTCCAATGAAAAAAATACGGGAGGTACAATACGATAGTAGACATACAAAAGGGATCTAATATAATACTTAGACCGAAAATTAGTAAAATGCATGAAGATGGTTTCTAAGATTGGTCATGCCATGTTCAAAAAATCAGGATACCTATGAAAAGGAGAGTGAAAATAGTAAAAACCTCGGGTTTCCAATGAAAAAAATACGGGAGGTACAATACGATAGTAGACATACAAAAAGGATCTAATATAATACTTAGACCGAAAATTAGTAAAATGCATGAAGATGGTTTCTAAGATTGGTCATGCCATGTTCAAAAAATCAGGATACCTATGAAAAGGAGAGTGAAAAATAGTAAAAACCTTGGGGGTATTACACAGGAAGGATAATATAAATTTTCACATTGATAATAGCCCCCATTGATCAAAATACTGTCATTGGGAGGGCATACAATATCCAGTGCAGATAAGGCGACATGAGATCTTCTATCGTTTCAAGGGAAATACAAATAGACTGACTATGTGTAATGGAGTGTTACAGTCACCGATGTACTATCCAAGCGTAGGGGAACTGTCATATCTGGAATTAAAGGTAGTACAGGTACATCACGGGCATAACGCTCCTGGGCACATCCTGAAGGGTTAATCTCATTGTCATAGACACCTTAGTCTACATATCACAGATGGAATTGGTTCCAAGATATTTCGTCGTTTAATCCATTGATGTGGGTCCCCAAACGGAAGACCCAACGTTGTTCTTTCTCAAGCAGACCATGTTCACCACCTAGTTGTTCAATCACTGTCCACTTCAAATCGTCTACGCCATGACCACTGGATACATAGTGGTTGGACATTTTGGTAGTACTTCTACCACATCGGACATTGCTTCGATGTTCACCCACTCGTATTTTGATGGGTCTGGTGGTCATCCCCACGTATTCAAGACCGCATGGACAAGTGATCAGGTAGACCACGTTCTTGCTGTTGCAATTCGTGAAGCTTCTCTGGTCCCACCCCTCACCATTGCGGAATTGGATATGTTTGCTTTTTCTCGTAAGATGACATGTACTGCAATTACCACATGGGTAATGTCCTTGTACAGGTGGTAACATACCCTCCATAGCAGGACGAGCTGTGTTCTTTGGTCTTGTATGGACAAGCATGTCTCTCAGGTTCTTGCCCCTCTTGTGTGCAAACATCGGTTTGGTGATGTTCAGATGGCAGCTGTTGAGGATTCGCCAGTGTTTGTTTACTATTTTTGAGACCTGGTTTGAGTGCGTATTGTAAGTGGTTACACAGATGGGTCTATCTTCAACTGTGGTAACCACTTTGTCTTCTAAGAGCGCTTCTCTATTGTTGTTCTTTGCCCTTTTGCAGGCCTTGTCAATGATTCTTCCAGGATAGTTGCGTTTGATCAATTTTTGGCGTAGTTCAGATGCTTGTCTCTTGAACTCATTGGTATCAGTACAATTTCTCCGTAAACGGAGGAATTGTCCGTACGGTAGATTCTCTCTCAAATGGCGGGGGTGGAAGCTATCGAAAAGAAGTAGGCAGTTTTTTGCTGTTTCTTTAAAGTGTGTAGTGGTTTTTAATTTGCCCTCCTCTGGGTAGATATTAAGGTCAAGGAAAACCAAGTTGTTGACTGAAACTGTATGGGTGAATTTAAGAAAGGCATTCTGTTGATTTAACCATAGCATGAATGCCTCCGTTGAGTCTGCATCACCTTCCCAAATGACCAGAACATCGTCTATATACCTTTTCCAGGTCTTGATGTGCATCAGGAAAGGGTTGGTGTTGTTCAGAATCCTGGTGGCCTCTAGATGGTGTACATAGAGGCCCGCCAGACTGGGAGCAAAGGTACTCCCCATGCTGGTCCCGTGTCTTTGTTCATATATGTCATCAGCATACATGAAGAAGTTCCTGGTGAGTGCCAGAGAGACGCATTCCATCACCAAGTTGCGTGGTGTGTGATATTCCCAAGCCGCAGAAAATAGTACCTCCTCGATAATGAGCAATGTTTCCTCATGTGGGAGACTAGTATATAGGCTCTCCACATCGAGGCCCATGAGGAGATTTTTGGTAGGGTCAAAATCAATATCCTGTAGTATTTGTAGGACATTTTTAGTATCTCGCAAGTAGGTGTTGGTTGCCTGAACCAACGGGCGGAGGAAGGCATCCGCAAATCTGGAAAGAGGTTCCAGAATGGAATTAACCCTTCAGGATGTGCCCAGGAGCGTTATGCCCGTGATGTACCTGTACTACCTTTAATTCCAGATATGACAGTTCCCCTACGCTTGGATAGTACATCGGTGACTGTAACACTCCATTACACATAGTCAGTCTATTTGTATTTCCCTTGAAACGATAGAAGATCTCATGTCGCCTTATCTGCACTGGATATTGTATGCCCTCCCAATGACAGTATTTTGATCAATGGGGGCTATTATCAATGTGAAAATTTATATTATCCTTCCTGTGTAATACCCCCAAGGTTTTTACTATTTTTCACTCTCCTTTTCATAGGTATCCTGATTTTTTGAACATGGCATGACCAATCTTAGAAACCATCTTCATGCATTTTACTAATTTTCGGTCTAAGTATTATATTAGATCCTTTTTGTATGTCTACTATCGTATTGTACCTCCCGTATTTTTTTCATTGGAAACCCGAGGTTTTTACTATTTTCACTCTCCTTTTCATAGGTATCCTGATTTTTTGAACATGGCATGACCAATCTTAGAAACCATCTTCATGCATTTTACTAATTTTCGGTCTAAGTATTATATTAGATCCCTTTTGTATGTCTACTATCGTATTGTACCTCCCGTATTTTTTTCATTGGAAACCCGACCGTTACATTTCCGGTTCCGGGTTATATCTAACAGTGACAGCTGCTGTTTAGTCCTTTTGCGCTGTTTCCCGACCGGACCGGGTGACTTTCAGTTCCGGGTCAGGATACACAGAGAGAGCGGGCCAACGCGCAATGGTGCAGTCAGCATATTCGCGCGCCAATTAACCTCAATTGAAGGGACTATTTAACAAACCTTATCCTCTAGCTCAGTATCATCTACGGAGCCGACCGGGGTGGTTATTTTGGCGGGACAATTTCCCAGGGATTCGTAAGTACGGCATAGCCGACATATGTAGGGAGTTCCTTTCTTCGGACCAGTTCCGAGGCCCTCTCCATTATTGATGGGACTTTTTCCTTGTTCTTCCTAAATTTACCATCTAGATAGCCGAGTTGGCATTCCCCCCACCAGGTCCTGCGCTCATGAAGTAATTTTCTCATTTACAGCAAGTATGTATGTTTTTCATTCCAGCGCGTTCATTCTGGCATGATTTTCTTTGTTACTGGTTAGTGTTAGAACCCAGGAACTTTGTTCCTGTAAGAATAGAGTGTGTGTTTTTTGTTATATGTGTGTCTTTTAGTCAGTGTCTATGTATTACACAGTTGCTTCATCACAGATCACGTGACAACGTTATGGATAGCGTTAAGAAGAGAATATTGTTTCACTTCCTTTTCAGTTCACTAAATCACAAATTGATGGATTGATCTTCGATCTACGTGACGAATGTTTTTTTCTTTTAGGTAAATGGACCATATAAGACCTATTTAGGCATTACTAACCATTGGAAGTTATTTTCTTCCCACATTATTCTATTTATTTGGGACACAATACGTTAATTTTTTATTGTAAATACATCACTGTGAGTCTTAGGAAGGGATCTTTATGGTCCTGAAGAAGAAGCTTGGGGAAGCTTCGAAACATGTCGGCACCATCAGGAGGTCTAGCTCATTGAGGCATACTTTCCTCCTCCCCCCACTATTTTACTAATACCAGCTCATACGGTTTAATAAAGTTCATTCAACCAGAAGAGCCAGGTATTTTTTAACTCACTTTTCCACTCACTCCTGACCCTTCCTCTCACACCCTTGCATCACACATAGTGGTTTCACTTATAACAGTGCTCCCGCGTAGACGTAGGTCGCAGCACGCCCCGTCCCGTAGAGGGGCGGGAAGACCCCTATGATGAAGCATGACACCAAGGGCCCTTTTGGTGTGTGAGGGGTATTTAAACAACTGATTTGTATTCTCCACGGCCGTGGGATACATTTCGTCTTCTTGAGGAATTTTCCTAATATACTCAACCTACGGGTGGATCCATATGTTTATGAACATTTGACCGGGAGGAAGTATCCACCTCCACCACTCGGATGAGTGGTACCTCTCCACTCCCTATTTTGTTTATGTTTATATTGTAGACAGCGTACAGCTGTGGGAGTTTTTTTTTTCTCTCTTCTATTCCCAGTATTTCTGGTGTCAGTACTACAATTGACAGTACGACTATACCCTATACCAGAGGCTATCTACCTCTGTTAAATTAAATAGTTGTTGCTCCACACTTTGCATCACCGTCTTTTTGTACACACATTTTTTCAAACCAGACACACACTCTCTCTTATCAAACCATTTCACATAGTATCAACATGGCAGACAATATGGGTTTAACCTTCGCCGAGGACGAAGTGGAAAGGATTCTAGCTGCAATCAATCCTTTTGAAGGTTTGAGTAATACAGATCCGGGTCCTAGTAATGCTGATTGGGATGAACTGGCAAATCTGAGGCGAAACCAGATCAGAACCGCTTTGCATGGGTTACTGATGACCGAGTACCTTCGGGCTAATGCGGCTCCCCAGGGCCTAATAGTCCGTAATGAACCCTACATTTTCCAACAAGACAAGACATTCAAACGCGATTGGTCATTAATATCATGGCATTGTACCCGTGACTGGTTGGTCCTAATTATAAAAACAGCCACCAGACTAACTCAAGAACTAAAGATCGAAATTCAGAATCTTGAAGTACGTCTGAAAGCGTACATATCCCCCAGTGTCCTCAAAAAACGCCTGGAAGAACTCAACCAAGAAATAACTGAGTTCGAAATGACATTAAAACAAAACAAGTACAACAAACTCAAAAAGGACACGGCACGATTCAGCCATGAACGAGTTTATCCTTATACCAGAGACGACTACATTCCTAGGAACCAAGATCAGAATTATGATGGAGACTCATCCGATACTGGCTCGGACAACTCTAATTCCAGCAGAGGCAGCGGCAAACGGTACAATAGAGGGAGAGACAATTACAATCAACGTCCTTTCTACCCGAGGGGTGGTAGGTGGAATAGCTATCAAGGACCTCCCCCTTATCCTCCATTTGCATATGGTCCACCCATGATGGGAGGACCTTTTCCACAGTGGATCCCACCTCCACAAGAATATGAATACAACTACCAAACCCCGCAACCTTTTTTAGGGACGCGCCAGGGACCAAGGAGAGGTCGGAACAGGGGTGGATACAACGTCCACTGGTCCACACCAGAGACCGAGACCCCCAGAGTATCAACAAGGAGCATGACCAACAACATGCCCCCCCAACCGTCGACAAGCAGGAAGTAAATTTAGTGGTCAATCTTACTGACTTGACCCTGACACCTATACAGAGCAAGGTCCTTGAAAGGGGACTAGGCTTTGTACCTACCAATCGGTTTGATAAATTCAGGATTCTTACAGAAATCAATGAATTCATTCGTAAACTGAAATTGAACATATTTTTCAAAGACCAACCTACCACTGAAGGAAGTAGAAAAGATACAGGACTTCGCAACAAATCCACCTTTATACCCCCTGACTCTACACTTCCTGTAGAAATCCTAGCTTTTGAGAAAGCTGTGATGAGAGAAATACAAGACATCTCGACAGGGGATGACAACACTTTTCAAAATACATCAAGGTTGGAAAGGGAGGCAATACGCGAACTATCCACAAACCGGGAAATTATAATCAAACCGGCTGATAAAGGGGGGGCAATTGTGTTACAAACTACTGACAAATATGACCAGGAATGTAAGAAACTCCTTGGTGATCGTAGAAATTATGGAGTCCTCCAAGAAGACCCTACGGAATCTATCAGAATCCAAATTGCCACCATGGTTGAGGAAGCCCTTGCCAATGACTGGATTTCAAAGAAAGAGGCTGATTTTCTGATCAACACAAGTCCCAGAGTACCATATTTCTACACAATACCTAAAATCCACAAGAATCTCAGGTCCCCCCCAGGTAGACCTATTGTGTCTGGGGTTAATTCCATTCTGGAACCTCTTTCCAGATTTGCGGATGCCTTCCTCCGCCCGTTGGTTCAGGCAACCAACACCTACTTGCGAGATACTAAAAATGTCCTACAAATACTACAGGATATTGATTTTGACCCTACCAAAAATCTCCTCATGGGCCTCGATGTGGAGAGCCTATATACTAGTCTCCCACATGAGGAAACATTGCTCATTATCGAGGAGGTACTATTTTCTGCGGCTTGGGAATATCACACACCACGCAACTTGGTGATGGAATGCGTCTCTCTGGCACTCACCAGGAACTTCTTCATGTATGCTGATGACATATATGAACAAAGACACGGGACCAGCATGGGGAGTACCTTTGCTCCCAGTCTGGCGGGCCTCTATGTACACCATCTAGAGGCCACCAGGATTCTGAACAACACCAACCCTTTCCTGATGCACATCAAGACCTGGAAAAGGTATATAGACGATGTTCTGGTCATTTGGGAAGGTGATGCAGACTCAACGGAGGCATTCATGCTATGGTTAAATCAACAGAATGCCTTTCTTAAATTCACCCATACAGTTTCAGTCAACAACTTGGTTTTCCTTGACCTTAATATCTACCCAGAGGAGGGCAAATTAAAAACCACTACACACTTTAAAGAAACAGCAAAAAACTGCCTACTTCTTTTCGATAGCTTCCACCCCCGCCATTTGAGAGAGAATCTACCGTACGGACAATTCCTCCGTTTACGGAGAAATTGTACTGATACCAATGAGTTCAAGAGACAAGCATCTGAACTACGCCAAAAATTGATCAAACGCAACTATCCTGGAAGAATCATTGACAAGGCCTGCAAAAGGGCAAAGAACAACAATAGAGAAGCGCTCTTAGAAGACAAAGTGGTTACCACAGTTGAAGATAGACCCATCTGTGTAACCACTTACAATACGCACTCAAACCAGGTCTCAAAAATAGTAAACAAACACTGGCGAATCCTCAACAGCTGCCATCTGAACATCACCAAACCGATGTTTGCACACAAGAGGGGCAAGAACCTGAGAGACATGCTTGTCCATACAAGACCAAAGAACACAGCTCGTCCTGCTATGGAGGGTATGTTACCACCTGTACAAGGACATTACCCATGTGGTAATTGCAGTACATGTCATCTTACGAGAAAAAGCAAACATATCCAATTCCGCAATGGTGAGGGGTGGGACCAGAGAAGCTTCACGAATTGCAACAGCAAGAACGTGGTCTACCTGATCACTTGTCCATGCGGTCTTGAATACGTGGGGATGACCACCAGACCCATCAAAATACGAGTGGGTGAACATCGAAGCAATGTCCGATGTGGTAGAAGTACTACCAAAATGTCCAACCACTATGTATCCAGTGGTCATGGCGTAGACGATTTGAAGTGGACAGTGATTGAACAACTAGGTGGTGAACATGGTCTGCTTGAGAAAGAACAACGTTGGGTCTTCCGTTTGGGGACCCACATCAATGGATTAAACGACGAAATATCTTGGAACCAATTCCATCTGTGATATGTAGACTAAGGTGTCTATGACAATGAGATTAACCCTTCAGGATGTGCCCAGGAGCGTTATGCCCGTGATGTACCTGTACTACCTTTAATTCCAGATATGACAGTTCCCCTACGCTTGGATAGTACATCGGTGACTGTAACACTCCATTACACATAGTCAGTCTATTTGTATTTCCCTTGAAACGATAGAAGATCTCATGTCGCCTTATCTGCACTGGATATTGTATGCCCTCCCAATGACAGTATTTTGATCAATGGGGGCTATTATCAATGTGAAAATTTATATTATCCTTCCTGTGTAATACCCCCAAGGTTTTTACTATTTTTCACTCTCCTTTTCATAGGTATCCTGATTTTTTGAACATGGCATGACCAATCTTAGAAACCATCTTCATGCATTTTACTAATTTTCGGTCTAAGTATTATATTAGATCCTTTTTGTATGTCTACTATCGTATTGTACCTCCCGTATTTTTTTCATTGGAAACCCGAGGTTTTTACTATTTTCACTCTCCTTTTCATAGGTATCCTGATTTTTTGAACATGGCATGACCAATCTTAGAAACCATCTTCATGCATTTTACTAATTTTCGGTCTAAGTATTATATTAGATCCCTTTTGTATGTCTACTATCGTATTGTACCTCCCGTATTTTTTTCATTGGAAACCCGACCGTTACATTTCCGGTTCCGGGTTATATCTAACAGTGACAGCTGCTGTTTAGTCCTTTTGCGCTGTTTCCCGACCGGACCGGGTGACTTTCAGTTCCGGGTCAGGATACACAGAGAGAGCGGGCCAACGCGCAATGGTGCAGTCAGCATATTCGCGCGCCAATTAACCTCAATTGAAGGGACTATTTAACAAACCTTATCCTCTAGCTCAGTATCATCTACGGAGCCGACCGGGGTGGTTATTTTGGCGGGACAATTTCCCAGGGATTCGTAAGTACGGCATAGCCGACATATGTAGGGAGTTCCTTTCTTCGGACCAGTTCCGAGGCCCTCTCCATTATTGATGGGACTTTTTCCTTGTTCTTCCTAAATTTACCATCTAGATAGCCGAGTTGGCATTCCCCCCACCAGGTCCTGCGCTCATGAAGTAATTTTCTCATTTACAGCAAGTATGTATGTTTTTCATTCCAGCGCGTTCATTCTGGCATGATTTTCTTTGTTACTGGTTAGTGTTAGAACCCAGGAACTTTGTTCCTGTAAGAATAGAGTGTGTGTTTTTTGTTATATGTGTGTCTTTTAGTCAGTGTCTATGTATTACACAGTTGCTTCATCACAGATCACGTGACAACGTTATGGATAGCGTTAAGAAGAGAATATTGTTTCACTTCCTTTTCAGTTCACTAAATCACAAATTGATGGATTGATCTTCGATCTACGTGACGAATGTTTTTTTCTTTTAGGTAAATGGACCATATAAGACCTATTTAGGCATTACTAACCATTGGAAGTTATTTTCTTCCCACATTATTCTATTTATTTGGGACACAATACGTTAATTTTTTATTGTAAATACATCACTGTGAGTCTTAGGAAGGGATCTTTATGGTCCTGAAGAAGAAGCTTGGGGAAGCTTCGAAACATGTCGGCACCATCAGGAGGTCTAGCTCATTGAGGCATACTTTCCTCCTCCCCCCACTATTTTACTAATACCAGCTCATACGGTTTAATAAAGTTCATTCAACCAGAAGAGCCAGGTATTTTTTAACTCACTTTTCCACTCACTCCTGACCCTTCCTCTCACACCCTTGCATCACACATAGTGGTTTCACTTATAACAGTGCTCCCGCGTAGACGTAGGTCGCAGCACGCCCCGTCCCGTAGAGGGGCGGGAAGACCCCTATGATGAAGCATGACACCAAGGGCCCTTTTGGTGTGTGAGGGGTATTTAAACAACTGATTTGTATTCTCCACGGCCGTGGGATACATTTCGTCTTCTTGAGGAATTTTCCTAATATACTCAACCTACGGGTGGATCCATATGTTTATGAACATTTGACCGGGAGGAAGTATCCACCTCCACCACTCGGATGAGTGGTACCTCTCCACTCCCTATTTTGTTTATGTTTACTTTGTGATGTAAGTCACATAGATGCTGTAACAGTGATACTGTAGCAGTTCTGCAAATCTGTTCAGTGTCAGCAGCTACCAACAGATCATCAACGTATTGAATCAAGGCCGCACCAGCCGGTAACACAAACGCATCAAGTTGACTCTTAAGAGCTTGGCTGTAGATCGATGGACTCTCACAGTAGCCCTGAGGTGCGCGTTTAAACCTGAAGCTGCGACCACCTAATGAGAAACCGAATAGATCTCTGCTTTCCTCAGCAATCGGAATGCTGAAGAAAGCATTCTTCAGATCGATTACCGAAAACCATGACGCAGAAGCTGGAATCAGAGTCAGCAAAGCTGTAATGTCAGGCACCACGGGAAACTGTGGAAGAACAATTTTATTTACCTCCCTTAAATCAATAACAAAACGATACACAGGAGGCTTGGATGGATCAGTTTGTTTCAAAATAGGTAACACAGGACTATTACACACGTTACCCCGAGTTTCCTCAATGACATCTTTATTGATCAAATCGTAAATGATCGCTAATAATGCTCGTTCACCATCAAGAGAGATACGATACTGGGGAATGCGTGGCAGTCGCACGTTTGATTTCAATTGAACAACATAAGGTGGTATATCCAGCAGGCCCACGTCGTTGGGACCTGTCGCCCACAAAGACTCAGGAAGAGAACTCAATTCCGGTGGGAGCTTATCAGTCGACAAATACATAGGAGAGATCACTCTCTGACCCAATGTAAGCTCCACTCCCGCAGGAGAACAGTACAAAGTCGCGTATAACCGCTTCAACAAATCCAGGCCCAAAAGATTCTCACCACAACCAGTAGTCAAAATCAAAGGAGCTTCTAACTCACGAGACCCAATTGTAAGGGGCAAAGGGCTAGAAACTGGATTGCTAACGGGAGCGCCAGAGAATCCAACGGAAACATTCGTCAAGCCAGACAAAGGCGCGCCAGGGAGTTTCGAATGCATGATGGAACTTTTCGCTGACCAGTGTCCAACAGAAAAGGCTCAACTACGCCCAATGTGGCAACAGCGACATAAGGCCCTCTCTGATCAACCGGAACTGATACTACTCCCTTTCTTTGTCTAGGGCTGTCCTAGTAATTACCGTCAGCATCAACATCATGCTCGACATAATAGGCGTCCACATGATACTGCGCAGATCTACCAGATGATGAATCGCGCCGATCAAAGCAATTTTGCGAGTCTGATGAAGTGGCAAAACGCTCATTCTGATTCTGAGTAACACCGCGACCTCTACCACGCGATGCTTGTGGAGGACCACTACGACCTCCTCGAGCCGAGACACCATTGTTTCGGTCACGCAAAACTGGACAATTAAACTTCAGATGGCCCTCACCCCTACAATATGCACATTGATTATACCCCAGCATAGATCGAGGTGTAGAGGAGTCAGTACGCGACTGTGATCTAGAAAACTGTGAGTATAATCGATTTGGCTGTTGCGAGTCATTTTGATTCGAGCGCGGAGGATACGCTTGCTGCAATAAGACCTTAGTTTTAAGATCCTTCGTTTTCTTATCTGCACGTTCGCTTTCTTCTTTCTCTCTATTTTCGTAGTATTGGGCCGTGGCTAATATCTGAGCAGTGGTAGACACGGCCCACGAACTTTCAGAATTCTTCAATTTGTTGCTTAGTTCAGGCAACAAATTCGATACAAATTTATCAACAAACAATCGCTGACCTCCCTCAGAGCTCATACCCTGACCACTATGATCGATGAATGCCTCCTCAAATCTCGTAAAGAAATCGGAGACACTCTCGCCCTTCTTTTGTTTGCACGCAGACAATTTGTCCCAGTTAACTCTTATTGCTGGCATAAGTGTCTTCATAAGTGTAATTATCCTCTGGGGCAGATTCTCAATGATCTGTTCAGGTTTAGCCCCACCAACTTGCCGTCCGTCAGCCGCCGCAAGAGCAGCCCAATCACCGCCTAACTGAGCTGCGTGATTCTCTTGACGGATTTTCGCCCAAATCGGTTGAGGTACTACGTTACCAAACAACATGTCGATATCGGCAAGGTTCATAACAGTAGCATCCACTAATTGGGATAACTCCTTGTAATAACCTGCCGGATTTTTGCGGGGGTCAGGCAAAGTTTGCTTTACCTGCAAAACCTCAGATCGCTTCCATGGGAGGTGTATCCAAACTCTCTGAAAGTGTGGTAGAATAATAGGATTAGCAGCAGGATCACCTGGCATCCATACTGGGGGAACTTCCCGCATAGGGTACTGACCAGGTTGTGCCATCCGCTCCTCAGTTTCATCCTTAAACAATGCTCGAGGTTGTACTGTAGATCGAAAAGATAACAGACGCTCTAAAGCACGTCGGACATTAGCACCCACAATCATACCATTCGAAAATTGATTCTGAAGTTCAGTGATCTCGGGCGGTACATTGTCTACCGCATCATTATCCCACTCTTCTCCCAAAGATTTACACATTTCCTCGTACACAAATCTTTGTGTGGGCTCATTAAACTGAGAAAACGTCTCGAAAACTATACGCGAAGTGTACTTCGCAGGATGCCTAATCCATTTACGCGCCATTTTCACTAACGACTCACGTTCTCTACCATCAGGAATTTGACTGCGCCTCTGAGAGACATCAGAAAGATCGGACCCGAGTATCGGTCCAAAAAGTGGAGAATAGAGATTAGCGACAGCATTAAATATACGACTACGAACAGAAGGGGAAGAAGAAGGAAGTACAGGAGCAACAACATTAGGAGTAAACGTAGAAACAGTAGCAGTAGTCGGGATAACAGGAGTAATAGTAACATTAGGCTGATGAGATACTGGCAAAGGAGTAGTAGGAAGAAGAGCGGGTAGAGGAGGATGGACAATTTGCGGCACAAGGGGATTCGGAAGAACAGGAGGAACGACAGGCTGACCAGCAGCCGCCAAGACAACAGGTTGAGGAACAGGAGGAATCACAGGACCCACAGTATCTGGTGCATAGGGAGGTGGTGATTTCAATAGATAAGACAATAATGGATCCTCTACCGCTTCTTCTCCCGTCTTATCAGGACTAGACGGTAAAACCGGATAACATTTATCCACCGCCATATGATGCAATCTAGCAAAAACTTCCTGCTCCTTCTCATCTTTGTCTCGCTGATACTGTTCTGCATTTCGCATCACCGCAATAACACCTTCTCTCTTATTTTTCTTAATCTGTTTGATTTCTTTCTGCTTGGCCTCTTTACGCCATAACCGAAAGGAATCAAACATGGCCGGCCTAGCCTTCTTTTTAAACAATTTAGCTTCAAGATTATCTAATATTGCAGTTTTGAAACTACCATGTGATGGCCAACTAAGAACACCATCATTTTTAGTGTAACAAATCCAATATTCATTATATACGATAGGACCTACTCCGTGGCGACTATAGAGCTCATAAATTGGAGTTCCAACTGGAGGTATCGGACATGAATCCTCCAGTCGGGAATCCGTGCTGCAACATTTAAGGAAACCAAACAAAGTACTACGGCCAGGCATCGTGCACACTAACCGAGTTTACAAACTTCAAGGGCTATCGAATTACGATGTCCTCGCCAAAAAAAAATGCAAGACCCTCGGTTTTTGGCAATTGCAATTGTCAAAGAAAACCCAACAACTAAGAACCAACAACTAAGAACCACAAATGCAATGGAACCATGCAAACAACCAGGTTTAGCGACCCACAAATACTTAACTGAAAGAGCAATGGCGTCACCAGGAAGGCCCGTCTATCGTCTCGCCGTACAAAGGACTACGCCAGGCGCCAAAACAGGTCGACAGTTAGGGCATCAGTCCGTCGCAGCCGTCAGAAGGCGGGAATCTTCGCGGGAAAAGTCTTTGGACCACTTATTTCGACAACTGGATCGATGAAGCGGGGTGCACCTTCCCTCGGAGATTTCACACGAAGTTCCTCACGATCGTCGGGCTTTGGACCGGTACCGCAGATGTCGCCCCATGTTGGGCGCCAACTGAAGGACTGGGCTATTCTAAGGCCCAGCGGTGCCAGGGGAAAACACCTGAAACCTTCGTGGGTTACCTGTTCCGGCGTACAAAACACAGAGACACGGGACACTTCCTGCGGCGTCAAAGATCAGCATTTATTTACTGCAGGGATACAGAAATCGCAAGAAGTACACAACGTGTAGGTTCTGAGAGACTGCTTCAAATTGCAAAAGTGGATCGCTCCTTTTATACACATTTTCGTCATTGAACAACATGGCAAACAAAAGGTTACAACTCAGTTCCCACAGTAAACTTCAAAAGGGTCGCATTCATGTTTTCAGAAGCCCGGAACATAATTACAGCAGCATTGCCGGTTCCCAACTGTAAAAGCACATTATCCCCACATTAAGCACATTCCATTCTGACTGTAAACGAATTAGGAGAAGGGACAGAAACAGGTGCAAAGGAAAAACAAGGATGCACAACAGTTTGGAAAAGAGTGTAGGGAGCAATATCGGAAACTTGATTGCAGGATCAAAGGACTCGTGCCTAATGTATGCACGACTGAAACAATAAACTAGCACGGCAAGATGAGCCTCGAGCGGAGCCATCTGCCCTTGCCGTGTCATCCCCCTCATCATAAAAACACCTTCAAAGGAACATGTGTCCTCCGCGAAAGCTTGGGAATCCCAGGATCACGAAGCGGACAGTGTCCGTTCGCTGGCTACTTGAGGGCAAGAGACAAAATGGATGCCGTATCTAAAATGGAACCCGAGGGTTCAGATGGACATACCCAGGAATGAGACGAACCGTACATAGTAGCGTAGCGAAAACGCGTACACCCACTAAACTCGTCATTTGCGGTTCGTAGATACCAAACTCGTCCATATTCGAACAACCCAAAAATGTCATTACGATTCTCACGGAACCTCAACCTATTTTGAAAATTTCGCGAGGATTCGTCAACCGGCGCCAAAGTTATTCCAAATAGAATGTTGCGGATTTCCTATGGAAACACGGTCCTAACTATAACTATCTACTGGCGACCGCCAGTAGATAATATATATACATATACATACACCAAGGTGTATTGAAGTATGAGTGGGCATGAGTGTCTGAATGGATGATTTAGTAGGTGCATGACTGACTGTATAAACAAGTGATTAAAGGTGTCTTACTGAATTCATGGGCTAGTTAGTAAACTGTGTAAATGTCTGTATCAGTCTGTCAATTGGTGTGTAAGTGGCTGCATGGGTTAGTGAGTAGCTACATGAGTGTCTATATGGGTTATTGATTGGTTGTATGAGTATCTGTATGGGTGCCTGAGTGTCTGTGTGGGTGGGTGGGGGGTGTGTGACTCTATGCATAGATGTGTGAGTGGGTAACTCACTGGGTGTATGGGTTCAAGAGTACATCTGTGAAGGGCTGTATAGGTGGATGAGTATGTGTATGGGTATGTTGGTGAGTGAATGGCTGTCTCAGTGGTACATGTGTGAGTAACTACATATGTGAAAGGCAGTATATGTGAGTGTTGGAGTATATACATCACTATATGTGAGAGTGAGGGATTGTGAGAGTGGCTGAATGGATGAGTGTGTGCTTGTATCAGTGATTGTATAAGAGAGTAAGTATGTGTTAGTATCTGTATGAATACATGAGGTGGTGTGTGTGTATAACTGTATAAGTGAGTAAATGGGAGTGTGAATGATTCTTTGCATGATTGACTAGGTGTGTGAGTAACTCTATGGATGATTGGCGATGTGTGAGTGTCTGTATAGGTGTATGAGTGCAAATGATAGTGCTGTATTGATAAGTGACCAAAGCGGCAGTTCGGGCTGGACTGTTCCCATGAGGCACAGGGTCAAGACTGATTTGCATATGGCTGGGTTCAAACTGGAATGGCATGGTGAGCAAAAAAACGATGAATTTAGGCCCAGATCTCTGTACTGGGGTGAATGTATGACATTGTTCTGCATTCTGTCCATCAATTGTTGTTTTTGCATTTGTCACCCCGAGTGGGACGGGTATGCTCAGACGTGAGTCCCGTGCTCTCCATGCCACTGGAATCAAGCTATCCTGGCTGAAGAGGGGTGAAACCCCGAAACCGGTCCTAGGATGCTTGGTTCCAGTCCAGGGAGGACCTGGCTTGGCAGTTCGGGCTGGACTGTTCCCATGAGGCACAGGGTCAAGACTGATTTGCATATGGCTGGGTTCAAACTGGAATGGCATGGTGAGCAAAAAAACGATGAATTTAGGCCCAGATCTCTGTACTGGGGTGAATGTATGACATTGTTCTGCATTCTGTCCATCAATTGTTGTTTTTGCATTTGTCACCCCGAGTGGGACGGGTATGCTCAGACGTGAGTCCCGTGCTCTCCATGCCACTGGAATCAAGCTATCCTGGCTGAAGAGGGGTGAAACCCCGAAACCGGTCCTAGGATGCTTGGTTCCAGTCCAGGGAGGACCTGGCTTGGCAGTTCGGGCTGGACTGTTCCCATGAGGCACAGGGTCAAGACTGATTTGCATATGGCTGGGTTCAAACTGGAATGGCATGGTGAGCAAAAAAACGATGAATTTAGGCCCAGATCTCTGTACTGGGGTGAATGTATGACATTGTTCTGCATTCTGTCCATCAATTGTTGTTTTTGCATTTGTCACCCCGAGTGGGACGGGTATGCTCAGACGTGAGTCCCGTGCTCTCCATGCCACTGGAATCAAGCTATCCTGGCTGAAGAGGGGTGAAACCCCGAAACCGGTCCTAGGATGCTTGGTTCCAGTCCAGGGAGGACCTGGCTTGGCAGTTCGGGCTGGACTGTTCCCATGAGGCACAGGGTCAAGACTGATTTGCATATGGCTGGGTTCAAACTGGAATGGCATGGTGAGCAAAAAAACGATGAATTTAGGCCCAGATCTCTGTACTGGGGTGAATGTATGACATTGTTCTGCATTCTGTCCATCAATTGTTGTTTTTGTATTGATAAGTGACTGCATGTATGAGTGACTGTCTGGGTGAATGAGTGGACGCGTGTGTAGACCTAGGAATCAGTGAGTGGGTATATAGTAACTGGTATTGGTGAGTCTATGGTTTCAAAAATGGTAGTCTGTATTTTAGAGTGGGTGTATCAAAGGTTATATTAGGATGTGAGGAGGTGCATCAGATTATCACGTGGATGATGTCATCAGTGATAACCAAGGGTATTTAGATGCAGCTTGCATCTTTATTCCTCTATTCGCATGCAATGCTGATGCGTTTCAGGGCATCAAGCCCCTTAATCTTGGGCTGCTTAGAAATGGTGCATACAGAACTCACCTGTGTTTTCAACATGCTCTTTATTTAGTTCCACATGTCCCATCATGCATCTAAAATTGACGATATATAGTAACGCCCACTGAGGGCTGGAAATGAATAAAGAGCATGTTGAAAACACAGGTTAGCTCTGTATGCGTCATTTCTGAGCAGCCCAATAAGAAGGGTCTTGAAGCCCTGAAACGCGTCAGCATTCCATGCAAATAGAGGAATTAAGAGGTGAGCTGCATCTAAGTACCCTTGGGGGAAGCGCTGAGAGTGCTCTCTCAATGCTCCAGGTATATTAGATAACAAAATATTACACGGGAACCCAGCCGTGGAGAAGCGCACCATTGATATTGAAAGAGGCTGCGGAATGGAACCTTTCAAACCGTGTTTGTGGAGTTTAACTTTTCACACCATAACAGCTCAGCGCTCCGGATGCTAATTGAGCCCATCATTAAACTTCTAATCCTACAAAGGATATGAAATGAAAGTTTGAATTATGATTTGCGCATCCAACTTACAAAAGAAAAATAAATGTTTTACTCACCTTAAAGGGAACCACATGTCCCATCATGCATCTACATTGAACGATATATAGTAACGCCCACTGAGGGCTGGAAATGAATAAAGAAAACACAGGTGAGCTCTGTATCAGGCATGGGCGTAGTGGGCGTAGTGGGGCTACGTGAAGCAGCGCGTAGTGTGGCAAAATCTACGCACACTCGTGCGCTCCACGTAGCCCCACTACGCGCTGCCCGCCTCCCGCCCCCGCCCGCCCTCATTTCAAAATAATTTAAAGAAGGTTAAAGGTAAATAAACCACCTTACCTTCAGTGCGGCATCCCGGGGCTCCCTCTTCTTGCTGGACAGTAACTTCTTCACGCAAATGCGCATGCGCGGACGCCCACGCATGCGCATTTCTCAGTCCTGGTCAGTGGTTTGCTTGTCCATGGGAATGGACTCAGTAAAAGTGGCAGTGGATCATAAAGAAGAGGCATACATTAATTGTTTCAGATTTAATAAACATGGAAAACCACATTGTAGTATTTTTCCAGTGTAGTGGTAAAGGCAGGTCTTCATCATTCTTTAAGCAAATCCACATGACACCACAAAAAAGGTTCCTACATAAGATAATGCAACTAAGAAGCATACAATCATCCAGAAAAGTTGGTAAGTGCAGACACAGTTCCAACTATGCAGCCCATTCTTATGCAGGATAGGTATTTTGTACAGCAAACACTTGCAGGCTCAGAAGACAACTATGTAACCCCTCATTATTAATGGTACTCAGTGGATGGAGAGATCAAACATTGCAGTGCCTCTTGGTTCTAAGAGGTGGCAAGTGCATATACCAGCCCATATACCCTTTCATTATCCAATGTAGGAGCTGTAATATTTTAATAAAATCTAACTATTGCATAAAAAGAAAAATGCTGTTCTGGCTGATTACAAGAATAGATGCCCATTCAGAGGGGTGGGTACTGCTCCATTAAAAGCACAGCAGCTCTACTGACAAATTGTATTGGTTTTTTTTTTTATAGCCTAGGAATTTAATAGCTCTGCAGAGAAATAATGATAATGTCCTTTTAAATTTATAATGCCCTTGTTATGAAGTGTAGCTCGCCCTTTACATATATTGCAGTTCCACTGAGAAGCCCATGTGCTGCCCTATTTAGAAGTGTTGTTACTGTTCCTCATACTGTATACTACCTATTCTGACAGTTTAACAACATTTCAATTGTACTTCCTGTGCAGCATTGCAAGATTCTGATAAAGACCACCAGTGTGTAAGTATGTTTCCCATCTGATACAAAGGATAAAAGACACATTTACCCGATGTCCATTCAATCATTGGGATCTTAGAGCAACACCACACATGTGCTGTGTCTGTGTCGTGAAATTTGAGCAGCCCTTCTGAAAAGCGTTACTAATCTCCCATGAAAAGTTTAGAAGCCCTGCTGAGACGTGCTGGTTTCCCAGTAAAACGGTAGCAGCTTTCTGAGGATGACTACTATCACTTCATTAAGAGCTGCTCTACTTTATTATTCTTTTTTTTGTTTAATATTTTTTTATGGAGGCCCCTGTCCCACCAGGAGCACCCACAAAATGCTCAAATATTTAGGGCTTCAGGGGTGCCCAGAGCGCCCTTTGCCCCTGTTGACTCCTCCACCAGGTACCATAGTGAGTGCTGGTGAGAGCTGCACATGTTTTTGTTTAAAGTGGGTCCCCTGATGCCCACCTGGGGCACTCACAACATGGCCTGTCTTTGGTAACAGTGGGGGGTGCCCCTGTTTAATCTCCAGTCAGCACTCATTCTGGGTCCTGGTCGGAGTGAGCTCAATTCCTTTGCTCACGCCCGGATGGGTGCAGCTTTTTTATGTGCTCCACCAGGTTGGCACAAAGTACCCCATCTGGGAGATTGTGGGTAGGAATTAAAGTTGCAGGGAATAGTAGTGTGCTGGGGGATGTGTCAACGAGACAGTGCTTTAATTGGGCCCAGGGTTTGAAGACCATGGGGCTGGTTTATAACTCAAGGAAGGTGGACTGATGCCCACCTCCCCATAAATAAACTCGTCCGCAGTGATGGTGTACCAGGGTCCTCTCTGAGACTTGTGGAAGGTGGGCCACATGCCCCCTGCCCAAAATAAAAACTCCGGCCACAGGGGATGGGTTCCCTTCGGCCTTGCAAAGGCTTGTGGTTGGGGCTCACATGTCTCCCTCCATCAAAAACAACAAAACGCTGGCCCTGGATGATGGGGTCCCTGAAGTCTCTCTGAGGCTCAGTGTGGCAGGCAACATGTCCTCTCCCCCAATTATAAAAAATGGCCCTAGGGAATGGGGTCTTCTGGGCTTCCTAACGACTTTAGTAAAGTTGGGCTGTATGCCTCCCTTCCTTATAAAAATGAAACCATCAATCCCCTGGGTCCTGACCCACCCTGAGGGGCTACTCTTTTTTGTATCAAAACATTGTCTCCCCACCTGGCCTATTTGGGCAGGGCATTCATACCCTACCCCCATATATGTTTTTTTCATTCTTTCTCTGGGACAAGGAAATGAGTACCTGAGTCCTAAAATGGCTACTGCCACTTCTTTGTTGAGGAGGTGGCACCCAATCGAATATTATCTTTAGATCTGTCAGCTCTGTGGATCATCCACGCCTTGATATATACATACATTTTGAACCTTCATTTCTCAAGAAATACTGAACGGATTTATACCAAATCACAAACTGCAATCTTTCTGGACCGAGATCTTGGTTTCTGCCAAATTTGGTGTAATTTCATTCAGTCGTTATTTCTAAGTTTCCTATATTCCTAAATTGCATGAGGAAAACATGTTTTGGGATGCCCCTGTTTTCTTGGCCCCCACTTGACAGATCACCTTGGAAGTTTCTAGAAAGTAGTTGAGGTGGATGAGACTTTTTTCTTTAAACGTTTTGTGATAATTCGTTAAACAGTGCCAAATTTATTAGAAAACCAAAAAAATCCATATATATATTTCCATTCACTGAAAAAACAAAGGTTAAAGGAACAATATAGCAAAGTGAACTTCTCACTGACAAAGTTAACGTTTTGAAATTAAATAACCACAGAAATTCAGTAGTTACAGTTAGTGGCACTAACTATAACTTGTGCCCCGCGATGCACTGACTGTGACCTCAGATATGATATCACTCATGACCTGTTCTATGACATTATTTGTGACATCACTGATGACATCTCAAATTACATAATTGATGACATCATCCAATGAGTGTGCAAGTTTATTTTACAGTTTACATAGTGGCTTGTTACTACCATAATAATTGCACCTACTTTTACACAGCTTATGCAGCTAATGGGTATAAGTGTTTATATAACACACTCCTAATGCACCACAGCTGTGTACAGGTATTAAACCCTTTAAAAATGTTTGAATTCAAAAGCAACTCTGCTTGCAAATGATAGTTGATTTGCATTCAATATGCTTCATACAACTTTTTGGTTCTGCATAAAAAGTTTCCCACAGAAGAAATATTCTATGTAGTAGATATTCACTTTGGTAAGCAACCTTGAGTTATTAGAGAGAATTGTGTCACCATGATAATTTATACTAAACATGGAAGAGTGTGTTCACCAGGTACTTACCATTGTATGTGTACTTGATTTGCTTCATAAGAAGGGATGCAAAGTGTTTCCCACAGTATGAAGGGTGCAGATAGTATGACCTTTTGCATCGTCATATCTTGGTTATTTTGAGCAAATAGTCTTTTTTGACAACTGTGGCATAGAATGCACACTGTTCTTATTAGAATCTTTTGAATAATATGTGGTGTATCTCTCATGCGAGTTTTACTGTTTCCAAATATTGTGGCATAGAGTAAACACTCTTTACGGTATTCAGTTCTATACTGATATCAACTGCATTTCTTAATGTAATTTTGGTGTGTGTCAGAGGTTTCATATAGATAAAAGCTGTCTGTAGTAGGGTATTTGTTTTGAAATTAGCATTTACTATTTTGCGTTTTTCTGAACAGTTCTATTCAGATTGAACAGCATACTCAAGGAGGGTTTCCAATACATCTGTGGCTGATTGTTAATGTGAACTATACTATGTATAAACCTATAGTAATATATACAGTATTATGAGGGAAAATGAGGCTTGGATGATGTCATCTTCTGCCCTTCTAGCGGTCCCCAAGGCCATTATTGGCTCTAAGAGTGGGGGCGTGCAGCCCCCTCCATTCAATTTGCAAGGCCTGCCCCTTGGAGGTGGTGGTCCCTGGGGCTGAATACGGCCTAGGAGGGGGTCCACACTGCCCCCTACCCCTTTATTTTACATTTCTTGCCCCGGGGAGGTGGTGGTCCCAGGCACCGTACAGAGCTAAGGATGGGGAGGTGTCACTGCAGCCCCCCTTCAATTTACTAATTAAGCCCCGGGCAGGTGGTGGTCCCCGGGCTCTTTAGAGCTTCAAGAGGGGCGTCTGCGTGGCCCTCTTCCATTACTTACATAATGCCTCTGGAAGGTGGTGGTCTCCGGGGCTCAAAAGAGCCTCAGGAAGTGGGCCACATACTCCCCCTCCCAACATTGTTTTAGGATTAAATCCCTTTTTTATTGGCAAAGCACACTGCAAAATCAGTACACAGCATGCTGCCTACAACCTTAATGGGCCGGACTCATTGACAATTCCATTAAGACCAGTGCACAGTACATTCAATTAGTACTTAATAAAGAATAGGGGGTACACAGCATGTCGCCTACAACCCAGCTTGGGCCGGCTGCATCTCTAAAAAGGTACAAAAGACTAGTTTGATGTACAAATGCATCTCAAGTAACAAGCAAACTGAGTAATACCGCGGATGAACAGCATGTAGGTGCTATATTGGGTGGTTGCTGCTAAGACAGCCAAGTTACCAGTTTCAAACTCCAAAACAAAAAAAGGGAACCACAAATCCCCAAACCCCCCACCCCAAACCCGTCCGAGTGAGCCAAAGAACCGGTAATTATTGCAATCAAGGAAGGAAACGGAGAACAAGTGATAATTAAATACAGCTTGAAGCTTCCTCCACCCCCTGGTCTTCTGGAATAAACCGCAAAATGAATAAGTATTTCGGGCAGGTAAGGTCCCAAAACTCACATGAAAGGATGGAGATAAAAGGGGCTCAGATTTTAGTGTAGTCTGACTTGTCTGCAAGAGTTGCCATCGACAAGCGCTCCACACCAAGCAGGGTCCAAAGCTGTCGAAGCCATTGTTGGTGATCTGGGATTCCATCAGTATTCCAATTAGACAGTAAAACTCGATGAGCAGCATTGAGTGCTAGAGTCATCTGTCTACCTTTAGTAGAGTGGAGCGGGAACGCCGAAGCGTTGGGTAGTCCAAAAGTGTATCTGCAGGGAATCTGGGGTTGGCAGTGCCAAAGGCCCAATCTATATCATCCAGGACCTGCTCCCAGTACCTGGAGAGTTTCGGGCAATGCCACAAGAGGTGAAGTAATGTGCAAGGGCTGCCACAGCCCCTCCAGCATATACCGTCATACTGAGAATTCCATTTCTGTGTCCGGGAGAGGGTGTAATACCAATCAGAAGCATTTATAAGCAGTGTCCGTACGTCCTGAAGTATGTGCAGTATGGTGCGTCCTATAAAAAAATGTTGTTCCATTCTTTATCTGACAGTGTTCGGCCCAGCTCCTCCTCCCACTGTTTCTCTCCAGGGGATCTGCCTTTGGGCAGCGACTTAGTCAAGTGTGAATAGATCTCTGAAATGATTTTTTTATTGTCTTTTTAAGGAACAGCCATTTTTCAAATGCGAGCATTGGTCTATCTGCCTTAGGTCACATGCCCTCACTAAGCACCCAATGTAAAATTTGCACAGGGGTAAATCGATCCAACTCCATCAGGCCATAGTCCCAACTTTATTTTAGTCACAATGCCCCCAGGACCTTGCCCACACGGGGACTAATCTGTACACAAGCACTGGATACCATGCTTCTTTTTTTTAATGGTGCTGCAAATTCACAGTCCCTCCTGCGGTTTTATGGCAAAACATTTTAAAAAAAGGTTTTTTGCCTTAACGGGGTCACTGGATTTTTCAGTTAATCAGAAATGTTATCATTCTGCGCAAGCACTACAAATATTTAATAAAATCACTGAAATACTAGAGGACAGGAATCATCCCTAGTGGGCAATGCACACTGTAACAATATTCAAGCTATATGCATATATACAAACAAAAGAGAAACAGAATCTCATCTCCAACCCAAGTGAGCCCATTCACAGGAATCGTATAATACGGACCAGTCCTGCCAAATATGTTAAGCCTTAAACTCCCCCTAGGGTAGGCCATAGGTAGCCCATAGGGCAGGGTGCTATGTAAACAACAGGTAGCACATGTACTTTTAAGTTTTGTATGTCCT
This sequence comes from Triturus cristatus, assembly GCF_964204655.1. Classification (NCBI taxonomy): domain Eukaryota; kingdom Metazoa; phylum Chordata; class Amphibia; order Caudata; family Salamandridae; genus Triturus; species Triturus cristatus. The sequence continues at coordinate 907,296,743 of NC_140593.1, read as the reverse complement.
GATAGTGAAAAACCTCCAAATCAATTTTTAACTACTGTTAAGTTTACTCCTATCAAATGGTAACATTGGGAATTCCTTATTACACTTTATAAGCTGTAATTCCTGATTGAGAAGGAGTGTATCTGTCATGTTTCATATCATTGGAAGGGTAAGGATACATCTTCTTTGCTGACAAAGTCAAATTTATCATTTCTATTTTCGAAATGCCACTTTTAGAAAAATGGCATTTCTCTGCTCTTAGCCCTTTGTGCCTTCAGCCTGTCTCAAATGAACTTCTGGGGTGGGTGACAGCTGCACTTTTTCCATTCCCTTTAAACAGACACATGGGAGGCGTGTCCAAGATGGCGCCCAAGCAGTAGCAGGCCTATGGAGCTCCACCGCCCATTTTGCTTGTCTTGACAGAAGCATGACTCCCCTGACGATAATCACCCCAGGTCTGCCTCCAGGAAAGTAGCAGGAACAAGAGGGGGTACCTTGAAGATGGCAGCGTGGCCCCCCTCACTCTGACTTGGTGGTTCAAGTACTCCACACCTTGGTCTGCCTGCTTTAAATTTCTCGGTAGTATGCTCAAGCGTAAAACACCTTCCCTTTCACCTACCTCTCTTATACAATGGTGTGACTGGTGGAAGAATGTTGAATGATGGTGGAAACTACAAATCCCACAAATCCTGGGAACAGTGTTCCGGGGCCATGATTTGATTTACTTGAAATCCTGGTATATAAGCCCCAACCAGGAAGGTGAAGGTGCTTGACAATTTTGGAATGCAGTTTCTACGTTGTTCGTTCCTCAAGGAGCAAGCAGACTGTTGGCCCTTCATCTTTCAGAATCAGTCATTTTCAAGGAGCCTTTGAGTGTACCTCAGTTTTGTTCACTTTCAAAGATTATTCAGCTCGGCTCAGTTAGCAGACTTCCTAAAGAGCCAATACCTTTTCTCCCTGACTCGGCATGGTGCTAGACTCCCCTGCAGGAATTATACATTAGCGGCTTCTCTTCTCACCGCGAGCCCGTCTCCCCCGCTGAGAGAACCACTTTGGGCATTCGGCTGGAGCCGTTTGCCTTTCATGTATCATCATGTAAAAGTGGATGCATTCGGCTCACTCTTTACGCCAGTATCAAGCGTTTAATAGCTATTAACCCGTTCCTCCTGCTGACGAATGGATAGCTGGATTCTGTGCTGTGTTTAGCTCCTTCATGAGACCAACGCTTGGCAGTATTCTGGAGTTACAGAAAGGGACACGACATGATCAGTAATTTACAAGTTTATTACAAAACCTTCCGCAGGTGACGTCCAAGTTAAAAGTGAAGGCTTTCCCTTTATCGATTCCTCCTTTACAGAAAATGGTTTACAGAATCAGTCAGCACTTCTGGCACCCAGAGATAAGTTACTTCTAATTGTTTTTGATTCAGTACATTTATTGGAATTTTGCTTTACTTCTTTGTCATTCTAGCCTCAAGTACATTTTATTTGTTTTGAACTACTGAAGTCTAGTGGGACAGTGATTCCTGTGTGAGGATGTTCTTTTGACTGTATATATTGTTCTCCTCATTATAACACTTCAGAGGTCGTGAATGACTGCAATGCTTATTTGCATGTTTGGATGACCTTTTTGCTTTCTTCTTCCGCCTAATGTGAGAAATGAGTATTAAGCTTTGAGATGTAGTCTATCACTAAAGTGAGAATTTGTTATTTTACCTTTATGAATGTTGCTCTTGTCATAATCATAGACTAGATACTGCATTTGTTTATCTTATTACCCTATCGTCGAAACGTTTGGATTTATGGTCACCTGTTATAAAATATATTGATATGTGTGCCAACAGTTATTCCATGTTAAGACCCTATCAGCAGGAGGTTCTTAAACCACCATGATTCCCCTAATGGTTCCATTCATTTCTCCTTAATCTCCCAGTGATATTTATGCTCACATATTTTTTATTTTGAAGTTCAATGTCTGTATTTTCAATGTAAAAGCCTTGATTGTATTAATTTGTATTAATCCGTATGTCAGGATTGTATGTTAAACTCAGACACCTTAATCTATTTCAATAAAAATCTCTTTGAACTGGAGAAAGAAATTCCAGATATGCAGACATAAAAGCAGCTTCCGATCCGATTCAAAACTGCAAATTGCATGACAAACTGCCTGAAATCATGCAATAAGCTAAACATTTGAACTCAGCACCCCTAAATATCGGAACCTAGCTGACCACTTGAACTTTGGCACAGCTATCAACATATGGCTGTTTCCTCTACATTATCTAAAGAGGTTTTAACAGCTAAACACTTACCTGAATGCAGTTCACTTATAAAGGACCATGGAATGAGCATTCCACCCGCCGGCCCTACTCAGAAAATGAAAGATCCCTTCCGTCTATCTGAACTTCTTCTCTACTGTGTTGATCTGTGCATGTCAGATATAATTTCTCATCAATTACCTACCAATAACTTGACATCTTTTGACATCCACTTAGTGATACATGTTTGGTACCCTAGCATCATGCACTTAAAACTAGATAATGGTGGAAGCTTAAAACTGTCTCCTCTCATACAGTATCTTACATTGCCAAAGCTCACCACAAATCTGAACCTATAAGTGGTGGAACCTAAACAATCTCTACAGCTGGGCCATTGCTTCTGCAATCTGATATACCAATAGAATTGCCCATGGGGACATCAGAATGTCTGCTATTATGGAAACATTCAACTCGCAAGAAGTCTGATCTAGCTATAGGACCAGCCTGTCTAACATCAGAACATTTGTTCTTTATCGGTACCTTTTCTGCTTGAGGACTCTTAGTACATGTAAAGTTTCCCCCTTTCATCAGTTGCATGTGGCTGTCACTCAACTAAAACATAACTGGATCGTGCCTCTCGCTCTCTTGCACACTGAAGATATCAAACTGAGCCCATTACATGAGTGTCTAGGGACAGGAGTATTGAATCTTGTGCTCAATTTCTACTCTTTCTACTCTACTTCCTTAATAATTGTATGATCTTCCACACTGTCTTTTATACTATTAGGACACTTGAAATGTGTGTCAAACCCAAAATGGTTCCCATGACTTGACCTTTCAAGCATTTGACAATGTTAGTTATACCTAGTTCAATATTTGGCTCTGCACTCCAGCATATTTGAGATTTAAGAACATCATACCAATGGTTTTACTTGGTCTCTGTATGATCACAACTCCTTCCAGAATTCAAGTCCAATCTCATGTCACAACCTCTCTGTCTGCACATTCAGCTCAATATACTCTCTCAATTAACTCCCTACTCCTTTCAGTCAAGCATCACTTACTCTGATCAAGATTTCCCTGGATCATTCTCTCTCTGAAAACACAGAGAACACGCACACACATCACACATACAACATACCATACCTATATATATGAGGACCATAATGGTGTTTGTATTCACTATTCTAACACTACAAGAGCCTTGATATTGCGGTAGTTTATGCAGTGGACTGAATCAAATATAATAGTGATTTTAGATTTTTGATGCACCAGCTAAAAAAGTACCTAAAACACACTATAGGAACTGGTTCCCGTATCAGGATGCTCCTCGCAAAGATGTTGAGCCACACATACACACACACACACACACACAGATGTAGATGCTAAGGAAATACCCAGACTAGGAAAATGATGATACACAGATTCGCTGGGTTTATTATTGCATTTGATAAGTATCTTCCCTACAGAGCTAGTGCCTCCTAGCCAGTACACATGCATGTTCTTGTGTACAAACAACATTTCCAATATAAAAATTCTCTGCACAGCCACACAATAGGAAGAAGTGTGCTATACAAATTCAAATGATAAAACCAATTGACAAAAAACTGTATGCCCACGGCTCTAGCCTTTAGAACTCTGTTCCAGGGCGTTTTTAACATGAACATTTCTTGAGATGGTAGACTGCTATTTTCAGGGAGGGATTTTGTCCTCTCCCAATAAAGTCGACGTGGCAAGAATCTATGCACAATTCATACATTCGGAAACCATGAACTATATTGTATGAGCAGATCTGTAATGGGAACTGCAGTTAGGCATTGATATTTCTGAGAGAGAATGGTGGAAGATAAATACAGAATCCACTTACCATTACATTTTAATATTCGCCGCATTCAGTATTTTTCATTTATAGAATCAATTCTGGTCAGATATATGAGATGTTTTTAAAACAACATTGCTTTGGAAACATACACTGTAAGAATGCTCCAGGATGAAACATTGTGGGTCCACTTTCTATGAATGACTCGGAGACAAAAGTGGATATTCTTTAAGAATGTACCCTTGTATTGCTATTCTGGGTAGGCGACAATTCTCTGGAAGAAAGTCTAAACTAGAAATGCCACTGTATTGCACTTCATTGGTGACAAGATCATTGATTGCACACAAGTGGAGATTCACGGATTACCACATATTTGAAGAGTGGATCCAGAAAATACAAATAACATTGACACTGGAAGAATCTTTTCATGAGAAAAATGATTTGAATGAAAGATTCGAGAAATTATGGGGCCTGCTCAAAGCATGGGTTTAAGGATCAATTGTTATTATGAATTCTAAATGTGTAATATTATTTAAGGTATGTAATTGCCCTAATCTGTATGTGGAAGGAAATTAAGGCTTCTTCTTTGTTCTTATGATTTGGGATGTTTTGATTAATTCACTTCCTAAATAAAAATAAATGAAGATAAATCTTAAGATTTTGCAGAACTCTACCTTTTAGACACTCCCTGTGGATTAGGTATGACCTAATCACACACAAGGATTCCCATCCTTCAAGATCTCATGACCTCATTGCCTCTAACCATCCCCAAGTTGGCCCAATGCATAAAACTGGTGCTTATTGCATACCGTACACCCACCCTGGCAAGCTAGCAGACTGGAAAGTTATTGTCTGCAACGGGTGGAGCTTCTCCCCAGTGCCTTTTCTTCACAAACATCATCAATTTACCAGGAGGGCTTCATGTAAGCCTGAAGATTGGTTTCGCTCCGTGGTTATCGCTGGATTCCAGGACTGGAATCATAACTATCAATCAATCAATCAACGCATTTGTATAGCGCACTACTCACCCGGAGGGTCTCAAGGTGCTGGGGGGGGGGGGGGGGGGGGGGAATGTTACTGCTCGAACAGCCAGGTATTGAGTTGCTTCCTGAAGGCGAGATGGTCCTGGGTAGTCCGGAGGTGGATGGGGAGGGAGTTCCATGTCTGGGCCGCCAGGTAGGAGAAGGATCTTCCTCCGGCGGTGGCTCTGTGGATGCGTGGGACGGTGGCGAGAGCGAGGCTGGCGGAGCGGAGCTGGCGGGTGGGCTGGTGGAAGGTCAGGCGGTCGTTGAGGTACTTGGGGCCCAGGTCGTGGAGGGCCTTGTGTGCGTGGGTGAGCAGGGACATCTTAAGGATTTGGGGGGCCCTGGGCCAAACATATTTTGGGGGCCCCTGTTCAGGACACCTTTGAATTTATGATCTAATTTGAGCCCTTGTTTCCCACGCAGTTTCCGCTTCCTCAGCTGCGCTAGCGATCCAGTCTGCATCATAGACATTAGCCTATATATTCCCGATGTAAATGGACATGTGCAGCTTACAGGTGTAGGATTCAGGGTTTCCTGCCCTGCTACTACGTTTTTAATACTTTTTTAAATTGTATATGTGTGGCTGAATTACTCTGTGCTTTTTAACAATGCCTCCTACCTATGCGCCCTTGTACTTTACTTGATTCTGCTTGCCAACCCCTCCTTAGCTGCTCCGATTCACATTTCGGTTTTCCTCCAGTCCTGGTCCGCTGCTGCTGATACGCCGATTGTGTGGAGGGCTGGGGCTACTATCGGGCTACTCACTTCCGCCCACGCAGTTTCCACTTCCTCAGCTGTGCTAGCGATCCAGTTTGTATCATAGGCATCAGCCTATATATTCCCGATGCTAACGGATGCGCGCAGCTGATAGCTGTAGGATTTAGTGTTCCCTGCCCTGCTACTAGGTTATTACTTTATTACTTTAAATTGTATATGTCTGGCTGAATTACTCTGCGCTTTTTAACAATTTCTCCTACCTATGCGCACTTGCACTTTACTTGATTCTGCTTGCCTACACCTCCTTAGCTGCTTCAATTCGCATCTCGCTTTTCCTCCAGTCCTGGTCCGCCGTGGCTGATACGCCGATTGTGCGGAGGGCCGGGGCTACTATCGAGCTCCTCACTTATGCCTATGCAGTTTCCGCTTCCTCAGCTGCGTTGGCGATCCAGTTTGCATCATAGGCATTAGTCTATATATTCCCGATGCAAACGGACGCGCTAAGTGGACGTGCACAGCGGGCGCGCCGCTGGCGCCGAAGGTAAGCCTGTCTGCGCCCGGAGGCATTCAGCGCAGGCCATGCTGCCCAGTTCCCCTCCGGTGAGTTTCTTCCACTATATTGCAATAGGGAAAAACTGCTTAGCCTTAGGCGGCTACCATTATGTCACTGTACAGCCGCTGATCCGAGGTTGGAGGTAGACTTTCGATGCAATAAGTGCAACTGGACTCTCCTCCAGCCCAGGAAACTCGCACCCAATATCCTCCCACGCAACAATAAGTGTAAAAACAATAAGAAAACAGAGGACTTAAAGGCCACCCTTTTAAATTGTCACTCTATACAAAAGCATGAACCATACATTTATGGCCTACTTTGAGACTAACAGTCTGATCTTTTATTTCTCACTGAGACCTGTCTGTCTGAAGCCTCCAACCCTACTATCACCTCGGCCATCCCTACGGGTTATAACATTCTTAGGAGGCACCGATCGAATGGGAAGGAGGGAGGTGTTGCCATAATTTACAATAAAAAACTAGACTGCTTAGGCTTCTGCTGTACCTTATCCCCCCCATCATAGCATAGCTGGATTTCTGATTTACAGACCTCCCAGTGCTATTGGAAATGTTATTACTACGCTTAATACAGCCTTCTACCTTAGTTCTAATAGCAAATTTCACCTCTTGGATCCTCCATCTTTACTAGCTTTCCCTGAGTTTCAGCTTGAAGAGTCACTGACCCCTCTCCAAAGCATTAAGTCTGGCTCTCCTACTGACCCATCTCCAGGGAATATCTTGAACCTATTAGCTCCCACCATAATACCCACAGTAAACCCGCTGTTTAATGCTTCTCTCTCCTCAGGCAACATGCAGAAATTATGGAAGAATGTTAAGATTCTTCAATTGATAAAAAAGGCTAACGCCAAACCGACGGACCCTGCCAACTACAGGCCAATCTCCCTTCTTCCGACCCTCTCCAGAGTACTAGAGAAGCATGTAAACAAGGCCCTCCAAAAACACATTGAAGATGGGAAGCTCCTTCATGAGTCCCAATCCGGTTATAGGGCTAACTAGAGTATGGAGTCCGCTCTGCTGGAAGTGACTGAATTTCTCAAGGGTAAGCTGGACCAGGGAGGCAAGACTGTTCTGATACTGCTCGATACGTCGGCGGCCTTCGATATGGTCTCACATGAGAGGCTCCTGGAGAGACTTGCTAACATCGGTCTGGGGGGGACCGCCTTAACATGGATGTCATCCTTCTTGGCAAATAGATCTCAGGACATCTGGCTCCCCCCTTTCTCATCCCCAGTTCCGGCCATGAAGTAGGTGTCCCTCAGGGCTCCATTCTCAGTCCTACCCTTTTTAATATATATCTATCCCCCTTGTATTTCTGGTAGAGGAAGAGGGCGCCAAAATTGGTTCCTATGCTGATGGCACTCAGCTGATTTTTACGTGTGAAAAAGGGACCGACTTTGACAGGGCAATGATTAGGTCTTGCCTCACAAAGGTTTTTAACTGGCTTAACCCCTTCAGTGCCCATGACGAGCTGGACTCGTCATGGGCCGCGGTTGCGCTGTGCCCATGACGAGTCCAGCTCGTCATAGACCCCGCCCGCTAATGCAACGGCCGGCACAGGGCGGGGAAAGGGGCGGGCACTGAAGGGGTTAAGATCAATCAGCTGAAGTGCAATCCTGACAAAACTGAAGTTGTTTTCTTTGGTAATCCATAAACGCCTGACTGGAGTGCTTGGTGGCCAAAAGATCTGCCGCCCCGCCCGCTGAAAAGGAGAAAGTCAAAAACGTAGGAATTGTCATAGACAAGACACTCTCCATGTGCTTTCAAATCCAAAATCTAAATGGCACTTGCTTTGGCATACTCTGGATGCTAAAAAAAACTCCTGCCACTGTTACTGCTTGAGAGCAGAAAGATCGTGGTGCAGACTCTGGTGACATCAAAGCTTGACTATGTCAACAGCTTGTACCTCTGTCTTCCCAAATCCCTTATCCAGCGCCTACAATACGCGGCGGCCAGAGCCATCCTGAGACCTAAACCCAGATCTAGTATGACCCCTATTCTTAAGTCTCTCCGCATAAAAGAACGGATCGGCTTCAAAGCGATGACCATCTTCTTTAAAGCTTTCCATGGCTTAGGGGCCGGCTACATAAATAAGCGCGTTAATCGCTACACAACAGCTAGACCCCTAAATTCTTCCAATGCCAACCTGGCCATCATGCCTAAAATATGCAGTGCCCGCATTGGAGGGAGATCCCACGGCTTTCTAGGCCCAAAATTGTGGAATAGCCTCCCTGAGTCTCTGAGACTAACCACATACCTACTCTCTTTCATGAAAGAACTTAAAAACCTGGCTTTTTGATAACTGATGGGTCTTTTACGCATGTTTTCCTCCCACTGTCATGCGCCAGGACACTCTAGTCTGAGTAGCTGCGTGCTTTATTAAATACACAATTTCATTTCATTAGGTCCCTGACAGTGCAAAGGAAAACTCATCCAAATTCTAAGCGCCTTATTTATGAGGCTTTGCTTCACTTTTAATGCCGCTGGTGCGTCACTTTTTGTGACGCACCGGCAGCATAAAATATGTGCAATGTTGCGCCCTATTTACAAAGTGACGCATCTAGGCAGATGCTTCACTTTGTAAACCCCTGCACTGCATTATACATGCGCCAGGCATAATGTATGCAGGGTGGGTGTTGCCCCGCAAAATGCCTCGTAAAAGTGGTGCATTGAAATCTATGAGAACTCAGTGCGCCACTTCTAGGACACCATTGCGTCAATAACTTACACCTGCCACACCCAGCAGGCATAAGACTGATGCAGGCCCTTTCACATGGGGCTTGCCCCATGTGAAAGGACACATTGCTGGAGTTGCGTCTATTTTCAGCCACACCCCAGCAATGCATCACTTTTGCGCATACAGATTCGTCAGAAATACTGACATATCTGTAACTCCTTGCGACATGATGCGTCGTACAGTAAATATGACACATCCATCATGTCGCAACGAGGGCGCACTAAGAAGTGACGCATCCCTGTTTTCACACAGCGATGCATCACTTCTCATAAATAAAGCCCTGAATGTGTTTACATCTAATATTCAGGGATAGTTATGTGTGTTTTCAATATTGTAACACAGCAGCAATATTACTACAAATAATCTCTGTGACGCCCTCCCATTTCTTATATGTTAGGCCTTGTTTTGATCTAAAATAAACGTTTTTTATGTATATTGCATGAAACATAAACACACAATTTCTCTGCAAAATGGCTGTACTAGACTCTCACACATCAGGTACATAAGAAATAAATAAACGGAAAACAGAATTTAAAACAAACTGTTTAGGAAATATTCAAGGTCATTAGGGCAAAACTCTGGAGAATGGAGCTGACTGTCAGGGGGCCCCCTGAAAGGCTGGGGCCCTGGGCCAGAGCCCACTTTGCCCATGCATTAAAACGTCTCTGTGGGTGAGGAGTCTGAACGTGATCCTTTTGTTGACGGGGAGCCAGTGGAGGTCTCTCAGATGTCCGGAGATGTGGCTGTGACAGGTGATGTCCAGGACGAGTCGAGCTGAGGCGTTCTGGATCCGTTGGAGTTTCTTCTGGAGTTTGGTGGTGGTGCCGGCATAGAGGGTGTTCCCGTAGTCCAGCCGGCTGGTGACGAGGGCCTGGATGACTGTCTTCCTGGTCTCGGTGAGGATCCACCGGAAGATCTTTCGAAGCATGCGTAGGGTGTTGAAGCACGAAGACGAGACGGCGTTGACTTGTCTGGACATTGAGAGGGAGGAGTCCAGGATGAAGCCCAGGTTGCGTGCGTGGTCCGTAGGCTTGGGGATGGCGCCCAGGGCAGGGGGCCACCAGGAGTCGTCCCAGGCGGAGGGTGATGACCCCAGGATGAGAACCTCCGTCTTGTCTGAGTTCAGTTTCAGGCGGCTGTTCTTCATCCATTCGGAGACGTCTTTCATCCCTTCGTGTAGGCTGGCTCTGTCGGTGTCCGGGTCGTTGGTGAAGGAGAGGATCAGCTGGGTGTCATCGGCGTAGGTGATGATCTTGAGGTTGTGTTGGCGTGCGATGGCAGCGAGGGGGCTCATGTAGACATTGAAGAGGGTGGGGCTGAGCAATGACCCCTGGGGAACGCCGCAGACGACTTCAGTGGCCGATGACCGGAACGGGGGAGGCGGACTCTCTGGCTTCTTCCACCGAGGAATGAGGTGATCCACTCTAGGGCCTTCCCCTGGATTCCGGTGTTGTTCAGGCGTTGTATCAGGGTGCGGTGGCAGACGGTGTTGAATGCTGTGGAGAGGTCCAGGAGGATGAGGGCCGCTGTTTCCCCGTTGTCCAGTAGGGATCTGATGTCGTCTGTGGCTGCGATGAGGGCGGTCTCCGTGCTGTGGTTGGCTCGGAAGCCGGACTGCGTGTGGTCGAGGGAACAGTTGGTCTCAAGGAAGGCGGCTAGCTGTCTGTTGACGGTCTTCTCGATGACTTTGGCAGGAAACGGAAGGAGCGAGATGGGGCGGAAGTTCTTGAGGTCGGTGGGGTCTGCTGTAGGTTTCTTCAGCAAGGCGCTGATCTCGGCGTGTTTCCAGCAATCCGGGAAGGTGGCGGTGTTGAAGGAGGCGTTGATGATGTCGTGGAGGTGGGGTGCGATGATGTGGTCGGCCGAGTTGAAGATGTGGTGTGGACAGGGGTCCGTGGGCGATCCGGAGTGGATGGTGTTCATCGTGCGAGTTGTGTCTTCGGTGCTGACCGGGGTCCAGGTGCGGAGGGAGGCGGGCGTCGGTTCCGTGGTGGGGTTCGTGGTTGGAGGGCCGAAGCTGTTGTGTATGTCGGTTATCTTGTCGTGGAAGAAGGCTGCGAGAGAGTCGCAGAGGTCTTGCGAGGGAGTGATGTCGTTGTTTCCGGCGTCGGGGTTGGAGAGCTCTTTGACGATGGTGAAGAGTTCTTTGCTGTTGTGGGTGTTGTTGTCCAGTCGTTCCTTGAAGGCTGTCTTCTTTGTGGTGCGGATCAGTTGGTGGTGCTTGCGGGTGGCGTGTTTGAGGGCAGTCATGTTGTCTGTCGTCTGGTTGGTGCGCCAGGTATTCTCCAGGGAGCGGCAGTTCTTCCTGGAGGTGATGAGTTCGTCGGTGAACCAGGAGGTTTTCTTGCTGCCGCGTCTGCTGGGGGGGTTCTTCAGTGGTGCAAGGGCGTCTGCGCAGTTGGTGATCCATTGAGTGAGGTTGTTGGCGGCTTCTTTGAGGTCCATTGAGCTGGTGGGGGGGTTCTGGCTGAGGAAGGTGGTGAGCTGGTCGATTGTGGTCTTGTTCCAGTTCCTACGAGGGGGTTGTTGCAGGTGGTGGTGGGTCGTCGTTTTTCTGAAGCTGAAGTGGACGCAGCAGTGGTCGGTCCACTGGAGTTTGGTGGAGTGGCTGAAGGCGACGTGCTTGCTGGATGAGAAGACTGGGTCAAGCGTGTGGCCGGCGTAGTGGGTGGGGGTGGTAACCAGTTGCTTGAGTCCGAGGTTGGCAAGGTTGTCCAGCAGGGCGACGGTGTTGCGGTCCTTGTTGTTCACCAGGTGGAAGTTGAGATCCCCCAGGAGGATGTAGTCGGTGGAGTTGATGGCGTGTGGGCTGACAAAATCAGTGATGGCTTTGCTGAATTGTGTGCGTGGTCCCGGTGGTCTGTAGACGGGTGCCTCTGAGAGTGGTCTTGGGGTCGGTGTGTATCTGGAAGTGGAGGTGTTCGGCGGAGGTGAGGGTGTCATCTGAGTTGGTCGTGATGCGGATGGTGTTCTTGTGGGCGATGGCGATGCCTCCTCCCGTCTGGTTGATGCGGTCCTTCCTGGTGATCTTGTAGCCGTCCGGGATGGCTATGGCGATGTCGGGCGCTGAGGAGGCGTTCGTCCAGGTTTCCGTCAGGAAGGCGATGTCTGGTGATGTAGAGTCGAGGAGGTTCCAGAGTTCGACGGCGTGTTGGTGGATGGAGCGGGTATTGAGCAGGATGCACTTCAGATGGTTGTTGCTGGGGCTTGGTTTGGCTGGTGCGGTGCAGGGACGGAGGCAGGAGAATCAGCAGGCATGGCAGGAGAAGGGTCCGTGGGTGCGTCTCGGGGTGGCATGGTGGCAGGCGTTGTTTTGTCCGGCGTTGAGTGCGAGGAGGGTTGTAGTGTCGTAGGTGAGTCGGGTGCGCTGGCGGCGACGAGAACCAGGGAGTCTGGCGCGGGGCTCGGTCTCTGCTTTCTTGAAGGATTGCCAGCAATAAAACAAGGCAAAGTTTTGCTGATTGCATTCAAAAAGTCCTTGCACTCTAAAATTGACGTTAGAATACTGTTCTAGTATTGCACAATGATGGCGAGTACTGTTTCTAGAATGTACGCCAATGTTGTTTTCTTTTGTGCAGCCAATTTTGTTACCCAATCTAGCATAAGCCCTGGAAGAATTCAGGAATTTGAACAATCAAAATATAGAACATTTGCAACAATGCACTGGAAATGAAGGCTTCCCTGGATCAATAATAATTGTGTAGTCCTAGGAATGTTCATATTTCGAAGGACGTTTGAGGAGAAGTAGGTGTGTACACCTTTCAGAGATTTATTATTCTATTGCTTTTTTTCCTTCCAAAATCTGACAACCCATCATGGGTGCTGGGGGTCATGCATGGGGAGGACAGCTGGTGGTTTGATTGGAGTAATATAAGGGTTATGGATGTCGAGAACCACTTTTCAGCAGATGTATTGCAGAGAAAACATTTTATTCAGAAAGTAAATGATGTTAAAAGTGTAAGAACTCAAAGAAACCTGGATAACTCAGTGCATCACATTACTTCCTCGTTCGTCTTCCTCATCCCAGTCCTTACTGGGTGAGATAACATCCCCACCTGAAGAGAAGAGTTTACGTATCCAAGCAATGGACATAAAGTACAAATGTTTCTGACTTCGTCTTCAATCTATACAAAGGAAACATCCCTACATCACTTACTGTTTTTCTGAATTACAGTAAGTTTGCTATCGCATGTAGAGCTGCATAGAGGTAATATTATTTACTGTGTTTTTATCGTTTCTCAACTTTGATAAGGTTTTTGTGACATACTGGTATATACCGAAAATCAACCAATGACTTAGGGCCTGATTATGAGTTTGGCGGGCGGGTTCCTCCATCATGAACATGACAGATATCCTGTTCGCTGTATTATGAGTTCCATTAAATCCAAACTCGTAATCAGGCCCTGAGTGTCAGAAGTCAGTCTAGGTCACTGACACAGCTGCGGATTATTGACTGTATAAAGTTTAATACAGAAAATCTTCCCGTCATAGATCTGAAAGAATGAAAATAACATCATCCAGATTTTGTTTTACCACCAGAACTCCCCACTCCCACCGTCTCCCTCTTCAGCCCTCCTTCCCCCAATCACAAGCAACTTAGCAAAACTGTAAGAATTTGGGTTATTATTTGATTGGAGCAGAAAGCCCACCTAAATATGATATACAATCCTTTTCAGAGTGAACAACAAAAGTCACTAAATTAACCTGTGCTAATCCTTTTAGTAGCATGGTATGCAGCAGTCAGGCATAACTTAAAGGCAATGTTATTGTGATTGTTATGTGCATTTGTAAAGTGTACTATCACCCACAAAGGTATTCTGATGCCAAGCAGGTGTGTGTGCCCAGCCTTACCTATGGTAGGTTGGTTAATTGAAAAGCCAGGTCTTCAACTCATTGTGAAATTCAAGAAGGGAGAGAGTTGCTCAAATGTGGAGTGGGAGGTCATTCCATGCTTTAGAAGCAATGTAGGAGGACACCCGTCATCTTGATCTGGTTCTGTGTATTATTTGGATGTGTGGAAGTACGAATCCTGCGGAGCTGAGGTGTCTGGGTGGTTGGTAGGGAGATGCGTCTTTTCAGATAGATGGGGCCTGAGTTGTGTAGCACTTTGAATGTGGGTGTAAGGAGTTCGAATGGAGCGCTTTTATGTATCGGGAGCCAGTGTAGTTTCCTGAAGCTTAGTGTGATGTGAGTTATGTGTGGTAGGTTGAGAATGAGTCTGGCTACTAAGGTCTGGATGGTTTGTAGTCTTCCAGTGAGTTGCTTGGTGGTTCCAGCTTAGAATGTGTTCCCATAGTCCAACTTGCTAGTGACTAGGGCATGCATTGCAATTTTTCTTGAGTTGCTTGGGAGACATTTGAAGATCTTCCTCAGCATCTTCAGGGGAGTGGAAGCAGGATACAGTGATGTGGAAGCAGGATACAGTGATGGTGCTGCAGTCATATCCAGTTTGTTGTCAATTATTTGTTTTCTGTCTGTGGAGAGAGCTTTGCCACGCGGTGCACAGAAAGGTCTACCTCAATAGGTCAGCCTGACTCAAAATAGGAGTGATCAGGTGGTTGAAATGTACCTGGAACCTCGCATAATAGATGAAAAATCGGGATTGCAGGAGTGTATAATGATTGTATCAAATAATTTGATTGGCATATAAACATTGTGAATGCCCTGAAGAATTTCATGGAGGTGAACAAAATGCATTGGTTTGGCTTTACTTTTGGCTGTAATGTTTGGAATCCCGAAAAACTTTGACTGTCTTGAATGAAAAACTTTAAGTAGAAATAGAACAATCAAAAGTTTAATTGGACTTTTGTGTTTCTTTGGTGCGCCACCATATTTGTGTTTCTATATATTCTGCTCAGCAGTGTATCCAAGAGCAGCGGATACTTATAGAGTGTGCACATTGTTTCGCAGAACTTTGGTGTTGGTACAAAGGGAAGGTGCTTGTCCTTTATGCCTGCTGCTCAATATATGTGTTTTTGTTATTCTGATGTTCCTGGCGTGGGTTCTGGGAGTGGATGTGGGTCCGAGTTCTTCAACCCAGCAGTTTGAGTCTCAGGATGAGGTGTTCATACTGAAGATGGCTACTTCTATCTTGTTGATGTTGAGATTGAGACAGTGGCTTTCATTCAGTTAGTGACTTCGTCATGCAGACTGTGAACTTGTTTCCTGTGTTGGGTGTCTTGTTGGAGAGTTGCGTGTCGTCTGTGCTGGAGAGGATGCTGATGTCTTTTGCATGGGTAATGCTGACCAGAGGGATCATGTATGTGTTGAGGGAGGGTGGAGATGAGCGATAAACTTTGAGGCACTCTGCAGATGAGTTTGCAGGCTTCAATAGTGTAGGATACTATTGTGACAATTTGTGTTCTATCTGTTAAGAAGGAGCAGATCCAGCGGAGAGTGGCTCCATGGATGCCAATCTTGTGCAAATGCTCAAAGTATTTATGCAAAAAAACACAAACAGCAATAAATTGAAACCACAACCAATTTAAAAACATCAAGCAAATTATAATAAATAAAATGATATCAGAACGACAAAAATGCAATCAGAAGAACCAGAAATATATATATTTTTTAACTTTTAGGAGAAATAGCACTAAGAAGCACAAAGCACCTTCTGCGGATATCAGGCCGTGCTAGACCAAGGAAAAAGTCACAAGTTCAGGCCAATCGAGATGGTGGGTCGGATACAGGGACCAGATTAGTCCCACTGAAGAGTTACCTTCTCAAGTCTGGCACAAAGGGTGCCATTTGTGTTCATGAGGGCTGCAAGGAGTAAGCTTCTAGCATGAAGAATGGGTCGTGCGTCACAGATCATCATTGCTGCAGCATGAAGAGTCAGTCATCGCTGGAGCTTTATGTTGGTTGATCGTCACGGATGGTCACAGTTGCTTTTGCAGGGAAAAGCAGATCTCCCTGGAGCTTCATGTTGGCAGTTGTCGCTGGCAGTTGATTCTCAGCGTGAAGAGGTAACTTCACGATCACGAGGAGCCTAAACATTAAAATTTTCACCTTTTCATAAGGCAAACTTCTCACTGATGATAGCCAACAGTGTTGGGGATCAGGACTTACTCCAGCAGAGGCCCGCAGCAGGCTCAGGCAGGTGCAGGAAGATCCAAGTGGTGCTGGTCTTTTAGGCAGTTTAGGGATGCCTCTGGAAGCTTGTTGTGTTCCTGTGGATCACACAGCAGGTCAACCAATCGACCCTTGGAGTTACTCTGGGTTGTCTGTGTTCAAGGCAAGCAGGTCCAATCCTTCAGTCAGCAAGGCTGTCTTTCTTCCTCAGACAGGGGGACAGTCCTTCTTCTGAATCTTACACAGGTCCAGCATTGTTCTGATGAGAGGTTCTGAAGGTCCCATTGTTATACCTGATGTCAGACTTTTGTTTGGGGGAATTCCCTGGCCTATCCCCCTCCCAAAGAAAAACGGGTTCTGGTCATTTTTTCATCTTCTCCTGGGTTTGGCCTGAAGCTGTCTAGGGTGACAGGGGCAGGGTATAGCTCCTCCCCAGCCATCCTGTCACAAATAACTATTTGCCTCACACCTAGGCCTCTTTTGTATTAATGGCTGGTGAACCAGGACACTGACCGAAAGGCGCCGTTGGTTTGTCAGAAAAATGGCAACTTTCTAAAAGTGCCATTTTTTAGATTGTACCTTGAAATCTGACTTTACCATTAAAGAGGATTTTAAATTACAATATATTGGAGCGCAAACATAAATTCTCTATCTGTCCCCAATCTGAAGTTAGCACCTATTAGGTCTAATAAGGCAATCTCATGTTACCCTCTGGGAGAGATAACCTTACAGCTGTGAAAAACGACTCTAGGAGTGTTTCACTGCCAGGGCATGTACAACTGAAACCCACATGTCCTACAGTTTGAATACCATGCACTCTGTCCTGTGAGCGCTCAGGGCCTACCATAGTGGTGACTTATAAGTATTGCAAAGAAAGGTTTAGGCATGGAAAAGGTACATTTTGCAACGTTGAAATGGCAGTGTTAAACTGCACTACAGGCTGGAGTGGCAGGTCTGAAACATGTTTTATAATGCTACTTTGGTAGGTGGCAAAATAAGCGCTGCTGCCCACTATTAGCATTTCATTTACAGGCCAGGGTACATCTAGAAGCATTTACAATGGAAGTCAATTAAATATGCCAATTGGGTGTAGGAAATTTTTACCATGTATAGAAGGGAGACCACTTTACCACTAGTTAGCAAGGATAAAGTGAAGAGTACTAAAAGTCAACAAAACAGGTACAGCAAAGTAAGGCAGATGAAGGCAAGAATCTGGGGTGGCACTGCAGAGAGGGCCAGGTCCAAAAAAAAAGTCACCAATATTATCTTTTCACTGGCCTCTCCCTCTCTCTCCCTTACTGCATTAACTTCTCATTATAATCTCTTTATGCCAAAAAAAATTATAATCACATTATTACACATATATCGGTTAAGTCATAGGTTGTGTTGCTTAAGCCCTTTAAGCCCTCTAATCTTCCCTTAGAACTCCCCACCAATCTTATCCAAGGTATGGACTTCATCATGCCGTTTATAAATGAACCTTTCCTAGGAGGTTGTTTGAGGAAGTTTGCGCAGCCATTCATCCAACGTCCATACTTATCTCATTTTCCAGTGGCATAATATCCTTCTTTTGGCTATTGCTAAGGTTGTGTCAAGCCAACATCCCATTAAGGTGGTGATCTCAGAATGTGGAAGGAGTCATACAAAAGCATGTTTGATTCCCACCTAGGTTACACTTGATTCTGGGCCAGATTTTCAATCCTCCCCAGAGTCCTTCCCTGTGTGGTTTAACTTAGGCCATTCAAAGACAATGCGTACTCTATCGGCCTCGGTGTATTGGCACCTCCAACATTTTGTGTTGGGTAGTAATCCAGCTTTCGCATGTCTGTAAGGGGAACAATGCCATCTATGTGGAAGTTTGGAATATGTAAATGTTTGCTTCGCTTCAAGTAAGAACTTAACCCAGTCTTCCTCCTTGTATTCTTTATGTAGCTGAACTGACCACCACTGTTTGAAAAGAATAAGTTGGGGTTTAGCATTAAGAATTTCTGGAGCTCTATCAGTCGGAGGCTGAGGACTGTGTGGAGGCAGTGTTATCTGCCCAAATCTTCAAGCATGGTATCTGCTGGGATTGAAAGCAGTTTGTGCTTTAGCAAATTTCATGAGCCTCCCATCGATTAACAATTGATCTTTTGCATGTATGAATTTGAGTTTGAAAT
Source organism: Triturus cristatus (assembly GCF_964204655.1). Classification (NCBI taxonomy): domain Eukaryota; kingdom Metazoa; phylum Chordata; class Amphibia; order Caudata; family Salamandridae; genus Triturus; species Triturus cristatus. The sequence continues at coordinate 907,278,409 of NC_140593.1, read as the reverse complement.
CCATCCAAGGGGGTTTCCGATTTCCTATCTGTATTTCCTTAATAATACAGAGGGGCTCAAAAATGTAATGTATGACACGTCCTAAGAAGTCGGTATGCTTTCTGCCATGCTAAGTGGGTCGCCTAAATGGCGGGGTGCATGTGGATTATTTGCCTTTTATCCACCGAGTATAGAGTGCTTATACCTCCTAAACCTCCAGGTATTGATTCTCAAGTATACTCACCTCGGCCTGTCTAGAGCATAGTGAAGCAAGAATCATCATAGCTGGACTGTCTGAAAAGACATCAAACACAAGTCCATATGTGCTAATTTCATTCCTCCAGTCTCTGTATTTGTATATATAACTTGTCCATTTTCAATATGGGTTTCTTCCCTCCACATAAAGAGTTGATCATGTAGGACAGTTCTATCAACATAGCCTTAGGGAGAGTGAGAGGGAGCATTATGAGGATGTAGTTTAGGCATGCCATTCATCTTAATGATGTGTCACTCACCCCAAAAGGCCACATTCAGGGCTGAATATATATATATATATATATATATATATATATCTACTGGCGGTCGCCAGTAGATAGTTATAGTTAGGACCGTGTTTCCATAGGAAATCCGCAACATTCTATTTGGAATAACTTTGGCGCCGGTTGACGAATCCTCGCGAAATTTTCAAAATAGGTGGGGCGCTCCGCTCCGCTCCGCTCCTACCCTGAAAGTCTCGGGGGGATTCGTCAAGCAGGGGCTGAGAAAAAAGGGGGGGTCCCAAAACACGTTTTCCCCATGCAATTTTCCATAGGGACCTTTAGTCCAAGGTACAGCCCGAACGGCTGAACAGAATTACTTGAAATTTGGCAAAGAGGTAGTCCTCAGCTCAGGGATGTGCCTTTTGCATATATGGAGTCAATCTGTTCAGTAGTTCCTGAGAAAATCAAAAGTAAAATCATATATATATCTGGGCGGAGCCTAACCACACATCTCATCCTGAGATCTGATTGGCTGTCAGCACTTCATCCAAGAAGTGTTGGCAGCCATCTTGGGACCAATATACATGATAGCACCTCATTAAAAAGCATTTCAGTTAATAGAAGGTTTTAAGACTTTAGTTACATTATAAACCATTTGTTGATGGTACCATACTCATTTAAGGAATTGGTGTGTTCTAAGGTGATTTTACCATGTGAAAAAGCCTTCTGCTGTGATATCATGAACCATGTTTTAGAGAAAACTATTTTCTCATGCTTTTCCCACAGAGGTTTGGAAGGTGATCTATAAGCTAAACTGAGAGCATATTTTCTGTAAATTCACATTATCTTTCTCAGTCATGTGAGAATGAAGTCTGACATTCTCAGTAAAACATGTACATCCAACAAGGGCAGAGACTGTCAGTTGATTCCTTTGTGTTCTACTGCAGCTTCCCAGAGTGTTCTAAAGAACAACTAGAGCGCTAACAGTCTTACTTATGACAAAAGTATGGCACACCTGAAGCCATCTTGATTGGAATAAAGTGGTAACACTTAAAACATTTAATTTACAAAGGAACAAAATGAGGGGGTTCATTTTGCCATATAAATTATGATTAGTGCTGCAGAAAGAAAAACACATTTTGACTTCTGAAATCCTCTTTTATTTCATAAAAAAATTCTGACATGCAGACTGAAACATGCACTTTCAATACCAGCAGCAGATTTGCCTGGTGAGCAGTAGCTTTACTACAGTGATCTAATGAGCAACTAGAGTGCTAACATTCAGAATTTATGGAAAATGTGTGACACATCTGAATGCCTTCTTGATGGAATAAAAGTAAAAAACTGAAAGTATTTCCTACTGAGGAGACTGCAGTAAATGAGGAAATTAGGAAACTTCATAACAAATAAATCTCCCAAGATGGCCACCAGAGACAAAAGAGCCCAAATGTAGCCCAATTGTAGCCCAAATATCACCCAGATGTAGCCCAAATGTAGCCCAATGACAGAACGTCCCAGAGTGTTCTTAAGATCAATTAGAGCGCTTACTGTCTTACTTATGACAAAAGTATGGCATACCTGAAGCCATCTTGATTGGAATAAACTGGTAACACTTAAAACATTTAATTTAAAAAGGAACACAATGAGGGGGTTCATTTTGCCATAGAAATTATGATTAGTGCTGAAGAAAGAAAAATTAGGGCATATTTTGAGTGACTTCTCAAATCCTCTTCTATTTCATTAAAAAATTCTGATATGCAGACTGAAACATGCACCTCTAATACTAGCAGCAGACTTCCGTGGTGAACAGTAGCTTTACTACAGTGATCTAATGAGCAACTAGAGGGCTAACATTCAGAATTTATGGCAAATGTGTGACATATCTGAATACCTTCTTGATGGAATCAAAGTAAAAAACTGAAAGCATTTCCTACTGAGGAGACTGCAGTAAATGAGGAAATTAGGAAACTTCATAACAAATAAATCTCCTAAAATGGCCACCAGAGACAAAAGAGCCCAAATGTAGCCCAAATATCACCCAAATGTAGCCCAAATGTAGCCCAATGACAGAAGTGTGCAAAACACTTATTTTTTGTGTATTTCCAGTTTTATATAGTGCAGACTTGTCAGGTATTGGAGTGCTTTACATGAGCATTGGTTACATCACACAAGATCAAATTCATTTTGGTTGTAGACATGGGGAGATTAAGTGATTTGACCAGAATCGCAGAATGTTGTGCTGAAGCAGAAACTCCAACCTGGTTCCCCAGTTACAAAGTCTGAAGCTCTGGAAGTAACACCACACCCTCTCCCCTTGGATGCAACATTTAATCAAGTGGTCAACTGGATAAAAAAACTAAGATTACAAATAATTTAAAAGTTCTTTGTCGCTATTTGAAAACTCAGAAAATATGTCCTCATTTTAGTTTTTTAGAGCACTAACCATAATTTTGATGCAAATAAGACCATCTCATATATGTAATTTATAAAGGAAATGCTCTAGGCATTACAGTTTTGATTACATCAAGATGACGTCAGGCAGTCCACACTTTTGTAATAAATATAGAATGTTAGCAATCTAGTTGTTCATTGGGATACTGTTGAGAGGCAGAGGCCAGGGGCACGGACTCTGAAAATTGAAGGCAGGTAGGAGAGTGCAGAGGCAACAATTTGACCACACTAGGCAGGCAGGAAGGGCAGTGGCAGCACAACAGACTATGGAGGGCAGTGGAAAGGGGGGCAGGGGCTACAAACCAACAATACAGGACTGGCAAGAGAGGCTGTGGTGATGTAATAGACCATTGTGGGCAGAAGGAAGAGGCAGTGGTCATACAACCATACATGCCAACAGACCTGTTTCAGCCAGGAAACGTCCAATGTTTTTAAGCTCAAATGGGCTTTACTTGATCTGTCTCCTGTCTACAATCTCCTCTTTTTTAATGTAACTCAAAGGGGAAACTCAATACCCCAGTTTTTTTTCAAAATCTCCCTCTTACCAAGTTCAAAATGTTTGCACGTATGGTACATTGGATCATGGTAGGCAGGAGGAATTGGGGTAGGGACATGGACTCGGATAACAGAGGACAGGAGGGACATGGAGAGGTGCACCAATCTGACCCTACAGGGCAGGCATCAGGGAGTGCAGCACAACAATCCATGGAAAGCAATAGGGAGGGGACAGGACCATGCACATGGACAACAGAGAACAGAGGGGAAAGAGGCAATGGTAGCTAGCTGACCATAATGGACAGACAGGAGAGAAAGCTGCCGCATAACAGACCATAAAGAGCAGGAGGGACGGATCAGGGGCATTACAATGGAACAGGCAAGCCAGGAGGGAGGGAATAGGGGTCTGCACATGGAAAAAGAGGGCTGGGGCAAGGGGGCAGGGCAGGAGCAGCAAGATGACCATGGAGGTCAGGCAGTATGGGCACTAGAAACAAGACACACCATGGAGAGCAACAATGAGACTATGATGTCATACACACAGACCATGGAGAGAAGGTGGGAGGGGGCAGGGGCAGCTAGCTGACCACACAGGGAAGGTGGGAGGGGCCATGGCAGCACAGAAGACCATGCATGGCAAGCAGGAGGGTTAGTGGCAGCACAATGGCTATGATGGGCAAGAAGGAGGGTGCAGGGGCATGCACAAAGGACCATGGAGGATAGAAGGGAGGGTCAGGACCTGGGCACAGACAAGAGAGTTCAGGGGAAGGGGCCTCACAACAGACCGCGCGGGGCAGGCAGGAGGAGCAGTTGCAGCACAACAGACCAGGGAGGGCAGAAGGGTGTGGCAGTAAAATGGACCATGAAGGACAGGAGGAAGGGGATAGGGGCATGGCATGGCATGTGGACAGGCAGGGTGGAGGTGGCAGGGACAGGTTACAGTCATCTGACAATGCTAGGCAGGTGGGAGGGGAGTGGCAGCTCAACAGAACACTCAGAGTAGATAGGAGTGGCAGGTCCATGGAACATGGTGGTCAAAAAGGATGGAGCAGGGGCATGCACAAAGACATCGGAGGGCAGGGGGAGGGAGAATAGGGGCAGCAAGCTAAGCACAGAGGCTAAGCAGGAGGTCAATGATTGCCCATAGAATTGGGCAATGGAGGGCAGGAGGAGTGGACTGGTACATCATGCTAAATGGAGGGCAGTGGCAGCACATCAGACCATGCATGGCAGGAGGGAGGAGGCTAGTCCATGGATTCAGACAACAGAGGATAGGGAGGAGGTGGATGGGGCAGCAAGCTAACTGTTCATCGAAGGTGGTTATTAGGAACTTTATTGTTTTTAAAATGTGTGTCTGTGCGAACTACTTAAAATATGAACAAGTATGCAGCATAATCTCACTTTTATTCAGGAAGAAGAGAACGTTTGGGACTGTGACTCCGGGCTCACTTGGCAGAAACATCCCCTGATCTTCCACCCCCCATCGCAAAATGTAATGCCCGTGAAACGGGTAGGTGGACGCAGTGTTATATAGAACATAGTCCTGAGAGCACGATTGAAAATGAAAACTAGATATAGTATATGGTATAAACTATGCACCAAAAAGTGTGATATAAGATGAACCGGGGCGTGAAATATAATATGCAATACATTGTGCGCAATGACAGATTCATTGGAGAGCGCGAGATAGCACAGGCACTAGCGCTTGCTATGTGATATGCGCCTTGGAGTGTAATATGCACAGGGCAGTGTTGTGTAACCTAAGTAGTCTCTAAAGTTGTAATATAAAATATGTGCTGGGTAGTGTAACATTGCATATGCACTGTGACAAAGATATGGATCCCAGATTGTAATAAGTATGGCATAGCGCTGTGCTTTATAACATAGGCATCGAGGAAGGCACGTTAGATGGGGCAATATAACCCGTGTGAAGGCAAGTGTGGCATGACATATTCACGGGGTGGTGTTACAGTGCACATGGGCTAGAGAGTGTCATAGCATAAGCACTAGATGGTGGAATACAACACAGAGGTGTGTGGCACTCGGCAGGCAATGGTGGGTGTAACACAGCATTGGGCTCAGCCAGGAGCACGCTGTGACTCTCAAGTGAGGTTCGTCTCCTTTCCAGAGAGTAAAATAAAAAGTATTACACATCCGGCGGTGGATGTGTTTTTTATTAACCGTGAGGGGGGTTTCTTGCATAGTTTGGTCAAATTTTTGTCGAATCCCCTTTGAATGGTTTGGTGTGCATGTGTATTAAATGTGCCCGTCAATAGCTACCCATGTTTGTATAAATAAACGACAAGGGTGTCTACTTGGAGAGTACCCACCAGCGGGGGCGCCCGGATTAGGCACGGTAGGGTGTCAGACATGTCAGAGCTTCACTAGCGGTGTGAATACATTCTACGTGGATTCATTGCATGCATAGTCGCCTTTTAATGAATATCACGCAAATCGTCATGGTGATAGGTACATACGGTTTGTCCAGCAACACAGCCCCCCTCCTAAAGAATAAAAAAAAAAAAAAAGGCCATGACCCGGGGGTTGGGGTCCCCGGGGCCGATTAAGGCCTTGGGAGGGCCAAATTAAGTTTTTTTCAAAAAAAATTAGGGTGCAGGCCCTGGGGGATGGGGTCCCCAGGGCTAATAAATTAGAAAAAGAAAGGGGGCCACACAGCCCTCCTTCTTAAAAATAAATAAATAAAAGACCGGCATCGCGCCGGAGGCCATGCCCCCTCCTTGCAGCACTCTGCAAACGCGCCCCCTGGCCAGTTGTAAGTTGAGGAATTCATTCCCCTTCAATACGGAGGGTCCCTGAGGGCCAACTAGCCCAACAGGTATCTCCAGTATGCGCCAGGGAGCTGCGTTGCAGACAGGTGTTCTGAGGCCACGTCACTTTTTACACCTCCATGCAACGCAGCTCTGTGGCGCTTACTGGAGGTACCTAGTGGGCTAGTTTGACCCTAGGGACCCTTAGGATTCAAGGGGACTTAATCTCTCAACTCAGAACGGCCACAGGGCGCGTTTACACAGTGGTGAAGGGAGGGGACGGGGCCTGAGGTGACGTGTGCAAACACGCCCTGTGGCGCGTTTTTAAGTTGGGGAAATAATTCCCTTTCAATCCTGAGGGACCCTGGGGTCCAACTAGCCCACCAGGTGCTTCTAGTAAGCACCACTGCTCTGCGTTGCAGAGAGGTGGTGCAGGCCGTGCCACTTTTTACACCTCTCTGCAACGCAGCTCTGTGGCGCTTACTGGAGGTACCTAGTGGTCTAGTTGGACCCTAGGGACCCTCAGGATTCAAGGGGACTTAATCTCCCAACTTAAAATGGCTACAGGGTGTGTTTACACAGTGGGGAAGGGAGGGGACGGGGCATGAGGTGACGTGTTCAAACACGCCCTGTGGTGCGTTTTAAGAGGTAGTTTTAATCCCCTGCCCTATTATACACTAGGGGCTTACAGAGGAGGTCATGCTAGTCACAGGGGGACCCCAATGCATAGTGTGCCCTAGTGTATGTAGGTGTTTTCACTGTATTCTGAGTGTCTATTAACATAGCACTGGTACAGGATGATTTTGCAACAAGGCTTCTTTCTGCTCTTCTGTTTGTTCTTTCTGCATGTTATATTTCTTCCTGCACTTTTCTTCGTCTTTGAGGACTTCTGTTGCTTCTTTCTGCATTTGTTTTTTTTCTTTCTGTGCGTTTTTCCTTCTTTCTTCACATGTCCTATCTCTGTAGGTATAGTTAGAAATTAGCATTTAAAAAACCCTTGAAATTCACTGAAAAAACCATAGGTTTCAGGCACGTTATAGCTAGGAATTAGCATTTAAAAAACCTTAGAAATTCACTGAAAAAACCATAGGTTTCAGGGGCGATATAGTTAGCTGGACTTTTCACTCGTACAAAACCATAGAAATTCCCCCGTTATAGTTAGTTCAGCTAACTATAACTCGGGCGCCCGCAATGCACTGCTGATGACGTCACATATTACATCACTCATGACATGGTCAGTGACATCACTCATGACATCACTGATGACATCATCCTTGTGATAGAATGGCGGTCGCGCGAGTCATAGTTATCTGAACTAACTAGAACGGGGGAATTTCATTGGTTTTTTACGAGTGAAATATCCACCTAACTATAACATGTGTGAAACCTATGGTTTTTTAAGTGATATATATATATATATATATATATATATATATTATATACTGGCGGTCGCCAGTAGATAGTTATAGTTAGGACCGTGTTTCCATAGGAAATCTGAAAATTCTATTTTGAATAACTTTTGCGCCGGTTGACGAATCCTCGCAAAATTTTCAAAACTAATGGGGCGCTCCGCTCAGCTCCTACCCTGAAAGTCTCAGGGTGATTCGTCGAGTGGGGGACGAGAAAAAAGGGGGGTCCCAAAACGCGTTTTCCCCATGCATTTTTCCATAGGACCTTTAGTTGAAGGTACAGCCTGAACGGCTGAACAGAATTACTTGAAATTTGGCAGAGAGGTAGTCCTCAGGTCAGGGAAGTGCCTTTTGCAGGTCTGGTGTCAATCTGTTCAGAAGTTCCTGAGAAAATAGCATTTAAAAGCATATAAATATCTATAGCCGAGCACCGTGCGCGCACCGTGCGCGCACGGTGCTGTGCACGAGCGAAATTCTGATTGGTTGTTAGATGTCTGTAAACATTCGAATCGGTCGAAATCAGGAAGTGTCGGCCGCCATTTTGTCTGTCACACTGAAAAGGAAAGGTGGAGAACGTGAACAGGGGGCAGGGTAGGGAGTGTCTGACCCCCTAGCCTTTGTCAGGGGGTCACAGTGGGACCCCGAAGGGCCAAAAAAAAGATTTTAATTTTTTTTAAAAACTTGGCGGGGTGCGCGCACGGAAAAAAAAAAAAAGATTTAAAAAGAAGATTAAGTGTTTAGATATTAGGTGGCTCTAAAAAGAGCCGTTGTGTTTATTGAGTGTTTTTTGGTACCTACAAGTAAGTACCGATGCAGAGTCTAAAGTTCAAGAGGAAGACTCTGTTGCCTTCATCATTGAAATGTACACCGTCTCCTCTATAAATGCCTTGCATGTTGTAACGCAAGTTGTTGTGGTATATAGAACCCATACCATAGTCTCTGATGAAAGCAGAAACAGACTTATTGACGTGCTTTCTTGCTTTGTCAATCTGCGGACAATGTTGGTTGGACCAGTTCCACTTTTGCCTTTGGCATATATTAGAATATACAAAGGCAGTTTGTGGAAAAAGTGACATCAATTGCACAAAGGTGTCCTTAATAAGCATTTCCAGACCTACCCCAGTGAAAGTGCCTAGGTCATTTCCACCACAGTGCACAATAATAGGGTTAGGCTGTGGGAGATGTAGAAAGGTTTTCACCAAAGGCATTAATTGGTGCCACTTTAACCCTCTCTGACCAATCCATTTAATGTCTACATTTGGCAAAGCACAGTCTTTCACAATACCTCTTTTTTCTGCAAACTTTTCACTCCAGAAGACATAGCTGTGACCTATAATCCACACTGTGAACATCTTCCAAGGAGATCTGGATGCACTCAGAAGGTGTCTTTCAGTAGAATGGCAATATGAAATTAAAGATAGTTGTAAAATGTAGGCATACATACTTTTTTTAATGAAAATAACTCATTGGCTGTTTCAAACCATTCTACACTAAAAACTAGGCTGTATGTTTACATTTATAAAAGCATGTTTTGTATTGGTTGTGAAAAATGTGTTCTAACAGAACATTAGTTAGGATTTGCTGTTAGGTTTGAAAAGTCAAGCACTCTTGCTCTTTGGATTTGAAACATTGTGTGCTGAACTTCTGACCTCTCTGCTCACACCAGTGTTCCATGACCTGTTGCTATGGTAGCAGGCAGAAGTAATGTTGGGGTTAGGGATCATTTGGAAAGGGTTGAAATTTGCAACCAATAGAAATGTGTGTTTCCATTTGAAAAAATGTGGGAAACACTGTGATTTGAAGTTAACATGTATATGTGTGAAAAAAGAGAGGGAAACATTGCCGTTTACTGGTTCTGCTGAGAGGTGTACAGTTCAGAGATTCTGGCTCTGATAATCTGCTGTGTGAGTGCCACATTTCTTTCTCAACTAACTACTTTTAAAGGTGAGTTATGAATTTGAGAGGGGATGTATGTGGTGTATTTTGATATAAATAATAGAAATGTGATTCTTCTTTTAAAGTTGTGTTTTACATTTTATGTTTTGGAAGATATTTAACTGCCTTGAACTTGTAAGATATTATGGAGTATGTCTCACCATAATTTAAGGTGTTCTGGTATCACCCAGCAATACTGTTTTGTGCCTAGAATCACACCTTGAGTCTGTCTGCACACAGGAATTGTTCTGAGAGATTTAATTTGTGTTGCTCTTGCTCTGTTAGACTTGCACTCGCAGGAAAGGAGCAGCTTGTTTTTTTGAACTGTGATGGTTAGCATTCAGCAGAAATCACTATCTCACAAAAGAGAGGCAAATGCTAACACATTTGAAATTAGCATGGTACATTTTCCTTCCACCTTTAAAGTTGTGTTTTACATTTTATATTACGGAAGATATTTAAGTGCCTTGAACTAGTCAGATATTATGGAGTATGTTATTATGGAGTATGTCTTCACCATAATTTAAGGTGTTCTGGTATCACCCAGCAATACTGTTTTGTGCCTAGAATCACACCATGAGTCTGTCTGCACACAGGAATTGTTCTCAGAGATTTAATTCGTGTTGCTGTTGTTCTGTAAGATTTGCACTCGCAGGAAAGGGGCAGCTTGTTTTCTTCAACTGTGATGGATAGCATTCAGCAGAAATCACTATCTCACAAATGAGGGGCAAATGCTAACACATTTGAAATCAACATGGTAGATTTTCCTTCCACTCCCGCAATGGGTGAGGTAGTTTTTACATGTTCAACACTCCAATTAACCTTTACCACACATGTACTCTTACATACATCTCTGCAGTCTTCATGCAGTTGTGCAAGCGTCCATGCAGATCTGTCTTGCACCTGACAATACACGGTCTCCAGAAGCACGCTCTTAGCACACAGGCAGGTGCTTCTCCTGCACTCCCATGCTTACTACTCAGCTCTGTGTGGTATTTCAGATAGCAGTGGTTAATGCTAACACATTCAACATCACCAAGGCTCATTTCCTTTGCTCTACTCTAATCAGTCACCCTGTAACACATGCTGATGGTCTCAAGTAGCTGTTAGGACATGTGCTCTTTTCTGCCTCTCTAAAATATAAGGAAAATGTGTCAGGCTGCCATAGTAATTATCACTTACTCTATCTCACTAGTGAATGAGCTTTGAAATTGCCAAACAAAAATCGTTGTGTGCCTAGAATCACACCATGAGTCTGTCTGCACACAGGAATTGTTCTCAGAGATTTACTTTGTGTTGCTGTTGTTCTGTAAGATTTGCACTCGCAGGAAAGGCGCAGCTTGTTTTCTTCAACTAAGATGGATAGCATTCAGCAGAAATCACTATCTCATAAATGAGAGGTAAATGCTAACACATTTGAAATCAACATGGTAGATTTTCCTTCCACTCCCGCAATGGGTGAGGTAGTTTTTACATGTACAAAACTCCAATTAACCTTTACCACACATGTACTCTTACATACATCTTTGCAGTCTTCATGCAGTTGTGCAAGCGTCCATGCAGATCTCTCTTGCACCTGACAATACACAGTCTCCAGAAGCATGCTCTTAGCACACAGACAGGTGCTTCTCCTGCACTGCCATGCTTACTATTCAGCACTGTGTGGTATTTCAGATAGCAGTGTGTAACGCTAACATATTCAACGTCACCAAGGCTCATTTCCTTTGCTCTACTCTAATTATTCACCCTGTAACACATGCTGATGGTCTCAAGTAGCTGTTAGGACATGTGCTCTTTTCTGCCTCTCTAAAATATAAGGAAAATGTGTCAGGCTGCCATAGTAATTATCACTTACTCTACCACAGTAGTAAATGTGCTTTGAAATTGACAAACAAAACTCGTTGTGTGCCTAGAATCACACCATGAGTCTGTCTGCACACAGGAATTGTTCTCAGAGATTTAATTTGTGTTGCTGTTGTTTTGTAAGATTTGCACTCGCAGGAAAGGGGCAGCTTGTTTTCTTCAACTGTGATGGATAGCATTCAGCAGAAATCACTATCTCACAAATGAGAGGCAAATGCTAACACATTTGAAATCAACATGGTAGATTTCCCTTCCACTCCCGCAATGGGTGAGGTAGTTTTTGCATGTTCAAAACTCCAATTAACCTTTACCACACATGTACTCTTACATACAAGCTTCTCCTGCACTCCCATGCTTACTACTCAGCTCTGTGTGGTATTTCAGATAGCAGTGTGTAATGCTAACACATTCAACGTCACCAAGGCTCATTTTCTTTGCTCTACTCTAATCACTCACCCTGTAACACATGCTGATGGTCTCAAGTAGCTGTTAGGACATGTGCTCTTTTCTGCCTCTCTAAAATATAAGGAAAATGTGTCAGGCTGCCATAGTAATTATCACTTACTCTACCACAGTAGTAAATGTGCTTTGAAATTGACAAACAAAACTCGTTGTGTGCCTAGAATCACACCATGAGTCTGTCTGCGCACAGGAATTGTTCTCAGAGATTTAATTTGTGTTGCTGTTGTTTTGTAAGATTTGCACTCGCAGGAAAGGGGCAGCTTGTTTTCTTCAACTGTGATGGATAGCATTCAGCAGAAATCACTATCTCACAAATGAAAGGCAAATGCTAACACATTTGAAATCAACATGGTAGATTTCCCTTCCACTCCCGCAATGGGTGAGGTAGTTTTTGCATGTTCAAAACTCCAATTAACCTTTACCACACATGTACTCTTACATACATCTCTGCAGTCTTCATGCAGTTGTGCAAGCGTCCATGCAGATCTGTCTTGCACCTGACAATACACGGTCTCCAGAAGCACGCTCTTAGCACACAGGCAGGAGCTTCTCCTGCACTCCCATGCTTACTACTCAGCTCTGTGTGGTATTTCAGATAGCAGTGTGTAATGCTAACACATTCAACGTCACCAAGGCTCATTTCCTTTGCTCTACTCTAATCACTCACCCTGTAACACATGCTGATGGTCTCAAGTAGCTGTTAGGACATGTGCTCTTATCTGCCTCTCTAAAATATAAGGAAAATGTGTCAGGCTGCCATAGTAATTATCACTTACTCTACCACAGTAGTAAATGTGCTTTGAAATTGCCAAACAAAAATCGTTGTGTGCCTAGAATCACACCATGAGTCTGTGTGCACACAGGAATTGATGTTAGAGAGTTATTACGTGTTGGTATTGTTCTGTCAGACTTGCAGTTGTAGGAAAGGGACAGCTCATATGATAGGATTTGAAAAGCTCAAATAAAAAATCGTAATGTATTAAAATTACATAAAGGTATTTTTTTTTAGTTTCTTTCAGGTACTGCTGAACAACAGTGAAATTAATTAAAGATGCCTATAAAGTCAAGAAAGAGAAAAGAACAGCAACAACATCTATATTTGAAGAAAACTGGACAAAAAAAATTAGTTGAAGAACCTCATGTTGGAAAAAAGAAAAAGTCTTCTGGTAAGCAGACTAAGGATTTAAAAAAAAATATCTTTAAACAAAGAAAAAATGTTACAAATATTTCCACTGCAAATAGTGTTTCAAGTACAAAACAACAACAGAGTCGACAGAAAATAGCAAAAGCTAATGTAGAATCAGAAGTAAGAAAGAGTGACTTAACACGAAAAATATATTTTAAAAACATTCGTCGAAAAATGTTTCAGAGAAGAGTGATGTTAAATTTGTTAAAGGATGTGAAAAAATATAAGAAGAAAACCAAATTTTATAAAAAAAAGAAATATATTGAAACAATTGTTGCAAAGGCTTTGGAAATAAAAAGAAAACTATTCATTTTAATTTTGAACAGGATGCGTAGATTAGAAAAATTAGTCAAAGCAATGAAGTCACAAAGCAAAAGGAAAAGAGTAGTGAAAAAAAATAACTTTTGTAAAGTGTTCTTAGGAGAATGGAAGCATAGTTCAAGTACTGAACCATTTTTAATGAAGAGAGTTATCTTCAAAGTAATAGTTTGTTGCATGCAGTTGACACCAATGGTCGAGCTTATGAAGTTAAAGATGGTTGTGTAATGGAAAAGGAGAAAATGGTTCCAAGAAATGAGGAAGAAGTGTTAGCTGATGAGGTTATGGGGAGACGTCCTAAAGCCCCAGTGTACACTTGGAATTGTAGTAGTATTTGCACTGTGCGACAGGAATCTATTGATAAATTACGTGACTTTCTAAGAGAATATAGTAAAAAGAGTTTTAAACAGAAGATTAAGGTGCTTCGAAGACTAGATCCATGCAGAGTGAGAGAGAATACTGGTTTGCAAGGACATTCTCTGGCTTGTCTATCTAGGAAAGTTTGTCAAAGTGTTTTTCACCATTTTAGGATGCTGGCTGTACATCATACTGAAATGAGAAAGTTTGTGAGAATATTGTGTTTTGCTAAAAGTCCAGCACTAAAGTTAAATGAGTTGAATAATGCTCTGTTCCGTGGATCTGTATCAGATGCAGTGAAGGTTACTGATGATATTCAGTTTTGTTACTTTGGTCCAGAGCAAGAAAGTGCAGGAAATGAGACAGTTATTGAGGAAAATGTGGAAGAGAATGTAGAACTCACTGTTAGTAAAAATTTTGAAGATGAAATGACAAAATTTACTATCATCTCTAATGAAAGACCAAATATTACTTGTATTTGTTGCCGGAGAAGCCATTATAAGATTCAAACAAGGAATGTTGATCTCTATAAAAAAAGTGAAAATGAAGATAATTATAAGTGGAAGGATTTTGCAACATATATATTTCTGGAAAATTATTTTGATTTGGGTGAAGATCAGCGTATTTGTAAATACTGTTATAACAAGTTAGAAGAAAATAGAATGCCAGCTAGAGCTGTACATAATAATTTAGAATTGGTTGATATTGCTGCAGAACTTTCTGATTTAAATACGTATGAGTCTATACTCATTCAATGTGTCCATCGGTTTCAGACCATAGTGCGTATGGAGCCCAAAACAGGTAAATTACCTCCTTCGGATTTACAAGGAGGTTTAAAAGGAAGAGTTGTCTATTTGCCATTGGATTTGAAAAAAATATGGAAACAATTGATGCAGATAGTTTGGAAACTGAACCATTAGTTATTCTGGTTAATGGTGTACCTACAAAGAATAAGAAAATTTGGCAGGAGCTGGTAGATGTACAAAAGTACAAAGAGCAAATTTATATTTGAAAAGAAATCGTAAATGGTATGAAACAATTTATATGGATGAAGATGAAGAAGAATTACTAGCAGACACAGGAATACCAACTGGGCAAATTGAAAAAGTGGATAAGTCAAAAGAAGAAGAAATTTATGAACATTTAAGCATACATCCTCTTCATTCTAAAGACGTTATGGGAAACACTATTGATCTGTTTCAGATGAAAAAAGCACAAGGAACTCCCGTGAGTGTATGGGAGGAGAGCTTGGAAGCTCGTTGTTTTCCCCAGCTGTTTCCTACAGGAAAAGGTGGACGATATGATGAACGTCCAGTACAGATTCCTGCTTCTGAGTATCGGACTACAAGATTATATGCAGAAGATCCAAGATTTCGTCAAAGTATTCCTTATTTGTTCCATCTTTTATTTGAAAGTGACTTGTCTGCACTATCTTATGCAGTAAATCACATTTTGAAAACTGGAGTACATCTACATAATGTGTCTGCCAAGGATTTTATGAACAAAGTGCAACAGCGAGATGATCATTTGGAATCTCAATTGATTAATGTGATGGCTTGTCAGCGTGGAACTAATGAATATTGGTACCGACGCCATGGAGAATTGAAATGTATGTTACGGAATTTAGGAACTCCTACATGGTTCCTTACCCTAAGCTGTGCTGAGTACGCTTGGGATGATTTACTGGATTTTCTTCGAGAGGCAAATTCAAATATTGAAAACATTCAATACAAGACAGCAGGAGAATTGTGCTCATTGGATCCGGTTAATGTTTGCAGATATTTCAATCATAGATTTGAGGCTATGATGTCCTTCATCTGCAATAAAAAAAAATCCACCTCTTGGAGAAGTTGTGGATTTCATTTGGAGAAAAGAGTACCAAGCAAGAAGTGCTCCACATATTCATATGCTGTTGTGGATCAAGTATGCACCCAAATTTGGAACAGATGCTGATGAAGCAGTTTTATCTTTCATTGAAGAATATGCAACATGTGCTATACCTAAAAGCACAGAAGAAAAAAACTTAAAAGAGCAAGTTTTACGTTTCCAAAGTCATCGGTGTGGAAAATACTGTCGACGAAAGTACAAAAGTAAAGATAAATTCTACACAAAATGTCGATTTGGATTTCCACGACCTGTTCTTTCAAAAGGAAGAGTAAACAGTTTTATGTCAGCTGTGCGACATACTATTACAAGAAAATCGCCGAAAAATACCTACAACCTAAGAAGAAAAGAAGAGTCGAAATATATAAATGACTACAACACAGTCATTTTATCCATGTGGAATGCTAACATGGATATTCAGTATGTAGCTGACAATTCTATTGCTGTTGCTCGGTATGTCACATCTTACATCACAAAATCTGAGAAAACGGAATTGAAAGAAATGTGGGAAGAGATTTCTCACGAGAAGACTGTCAGTAAAAAGCTATACAGTTTCAGTTTAAAGATGTTATCGCATCGAGAAATTGGATCCTACGAATGTTCAGATAGGTTATCATCTGCAAGTCTGTACTCCAAATCCAGAAGAATAATTTGGGTAAGTTTAGGCCTTGTAGGAATGCGAAATCGGGTACTGAAATCTATTCGAGAAATTGAATATTTAGCTGAGTACGAACCAGAAAGTACAGACATTTTAAGAACAAACATGTTGGACACATATCACCCACAAACAAGTCATCATCTTGAGAATATGTGTCTCTATGAAGTACTGCAGAACTACATTTTTAAACGGAATGCCACAGAAGACATCAACAATGGAAAATATAAAGTCACTGGTGAGGAAGGATGTTTGGTGAAGCAAACAAAAGGAAGTTTGATTAATCACCGGAAGCTGAGTTGCGACACTACTGACAAAAAGGAATTTTACTACTTGGCACTTTTACAGCTGTTTAAACCATGGCGTTCAGAGGACGAACTACTTGGAGTTTTTCAGAGCTATGAAGATTCCTTTAATGCATGCAAAGATAGCATAGAATGCAGTACTTTCACAACTTATGTACAAATGTTAAATGAAGAAATTGAACAAGAAGCAACAATTGCAGCTGAAGTAGCTAGAGACACTTCTCAAGACAGTCAAAGTTCTGGGACATTCAGTCAAGATCCTCTAGGACAACCAATCGTAGAAAATGAAGCTGCAATAGCCATGACTGAAGTGGAAACAGCTATGAATCAAGCTCAGGAAGATTTAATAAACTTACCAAATATGGAACAACAACTGAATGATGAACAACAACAAATTTATGAGGAAGTCAGAAAAAAAATTGATCACGGATTACTACATGAAAATAAAGAGTGCTCATGCACATCTTTTAAACCAATCAGAATGTATGTGAGTGGACAAGCAGGAACTGGAAAAAGTTTCTTAATTAAAGTAATTAGAAGCTACCTACAGAACAAAACGGATTCAACTTTGTCTTGTGTTGTTACTGCTCCAACTGGGTTAGCAGCATATAACATAAAAGGAGTTACCTTACATCGTTTGCTAATGTTACCAGTAGAGCATGAGAACAAAATACAATACCACAAGCTAACAGGAGAAGCATGTTTTGAAGTTTCAAGAGTATTGAAGAAAATGAAAGTACTCATTATTGATGAGGTAAGTATGGTATCAAACTTAATGCTTGCCTTTGTGCATTTAAGAATGCAGCAAATTCTAAAGACAGACTATGACATCTTATTTGGAGGAAAACACGTCATAGTTTTTGGGGATCTTTTGCAGCTCACTCCAGTTAAAGGACAACCAGTGTTCCATACACTTACACATGAAGACACGAAAAAGTCGTTAGGAAGTATAGGTAATGTGAATATTTGGACATACTTTGAGTATAAAGAACTCATTACCAATATGAGGCAAGCCAATGATGAGGATTATGCAAGTATTCTCAAAGATATCAGAATTGGACTACTCACAGAACATGGCAGAAAATCTTTACAGAGTCGATTGCTATGTAATGTGTTTCCAACAGAACAAATAGTTCCAGAGAAAATATACAAGAAAATTGCTGAAAAAAATACTGTAATCTGCTTAATGCCAACACTACATGAATGCTCTATATTCAATCAAGAACTTTTGAAATTTGAAAATGAAGAGATTATAAAACTGGAAGCTGTGGATAAAATACAGCATGAAGGAATAACTATTATATTGACAAGCAAATTGACAAGTAAATTGGATTCTATAGAGAAAAACATATCGAAAACAGCTGGTTTGGAAAAGAATCTTTATGTATGTATGAACTGTCGAGTAATTTTAAGACGTAATTTGGATGTAGAAAAAGGTTTAGTGAACGGAGCTATGGGTAAAGTTGTGGGTTTTGTAAAGTACCAGAAAAAAGATGGAATTGAATTTTTAAAAATAAAATTTGATCAGATTGAAGAGGTTAAAGACATTTGTCGTTGTTCAGTTTGTTTCTTGCTTGTGAAAGACTTATATGTACGTAGGAAGCAGTTTCCGTTTTCTCTAGCATATGCTGTAACTATTCACAAATCTCAAGGATTAACTGTAGATAGTGCTTTTGTAAACATTGGATCTAGTGTGTTTAAAGAAGGTATAGCATATGTTGCTTTGTCACGCGTGAAAAAAATATCTGGTTTATTCATGATAGACTTTGATGACTCAAAAGTTAGTGCTGATGCAAACTGTGTAAAGGAGTATAATAGATTAAGAAGAAGCTATGCTCCTCATTTAGGTCAGTATCCTGTGTTTGAAAAACGTGTTGTTTGTCGGAATAGGAGATTTGAGAATATCTGTAATGAGGATGTACAGAAGAGAAAACAAAAAGAGAGTGATGTGACTACAAGCAAAAAGAAAAAGGACAGTGTTGAAGAGGTTGTTGGTTGTCATTTTGAAAATAGCTCTGGTGTCAACTGCTACGCAAATGTAGTGCTGAATGTTGTATTTTATCTTGAAATTTTGCAAGAGCAGATAATACTAAATCATGGAAAAAGATTCTGTTCTCTGCTGAGTCTTCTTTATGAGAAGCTGAGTAATGATAAAACTGAAATAGAAAGTGCTTCTGATGTTAGAAATCTTTTAGATGTATGTTCAGGATGTACACAGTTTACTCAAAATGTCCAGCAAGATGCACAGGAATTCTTAATGTATATGCTTATGGTACTGGAAGATGAAGGGGTAGAAATAGAAAATATATTTGGTGTCTCATATAAATGGGAACATTGTTGTGAAAACTGTATGAACACATGCAGCAGTAATGTTGATTCTGAAAGGTTCATATATTTAACATTACCAGAGAGTAAATCAGTGACTTTTAGTAAATTAGTTAAAGATGCTAATCACAACATGGAATGTTCTCAATGTAAATCAGACATGTTATCAACGTTATTTTTTAAGAAATATGGACAGTATGTAATTTTAATGATACAACATTGTAGAGCAGATGGAACTAAATTGGAAACTTTACTAAAGAAGTTTGTAGGAAATCAATTATCAATATCAGGTAAAACTTTTGTTGCAGTTGCAATAATTTTTCATTATGGACCTTCTATAACTTCTGGTCATTACACAGTTTATCTTAAATGTGAAAAAGGATGGACACTGTGTAATGATTCTCAATTGATTTTCAAGCAACGTTTGCCTTATGATTTACCAAATTGTTACTTAATTTTTCTAAAACCAAAATTTTAGATACAAATTCCAGCATCTGAAGAAACCATTATTTCAATTTTATAGGATTATCATTGGATATTTCACTTAAAAAGGATTTTAAAATTACCATTTGGCCTCATGGAAAGGTAAAGGTAACAATTGTGGACTTCTTTGACAGATATTATTTTGGTGTATGTGCTTAAGCAGCAAGATTTACAGACGTTATTTATTGCAAATAGTTATTGTTCTTAGAAGGTATTTTTAATATATTTGTGACATTTCTATCAAGGTCTGTTTTAGTGAGGATACATTCAGGGCTTTTTTAAACTATCTTTCAGATTGTTTTTTTTTTGCCCGCTGTTAAATGATGAATACAATTGATATCACTATTTTCAGTGGAATTCAATACATTCTGAAAACAGCAAAAAAGGGCAAATAATTGCTTTGTTAAATATGAAAAAACATGTACTGTTTAAGAAAATGTATTGTTGAATATTAATACTTTTTTCTTTTTTTCAGATCTTGAAAGAAAATTTAGGAAATGTAATCCATTTTACTTGCAATAAAAAAAA
Source organism: Triturus cristatus (assembly GCF_964204655.1). Lineage (NCBI taxonomy): Eukaryota > Metazoa > Chordata > Amphibia > Caudata > Salamandridae > Triturus > Triturus cristatus. The sequence continues at coordinate 907,258,527 of NC_140593.1, read as the reverse complement.
CATTTATTTCTAATTAAGTTATTTTGTTGGTCAGGTAAGTTTTAAATATCTGTATTTCTCACACCTTCCCTTTCATGCTCCCTTTTCTTCACCTCTACTCACTCTGCTTTTCTCATTCCTCTTCCCTCTCTCTTGTTGCTTTACTACTCTTTCGTAACTCCCTCACTCCTTCTCTACTACTCCCCTAGGTTTACTGCCTCCATCACTATTTTTTCAACCATGATTGTCAACCTGTCTCCATAAGTCTCAGTCATTCTAACTGCCTTACTCCTTCTCAGTTCCTTGCTCTCACTCTCTGTCTCTCTCCCTATGTCTGTCTTACCCTTAATTTCCTTAACATCTCTGGGGCAGTTTTACAAGCCCCCTGCGCCATCACTACGTTACTTTTCATGATGTACTGGTGGCGCAGGGGGCTCCTCCATATTTACAAGGAGAGGAAAAGCCACCCTGCATGACTTTTCCTCTCCTCATAAATACAGCCACTTCACACGCAGCACTGTGCGTTGAAGAGGTATTCTGTGGGTGTTGTTGTTTGTGTTCCCACGCAACACTCATAGAACTACACACTGCTTCTGATTTACTAAAAATCATGAGTCTGAAGTTGTGTGTGAATGCTACGCCACCCTAGAGGTGGCGTAGCAAGGCACAATAAGGAGAAATGTTTTCATTTCTCTTCATTTTTTCCTCTTTCAGTGCGTGCTGCATGCTACAGCACGCATTGAAAGAGGAAAAAGCCTCTTGTGATTGTTTTTGTGCAGGAAGGTGTCCCTTCCTGCACAAGAACAATCTCCCCACCAAGCAGGCATCCTTGTACCATGGTGTAAGGGAGCTTGCGTCGGCGCATGGCTGCAGTTTGTGCACCAGCGCAGGGGAAGCATAGAGATGCGACAAATTCTTGTAAATATGTTGCATCTCTGTGCTTTGAAACTAACGCAGCATGGTGCAGCAAAATTACTTGCTGCACCGTGCTGCGTTAGTTTGTTATAAATCTGCCCCTCTGTTTCTATCACTCTTCCTCTCTCCATCACTCATTTTCCATCTATGTACATTTTTTAACCTTCTCTGTCGTTCTCTTTCCCTCACCTTCTGTAACTGTCACTAACCTTTACTTATAGTCACTCCTATTCTCCTACTTCACTTCCTCCTGTCTGTATCTCACACCCCTTCTCCTTTTTGCATTCTTTCCTTCAATCTCCCTCACTCTGCTTTGCTCATTGACATCCTGACTTCCTTTCTGTCACTCCAGTTTCCTAAATATCTCCATCTCCTCACTCTCCATTTCTCACTTTCCCTTACCCCCTTTTCTAATCCTCATGCCCGTAAAAAAAAAAAGAATTAAAAATCAAATTTAAGTGTTTTGATGGTGGTTGGCTCTAAAACGAGCCGTTATCTTTTTGGAGAGTTTTAGGGTACTGAACATTACTTTGGATTTGCTGTTAGTTTTGAAAAGTTAGGCACTCTTGCTCTTTGGATTAGAAACATTGGGGCAGATTTACAAGCCCCTTGAGCCATGTTAAAAGTGACGCAAAAGTGGCGCAAGGGGCTTGTAAATCTGCCCCATTGTGTGCTGAAGATCTGACCTCTCTGGTCACACCAGTATTCCATGATCTGTTCCTATGCTAGCAGGTAGAAGTCAAGTTAGAAGTAGCAATCATTTGGAAAGGGTTGAAATTTGCAAGCAATAGAAATGTGTTTCAATTTAAAAGAAAGGTGGAGAACATGGAAAGGGGGCAGGGTAGAGACTTCCTGACCCCCTAGTCTTTGTCAGGGAGTCCCTGAAGGATCCCAAAGGGTGAAAAAAACGATTAATTAAAAAAAAAGAAATTTTTAAAAATTGCGCGCACGGTAAAAAAAACCCAAAAAATAGATTTTAAAAACAATTTTTTGTGTTTAGATTTTAGGTGGCTCTAAAAAGAGCCCTTATGTTAATGTAGGGACAGAGGAACAGAAAAATGAAAAAATTAAAAAAACTATGGCCGGGTGCATGAGTGCTGCTCTATCTTCCTCTCAATGAGATCAATACTGGTTTCACCAAGAGAAATAAGAGCATGACAGTCAATGCACCGTGTATACACCCTCCGAAAAGCAGGGCGTATATCCAGAGGTAAAGAAGTAGGTGAAGGCGCCACCGCAGATGAAGTGCTCGGCTGAGCTGCCAATGATGTGCTCGGCTGAGCTGCTGCGGATGTGCTCGGCTGAGCTGCTGGAGAGTTTTCACTAGCAGCTCGAGCAAAAGCCACAGGATGTACTCCTTCAATGTGCCTTAACATTGTGTGAATACTAAAAGAGTATTTCTCATTAGCATTTCCACGTGATAAGGTCCGGTTACAAATAATGCAGGTGACTTTGGGAGCATTTACCTCCTTCTGCCCCTCAGGAAAAGTGAAAAACTGCCATATGAAAGAGTCTTTCTGCTTCCTCTGCCTCTGTGGCACAAGAGTCTCCTGATCACTACTAGAAGATGGCTGCTGGTCTGCCATTGTATCACAAAAACAGATCAGCTCCTTCTCCCAGGGAATCAGAAGTAATAATGAGGGGAGTGGGTGTGGTAGTGGAAGAATCTGGAACTGAAACTTCTATAAACCAATGAAAAGTGTTGTTTCCTAATCACATGACTTGCCTGGGTGTGGTGTTGGAAGAATATGGAAGTGAAAGTACTATGAACCAATGAAAAGTGTTCATTCTTAATCACATGACTTGCCTGGGTGTGGTGTTGGAAGAATCTGAAAGTGAAAGTACTATGAACCAATAAAAAGTGTTCTTTCTTAATCACATGACTTGCTGTGCGCGCTCCGTGCGCGCACGGCGCATGAGCGGAGCACGCGCGCAAGCGCGAACTTAGCACGTGATGCACGCGCGCATGCGTGAACGTACCGTGCATGCACGAACTTAGCGTGCGTAGTATGCGTGCATGCGCGAACGTAGAGCGCGGAGCACGCACGACGTACGCATGCGTACATCGAGAACGTACGCATGCGCACACAAAGAACGTACGCATGCGTACGTAGTGCGCGCACCGAGCGCGTACGAAGCACGCGCACATGCGCGAACGTAGCGCGCTGAGTACGCACGATGTACGCATGCGTACATGGAGAACGTACGTACGCGCACAGCACCGAGGGCGTACGATGACGTAGCAATCACCGTGCGCACACCGAGCGCGCACGGTAAACACCCTTTAAAAAAAAAAAAAAAAGAATTAAAGTGTTTATAAGTTAGTAGAAGATATTAACTATGCTGTTCAACTTTATCAAAAATTTGTTTAAAAAAAGCTGAGCCATTCCAAATTAAAGGATACAGGTAATCTATAACTATACACATACGTAGTTTATTGTAAAATAAATATATAAAAAAAATAATAATACATACATAACTTAGCATTTAAAAAACCGTACAAATTCACTGAAAAAACCATAGGTTTCACACACGTTATAGTTAGGAATTAGCATTTAAAAAACCTTGCAAATTCACTTAAAAAACCATAGGTTTCACACATGTTATAGTTAGGTGGATATTTCACTCGTAAAAACCCAATGAAATTCCCCCGTTATAGTTAGTTCAGCTAACTATAACTCGCGCGGCCGCCACTCTACCACAAGGATGATGTCATCAGTGATGTCATGAGTGATTCGACTGACCATGTCATGAGTGATGTAATATGTGACGTCATAGGCAGTGGATTGCGGGCGCGCGAGTTATAGTTATCTGAACTAACTATAACGGGGGAATTTCATTGGTTTTTTACGAGTGAAATATCCACCTAACTATAACATGTGTGAAACTTATGGTTTTTTAAGTGAATATATATATATATATATATTCACTGAAAAAACCATAGGTTTCACACACGTTATAGTTAGGAATTAGCATTTAAAAAAACCTTGCAAATTCACTGAAAAAACCATAGGTTTCACACATGTTATAGTTAGCGGAAATTTTACTGATAAAAAACCAATGAAATTCCCCGTTATAGTTAGTGCAGGCAACTATAACTCACGCGACCGCAATCCTCTGCTGATGCTAATACTGTATTTAGACACTTATTTGCCCATGTCTTCTTCCATACATTTTTAGCTATACATATATTACAAATATTTTTTTTTATAAAGACACATATGTCATCAGCAGAAGATTGCGGTCGCGTGAGTTATAGTTGCCTGCACTAACTATAACGGGGAATTTCATTGGTTTTTTATCAGTAAAATTTCCGCTAACTATAACATGTGTGAAACCTATGGTTTTTTCAGTGAATTTGCAAGGTTTTTTAAATGCTAATTCCTAACTATAACGTGTGTGAAACCTATGGTTTTTTCAGTGAATTTGTACGGTTTTTTAAATGCTAAGTTACTTTACGCCATTCGTGGCGTGCGCGCCCACTTAACGCACTTGTGCGCGCACAGTGAGCACGCGGTGCGCTTCGCGCACCGCGCGCCCACTTTACGCAGTTAGTGCCGTGCACGCACGGTGGGCACACGGTGCGCTACGCGCACCGCGTGCCCACGTTACGCTAGATGGGCCATGTACGCACGATGCGCTTCGTGCACCGTGCGCACATGGAGGACATATGATGCACTTCGTTTTGAAAGGTAATATTTTAATTTTTCTTACAAGTTATAAGCCATGCACAAATGGTGCCCTTCGGGCACCATTTGCACACGGGGTGGAGAGAGTGTGGATAATTTTTTTTTTTAATATATTTTTTTTAATATTTTAGTTTTTCATAGGTCTAATAAGCTATGCACAATTGGTGCCCTTCGGGCACCAATTGCACACGGGGTGGGGAGAGTGTGGATAATTTTTTTTTTTTTAGAATTTTTTACCGTACGCGTATGGTAAGCGTAATCGGTGAAATTAGCGAAAAAATAAAAATTCCGTTTTTGGCCTTGGGGGATCTTTGGGGACTCCCTCAACATGGCTATGTGTGTGGGAGCTGTCTAAACAGCCCCTTTACATGTTTTTGTGCTTTCTATTTTGAACATCACTCTCAGTGCGAGAGAGAAAATGGCGGCCGCCGCTTCCTGGTTTCGGCCGATTCGAATGTTTACTAAGATCTAAGAGCCAATCAGAATCGCGCTCGCGCACGCCACCGTACGCGTACGGTAAGCGTACCGTAAGCGCACCGTAAGCTGGCTCAGATATATATATTGATTTAAAGGCTATTTTCTCAGAATCTACTGAACAGATTTACACCAAACCTACAAAAGGCACTTCCTTGACCTGAGGACTAACTCTCTGCCAAATTTCTAGTAATTCTGTTCAGCCGTTCGGGCTGTAGCCCTGTCTAAAGGTCCTATGGAAAAATGCATGGGAAAAACGCGTTTTGGGACCCCCCTTTTATCTCAGCCCCCGCTTGACGAATCCCCCCGAGACTTTCAGGGTAGGAGCGGAGCGTAGCGCCCCACCTATTTTGAAAAATTCGCGAGGATTCGTCGACCGGCGCCAAAGTTATTCAAAATAGAATGTTGCGGATTTCCTATGGAAACGTGGTCCTAACTATAACTACCTACTGGCGACCGCCAGTAGGTAATATATATATATATATATATATATATATATATATATATATATATATATATATAATTAAATATATGAAATATCTCTTATTAGCTTTTGATCAAGGGGTTTAAGCCGTTTTCAATTGCCTTTTCTAGTCCTGCGCTCAGCAGGATTCCTAGATATTTGAGTTTGACACTTTCCACATAAACCAATGAGGTCTTAATATGGCTACTGTGTAGTCAGGGGCATGTCATCTTCGTATAAAAGCGATTTAATTTCGCCTGCGCAGGAGAGAAGTCCCGGATTGCCTGTATGCTGCCTAGTGACTACTGCCAGTGGCTCCAGGCTAGAATTAATAGAACTGAGCGTAAAGGGCATCCTTGCCTTGTTATTCTTTCCATATTAAAGGGCTGTGAGGTATAACCATTACAAGCTACCACTGCCAATGGATCTGCACCTTGGAGATGAAGCCTTGAACTAGACCCATAGGCTGCAGTATCCAGAATAGTACCTCTATTCTATCCGGTCAAAGGCTTTTTCAACATTTAAGTCTACCACTACTTTTCCCCAAAATTCTTCGCATACTTGCCATAGAATGTGTGCTAGTGCCCTGAAATGGGCAGTTGAGGAAGGATGTGGGACAAAATCAACGTATTCACGGTGTACCAGTGTGGGTAGTAAAATATTCATTCTATTGGCTAATACCTTTGCAAATATTGTGAGGTCCGCATTCCAAAGGGAGCTAAGACTATTGCTCTCACATTTATGAGGGTCCTTGTCTGGTTTTAGTATGACCACTATTCTTGCATTGGTGTTTTCCATCGACGGTGGCAAGCTATCTCGGATTTCGTTAAACAATTGACATAACAGTGAGACTAGGCTTTGTATATTTATTTAATAGAATTCAGCCGCGATTGTTGCATCTAATCACTCTGCCTCCTCAGGAGGAATTCTGAAGCTAGACAGGAAGTTCAATTCCTTTTGGTGTGCATCAAGGCATTCTGTTGCATTAGTTGTTTAAAATATGCCCAGAGGTAGAAAAAATATCAACTTGGTGAGTAAGCCACTCAATCAATCAATCAAATTCACTTTATTCGGTTTTTGCATCAAACCATAAAAGTAATCTAAAACAGTACATTATACAGAAACATAGCATAACAAAACCACATTATACAGTACATATTCAAGAATGATTGACTAAAAAGAGAATGGATGCTGTGAGAAGTTGGCCTGGTATATGCTGTCCACTAATTAAAGTGGGCACCTTGCCCCAGTCCAAACAACACTTATTGTGATTTAAGAGGTCCAAGATAACCTTAGAAATCTATCCAAGTGGTATCAGTAGAGAGCAGCCTTCAGGCTTAGTTTTAAAGGAATGTTAAGCAGCTTGTTTTACCAGAATGCAACCTTATTGTATTGGTTAAATGAAACGAGAACCACACAGTAGTTATGAAAATATGTATTTATTATTATAACACACTCTAAATACCTCACAGTATCTGCTACATGCAGATAAACACAAAGTACACAATACTGTAGCCAGAAACAATCGTAAGTAGCACCAATACACAGTGGGCTTTAGGGGGAGACCAAACCATATACTAAAATAGTGGTATAAGAACCACAACTCGAGTCAAGACAGTGTCTAGAGGATGTAGAATCACTGGGACCCCGAGGAATAACGCAAGGTGAGTAAGTAGGGACCCACGGAGGACAGGTGCAGTGTGGGAACACGACTGTGTGATCCATACAATTCTATGGGAGAGTCCTGGTTACATTTTTAAAGTTTAAGGACCCTTCTGAGTGGACTTCAAAGAAATCCCATGGAACTTAGGAGGTTGGAGAGCAACTCAACCCATGGATACCATGGTACCAGAGTTACCTATCCCAGGGAAGCCGGGTGCATAGGGCTGAAGTGGCGTTGGAAACCGCTGTTGATCTCTATGGAGAGCCACTACTGAAAAGAAAAGTGTCAGTTAGAATCCAAAGGTGGATTCTAGATGAAGAGTACCCGAAAGCAGAAAGGACAGAGTCTGGGTCACTCAGAAGTGACCAAGCCACGAAGACCAGGAGATGTTGAGGACAACTAGGAGCCAGATACGAGCTGTCCCACAAAGTATGTCAAGTGTTGAGGGGTCGGTGTCCAGCTGGAGCACCAACAAGCCTTGGCAGCAGCAACCCACGAAGATGGTCAAGAAAGGTTACGGTTCAGACCAGCAAGGTCCAAGAGACTCACCAAACACAGAAGAGTCAGGGCAAGCCTTGAGCAACCAGGGGGGCCCAAGAAAAGCAGTTTTGACCCTCAAGAGGACCCACAGGCTGGAGGCACAAGAGTCGCAAGGGGACCTCAAGCAGATTTACAAAGCAACAGTCCACGGAGCACTCAGTGCAAGGAGGCCAAAGTTCTTTGGTGGAAATAGTGCCAGAGATTGGGGCTACTTGGAGCCCAGTGCACTTGTTTTGGGAATGCCAACAAGCATATGTACTAGCAAAAGTACGCAGTGCTTAGGGGTATGGGTATTGCAGCCCCCACAAAGGATTGTGACCTCAAAATTGGTCAGAGGGCAGCTTGGACCTCAAGAGACTTGGAAACTCACCCCTTGTGTTGCTGGAGCCTTCGGAGTCTGTAGGAGCTCAGGAGCAGCAGACTGGCCAATTGTGATGTTCTGCCTGCAGGGGGGTGACTCCTTCTATCCAAGAGAGATGTCTTTGGTTGTCCTTGATGCTCCACAGGTCCTAAGTGGAGCCTGTATGGTACAAGGGCACAGACGATGCTTCAGACTGAGAGGGAGACGGAATCAGGCCTGAACGGAGTCCATTGAAGTCCAGAGTGTCCAGATGGTCGAAGTTCATTGGTTTCTGGTTCAGAATCTTGTCCACGTCGAATCTAGGGTCCCACAGCCAGGGCCCTTTTGTACCCACGGGAGAGGGTTAGACATATTCAGGGGACTTTCCCAGGGGCCGATCAGGACAGTGGGGAGGTTACTCTCATGTCCTTTGTCCAGTTTTGCACCAGAGCAGGAACTAACGGCTCCCAGGACTGGTTTGAACTGGACTATGCACAGGGACACCAAATGTGCCCTCATGTAGGGTTTTGGTAGTTGGCAAGCGCACCCACCCAGGCCTAATACAGTAAATCCTGTCTGGGAGGTGGTTACACCTCCCAGTGACAGGATGCCTATTGTTCTGCCTTCCCCTGCTGGAGCTTGGCTTAGCAGCAGGAGGGCAGAAATGTGTCTCTGGTCGGCAGCAACCATTTTGGGCTGCCGGGGACTAGAAGGCTGGTAACGGGAACACCAGGGACCTCACAAAGCTACTTTCTGAGAGGTGGAATCATACCTGTCACACCAGTTACCCGTGTGGGGGTATGATTTCACAATGTTTGACACCAAACATGATAGGGTTACTTTCAGCCATTTTAGAGTTGATCATCACGCGGTTGCATAATGCCACTCTATATGTCATAAATGGCTGCAGTACTAACAACCCAGGAGAATGGACTCTGTAAGCTGCAGGGTTGTCCTTCTCATGCAGTGGTACCCTCTTACTTGGAACCAAGAACCCTGCCTTCAGGATTGTCAAGGCCTGCTATAGGCGTGACTTATAGGTTTTAAGTGTAGTGACCCTTAGATATAGTAAACCTATATCTTAAGTTAGTGGTGCATGCACCAACTTACACCGGCTGCAATGGCAGGCTTGTAGATCCATTTCACATGGTCTCTCATTGGTGGCATAATACATGCTTCAGCCCATGGGAGGCGTCCGGGGTACCTCTGCCCTGGGTACATGGGTACCATACACTAGGGACTAACAAGGGTATCCCAGTATCCAATCTGGAGTGTATCTAAGTACATGACCTAACATTTTAAAGAGAAAGCAGATAGACAGGGGTCCTGATTAGCAGGATCCTAGTCAGACTAGTCAAAAACAGTGTAACATGAAGCAAAAAGTGGGGGCAACCATAAGAAGCAGATCCTACTTTCCTAGAGATGCCGAGTCTTTAAAAAAAACAAACAAAAAAAAACAACAACCTGACCGCCTTGACAGCCAACGACACCTCGGACCCCCCGACCACCATCCGCATTGACCCCATGCTCACCTGGACCAACGTGAACGATGACGACACCATCAAAATCATGAACACCATCCACTCCGGCTCTCCGTCAGACCCGTGCCCGCACCACATCTTCAACAAAGCAACCGCCAACATCGCACCTCATCTCCGCAAAGTCATCAACATCTCCTTCGAGACCGTAACCTTCCTGGAGAGCTGGAAGCATGCAGAGATCAACACCTTACTCAAGAAACCCAAGGCGGATCCGATAGACCTCAAGAACTTCCAGCCCATCTCTTTGCTCCCGTTCCTGGCGAAGGTCATCGAGAAGATCGTCAACAGACAACTGACCCGCTACCTCGAGGAGAACAACATCCTGGACCCATCCCAGTCCTGGTTCCGCAGCAACCACAGTACCGAAACTGCCCTCGTCGCTGCCACCGATGACATCAGGACCCTGCTGGACAACGGTGAAACCGCGGCCCTCATCCTCCTGGACCTCTCAGCCGCCTTCGACACGGTCTGCCACCGCACCCTACGCACATGCCTCCACAACGCAGGGATCCGAGACAAGGCTCTGGAATGGACCACCTCCTTCCTCTCCGGCAGAACCCAGAGCGTCCGCCTCCCCCCATTCCATTCCAAAGCCTCCAAGATCATCTGCAGCGTACCCCAAGGATCATCCCTCGGCCCAACACTGTTCAACATCTACATGGCACCGCTCGCCCACGTCGCCTGACTGCACGACCTTAACATCATCTCCTATGCCGACGAAACCCAGCTGATTCTCTCCCTCACCAAGGACCCCCTCACCTCCAAAGCCAACCTCCACGAGTAATGAAGGCCGTCGTCGAGTGGATGAAGAAGAGCCGACTGAAGCTGAACTTGGACAAGACCTCATCCTCGGCTCCACTCCATCAGCCTGGGACGACTCCTGGTGGCCAACCACACTGGGAGCAGCACCGACACCCACTGACCACGCACGCAACCTGGGGGGCATCCTCGACTCGGCACTCTCCATGACCAAGCAGGTCAACGCCGTCTCGTCCTCCTGCTTCAACACCGTACGCATGCTCCGCAAGATCTACAGCTGAAACCCCACCGAAACAAGAAGAACGTTCACCCAGGCCCTCGTCAGCAGCAGGCTGGACTACGGTAACGCCCTCCATGTGGAAGCCACAGCCAAACTCCTGAAACGACCGCAACGCATACAGAACGCCTCTGCACGTCTCATCCTCAACATCCCTCGCCACAGCCACATCTCACCCCTCCTGAGAGACCTGCACTGGCTCCCCGTCAACAAGAGGATCACCTTCAAGCTCCTCACCCACGCACACAAAGCACTCCACAACACCGGACCGGCATACCTCAACAGACAACTCACCTTCTACACCCCGAACCACCAGCTCCACTCCTCCGACCTCGCCATCGTCCCCCACATCCGAAGAGCAACCACCGGCTGAAGATCATTCTCCTACCTCGCCACCAAGACCTGGAACACCCTCCCAATCCTCCTACGGCAGACCCAGGACCTACTGACTTCAGGAGGCTACTCAAGACCTGGCTGTTCGAGCAGTAGCAGCACCTTCCCCCCCCCCCACCCTCCCCCTCAGCGTCTTGAGACCCTCACGGGTGAGTAGTGCACTTTACAAATGTGATGATTGATTGATTCAGGAAACCTAGCTATGCAAAATGGTCCCCAGTCAAACATGCTAAAGCACGTAGCAGTCACTGAGAGCCATAATAAAATGAATCGCAGCAGGCTCTAAGCCTCACAACTGATTTAAAAAGTTAAGAACATGGAAAACAGTATTGCCAGATAACAGTTGTAAAAATATAAAAGCTGGTGGCACCTGAGAAAGCCACTCACCTTGATCGTTTTTAACATCTGCTATTGTACAAGAAGCTTCATGCTTGGAAGGCGAATAAGCGTTCTGCTTTCCCCCGTTTCATAGTGCCTTAGTCTTAAGTGGAATCGGCCTTTCGCTGCAGTCGAGGTGTAACATTATTTGACTTTGTATTTCTTTTTCGGAAGCAATGTATAGGTATTCTGTGAGTGAGTTCTGCTTTACTGGCTTGGGAGATGTGTAATGTATATTAAGACTTTCTGGGGTGCCAACGGTTGCCTTTTCATATGGGCTGCTTCACGCATTAATCTTCCTTTTATACAGGCTTCACCCACTTTTGGTAAGAGGACTGGTGAGGGCACAGAGGTTTGTTTTTCTTCTATATGTTTCTTATTGATGCTTTGTATTTTACATTTGGCTTAGGGTAATTTAGATCTGGATGTAATAAACCACCATTGACCTAGGGAAAGTGAGGAAACCTCAAATTAAGTCATTTTACATTCCCAAATTAACACTATTGCCAAGAACGCACGCTACGAACTGCACCTTCTCTGGGGGTCTTGGAGTTTCATTCCTGAGGAAGACCTCAAAAAGTTGCTCCAATCTTTGGTTCTCCCCAGACTGGACTATTGCAACTCTCTCCTTGCTGGACTCCCCAAATCGCACCTCTCCCCTTTAAAATCCACCCTCCATTCAGTGGCACATTTCCTCCATGGGCCAAAAGAAATGATCATATTTCACCCTTACTTATTTCTCTTCACTGGCTTCTCATTAAAGCTAGGTCAATGTACAAGACTGCCTGCATCACCCTTAAAGCTTTAAACACCTCCATTCCTCGCTTCCTGGCCAACAAACTCAAAATACCGGGCAGCTTTAGACCTTCTCGATATGCAGAAATGTTTGTGCTCCAACCTCCAACTTTCGAAAAGGAAAGACTCATGACGCTATCTCCTTATTACGTGATCATAGACGGCATGTGCCAATGATCTTGTTCACAAGCTATGGCGGAGGCTATTGTTTGTTGGAGTCTCTTGTCAGTTATGGTCAGACACGAGTTGAAGGCTGCTAGGTCAGAGTGTAGAGAATCGATTTGAGCCAATGTCTTTGCAGTGTGTTCCTCTATCAAGGCACTTAAAGTTGTCAGCACTAATAATGCTTTAAGAATGGTTTTGAGTGTGATGTCTTTGGCCATTGTTTCCTACTCTTCCAAGATCTTTTGCGTTTTCCTTGTCCCCATCACTGTAAAGTTGGCATTCTGATTTCAACATTAAGATGTCAAGTATGAAAGTGTGTGGTGTTAGTAACTATAGCTCTCTGAGATGGGCGTTTCATTTTATGATTTACAGTCTGTCTATGCCGGAGCTTCAAGTAATGAGGGGCCCTCCGGGTGGATGAGCATTAGTGGGACAGAATGATGGCTATCAGGCCTCCCTAGACGGGCTCAGGTAAGGGAATTACCTCTCCCTCGTTTAGGAGTACTCTGCCTCCTTAGGTTCTATGCCAGTTTTACAGGTCATGTGGCGCTAGAGCGTTTTTCCAAGTGTAAACATTATCAGGGGCGACCTAGCATCCTGTTCATTGTGGGCATAGAGTCTGTCCGCCATCATCACGGGGAGGGGACCTCCCGCCTACAAGGTGACAGGCCCACAGGGGGTATTAGGATGCAACCATCAGCGTGGCGGTCGCACTTGCCATACTTTGCATTGCAGCGGGTGCTGCTGGCTGCAGCACCCGCCGCAATGTAAACAAGCATTGGCATAGCCAACAGGTCTCGCTTTTGGGACCTTATAAGTATTTAGTTATGCATCACAATATCCTTGGTGCAACAACATCAACTGTTGCATGGCTAAATACTTATAAGGTCCCAAAGGTGAGTCCTATTGCCTATGCCAATGCTTGTTTTTCTTTTTATTTGCCGATCCGAGTTGAAATGGCAAATAAACAGAAAAAAATCATCACCCAGAGTGTTTTTTAAAGCGTGAGTGAGTGTACCAGCATGGACCGCGGTTGGGAGGGAAACAGGGCATTGGTGGCTCTTTTCTCCTTGTCCTTGGACTGGCACCAGATCAAGAACAGTGCTCAGTTTATTCTCCTGCCACCTTTCCTCGGCTGCCTGAATATAAAGGCACTCATTCAATGATCTGTGAACTATTTTTTGAGATATACTTAAAAAACCTGATCGACGAGTAAGTACTGTTATATTTCCTCTTCAGTTTGACACAAAGGGGGTTATGGTTATGCCTGCCATTTTTATCCCAGTGGTTTGTTTAAATAAAGAGGAAATGTGTTTTCCAATGACCAAAGCATTTCTGTTATGCGTTTTCTTATAGTGGATAGAAACTCATTGAGGAACCAGGGAATGGCCCTATGCCAAGCAACAGGGGTCCATGGCCATTGATTTTAGATTGCAAGTGGCCGTCCCGTGGAACTGAGCTCTGCATCATTTGACACAGTCCTACTTTATTACTCGTGTGGTGTTTAATTTTACCCTTTGCATTAACTTAGACTAACCCTCAACAGTCTTAAAAAATACCTCTGAAGTTAAATTTAGCATGAACAACCCCTTTCACTCAGCAGGAAGGTTGAGGAAGTTCGGCCCTATTTTTAGTCTGTGGTGCTCAATTTACTGACCCCAACTTGGATGGGGATCACACTTGTAACGAGCAGATCTCAACAGAAGTCAGTGGGAAATGTTTGGTGCTGAGCTTTTTTATTGACAGTCTGAAAAAGTTGTTAGAACATGTGTATGTGTATATTTTGGAAGAAATTATAAATCCAAAATAATTTTGAACATTTGCATATAGGGCCTGAAGTCCTGTTTAATACCTTTGGTACGCTTGGCATTTCATCCAACTTTTTGCAACTTGTGCTTTGGAGTGCTGTGTTTTTACAATGTACATGGTGACAATACTCCCAGCATAGGTGGTGTCGTTGGTTAAAAAGCCGTCACTGGCTGAAGGTGCCCTGCGTTGTAGAACACAGCTTTTAGGCTGCTTATGGGCTATAAATTTATAGTGAGCAGTTTCACTTTGCATCCTGAACTTGCAATGTTCCTTTAACTAGTAAATGTATGGACATAAAAAACTGCAGTGTGTAAAGTGCTTTGGCAAAATGTCAGTACTGAGTTTAGGGTGTCATATATGACTTGAGACTATTTGGTAGATCTCTCCGTTTACTTTCTGGTTGTTTCTGCGAAGACGTAGCAATTAAACACAGTGCTCAACTGGTAGAAGCTGTGAAGAAACGCTGCCCCTGCAGTTTGTAAACACAGTGGTGGACTTTGTTATGTACTAATGTTGATTTGCAAGTGTCGTATATTGAGTTAGGACATTTCAGACTCGCGCCCTTCTACTGATTTTGACCAAGATACTGTCCTGGTTAGAAGGGAAGCAGTCCAGGCCTAAGCCAACAGACCCACACACTGTGACCATTTAAAACAAGCATAGTCCGCGCGGCCGTAAAAGTAACGGTTGCGCAGCCGTGAAAGCGAAAGTAATCGCGATCGCCATCAAAGTTGAAAGTGATCGTGAGGACGGGCGCGCTGTGTGGTAAGCACGCGAGTGGTGCACGCGCAGCCGTGATTGGCAGCTGCGCGCGTGAACGCAAGCGTTAGGCCAGCGCTGGTAGCACTTTGAATTCCCGTATACAAAATGTCTCGCCTGAGACAGCGCATGCGCTGGCTCAGGCGAGACCTACAAAGGCACAAATTACATTTTCCTGCACTACGTGGCAGGCACCATTCAGCGAAATGTAGGGCAACCACCAAACAAAAATGCCCAGGGTGAAGGGGGCCCACTACAGGCCTTCAATGTCCATCCCTGCCAGCCTTTCCATGGCCGGTGAAGGACCATGGAAAGGCTGGCAGAGATGGACCATGGCAATCCCAATGGCAGTGCCTGGTAGGCACCACCCCTATTTATGGGAATGGGAGGCCTCCGCAGCACCGGCAGGCTCAAGGAGCACGTCAGATGCGTGGCGGTCAGAGTTTCCGGCCGCCACGGAGTCGCCCGCCATTATGATATGGCGGGCGGAAAATGGCCTAACGATGGCGGTGAACCCGCCACCGACAGCCTGTCGGTGTCGGGTTCACCGCCATCGTAATCAACTCCCTAAGATCTACATAAATAGTAGATTTTATATATTTACCTCCATATTACCATTTTATTAAAATGGTAATAGATAGGGAAAAAATAATTATATTTTTCCATATATTGTAAAAAAAAGTTATGGAGTATTACAGTACTACCTCAGAAGTACCACAATACTTAAAAACATTAAATACAATTAAATATGAAATTTAAACAGTGTACTACACTAAATTTGACAAATATAGCATACTACAGTGTATTACGGATTTTCAACCTTTTTGAGTCTTTAAAAAAATTAAAATAAAATTAAGGGGCATATTCACACAGAAGTGGTGGTGAGAGGCGTTAGCCTCCTTGGCTCAACGCTTCTCACCGCCACATCAGGAAACGCCAGGCTGTACCCTATTCACAAGAATGTGGTGCAGCCTGGCATTTCCCCAATCGAAGACGCTAAGTCTGACAACTTAATGCCAAAACAGGCACCCTTGCACCAGAGTGCAAGGGTGTCTGCAGACAGGGAGGTTTGTTAATGCAGAGGAAGGTGTCCCTTCCTGTACATTAACAAACCAAAAATACCAGTTTGCTTTTTCCATGTGTACTGCTACATGCAGTACACATTGAAAAAGCAAAAACGAGGAGAAATAAAGCTTTTCTCCTCGTTTATCCACCTTAAGACCTGATTTTTCTAAGTCTTAACTTTGGCGCTGCCACCTATTATCGTCGCCCCCTGATAATAGGCGGCAGCGTGAAACTCAATGGGTGTTGCGGTGGTACGCCCACCGCAACACCCACTGCACGCCCCCTTTCAAGCTAAGTTTAGCGTGAAAGGGGCCCTATTCTCAAGGCAGTGTTAAGCCACTTAACGTGGCTTTAAGCCACGTTAAGTGAGTTAACACTGCCTTAAGAATAGGGCTCTGGCCCTATCGCCACGGGAATGTCAAGAAAAGTGACGTTCCCGTGGCAATAGGGGCTTGTGAATATGCCCCTAAGTTTGTTAGAAATGCATGGTGCTACACTATATTTCACTGTAGTGTAGCACAGACATTTTTGTCTTTTTTTTCTGTAACTACAACAATACTCTCTCGGTACTACTGCGGTATATAAATACATTTACTTGCCAATTAACACTTTGGGCCTAATTACTATGCCTGTCGGACAGTAACCGAAAGCTCGTCGGTTGCGGTCCAACCGGTATCTACTGCTGTGGTCCGACCGGCCCATAACGATGCGTGCGGTCAGAGGGACCGACCAACGGTGTCCGACGGGCGAAAGCTGCGGTTGGTCCCTTATAATCTCTTATTCCCTTAAGGACTGCGTTTCATGTGTCGGGATTATGATGTTGGTTTCCGTGGACTCCGCATTTGGGCCTGGACAGTGCCTGCCACATGGTGCAGGGATGTTTCCAAACTTCCATTTTTCAATGGGAATTTGTACTGCGGGCAGTTTCCGCCCGCCGCACAACCGCCCATTGAAAAATTGAAGTTATTGAACGCACTATGTGTGGTCGCATCTAAATTCGGAGGTCGGAACTGCCAACCTATGCTTGGGTACTTCATTTTCCGACATGGTGGCGGTCAGAGGCAACTCAGACCGACATCATAATCAGGCCCTTTGAGATAATAGGTAAGGAGCAACAATAAAACCTACTACTTACCTATATCTAAGGCTCTAAACCAGAACACACCTAACTGTGGGGAAAAACAACATGGATGCCTTTTAGTTTTGTAAAGGTGGACACACCACTGCCACTCCAATCTCCCCTATTCGCCACTCAGCTCTATGCCACTCAACTCTATGCCACTCTTCTCTATGCCACTTTGCGCTATTCCCCTCCACTGTATGCTATTCCACTCTACGCCACTCCACTCAACGCCACTTCATGCTACACCACGGCAGCCAACGCTACTATACTCTATGACACTCCTCTCAAAGCTATTCTACTCTATGCCACTCCACTCTATCCCACTCTAATCAATGCCACTCCACTCTATGCCACTCCACTGTATGACACTACATTCTACGACACTCTCCTCCACTATTCTCTATAATCCTCCACTTAATGATGCTCTGTTCAACTATAGTCCACTCTACGAGTTGAAACACCTTTTATAAAAAAATAAAAACTATTGACAAGCACAACCTTCAAATTATTATAACTCACGCACATTCATACACAGTGTAGCGAACTCAGTAGCCACACTTCATTAACTATAACTCACAGCTTCTTCATGCACTGCTTATACCCTTTAATATTATACAACTTATGTCATCTGAAATCATAGCATTCATACAACACTTATGACTTCGCAAAACACACAATTTGTGAGAACAAAGTGCACGGTAGAGTGGCGAGTCTGAACACCTGCTACCACCCTCATGGCAAAGACCCCGCTGCCTTGTTCTTGGTTACATCATCCCAGTGAAGGAGCTGTGGAAAGGGGAGATGTGGACTAGGTATTTACAAGGCTGGTGTTGATGATTACATTTTTTTACAGAGCACATTGCTGCCCAGTGAGCATCTTGGTGCTATCTGTGAAGCAGGCAATTACAGAAATGCTGGTCCTCCATAGGTAGGGTCATAAAGGTCATGTGGCTCCTAGTGCACTACTTGCTCTCTCCAGGCAGATCAGCAGTAATTTTGAGGGGCAGGGCCTTCAAGGGAGTGGTTTAACAATATGTGAGGGGTTCCCCTTGCAAGCTATCCTAAAAGGGCCCCCCACACCATGTTCTGTCCCCTTATCTGTCTATCTATCTATCTATCTATCTATCTATCTATCTATCTATCTATCTATCTATCTATCTATCTATCTTTCTGTCTATCTGTCTGTCTTTCTGTCTATCTGTCTACATAATTTTGCCGGTATCCACAGATCCTCAGCGGTTTCCCTTCAAAAACGATCTACCTGGTATTTGGAAAAAAAATCAAGTTTTAAATATTGAGATACAGAAATATTGGAAAAAAGAAATTGTGATGCAGAAATATCATTGACGAGAATATAGATTTTTTTAGGTAAGTAATATCGTTCTCTAGAATATCTGTGTTATTAATATTATTTTCAATATATAAAAAATATCATTTTTAATTCTCTTTGTGTTTTAGTTTATATATTAATTGTATATGTCAAATATTGGTTGTAAAATTGTTGAAAATATTTCCACATATAGTTTGTCATTTTAGATGATTTATACATTTAATTGCTAACAGTAATTTATAGTGTTGTAGCAGGTAGTGAGGTTTTTAGTGGTACTGCTTGGTAAGTAGATTATGTATGATTAATTTACAAATAATAATATTAATTATATAAATTGTATTGGTATCTATTTTAGTCATATATTAGGTGTGGGTTGCTGTGTGCTGTAAAATGTGTAGTTGTATTTTTTTGTTATATAATAGCTGCGGGTTGCTGGGTTTGTAGAGGTATAGAGTGCAAAGTTAAGTAATGATTAATTCATAATTATTAATGTATTATGGATTATTTAATTGGGTGTTACTAATGTATATTGTGCAATCATTATATTTTTTAAGTTAAACGTTTGGTGAGGGATGTTGGGATCACAGAGTTTCAGGGTGGGAAATTAAGTAATAACTGATTAATAATTAATCACTAATTTATTAATAATTATTTAAATTATTGGTATTTATGTTAATTGTGTGATAATTACATTTTTACGTTATATATTATGTGCTGGTTATTGGGTTTGTAGGGGCATAGGGTTGGAAGTAAATTAAGTAATAATTGACTAACAATTACTTATCGTTTTATTATGAATTTTTACTTGATTATTAGGTAAGTAGTGTAATAATTATATTTTTAAGTTATATATTAGGTGCAAGCTGTTGTGTTTGTAGGGGCATAGGTGGCGCTCTTCAAATAATACAGAATGAATAATAAATTATTCATTTATTACTAATCATTTAATTAATTATTACACATGTTAAATGAGTTATATATTTTTTTGTGTGTTATATTTTAAGTATTGGGTGCTAGGTTTGTGTAAGTATAGTGTGAGAACTTAATTAAATAATACGTTTTAATTAATAATACATTTTTTAATTAGCATGAAAATCATTTATTTTGATATACCTAATTTTCCTAATAACATTTTGGTATTCCTGGTGAACTAATAGGGTTATTAAAACATGTAAAGTGTTTGAAGTGAAGTACTTTCTGTAGTGCTGCACAGACTAGAGTGGGAATAGTAAATTGTATCTCTCAGACGTCCAACCCTGCCCTTACTGTTGCATAGACTGGGGTGGGAATAGTAAATTGAACCCCTCCAAGGTCCATCGCTTTCCCTACTGTTGCACAGACTGGAGTGGAAATAGTAAATTTAACCTCTCCAAAGTTCAGCGCTTTCCCTACCGTAGAACAGACTGGAGTGGGAATAGTAAATTAAATAGCTCTTGAGTCTAACAATTTTCCTACTGTTGCACAGACTGGGGTGGGGATAGTGTATGTTTTATTTTTTATTGAAATACTTATTTTTGATATTGTACACACAAACACACATATATATATATCTATTCACTGAAAAAACCATAGGTTTCAGGCACGTTATAGTTAGGAATTAGCATTTAAAAAACCTTAGAAATTCACTGAAAAAACCATAGGTTTCAGGGGCGTTATAGTTAGCTGGACTTTTCGCTCGTACAAAACCATTGAAATTCCCCCGTTATAGTTAGTTCAGCTAACTATAACTCGCGCGCCCGCAATGCACTGCTGATGACGTCACATATTACATCACTCATGACATGGTCAGTGACATCACTCATGACATCACTGATGATATCTCAAATGACATCACTGATGACATCATCCAGTGAATGTGTGTTTTTCTGAAAATTACATATGTTTTATATATGTATATCTCAAGGTCGATGGAAGAATAAATGGGTATATAAGTGTCTAAATGGATGATTTGTTTTTGAAAAATTGATTGTATAACTGACTGATTAAGTGTATCTTAGTGAATACATGGCTTAGTGAGTAATGTTTAATTTAAATGTGTAAATATCTGTATCAGTCTCTCACTTTGTGTATAAGTGGCTGCATGGGTTGGTGAGTAGCTACATGAGTGTCTATATAGGTTATTAGTTGGTTTTTTGAGTATCAGTATGAGTGTCTGAGTGTCTGTATGGTTCGGTGGGGGGTATTACGTAGTGCATAGGTGCATGAATGAGTGACTCACTGTTTGTATGTGTTGAAGACAGCATGTGTGCAGGACTGTATGGGTGGATGAGTGTGTGCATGGGTGTGTTAGTGAGTGATAGACTGTCTCAATAGTGTCTTTATGAGTAACTACATATGTTTTAAACTAGTATATGTGACTATTGGTGTATATAAGTGAGTATATGTGAGAGTGAGAGATTGAAAGAGTTCCTGTATGAATAAGTATGTGTTTCTATAAGTGATTGTTTAAAAGACTAAGTATGTGTAAGTTTCTGTAGAAGTAAGTGTGGTGGTGTGTGTTTAACTGTATATGCAAGTAAATGGATGTTTGATTCTTTATTAGCATGAGTGACTATGTGTGTGAGTAACTCTATGGATGAGTAGCGTTGTGTAACAGGATGTATAGGTGTGTGAGTACATATGATGAGTGAGTACATGTATGAGTGACTGTATAGGACTGTTGGTGAATGAGTGGATGTGTATGTGGATCTTAGAATTACTGAATAGGTTGTTGTAACTGGTATTGGTATGTCCATTGTTTTGAACATTGTAGTTTCTATTTTTGAATGTGTGTATCAAAGGTTATATTAGGGGAAGAGGAGGCCTGCCACTCTATCACAAGGATGATGTCATCAGTGATGTCATTAGTGATGTCATTTGAGATGTCATCAGTGATGTCATGAGTGATGTCACTGACCATGTCATGAGTGATATAATATGTGACGTCATCAGCAGTGCATTGCGGGCGCGCGAGTTATAGTTAGCTGAACTAACTATAACAGAGGAATTTCAATGGTTTTGTACGAGTGAAAAGTCCAGCTAACTATAACACCCCGGAAACCTATGGTTTTTTCAGTGAATTTCTAAGGTTTTTTAAATACTAATTCCTAACTATAACGTGCCTGAAACCTATGGTATTTTCAGTGAATTTCAAAGGTTTTTTAAATGCTAATTTCTAACTATGCCTGCAGAGATAGGACATGTGAAGAAAGAAGAAAAAACGCACAGAAAGAAAAAAAAGAGATGCAGAAAGAAGCAACAGAAGTCCTCAAAGACGAAGAAAAGTGCAGGAAGAAGGATAACGTGCAGAAAGAACAAACAGAAGAGCAGAAAGAAGCCTTGTTGCAAAATCATCCTGTACCCTCAACTTTTTCAGATGGATACTGGTGGTAACTGAGTCTGACTAACCAGTTCTAGAGCCAGTGCTATGTTAAAAGACACTCAGAATACAGTGAAAACACCTACATACACTAGGGAACACTATGCGTTGGGGTCCCCCTGTGATTAGCATGACCTCCTCTGTAAGCCCCTAGTATATAATAGGGCAGGGGATTAAAACTACCTCTTAAAACGCGCCACAGGGCGTGTTTGCACACGTCACCTCAAGCCCCGTCCCCTCTCTTCCCCACTGTATAAACACGCCCTGTGGCCGTTTTAAGTTGGGAGATTAAGTCCCCTTGAATCCTGAGGGTCCCTAGGGTCCAACTAGACCACTAGGTACCTCCAGTAAGCGCCACAGAGCTGCGTCGCAGAGAGATGTAAAAAGGGGCACAGCCTAGACCACCTCTCTGCAACGCAGCGGAGTGGTGCTTACTGGAAGCACCTGGTGGGCTAGTTGGCCCCCAGGGTCCCTCAGGATTGAAGGGGAATTATTTCCCCAACTTAAAACGCGCCACAGGGCTTGTTTGCACATGTTAACTCAGGCCCCGTCCCCTCCCTTCACCACTGTGCTAACACGCCCTGTGGCCGTTTTTAGTTGGGAGATTAAGTTCATTTGAATCCTGAGGGTCCCTAGGGTCCAACTAGCCCACTAGGTACCTCTGTATGCGCCACAGAGCTGCGTTGCAGAGAGGTGTAAAAAGTGGCACGGCCTGGACCACCTCTCTGCAACGCAGCTCAGTGGCGCTTACTGGAAGCACCTGGTGGGTTAGTTAGCCCCCAGGGGCCCTCAGGATTGAAGGGGAATTATTTCCCCAACTTAAAATGCGCCATAGGGCGTGTTTGCACACATTCCCTCAGGCCCGTCCCCTTCCTTCCCCACTGTGTAAACATGCCCTGTGGCCGTTTTTTAAGTTGGGAGATTAAGTCCCCTTGAATCCTGAGGATCCCTAGGGGCAAAATAGCCCACTAGGTACGTCCAGTAAGCGCCATTGCAGAGAGGTGTAAAAAGGGGCATGGCCTTCACCACCTCTCTGCAACGCAGAGCAGTGGCACTTACTGGAAGCACCTGGTGCGCTAGTTGGCCCCCAGGGTCCCTCAGGATTGAAAGGGAATTATTTCCCCAACTTAAAACGCGCCACAGGGCGTGTTTGCACACGTCACCTCAGGCCCCGTCCCCTCCCATCACCACTGTGTAAACGCGCCCTGTGGCTGTTCTAAGTTGAGAGATTAAGTCCCCTTGAATCCTAAGGGTCCCTAGGGTCAAACTAGCCCACTAGGTACCTCCAGTAAGCGCCACAGAGCTGCGTTGCATAGAGGTGTAAAAAGGGGCGTGGCCTCAGAACACCTGTCTGCAACGCAGCTCCCTGGCGCACACTGGAGATACCTGTTGGGCTAGTTGGCCCTCAGGGACCCTCAGAATTGAAGAGGAATTAATTCCCCAACTTACAGCTGGTCAGGGGGCGCGTTTGCAGAGTGCTGCAAGGAGGGGGCGTGGCCTCCAGCGCGATGCCGGTCTTTTATTTATTTTATTTTTTGAAGAAGGAGGGCTGTGTGGCACCCCTTCTTTTTCTAATTTACTGGCCCTGGGGACCCCATCCCCCAGGGCCTGCACCCTAATTTTTTTTGTTGAAAAAAAAAAATGTGGCCCTCCCAAGGCCTTAATCGGCCCCGGGGACCCCAACCCCCGGGTCATGGCCTTTTTTTAATTTAAATTCTTTAGGAGGGGGCTGCGTTGCCCCCCTCCTCAGACCACTTATGGCTCCGGGGACCCCATCCCCCGGGGCCGGCCTTTGTTTTTTATTATTTTAAAAATATATATATTTATAGAAACACCTAGGACATGCTGGACAAACCGTATGTACCTATCACCATGACGATTTGCGTGATATTCATTAAAAGGCGACTATGCATAGAATGAATCCACATGGAATGTATTTACACCGCTAGTGAAGCTCTGACGTGTCTGACGCCCTACCGTGCCTAATCCCGGCGCCCCCGCCGGTGGGTACTCTCCAAGTAGACACCATTGTCGTTTATTTATACAAACATGAGTAGCTATTGACGGGCACATTTAATATACACGCACACCAAGCCATTCAAAGGGGATTCGACAAAAATTCGACCAAACTATGCAAGAAACCCCCCTCACGGTTAATAAAAAACACATCCACCGCCGGATGTGTAATACTTTTTATTTTACTCTCTGGAAAGGAGATGAACCTCACTTGAGAGTCACAGCGTGCTCCTGGCTGAGCCCAATGCTGTGTTACACCCACCAGTGCCCGCCGATTGCCTCACACCGCTGTGTTGTATTCCACCAGCTAGTGCGTATGCTATGACACTCTCTAGCCCATGTGCACTGTAACACCATCCCGTGAATATGTCATGCCACACTTGCCTTCGCACGGGTTATATTGCTCCATCTAACGTGCCATGCCATACATATTACAATCTGGGATCCATATCTTTGTCACAGTGCATATGCAACGTTACACTCCCCAGCACATATTTTATATTACAACTTTAGAGACTAGTTATGTTACACAACACTGCCCTGTGCATATTACACTCCAAGGCGCATATCGCATAGCACGCGCTAGTGCCTGTGCTATCTCGCGCTCTCCAATGAATCTGTCATTGCGCACAATGTATTGCATATTATATTTCACGCCCCGGTTAATCTTATATCACACATTTTGGTGCATAGTTTATACCATATACTACATCTAGTTTTAATTTTCAATCGTGCTCTCAGGACTATGTTCTATATAACACTGCGTCCACCTACCCTTTACACGGGCATTACATTTTGCGATGGGGGTGGAGGGTCAGGGGGTGTTTCTGCCAAGTGAGACCGGAGTCACAGTCACAAACGTCCTCTTCTTCCTGAATAAAAGTGAGATTATGCTGCATACTTGTTCATATTTTAAGTAGTTCGCACAGACACACATTTTAAAAACAATAAAGTTCCTAATACCCACCTTCTCTGAACAGTTAGCTTGCTGCCCCATCCACCTCCTCCCTATCCTCTGTTGTCTGAATCCATGGACTAGCCTCCTCCCTCCTGCCATGCATGGTCTGATGTGCTGCCACTGCCCTCCATTTAGCATGATGTACCAGTCCACTCCTCCTGCCCTCCATTGCCCAATTCTATGGCCCATCATTGACCTCCTGCTTAGCCTCTGCGCTTAGCTTGCTGCCCCTATTCTCCTTCCCCCTGCCCTCCGATGTCTTTGTGCATGCCCCTGCTCCATCCTTTTTGACCACCATGTTCCATGGACCTGCCACTCCTATCTACTCTGAGTGTTCTGTTGAGCTGCCACTCCCCTCCCACCTGCCTAGCATTGTCAGATGACTGTAACCTGTCCCTGCCACCTCCACCCTGCCTGTCCACATGCCATGCCATGCCCCTATCCCCTTCCTCCTGTCCTTCATGGTCCATTTTACTGCCACACCCTTCTGCCCTCCCTGGTCTGTTGTGCTGCAACTGCTCCTCCTGCCTGCCCCGCGCGGTCTGTTGTGAGGCCCTTTCCCCTGAACTCTCTTGTCTGTGCCCAGGTCCTGACCCTCCCTTCTATCCTCCATGGTCCTTTGTGCATGCCCCTGCACCCTCCTTCTTGCCCATCATAGCCATTGTGCTGCCACTAACCCTCCCGCTTGCCATGCATGGTCTTCTGTGCTGCCATGGCCCCTCCCACCTTCCCTGTGTGGTCAGCTAGCTGCCCCTGAACCCCTATTCCCTCCCTCCTGGCTTGTCTGTTCCATTGTAATGCTCCTGATCCGTCCCTCCTGCCCTTTATGGTCTGTTATGCTGCAGCTTTCTCTCCTGTCTGTCCATTATGGTCAGCTAGCTACCATTGCCTCTTTCCCATCTGTTCTCTGTTGTCCATGTGCATGGTCCTGTCCCCTCCCTATTGCTTTCTATGGATTGTTGTGCTGCACTCCCGTCCCGCATGCGCTGTGTGGTGTATTGTGCTGCTGCAAACCCTGATGCCTGCCCTGTAGGGTCAGTTTGGTGCACCTCTCCATGTCCCTCCTGTCCTCTGTTATCCGAGTCCATGTCCCTACCCCAATTCCTCCTGCCTACCATGATTCAATGTACCATACTTGGGAACATTTTGTACTTGGTAAGAGGGAGATTTTGAAAAAAAACTGGGGTATTGAGTTTCCCCTTTGAGTTACATTGAAAAAGAGGAGATTGTAGACAGGATAAAATAAAGCCCATTTGAGCTTAAAAACATTGGACGTTTCCTGGCTGAAACGGGTCTGTTGGCATGTATGGTTGTACTACCACTGCCTCTTCCTTCTGCCCACAATGGTCTATTATATTGCCACAGCCTCTCTTGCCAGTCCTGTATTGTTGGTTTGTTGGCCCTGCCCCCCTTTCCACTGCCCTCCATAGTCTGTTGTGCTGCCACTGCCCTTCCTGCCTGCCCAGTGTGGTCAAATTGTTGCCTCTGCACTCTCCTACCTGCCTTCAATTTTCTGGGTCCGTGCCCCTGGCCTCTGCCTCTCAACAGTATCCCAATGAACAACTAGATTGCTAACATTCTATATTTATTACAAAAGTGTGGAACGCCTGACGTCATCTTGATGTAATCAAAACTGTAATACCTAGAGTATTTCCTTTAGAAATTACATATATGAGAGGGTCTTATTTGCATCAAAATTATGGTTAGTGCTCTAAAAAAACTAAAATGAGGACATATTTTCTGAGTTTTCAAATAGCGACAAAGAACTTTTAAATTATTTGTAATCTTTATGTTTTTTTATCCAGTTGACCACTTGATTAAATGTTGCACCTTGGCGAGAGGATGTGGTGTTACTTCCAGAGCTGCAGACTTTGCAACTGGGGAACCAGGTTGGAGTTTCTGCTTCAGCTCAACATTCTGTGATTGTGGTCAAATCACTTAATCTCCCCATGTCTACAACCAAAATGAATTTGATCTTGTGTGATGTAACCAATGCTCATGTAAAGCATTCCAATACCTGACAAGTCTGCACTATATAAAATACACAAAAAATAAGTGTTTTGCACACTTCTGTCATTGGGCTACATGTGGGTTACATCTGGGTGATATTTGTGCTGCATTTGTCGGCGGCCTTCGATACTGTGGACCACTCCATACTGGTCCAGAGACTACAAGGCGCAGGATTTGGGGGGAAGGTCCTGGCCTGGCTGACATCCTATCTGAGTGGTCGCACTCAGAGGGTCACCCATAAGCCATTTGAGTCTACTCCAAAACCCCTTTGGTGTGGCGTCCCTCAGGGCTCCGCCCTGAGCCCCCTACTTTTCAACCTCTACCTAGCCCCGCTTTTTTCTATGATTTCCAACTGGGGAGTGAAAGCGATTTCCTACGCTGATGACACCCAGTTGTTCTTCTCATTTAAGGAGCAGACGGTAGAGGCTTTTAAGAATTTCAAAGGTTGCCTGCGCGATATAGCTTGCTGGATGAATTCAAATAAATTAAAGCTTAATGCAGGGAAGACCGAAGTCCTGTTTTTTGGGCAGGGCTGTGCCCCCGATGCAGATTTGTGGTGGCCGGCAGAAATGGGTCCGTCACCTTCCCCTGCCAAATGCATTCGAAATCTAGGAGTGAGATGGGAGTCTGATCTTTCCCTCCTAGCCCAAATACAGCAGGTCTCTGCATCTTGCTTCAGTAAATTAAAAAACTTACGGAAAATTTTGCACCTTCTCCCATAAGATTGCCGTAAAATAGTAGTCCATGCCACAGTCACATCCAGGCTGGACTACGCCAACGGCCTGTATCTTGGCCTTCCTAAATATGCCATCCACCGCCTCCAGATGATTCAGAATGCGGCTGCGAGACTGGTTTGTCGTGTACCATTCCGACAGCATGTCTCTCCGCACCTTCAGAAGCTCCACTGGCTACCTGTGGAGAAAAGAATCATTTTCAAGGCCATGACCCTGACCTATAGGGCTTTGAACGGTAATTGCCCACGATATCTGGAAGACAGACTGCGCCCCTACAAGCAGGATCGTGCTCTTCGTTCAAATTCTCTTAATCTGCTGCATTCTTTCCGCTTTAGGAAATCACATTTGGGCGGAAGATCCTTCACGGTCAGAGCAGCCACATTGTGGAACTCTCTGCCAGGGCATCTGCGGCAGGCTAACTCGGAACCTTGTTTTCGCAAGGCTCTGAAGACATGGCTTTTTAGGACCGATTAATTCCTACTGGAGGTCAGCTCTCTACCCTTTATGTTGCTCTGGCTACATACTGCTCTAGCGCCGGGACACCCCTGCTTGGGGTAGCTGTCGCGCTCTATAAGCTTCAGTATTATTATTATTATTTTTTAGGCTCTTTTGTGTCTGGTGGCCATCTTGGGAGATTTATTTGTTGTGAAGTTTCCTAATTTCCTCATTTACTGCAGTCTCCTCAGTAGGAAATACTTTCAGTTTTTTACTTGGTTCCATCAAGAAGGCATTCAGATGTGTCACACATTTGCCCATTTGTTAGCACTCTAGTTGCTCATTAGATCACTGTAGTAAAGCTACTGCTCACCAGGGAAGTCTGCTGCTGGTATTCAAAGTGCATGTTTTAGTCTGCATGTCAGAATCTTTTTATGACATAGAAGAGGATTTGAGAAGTCAAAATGTGCCCTAATTTTTCTTTCTGCAGCACTAATCATAATTTCTATGGCAAAATGAATCCCCTCATTGTGTTCCTTTGTAAATTAAATGTTTTAAGTGTTACCACATTATTCCATTCAAGATGGCTTCAGGTGTGCCATACTTTTGTCATAAGTAAGACTGTTAGCGCTCTAGTTGTTCGTTAGAACACTCTGGGACATTCTGTCATTGGGCTGTACTTGGGCTACATCTGGGTGATATTTGGGCTACATTTGGGTTCTTTTGTTTTTGGTGGCCATTTTGGGTGACTTATTTGTTATGATGTTTCCTAATTTCCTCATTTACTACAGTCTCCTCAGTAGGAAATACTTTCAGTTTTTTACTTTGATTCCATCAAGAAGGCATTCAGATGTGTCACAAATTTGCCATAAATTCAGAATGTTAGCACTCTAGTTGCTTATTAGATCACTGTAGTAAAGCTACTGCTCACCAGGGAAGTCTGCTGCTGGTATTGAAAGTGCATGTTTCAGTCTGCAAGTCAGAATTTTTTAATGAAATAGAAGAGGATTTGAGAAGTCACTCAAAATGTGCCCTAATTTTTCTTTCTGCAGCACTAATCATACTTTCTATGGCAAAATGAACCCCCTCATTTTGTTCCTTTTTAAATTAAACGTTTTAAGAATTACCACTTTATTCCAACCAAGATGGCTTCAGGTGTGCCATACGTTTGTCATAAGTAGGACTGTTAGCGCTCTAGTTGTTCTTTAGAACACTCTGGGAAGCTGCAGTAGAACACAAAGGAATCAACTGATAGTCTCTGCCCTTGTTGGATGTACATGTTTTACAGAGAATGTCAGACTTCATTCTCACATGACTGAGACAGATAATGTGAATTTACAGAAAATATGCTCTCAGTTAGCTTATAGATCACCTTCCAAACCTCTGTGTGAAAAGCATGAGAAAATAGTTTTCTCTCAAACATGATTCATGATATCACAGCAGAAGGCTTTTTCACACGGTAAAATCACCTTAGAACACACCACAATTCCTAAAATGAGTATGGTACCATCAACAAATGATTTATAATGTAACTAAAGTCTTAAAACCTTCTATTAACTGCAATGCTTTTTAATGAGGTGCTATCATGTATATTGGTCCCAAGATGGCTGCCAACACTTCTTGGATGAAGTGCTGACAGCCAATCAGATCTCACGATGAGATGTGTGGTTAGGCTCCGCCCATATATATATGTGATTTTACTTTTGATTTTCTCAGGAACTACTGAACGGATTTACACCATTTAAGCAAAAGGCACATGCATGACCTGAGGACTACCTCTTTGCCAAATTTCAAGTAATTCTGTTCAGCTGTTCGGGCTGTACCTTCGACTAAAGGTCCTATGGGAAAATGCATGGGGAAAACGCGTTTTGGGACCCCCCTTTTTTCTCAGCTCCCGCTTGACGAATCACCCTGAGACTTTCAGGGTAGGAGCTGAGCGGAGCGCCCCATTAGTTTTGAAAGTTTCACAAAGATAAGTCAACCGGCGCCAAAGTTATTCAAAATAGAATTTTCAGATTTCCTATGGGAACTCGGTCCTAACTATAACTATCTACTGGCGACCACCAGTAGATAATATATTTAGTTTAATTGTATATTATTGTTTATAAGTATAGATTTTTTGTAGTAAATACTTTTCATATTTATAGATTTTTATATTTAAATAATTATGTAATTAATTGTAATGTTTTGTGTTTGTGTTTTCATTTTTTTTATTTATTATTCAAATATATATATTTATGCCTTTTATAGTTGTAAATTAAAAAATATATACATTGAGATATATAGTTTTACTAATAGTGTTACATATATATACATATACACATATGTGTGTGTGGGTGGGTGTGAATTGGAGCTGAAGAAAAGACACTTCTTTAAAAAGATACATGTTTATAATCTCCTTGATACCAGATAACTTTCAGCCCCTTCCCAGCAGTAATAGACACAATGATCTCTTAAAAACTTACAATGGATTGTCAATAAAAGCTAGGAAGTTGCACATCAATTCCTGATGTGGGCTGAGGCTAGCTGCTACTGGTGATGCCTTTTTTAGGATCTATACCAAGGCTCTCCAGATTGAGAATAAATGAATTGAATTTCACATTTTGTAAATGTATTTGCGACTTTAGGTTTGCAAATAGACGTTGCACTTGAAGCCTTTGCATTACAGCCCTCACTTGTTTTACATTCTCCACAAACTTTGTGAATCACATTTGATCATCCAGTGTCAAGCTGACTTCAGCTGCGAAGATTCAAAATGAATTTTAGATTTTAAACTTAACTCCTGTTAAGAGAAATAGCAGCAATGCTGCTTATCCCATGTAGACTTTCATTATGAGAGCTGTGTCATCTCCCTGTTAAGCCAGCCTCTCTTCATAATTACTGATATCAAGATTATAATATATATATCCCGGGGCAAGGTTAATAGAATTAAAGTTAGACCCTTTTTCCCCTGGTAATTTCTCACTTCTTTCCGGTATTTCACACAGAGATTTTAGCTGTCATAATCTCTAGGTGAATTGCGTAGGATCCGTGGTGTTTCTATACATCTTGTAATTCTTAATGGAATTAGTACCAGCCCCATCAGGATTTACACTTTCCCTGTAATGGAGCTATTATTCTGATATACATCCTGACTAAGGGGCCCATGACGATGACAGACAGAAAAGCCCTCCGACCGCCATGGAATCGGTAAATATCCCCCCGCATGACCCGCAGCATTTCCGTCGGACAAATTACGATGCAATGGAGGCAAAATCAGACCGCGGCGGAAGGATGCCACAAAAGACCGTCCACCACGGTCGGAAAAGCTTCAAATCCGACCGTGTTGGACTGGGAAAACTGGTCAAAGGCTTGAAAAGGCAGCTCCTGCCGCGGCATGACCGCACGGCCAAATACGATGAGAATGCGGAGCTGGCAGACCGAGCACTGCGTCCGACCGCCGTGCACGCACATAGGCCAAATGAATAGCGGACGGAACCAACTTCACAACAAAGCCCGAAGTGTGCCTGTACCCCCTGCTGCCCACAATCACAACACACATGCCACAATGACACACCCCAACTTGCACCTGGGAAGGAAAGCCATGCGAAGCATTGAAGAGACATCTGGAGGCCATCACCCATGTGGACACACCCACAGACCACTGTATAAAACCAACCCCATCCTGGGCCAATATCCTCTGCACACCACAAGCCAAGACAGTGACACAGTACACCATTGACACACACTGCACAACACCACATACACATATCACCACACAGTAACACCCTCACCCACACACCACACACATCACCATTACCTTGCACCCTGCACCCCTCATTCATTTGCACCATGCCGCCAAAGAAAATGCCCAAACTCGCCGAATCAGAGTTGAAAGTGATGGCAGACGAGAGAATCAGGGTCAAACCACATGTGTCTGGGCACCTGGTCCAACACATCCCACTTGCGTGCAAGAAACAGATGGGGACAATGGCGTGGGGACCACCCTATGCACTGTGCGTGAAATCCTGAAGTGATCGGGTGACCTCAAGGGCCGGGTCAAGCATTGGGCCCAGAGAAACCATGCAGCAGCCCAGAGAACTGGTGGCGGGCCTCCCATTCTGCCACTAACCTTCACTAAATGGGAGGAGAAGGTGCCTGCCACTATGCATCCAGAGAGTCTCACATGAATCGAAGGGGGACTGGAGGCTGGCAAGTGCCAACAAAATGATCACATCACACTACAATGCACCCTTATGCACAAGTGAGCCTCAATCGCACGCACACATCAAACCCAGGTGGAATGCACCCTTAGAATATGAATGGATCACAATAACAGCATCTTCTCAATCAGCTCAACCTCACAGGTAGGTGGTCAGCTCATGCACCACGGCCTCCCTCCGAAACAGCATGCCTCACCCTCCCCACCCCACAGCCATGTAGCAGCTAACTCCGTCGACAGTGCCTTCCAACAGGTAGCTAGCCAACTTACTGGGGAGTGGTCATTGAAACCTGACAGCAAGAGCACAAATCCCACAAGGCCATCTGTTTCCCCTCACAAACAGCATGGAGCCAAATGACCCCCACATCCTGCAATGGGTAGCCAACTTTGGAAACCCTCATATGTGTATAGGCTGTGCACCCACAGCTTACACCATCGAGAGGCCACATAATTCACAGTGTCTCTGATGAAGTCACATGCAACTGCAATTCAGAATGCAAGAACGCGTACCCAAAAAGCCAATGTGCATGTCCCATAGCCACAAAGCAGAAAGACTCTGATCAACACAAAACATGCATGGGAACACTGTCAAACCTCACATACCACAGGAGGTAAGCACAAAAAACACAACACAAATCACGAAGTCACGGCACAGTAGTCAGATACACATCGAAAAGACACTAATGCCAAAGCATTAACTGAATGGGATGAGCAGCAGGTTTGTACCAGAGGACGTGTCCTCAGTAACACAACATCAGTACATATGAAATTGGCCCTTTTGCCATGTCACATCGCTAACAAGCAATGTAGGTACCCAGGGCTCCAAGTGAGACGAACAAACTGGGGTGTCTCTCAAAGGGGCCTGGCCAATGTATTTAAGGGCGTTGCCAAAAAACCTCAGACCTAAATCTGGACTAAGCATATTGGACTACCCGACTAGCACTTTTCTGTCACTGCCAATGCACCCAGATATATGATACAATACGTAACATGAAACCTACCACAACTCCGGACTACTGGCCTTGGCAATGTTTCGCAGTTGCATGAGATAAAGAAGCTGCAACTAAGGAGTACATCTAACATCGGAAAATCTTCCACTTAAAGCCGTGAATACACCACAAGGATGTTGCTGCTCAGGAGTCTCCAAAGGAGTAAATTCTAGAGAAAAAATGAATCCCCAAAGGATTTCACCTCCCCACAACGCTCACCTGGCATGACGTCATGCCGTATTGACTCCGCCAGTGAGAAGTGAGGAGTGTGACCAGGTGTACATCTATGTGCCTGCTGTCAATGCATTTGAGCTGAAAGAATGGACCGCCTGTGGCAGGGCACAAAACAAAGCACGAAAGAGACCTGTACTAAGGCCCACTCAGAAAAAGGGACGGTGCACAGCACCGGTGAGAACCGGCCCACTGAAAGCCCTGTCTGTACATCAACATCATGTAAGACTGATGACATACTGATATGAATGCCTAGTAAAGCCATGGCAAAAGTCATGTCACCTCAATTCTAATGTGGCAGGCATGGATATCTAAGTTGTACTGTGTGCAGAACATGCTGACAAAAGTGACCTAACTCCAAAAGGTGCATAGCAACAGCAGGCAACGTGTCATGGACGAGCCCATTCAGCCCCCCTGGAAGATGAAGCCTTGGATGCATAGTCCCTGGTCTGTTCAGGTAAGGAGGACCTACATGGCCCCTCCTGCGTGCACAGGCCACGCATTACGTATATGGGAACAGTTGCACAACGTGTCCTTTTTGTGCCAATGTTCTGCTAACTCCCCCATAAGTGACTGTGGATAGTCAATCGTGGCCTCACATTCCCAAAGCGAAAGCATACTTCCATGAGTGTGCATGCACAATGGGCCTCTGTTTGAAAAGTAGTCGCTCCCACACCAGCCCGAAGACCTTCGGATAGCAGGTGTCTTGACGGTCCCGCACGATTCAGTCAGTGCTGAACACGGCTCCCACACTATTATTGCGGTGAACTGACACATAGAGTATTGATAGCGTCTGATACTGAAGGCCGTTGCACACTTTTTATCAGACTTGTGGGCTCTGGCCCCGTCCCTTTCTTTCAATGCTTTTCCAGGAGTACCACCGGGTGTCAGTCCTCCAATTAGCACACTGCATTTTGCACTTTCTGATCATAAGTTTGGCTGTACAGCTGAGCGCTGGTTCCGAGATTACTCTCACGCCATGTCTCTCAGTCCAGTGGGCCAGGCCGAGCCCGGTCAGATACAACAGTACCGTGCCCGCATGCAGCGTATTCTTTGGATGTGTCCCACTGACTGTGCTTGGCATCAGTTATAGTAGGCTAACGTTCCGCAATGCCTACTTCACCTGCGTGCAACCTGTCTTTTCCTACAGAAGATGTCTGTTCGAGTGAGCCATGAATGTCTGCCTTACGAACACATCCCTTGCTGACCTGAATCATGAGCTGTGGGTGACTCCTTTGTTGGTCCACGTGCAAGACTGCTTTGGCAAGACACGTTTATCGGATGCCTTTCAATGTGTCAGGCAGGCTGACACTTGCGCCTGTGCGTTTGTGCAATGGCTCCTGTGCAATGCCTACATCGAACCTCTACCAGGTTGCGAAGGGATGCACCTTGCAAACTCGTGGTGCGAGGAGCACATTTGTTCCTTCATACTGCTACATTGGATGGTGGTCCTCTTTGCTGAAGATGAACTGGATCGTCTCTTGGAACGGATTGCCTTTGAAGCTGCCTGTGTCTTCTTGGATTCGTAACTACTTCACAGCAATAGGAACTGTTGGTGACTAATTCAATCATCGTTTCCCTTTCTTCACGCCTCCTGACAAGAATTGGCAACCAGCTCTCTGACTTTGGCCCTGTCTGCATTGGCTTGGACTGTTCTGCACGGTCTATTTAGCTTTGCACCACAGACCAGAGCAAGTGGAGGTTGTCATCTGACCATCGTGGACATTGTCGTCTGGCCTGAGGCCGGCTTCAATAATGCAGCTGTAGCGCACAAAGATTACACGGCGTTGTTGTTTTGCAGGTACCCATGGCTCAAGTCGGGGGTACATGCAGGGTTACATGCAGGTACAAGACGCCTCCCCTCTTAGCAGGTGGTGGACGCCGTCCCCCCTGCCAGGATGTTGGTCCCCACATGGATATGCTTAACGTGTCCCGGTGTACTCTCCAGATAGCGGGAAACCTTCTGCAGCACCTGCACGTTGACTGCTGTCCATTCCCAGAAGCAACGTGCATGCAGCGAGTGAGCTTTTACTCACCTCCAGCCGGGCCGAGGTAAAGGGGCCATCCGGACTTTGTTTGTACATGCTGACTGGGCTCTGCCTTGGACCTTACATGTAAATGTAGATGCCACAGAGGGAAACATATGCACAGAGCTTGCTGTCTCTTCACAGGTCCTTAAGGGAAGCATGCGTTTGCCTTTGTTCAGTCCCTGTATATCAGTGCAGACACTGTTAGACTGTCAGATGGGTTAATCTGTCCCAGTATTTTCACAAATCATGTTATTCGCACTATTTTACTTTTTTCATAGCACTATGTCATGACTTTGTGAGATCATTTGCATTTTGTCTTACTTGGTCAGTCCCCCCACTTCTTTTTTTTAGGACTTGTGCCCTGCAAGTCCCTTAGTACATGTCTGTCACATGAGAGGAGTCCGCAGAGCTTGTTCTCTGCGCGGGCCTGGAGTACTGTCTGGACATTCTGTCTGTGGTCGGAGAACCTTGTCCCTTGTCTTTCAGTTCAGTTCAGGCCATAGCACCCCAACTCAACAAAGTGTCACAGCTGCAGGAGGACACGGATCCCCTTTGAATGACATGGGATTGCGGGCCAAATGCCCCACACTTGGAGGGTGATCCATCCAGTGATGAGTGTGACACATACAATGTGGTGTATTTTCACCATGTATAGGCTGAGTAATGGGTTCTGCTGACATGTGCCATGGACCAGGGACATCCCATACAACTCCTTCCTACAAGGGGTGGGGGGATTTGCATGTGGATCGACGGCCATAGGGATTATTGATGCGACATCTAGCTTCTTGTTAAATGGATATGTCACTGTAGTTACTGATACTCTTGTATTTTCAACCTGTATGTTGCATGCTTTGACACTGTAGTAAAAACTTCACTTTTGGAAACGTTTCTAGTCTTCAACTTTTCTGCTTGTGTACAGGTGCTTGAATGCCTCAGAGTGAGTAGGGGAGCAAGTGAGGCAGTATGGCAATGATGTCCTGTGCGTAGGGGTGTTCAGTCCCTGCATGCATGTGTTTTTTAATCTGGTGCATTGTCCAGTATATGTACGAAAGCTCTGGAGTAGTTGACGATGAGCTGGTGACGCTGGTCAAGGCCTTCTTCTTCACCACTGTCATCGTCACTGGGCATGTTTGGGTTGGGAGCGGGGGAGATGTTGCTGGTTCGCCAGATGTAGCAGTCATGTGCTGGATACTCTGCACACACGTGTGAGATGATCTGCTCTGCCTGTCATACCACTTGCACGTTGATGGCGTGGTAGTGTGTGCGGTTCCTATACATGGGTTCACTTGCCTGTGGTGGTACGAGGCCAATGTGTGTACCATCAATGGCTGCCATCAACATTTTGGATGCCTCCCAGGCAGGGCCGGCTCAAGGAATCTTTATTTATGTGGTACAATGAGGCATTCGGATGGGCACCTGCGTGCCCAATTTGTCACTTATGTCTCTCGCCAGGCCTGCTTCAGGGCCCTCCTTTATCTCTCCTCAGTTTTACGAGGGCCAGGGAGATGCATTCTTTCCTTCCAAATTCTCTTTCTAGATGTTGTCACACTCAAGTAGTGTGTTTTTTCCTTAAAAAGTACTCCTGATGGGAGGGGGAGGTTTCCTAAGGTGGGAGTATCAGGCATGCAACAATTCTCATGCTCTCACTCATGATGTCCTCCTCGAATTTCCTCTCTGCCACCCTCGTCCAGTGCCCCTCATCTCGCCATAGCCACTCGCTCATGTGCATTTCATTTGTTGTATGACGCTACTGATATGGGTGTAGGGTGTGACAGTAGTTTATATCACCCACACATTGTACAGAGACAATCAGTCATGCAAGTATGTAAGTACATCAGTCTACAGGGAATGTCACAAAAGCCAATAAGGATTGTAAGGTGTGGTAATCATATGTCCTACATACTGAATGGCAGGATTTTGTAGGGCATTTGGTCTGGGGAAGCACTGACTCAGGACGTGTGTGGGGACATTTACAGGCAGTAGCAGCTAGGCACCTTGCACGCCACACCACTACGTGTGTTGGAAGCGCTGGGGATTACACGTATGTCTGATTTGCAGACAATGGACACCTCTGAATGTCTGCCTATGCCACTGACCCTTCACAAGACGACCCCTGGCCAAGAGAAGCCAGTCAGATGTCAAGGGATATTCAAGCAGGGTTCACAGGTTGGATGTTTCATTACACAACATTGGTACAGTGCCGGGGACCTTTGTCCTTTTTGACTCCTTCCCTCATTTGAGTCCATCTTGACACGAGGCATGGCTATATATGTTATTTCACTCTCCCTTCCTTGGACATTCCATGTGTGTGAAGACTTGGCTCACGGGTCACACTCTCTCATCCCTTCACAGTGTAGTGAGCAGTTGGTCACGGTTCTAGTTGTTCTGATATACCAGCCACTCCCAGAGGGCTGCCTTACCCCCCACCCCACAGCCACCCACCACAGGCATCACTGGACATGTGACCCTGCCAACAAACGGAGCAGGACGCACATGCCCTGGGCCGGGTCGCCTATAATATATGGTGTCTGTGTAGTTACTTTATATGCATTGGGTCCTCGTGCCCCCTAACATTACACATGAGGTGCACCAATCACTTTAGGCAAATGAGTTGTGATGTGTGATGTAATTCGCAGGGCACCAATGCAAATGCAGTATGTGTTCCCATGCATGTTAGCGGGCATTCGCAGCGATGACACACATTGGCCTCACTTGAATGTTGCAGGGTTGCGGTCGCAGCTTCCGGGCCACCAGGGTGTGGCACACACTATGCAGATGAGCCATCAGCCAATGGGTGCCTTTGGCGTACATGTTTAGATGTTGCG
Source organism: Triturus cristatus (assembly GCF_964204655.1). Lineage (NCBI taxonomy): Eukaryota > Metazoa > Chordata > Amphibia > Caudata > Salamandridae > Triturus > Triturus cristatus. The sequence goes on along the minus strand of NC_140593.1, from coordinate 907,220,283 downwards.
GTGTGCGCGCTCTGCAACTGCGAGGCTCGTCATTGGCCCCAATTGTCTTTGAGGGCACAGAGGGACACTCATTGGGATAGGGTGGGTCTCACACTTTGCATTTGGCAGGTTGTCACATTCATCGTGGTGCTGCCACGCTTGCTGGGAGTTGTAGTTGTTCAGAGGTTGCATGCGTGGAAATGTTTGGTACGTACCTCTGCTGTTGGGCGCAGCAGCGTCTTGTCTGAGGTGCAGCAGGTGGTGCAGCAGGTGGTGCAGCAGGAAGGCCTGTAGCGCAGGATCCATGACGGCTCCAGTGGTTTAGATGGCTTCTGTTTTGGCTCTTCCTCTCTGTAGTTGTATTTCGCCATCCGCAACATGGTGGTTTTTATGCAGCGGTGGGAAGGGCTGTCTGCAACATTGTGTTTCCGCACGCCGGTATTGCTGTGTTGGCTCCGTCCACCACCCTTGCGTACACAAAAAACGTGTGGAGGCTGACAGACTGCGGCAAACACAAAATAGTCTCTGTGGGTCCATTGTGATTAGTTGGTCGCAATGAAGGCACATGGGGCGAAAAACTTAACGATTTTCCGCCACCGCTACCAGCACGGATGGGCTATTGTCCGTCATCGTAATGAGCCTCTAAATCAGTAATATTATTTTTATTTCATAGGGAGTGGAGTCTATTGTCTCTTCCTAGCCTTCTTTAAGTCAGCCTATCCTTTACTTCAAATATCTTCAATTTCCACCTTGTGACTTTGAGTGGTTCACTGCTCAATGACTTGGAGTTCACAGATAGGTTCCACTCCTAGTGGAGATTTGGGCTCTTTGTTTACAAGCTGCTCCTGAGTAGGTTGCCACCATACTGATAGATGCCTTGATGGAATAATTAACATTTTCTTATGAGATACATTTGTACCATAGCTTTGACCCTTTCACCGAGCACAGTGAGATACTTTAAGTTAAGTACCTGCTATTACAGTTTGTGCGTAACCTGAAGGTCTCAGATTCTATGGCCTGATGGTCTGCCTCACTTGTTTACACTCTTGTCTCTGACACATTCAGAACGATAAGTGATGCAATAATAATACTTGCTATTTAACATGCTAAAAATCACTAAATAAATGTGGGAGGCGCTTTAAATTTAACAAGAAAGGTTTTTCAAAAATCTATTAATGTGTCTTATTGTTCCTCTAAGTGGTTTAGAGTGCTCTATATTATGTGAAAATTGCATATATATACAGTTTTGGAACTTGAAATGTCTGACCTCTTCCTCATTCCTGCCTAAAATCCTTCATTCAGGAACAAATTAAATCCCCATTGTATTAAGGGAAAGAAGTCTCTCATACAGTAACTGCATTTTTTAACTGTCATTAATAACTTGCTTGCATGTATTATTGGCTAGAGTTTGGGGTCGATTATTTGTCTAAGAAGGAGCATTTAAACTTTATTCCATTCACATTGAGCACTATACACAACCACTACCAAGGATGCATTTCACTGCAGGTGGAAATAGGAATTACACTGGAGCACAGTGAACAAAGAGGCTGGTCAAATGCAAGAGTTGGTGTAGGTTTGCACATGTAAGACAGTATAGTACACTTTAAGGGGGATAAAATACATGACAACAGAAGTGGTGTTGGCATTGCACAATGACTGTACTGAGTCTTATGCTTGCAAAATGTTTCCTGTCTGAGCCCTATGTAAGGTGGAAGGCCTTTATTGCACACTGGTTTCCTATATGGAATTATTGTGCGCCTATGATGTTCCTTCTTTTGCCTTCTGCTTAGATTTTGCTCTTGCAGTAGTTTGGTAATGGTTTGGGAGAAGTTTCAATTGTTGAATACCATTTTTAAAAAGGGGCTGTAGAGATAGAAAACTGCCAGCCAACTAGATCATGTCATCAAATCATTTTAGGTTATTGATGGATTCTGTCTTTTATGTCTAAAGTAACAAGATTAACATGGAATGCTGGTGAATAGGATCAAGGTTTTAGCAAAAGGGTGTGGTTTAGGCGAGGACCCAACAAGACGTGTCCTCTCTGAGCTAAGTCAGTGCCAGTCTAAGAACAGGATTGTTGGGTGCCAGCTGATTAAACTGAATTTGGTCAGTAGTGATCCCAACATGATGATGAATGCCTGTGTGCCTGGAGAAGGTTGTTGGTGGTTTCTTGATAACGGCTCCATCGAGTTTCACTTGAACGAGTGGTGTCTCCCTCAGTGCTTCCAAGATGGCTGCCCCAAGACGGTCATGGCATGGAGAGCTGCCCTGCGCTGGGACCTGTAGCCCGAGAAGAAGTTGTGATTGGCATGTGTGGTGAGATTCACCCAAGGGAAAGACAAACTAATCTCATACTCCCATGCATAAAAATAAAGTAAGAGAAAGGAGAGTTGAATATGAGTTGACAGTACAACACTTAGATAGAATACAAAACCGGGGGTGGTGCTAGACTGTTTTAAACTTTGCACAGGGCTAGGGGCGAGTTAGACCATCACCTGATAGTGACTACAGTGAAGAAAATGTTATACATTGGGCAAAAGTAATGCAAAATGGGGAATGGCAGACCATCTCCTGGTGGACAAATTTAAAACACAACAAACTCACAGTTATATCAGAGATATAAAAGACAAGGTGGATTAGAGTGCTAGATTACATACATTTCTGCAAGAAATTGTAGCAATGTTCTTTGACTATTAGTTATGTTGGCTTTATTCTAGACAGTCAGTAGCAGAACAACTGCAAGATGCATATTTACAGGAGTATTCATCTCCTTTGATCCCTAGGCTCCTGAGGGAGGACCTAAAGAAACGAATATCACCTTAGGAAGTTTGGAAAATGATTTGGGATCACCTATGAAACAAGGCCTAAGACCCTGAGAGATTTACAGCCTCCTTTTATTGTGCTTTCCAGGATCTTTTTGCCAACACCCTGGCAAAATTGTTTAATCAACCAGGAGTGATGGATCTGTTCACGGATACCATGACTAATTTAATGATTTATGTCATTCTCAAGGCCAGGGGAGACCCACATTCATGTAAGTCCTATCGCCCCTTAGTAATTCTCAACCAGGATGCAAACATCTTTACTAAAATTCTGAGAGCCTGGTTCACAAAGGTAACTTACACTTTTGAGAAATATACACTTTGGAGTAGGTTTACTAGTTTTTGTTTTTCACAAAGTTCAAGTGTAAATGTACTGCTTAAGTGTAAGTTACTTGTCTCAATCACCGGAGTATAGCAATTGACTAATTCTTGTGTGGTGGGTGACGTTCCTCCCCAATGTTCTTTAAACCCTTCTCTTCAATCCTACGCCCTTTTTTAGTAAGTCTGCCCTTTTAAAAGCCACTCTTTTGTGTACCGCCCACAGTTCCTACTAAATTTTATACTGTGCGGAGACTCTGAAGTCAAGTTGGAAAATGCTGCATAAGTATAGTAATACAGAGGAGTAAAACTCTGCACGCAATATGTGAATCAGAATTTGTAGTACATTTTGTAGCAGTAAAATATGCACTACAAAGTACAGTTTATGACTTGTAGATTACGTTCTATTTGGCAAGGGATTATTTCTCCATTCCTGGCTAGTTTCATTAAGCTGTGGAAAACCAATGACAATATCAGATTAACATTAAATCTGATCAGCATTGCCAAAAAATGAAAGGTTCCAATGGTCCTCTCATTGGATGCAAAAACAGCCTTCAATAACATTGATTGGAATTAACTGAGTTAAGTCCTAGACTAAATATCTTTGAGCCCCTGAAATGACTTGTTTAATTCTAGCTAACTGTGTTCATCTTGTGGCCCGAATCAGGATTAACAATATACACTCCTAAAAGATCAAGCTGGGAGGGGAGGAACAAGACAGGGGGGCACACTCTCCACTTCAATTTATAGCCCTAATTTGAACAACAGAAATAAATGACAATTAGCAAATAAAAGGATAAATCGCAAAAAAGGGCACTGATAAATTGCCTGTTTTGCACAGGATGGCATTTGTGCCACATCTGGACACTTCCCTCCCAGCATTGATTGTAGAAGTCAAAAGGTTTTACCCAGGTATCAAGGTTCAAGATTCTAAATCATCTGGGATGTTGTTGGCAGTTGGTCACTTTGCCTGCCACTCAGTTCCCTACTTGGGGATTCCTACTGATAAATCATATGAGATACTACAAAGATTGCAAGATCCACCACTGCTAGATACTCTGTCCAATGGCCGATTAGAGTTCTTTTGGTCCAGCAGGATCATCTTGAAGATTAATTTATCGTCCAGGTTCATATATATGGCCCAAACTCTAAACCTCAAAATCTCTGGAGCTACTATGATTGAGATTTAAAAATGCCTTTGTAAATTTGTCTGGGCTAACAGACTCCCAGAAAAGCTTAAGTCACTTTGAGTACAAAACCTCCAGATGGCGGTATAGGCTTCCATTATGTTTCCAAGTACTTTATTGCTGCCCCGCTTAGACCAGCAATCGAAAGGCTAAATGTTACCAAACTCAATCCATGGATAACAGTCCAAGAGGGCTATGGTCAGATCCCGCTTTGTAACCTTTGTGGCTTTTACCATAGCATAAAGATTGACTGGCTGACATACTACTGGCCTCACAAACACTCTGGGACCTGTGGACCAACCTAGCACACAGCAAGAAGGTGACAACATTCCCCTGTCCATTGATGCCTTTGACTTGAAATCCGTACTTTCTCCCGGTCTACATGACCATATTTTTTTAAATCCTGGAAGCATACGGAAATTAGAAGACTTCTACAAGAACTTGAAAGTAAATAGAAAAGAAAACTGCATCACAGAGTTTTGAATAACCTAGAGTGATTAGTACGAACTAATCCAGGACCAACATTAAGCAACAGCTTAAGATATACCCACCCAGGCAATAATTGACCTGATGCCTTTGAGCTGGTCCTCTCTTATGTCCCCCCGTAAAGTTATCACAAGATTAAACAATGCACTTCTCCACACCACCCTCAAAGAAATAAAACTGAGAATAAATCGAAAATTGACCTAGGCCATAAACTGCTGTCTAAAGCATGGCATAGGATTTGGCTAGAAGCAGGGAAGAGCTCCATCTGTACTCAATATCTAGGAAATGCCTACAAATATATTACTGCTCAGAACTAACTCCAAATAGACTTAGGACTATGTTTGGGTCCCCATATATTTTCTTGAGAGATTGTGAGGAATAGAGATCACATTTTTAAATCTGGCAGACTGACTTTAGTTCAACAGTGGAAACAGGAAATCTCTTCATCCAGGGGCATCTGATGGTCTAAAATATAAGAAATCTTCACAATGGAAAAGTTAACAGAACTCGTAAGTGATAGAATGGCCTGTTACGGGCATATTTGGAACCCATTTAAAAACATATTAGTAGAAAAACTGGAAGCTGTAGGATGCTGAAACATGTACCAGTCCTGGGGGCATATTTACAAGCCCCTATCGCCACGGAAACGTCACTTTATTGCGATGTTCCTGTGGCAATAGGGCTTCTCTTTATTTACAAGGCAGGGAGGCTTATTGCTGCTGTGTAAATAAGGCCCCCTTTCATGCTATGCTTAGCGTGACAGGGGAGGGAAATGGGTGTTGCGGTGGGCGTTCCACCGCAACATCCATAGATTCTGACACTGCCTCCTATTTACAAAAGTAAATTGGAGGCAGCGCCAGAATTAAGACCAGGGAAAACCTGGGCTTAACCTGGCGATGTAAGGAGAAATGTTTCATTTCGCCTAGTTTTTGCTGTTTTCATGTGTGCTGCGTTGTGCAGCACACATGGAAACAGCAAAAGGAAATTGATTGTTTATGTACAGGAAGGTCCCCCTTCCTGCACATAAACAATCATGCTTTTAAATTGCTGTTCAGCAACTTCTGTGTGTGCTGCTGTAGGCAACACACATAAAAGTTACAAAATGGCATTTCAAGATTGTTTATGTGCAGGAAGAGGGACCTTTCTGTGCATAAACAATCTTCCCCTGCACGCAAACACCCTTGCATTATGGTGCAAGGGTGCCTGCGTTGGTGCTAACCTGCTAATCTTTGTGCCAGCGCAGGGGGAAACGCAGGGCTGCACCACATTCTAGTAAATAGGGTGCAGCACTGCGTTTCAGAAGTGGCGGAGTAAAGTGTGAAGCCAGGAATGCTAATGCCTCACTGCGCTAATTCCCTTGTTAATATGCCCCCTGATTCGTAAGGGAAATTTGAATAGAATGTTATTAGATGAAGAGTTGTCATTTCAACGGTAACCGTTTGCTGGAATGTGGAAGCCACTCCTGCCCTATGCCAGTGAGATGCCTAATCCTCTCACAGGGAAGGGCCAGGGGCTATAGGCAGGCTTTAATGTATATCCCATGGGTCTATCCCTCCAATGGAAAGTTGACAATAGGAACTAATTTCCTGCATTCTACTTCGGGACTGTCTATCTCTGATTGACTGTTTTCTATTTAGTAATAAACAACCTCATTTCTGCCGTCCCCACAATCACTATCATATGATTCTCTCCTTTTGTCCTGATGTAGGTTTATTGATTTGTCACTTCTTGTTTTTCCTTACCCACGTTTCTCCTCTTTTAGCACGTTGGTGTTATGGATGGTTTAATTAACGCAGTGCTATTTTGTCACTGCCTCTGGGTTGAATACCTTCAGAAGGAAATGTGGCTAACACGTGAAAAGATTCTATGTGCTCATACGCTACAATATGCAATAACGATATCTATAAAAAGTTAATAACTATCTGCCCTTGGCACAGAATTATGTAGAAATCTGAACCCCCAAGTTCACAGCATCAGATCGGAGCAGATTTTGGAATTTCAGACGTTTACATGGGATTCATAGAGTATGTCTGGGATCGGCACCAGTCACAGGTTTCTAGCTGCACCCTGAAAAATATTTGCGAATTTGCACTTGCCACTATGTGGCGCCATTCGCAATACTCAGTTGCACATAGTGCAATTAACATTTGCATTTATCGATTTGCCTTTGCTTTTGGATAATGGCATTTATTTTCTCTTCGCTATGCGGAAAATATTTTTTCCCATTTGACATATCCGGTCACTTACACCTAGTACACTCTAATCAATTTGGTGTGAGGGTGGGGCTTTCGCACTCCCATTCCTACCATGGAATGGGATTTATATTTCTCCTCAAAGGAGTAGATGGCCGAAAAAAGGTTTGCAAATACCGACAAAGTCTCCAGTAAACAGATTTGCAAGTGGAAGGACATTTTTTGGGAATACCTTGGTCTCCTAGCCAAAGCCATTAGCACTTCTAAATTAAGACGGCTTGCACAGATGGGTTTTAGAATCAATTCAGGTGCGGGCAATTCACAAAGAAAGTAGTACATTTGCCGCAAAAGTTCTCCTATGAATGGATGCAGATTTACTACTTTTTGGAATTCACAAATATTCCCGGTAGCACTTTGTAAAAGCTGGCCGAGGCAAGGCTTCCAGGCGTGCTAGGGTAATGACATGAGTCATTTACAGATTACTCTCATGTCCCACTGGATAAAACTACATAGAGTAGACTTAAACAGTCGGGAAAAAGTGCTCAAAATGCAAGCACATTTTTTTCCCTTTTTGGAAATCATTTTCCCTATGGAGAAACTTTTCCTCTACTGTCTCCAACATGTCTGGCGGTAACCTGTTCCCTTAACTATCCTGGAAGGAAAGTAATTTCAACTGTTTGCTAGAGTAAATCTCCAATCCTTTCTAGAATTGGAAAGGGTTGGATTGAAGTTTGTAAATGCCAACAACCCTACAAGTTTGAGGGCACTGAAAATCATGCAAAGCTTACCAAGCCTTGTCCTGCTCACATCTTATCCTTGGCATGGGATTTACTAGAGCGTATTTCTATGCAGTTGTGGCAGAGAAATATGCAAACTTATTTACACTTGCCAAGGTTCATTTTGTGGATGCCTAGCTTTTAGAAATGTTGCCATTTTCAACCATAAACATACATTTACAGCCCAAAATGCCTTCTTTACATGCTCACCAAAAAGAAACGTTTTAGCGCTTTTCTGAATGAAATAACTGTTTCATATGACTCAGGAAACTCTATTCAGCTCTTGAATCCACAGCACGAGACCCGTCTGCTGTATTTTTGTTGTCCACATTTTGTGGGAATAAGCAAGTGTTCACCAGCCTATTGGAGAAGATGTGTGGGTCGATGTTCAGTAAAACGCTGCCTTGTGTATATGGGTGCACTCACAAATAGTGCTTTTTGCTCTGAAAAAGAGGACATGATCTAGCGGGGAGCCAGTAGACGTTTGACACAACTCATGACGCATAGAGTGTGGCACCAGAATAGCGGTGTCACATTATATGACATATAAAGCTTGCCCTAAATGTTGCACACAAAAATACCTACACGCTGGAATGAATAATAGTCATTAACACCCAAAGCATGATATTTTTGTAAACAATATTTGAGCCACATTATTTACATAAGAAAATGTTTCACTGTATTTTATTCTGATGTACAATCATGCTGAGTTTGCAAGTACATGAAGTTTTTAAGCATTTCATTTGCCATTATCTAGTTTAGCATCTCTATTACCTCTTACTATAATGGCGAAAGCCTGTTTTAATAAAAGGCGAGGTTTATGCAGATTCTTCAAGTGATCATTTGAAGATTGAGCAATCGCATTCACGTGAAAACCCATGGATATGGTACTCTCAGAAGGCACTAAAGGCTGCCAATAACCGATACCAAAAAGGTAACATTCCATTTTAGAGGGGATGTCATGATCTTGGGAAAGGTCTCAGTAACTATCCTATGATTACTTTCTAAGTTACATGATAGAGGAAACAGCAAAATGGTGGAAGCTGACAACCAATTCAATCAGATGTTGAAGCAAAGGTGCTAATTATATCTCAAAAAGAGAGGATAGGCAAGATTCCCCCAAATTCCATGAGAACATTTTCTGCTTGTTCCTGACACATGGCTACCTGAGAAACTCGATGCCTGAGAAGAAAGGACTTCAACCAACTTAACAACAGATGATTGATACCCACCACCTCCTGCAGTAGTTTTGACAAAATATATGGTTAATCGCATTAAAATCTGCAGATAGATCCAGCGGGGGAAGTGAATGGTCGGCAGAATCTACAGTGCTCAGGACAGTGGACTCTACATCGATGAGAGCAGTCTCTGTTCCTCTATGTGGACAAAACTAGATGGAGCTAACCCAAGAAACCCAACTGCTTTCACAAGTTCCTGAAATTGTGGTATAGCAGCTTTCTACATCAGTTTCAGAAGCCACTGGACATTTGAAATTGAGCAGGTGTTTTAGGTTAGTGGCATGCAAACTGTGTTTCATAAGGAGCAGTCTCACCTAGGCTTGCTCGAGAGTATATGGAATAAACTTTTTCCCAAAAAGTGTAGATAATTTCTCTGCTATAATGAACCAGCTCAATAGGTCTTGCTTGGACAATTTTCGCTGGACAGAGATCTCCCCGACAAAAAGAGGGATTAATAGTCTTTAGAATGGTGATTGTGTCATCAAGGGAGAGCTCACAAAAGATGAAAGGAGCAATGGCAAGATCCACTGACATAGAACAAGCTTTCAGCCACTCTTTTGAGTCCAAATGATCACAAAAAGAACAGTTTTGTATTTTAAAAGTCTCTGTTCCTATGTACAACAGTTTCAGGCTGCTCAGGAGGGAAGAGACAGTGGTAATGGTGAAAGTTTTCAAAGTCTGATGCATTACTTTAGTCTTATTTGTCTGCTCCCAAATTTTCTAAGGTGAAAAGATGTTTTTGTTTTCTTCATGATAACTTCTTTTTATAATTCAAGCTTTAATTGAATGTCAGCTTACAATTGGTGCATTCTTTAGGGTCCTTACACCACAGCCTCTCTATTCTCATCACTTCTGTCTGTATAAGTTTAATCTCTCCATTAGACCAGGAGGGCGATGTAATGAGAGCATGCTGGAGGGGTGAATTGATCCACAAATCTGATCAGCATATGATGATATCACTCTGACATTTGATTAGTATTTACTCCTGCTGGACAATGTACATACTCTTTACTAACAAACAAGGCTAAATTATCCACAGATTGGCAGTAAGCTGCCCAAAGGGTACAGTTTGCTGTAGCCCTCATTCACCTGGAACTCAATGTCCAGTTAAGGAGACAGATCTTAGAAAATTATAATACTTACGCAATGTACCTTCTTTATATCTACATTGGCAATGATGAGTAAAGGCAAGCTTCTTGCCAATGAAGTATATGATTTACAGTAAGCAATAGCATTTAAAGAATGTATAACAAATGTTGTGCATGAATTAAATTACCAGCATTGACATATGGAGGGGGGCAGGGTTCACCAACAGTTCTCCTGTCATACCAGTCATTACTTCAAATTTGTACTGGACCATTCATCAAAATACAGGCCATCAAAACTGAGGAAAACTCCATCAATGAAGCTTGTGGATTTCTTTTACTTGACTTTTGCTTTCACGGACTACTGTAGGGCAAGTGGCTAGTATGGGCCCTGCTACACACAATTGCCTGCAGGGAAAGGGACCACAGCCAGCTGCACATTGGGGATGCCGACAAGGAGACAAACCATCCTACCTAGCTTTCTCAAGAATGAGGCACAGATCTAGAGGATGTCAGCAAGGATAAACCTTGAAGAAGTGAGGACATATAAATTGTACTATTAGTACTGGTTGATACATTGTTGGCCTAGAGCAAGCTGAGGATGGGTACCATTGGGCTGTGTTGCCATGAAACCGAAACATTGACCCTGCGGAGCAGTCTAGTCCTCATGGTTTCGCAGCTGGAATGATAAAGATGAAATTGGTAAGTCGTTAACTGCTGCATGAGCTTCACAGCTGAAGTATCACTTACAAGTTGTTTTTTTGATTATAGGCATCCATAGAAGAGAAAAGCTCAATAAACCTGCTAAGGAGTTAGTGGGCTATTTCTTTGGTGGAAAGAGACAGGTTTCTTTGACTGTTCTCCTCAACTTGGTTGCTGTCACATCTTGCAACATCCCACTGACAATTTCCTGAGGCCCACGTCATTGAAGAGCCAAGAAGTTGAGATATCAGGAACCTGCAGAGAAAAGGAAGACGGTAAAGCAAAAAATTAACCTTCACCAAACTCCCTCAACATCCATTGTTTTAAGGTCCCTCGTTGGATTATAATATAGAGCCCAGATCATTTGGCAAGAGGAAGATATCAGAAATGTTGGCCTCCTGGAATTCATATTATGCCTAATATGCAATGAAGGAGTCCCTGGGAATTACGGTGAAGGAAACCCACGATCATGCCCTCTGGAGAGTGGCTATCTAGGAACAACTATGACCATTAACTCTGTTAGCATGGGTACTACCAATGTACGCTATAAGGAAATACCATTATTTACTAGTCCATTATCAACTAGGTGATGAAAAACTGGCCTTAAGAGTCCATAAAAGAAAAATAACAGTAGACAAATGACATGAAGAGAATATTTTAAACTTAGCCTTAGCGGAGCAGGGAATTCTTGGAGAAGGCAAGCCTGGACAGGCTTTTTATTTCACTGGGCATTTCCCCAGTGGGATGGAACCCCCGGAGGCTCATTTTTAGGGTAGTTGTTGCTGCTCCTGATGATCCTGTCACTTTCCCCAGCTCCCTTAGGTTAATTGCTGTAGGTACGGGGAGGCTTCAAGAGGAAGGTGGATAAGTAGATGGAAAGCCATCAGGGAGGGAGAAGAGAGAGAGAATGGATGGAAGGATAGATGGAAAGAGCTATTGTGTGAGGAGCTGAAGGAAGAGAGGCTGGTGTGAGCATTTGTGCCAGGGCTACTTTGGTTCTCCACTCTGGCCCTGAGAGAAGACCTCACTGAAAATCCAAGACTTTTTCAGGAACATCTTTAAAAAGATAGAAAAAATAATCCAGCATATGCTTGCTAAAAGTCAGAAGGTGATAGAAAAGTGGAAAGTCACAGATGAGAATGGAGTTGAGTTTTAAGTGAGTATATTTTTTAACATTGTGGACATAATATTTTGCTACATTTATACTTTGGCATAGTTTAAGGGCAGGAGGCAGTTAAGCTCTCTCTTGTTTCCATTGTGATACCTTGAATGAAGGGTGCTACCCTGCACTTGGCATATATGTGAAAGGTTTAGGTATAGGATAAGGAGAACCTCTGTTCCTTCTCACTGTACACAGCCAAATATCGCTAAGGTTTCTATAATAATGTACAAATTACAAAACATTTGCAAAAATAATACCAAATTACACATGTATGTGAAGTAGAAATCAATTATTGCATTGTTTCTTTTATGTCATGCAACCTGTATCAAATGAACTTGAAACTAATAATTCATGTACGTTACAGTGCTTGTTGACATTCACAAGATTCACAATGTGCTTAAAATCACAGCCACCAAACTAAAGCAACCCCAATGCATTTCAGGTTGAATAACCCTTCATCAGGAAAAGAAATGATGCGAAGAGTAATACAGTAATGCCAAGATATACATCAGTCTTCAATCGCCTCCAACCGGAACAATAAAAGAAATGACGGTAACAGAGTAGCAGTAAAAGTTATGTAGATGCTAGGAATACATAAATTTAACTGTATCTGTGTCCACATAAACTGTGTCCCATCGTGGTGCCACCAAAGACATACTCCAAGTGTGATTCATGCTTCCGTTTACAAGAAATAATATGAAGTGTGTAAAAAAAAAAAAGAAAAAACATAATCCTCATCAAGTGTGTGTGAAAACGGACCCTTAAAAAAACACCAATGCGTCTCCTCTATAAAACAGCCGGTGCCACACTCTAAATGTAATGACTCAATGTAACGGTGTTAGAAGAATACTTGAGGAAATAATGTGGCCGGAACTTCTGAATGTGAAAAAAACACATATTATTGCCTGAATTGTAAAGAAACAAACGTCAGCCACACCATGATGCCTGAACAATTCTTACCGGAGAAGTGCGGAAATGACGTCTCTACTCAGGAATCTGTGAAAAAAGATCCAATCTAGTAAGTTTCACTCTACCCGACTCAATCGAAAACATATGAGTAACAGTACAGCTACAAAATGCTACTTGGGCTGTCCGGATCCAGCGTTAAGACAACATCTTATACCTTACCCTGAGGATGCAGCTCGTATCTTGTGCAGTGTTTTGAAAAACCCAAGTTCACAATAGTTCAGCTCCACTCATCTGCAATTATTTAATGCTCTCGCTGCAAGTAGCCGAAAATCAACGCAACTCACTAGCGTGTGACGTCACTACGTATTCAATCACGTGACCCCTCGGTGACGACAAGACGTTTCTCTGTGTTTATATCGCCGAAACCACTCCCTAAAGCACTTTCATGTGTGAAGTTGAAAAATTACTAACTTTATAGATTCCAATCCTGACATGACAATATTCCAACAAATACCAAATAAACACACTGTCAATATGTATGAGAGTGTGAACCTGACTCAAACCACTGATGAAAATAGAGTTTTGAGTAACCAAAAATTGTGCAAGTGCGTTAGTATGAAAAATAAATAAACGAGTGAGTAAATACTGTGTGTCATGCACATAGAACAAGTGAAATGATGGTGTAACAGTGAATGCGGATACAGATTCACAATTTCTTAAAGCGCAAAAACATGGATAGTGTTCACAGGAGTAAGAGAACATTTCATTATGGTCATTAAGACCTTTCGGTATTACTATCCCAAGGTACTAAATCCAGAATGTTTCCCTGCGAGCTAGTTGTGCATGAAATTCAGTGCCTCTGCCAGCAATGAGTTTCTCGAATACTGTGAATCGAAGTTGTGGAATCGTGTGGTGTAAATCAATCCAATGTGCAGCTAAACAGGAGTTCCTATTGCCTGTATGAATCATGCTCTTGTGTTCAACTATTCTTACTTTGATTTTACAGGAGGTTCTGCCCACATAAGTCAATCCGCATGGACATTGGATAGCATATATAACTCCCTCAGTGTTGCAATCAGATGAGTGTTTCAAACAAATCTTTTTGCTGGTATGAGGGTGAGAAAAAGTATTACCAGTGATTATGTTACCACATTGGCCTCAATTCCAACATTTGTTCATACCCTTGTGTTTTTGAGATTCCATCGAAGGTGCTATATTTTAGATTTCCCTCAGATTCTTTGAGCGTGTATGTGCAAAAAGGGGTTTATCGACGAACACTGTAGTAAAATCCGTTTCCTGCTCCACTATCTCCCATCTTCTCAAGATACTTTTTTTGATCTTCATTGCTTGATATGAATGTTTCAACACAAAGACCTCACGTTTCTTGCTGAGTTTGGGTGTGCTTAACAATAGGTCCTCACGAAGCTTTCGGTTCACCATGTCTCTAGCTGATTGCAATACCTCAAAGGGATATCCCCGTTTGGTATTAATATTTCTGTCTGTGTTGCATTGGAAGAGATGAGTTTAATCCGGATAAACTGGGACACTGGTAGATGTTTCTTGAGAGCTATTGAGTGAAAACTGCCAAAGTGAAGTGCATGATTTCGATCGGTGGGTTTCTTGTAAACCGATGTTTGCAAACCTGTGTCAGTGTTTTGTATAAGAATGTCCAAGAAATTGATACTGTTCTTTTGAATATTGTATGTAAATTGTATGCGAGGGTTACATGGTTTCAGTGTGTGTATATTGTCCTCAAGTACCCGACGTTCCCCTTTCCAGATTACAAATACATCATCGATAAAGCGCATGTACATAATGGTATGTTTTTGCCAAAGTTCATTATGAAGAATGAACAAGTGCTCAAAGTATGCCATGTATGTGTCGGCATACGAGGGGGCTCCTGGAAAGCCCATGGATGTTCCGGTTCTTTGCAGGAAATAATTCCCATTCCATGGAAAGTAACTTCGATACAATGAAAACTGGATAATCTAAGGAAAAAAAAAACACGTTCACTTGATTGTTTTGGTTGTTCAACAATCTCCATTCTACAGCCTCCAAGCCCTCCCCATGTGGGATTGAGGTGCATAAGGCGACTACATCAATGGTACATAGGCATATGTCTTGATTGTCTAATCAAACTTGAAAACATATGTGAAGAATTCAATCAGTGGTGTCCTTCACATAAGTACTCCAAGACTGGACCAGCGGTTGCAGATAAATCCAAATACTTGCCAATAGGTTCATGTATGGAACCTTATCCAGCCACAATGGGGCGAAATGGAGGGTCCACAGCATTCTTATGCATTTTTGGGAGCATGTATCATGGTGTGGCTGACGTTTGTTTCTTTACAATTTAGTCAATAATATGTGTTTTTTTCACATTCAGAAGTTCTGGCCACATTATTTCCTCAGGTATTCTTCTAACACCATCACATTGAGTCATTACATTTAGAGAGTGGCACCAGCAGTTTTATAGAGGAGAAACATTGGTGTTTTTTAAGGTCACGTTTTCACGCACACTTGATGAGGATTATTTTTATGGTTTTTTTTAACACTTTTCATATTATTTTTTGTAAACGGAGGCATGAATCACACTTGGAGTATGTCTTTGGTGGCACCACAATGGGACACAGTTTATGTGGACACAGATACGGTTAAATGTATGTATTCCTAGCATCTACAGAACTTTTACTGATACTCTGTTACTGCCATTTCCTTTATTGTTCCGGTAGGTGGCGACTGAAGACTGATATATATCTTGGCATTACTGTATTACTCTCCGCATTAATTTACCCCTGAAGAAGGGTTATTCAACACGAAATGCATTGGGATTGCTTTAGTTTGGTGGCTTTGATTTTAAGCACATTGTGAATCTTGTGAATGTCAACAAGCACTGTAACGTACATGAATTATTAGTTTCAAGTTTATTTGATACAGGTTGCATGATATAAAAGAAACAATGCAATAATTGATTTCTACTTCACATACGTGTGTAATTTGGTATTATTTTTGCAAATGTTTTGTAATTTGTACTTTATTATAGAAACCTTATGGACATTTGGCTGTGCGCTGTGAGAAGGAACAGAGGTTCTTCATATCCTATACCTAAGCATTTCAGTTCGTAGGGTCACAGGCAGATCCCTCAAGTCACAGAAGTGCGCATGGTTTAAAACGGTTATTGTTAAAACTCAGTTATATTCACTTTAGCCAGGTGTGCAGGTTGCAATGCTTTTTCTGATCATATATGTTAAAGGTGTCATGTTCTCCTTTAAAAGATACCCTTGCAAGGAAAAAAATCACAAGGCAATAAGAATAGTTCAAGACACCAAACTACCCCTGAGACTGAGCAGAGGAACAGTCAAGCATAATCTCTGTGGTTGAAAACTTCAACAGGCAAAAGCAGCTTAGGAAAACCAGCGACAAGTATCTACATTGAGGGATGAATGCAACACAAAATAGGGGTATACAAAACATTGTAACCCATCCTTCTCAGCTCCAGGCTTCCTTAAATATGAGTGGAACAAGAAAAAACCTTGTAAGAAAATGGTTGAACACCGGTCATGGACATCTGTAGTAGATTGAGCCCTGTGCTGGGGAACAAGCATACATAAGAATCCCTAGACCTAGAATAAAACACTAGCGATCGTGTGACTGAGTTTTGTGTTCCTGGTGAGAAAAGACCTATGATTCCCAGAAGACATTGGGCAGTCAGCTACTTTAGTTCTAGAAGTGTGGAACTACAAGTATATAAGCCCCTCCCTCAGAGTGGGCAGATGCTTGTCAATTCAAGGAGTCTCCGTCTGTGCCAGGGCAGATAAGTACCAGCCTTTTCTGTTTACCCTACTAGTTGGTAACATTAACTTTATATTCATCAGCTTGACTGATTGCAAATGGGTATAATGTCGTGCAATTTGATGTTATAACCATTTCCAGTGTGGAATGCCTGCGAGTAAATCAGAGGGGTCTGACATTGATAGATTTTGATGGCAGTAGGGCTGGTGTCTAGCGTAATTCCTAGTTGTTTTCTCGTACCTACAGGGTACAACAGATGGTTCACTGCCTATTGAGAAAGAGGGATTTCTCATTATCGAGAGAGGATGGAAGAGGCCTTGTGGTGGTGGATCGCGGCCTCTTTGTTATTTTATCCCTTTCACTTTTCCCTTGTGGGCTTCATTGCAGAGTAGTGACTCGTAATACTCCCTACAGGTTTGCCAAGGGTGGAACTGGGAAACTATTGCCCCCCACTGGATCTGTTCCTGAAGTTTAGTGGCTGGTATACTCTGCTAACCTGTCAGAACTGGACAGATTGACAAGCCCAAGTAGCATATCCAGCCTGGGTGATGGATACTAACACGATCCTTACCTCTATACTAGAACCCAGGCGTGCCAAGCAGACAGAGGTCAATGCCTTTCAAGCTGAGAATCGGGAATTGCGAAAAGAGATTGGTTCTATAAGGAGAGAGGTGGCTGGATTAGCCAGATGGGGCAAACAAGAATATGGGAGTAGGTCTTAAATCAAAGATTGGACATTGCCCCACCACCACAGACATCAGGCGTCCCTATAGGGAACTCGATACCAGTCTCTGGAGGGAGGGCACCTGGATCCGGGTATTTCACTGCCCCACACTCTCCCCCTCTACCGGCATTCAGCCTGCAGTTATTCAGGTTATTCAGTCCCCACAAATTCCTTTGGCTCCAGCCGAACGCATTTATGGGCATCCCAAAAAGTTTGGGACCGTAGTTAGTGTTGGCTGCATTTTTTATGCAAACCCACGATATTTCACGATGACCAGTCAAGACTGCTTTCATTATGTCCTACGTGGGTGGGAATGCAACAAGCTGGTCAATTCCACTGATAGGAAGAGACGACCCCCATACTGTATAGCTTACCAATTTCTGCACAGAGACCTGTAAGCTGTTTGATAGGAAATCGCATCTTCTCACCTCTGATCGAGAACTAATCACCCTAAAGCAGGGCTCGCAGGATCTCCTGACTTACATCACCACGTTCAATCACCGTTTGTTTGAAACAGATTAGCTGCAAGAAAACAGAACCTATCTTTTTTATCAAGGGCTACACGGGGAATTTAAAGACCTCCTTGCCCAGGTGATCCATTTACCACATACTTGTGAGGAATTAATCCAACTCACGGTACAACTCAACCATCAGACGCAGGAGAGGAAGAGTGACAAGAACCGTAGTGATCTCAAGTACTTCGTTCCTCATGTTAGGCAGGTTTCCTGAGAATATGCAAATAAACAAAATACGTGGACCTCTTACTGTGGAGGAACGAGAAAAAAGACGCAAACAACGACTCTGCTTGTATTGTGGAAAAGGAGGACACTTCATCAAAGATTGAACGGCCAGAAACCAGTCTCCAGAGAAACGACCCCAGTCTAAGACACAGGCAGTAGTGCACAGACAATGGAATAGAAGTGAGGAGTTGGAAAACTATAGAACCTGGGCCAGCAAGAGATCCCTAGCTCGGGGGTAGAAGTCGATGTGGTCTCTCCTGTAGTATCAAACACTATACAGAATTCGGTTCCTCACATGAATGTGTTTGTGACTCTTTGGCTGAAAGAAGAGTTCCAGTCACAGGTGCCAGCCTTGTTGGATTCTGGAGCAAAGGGTAACTTCATAGACAGACAATACGCAAAAGAGATAGGTGTGCCTTGTCTAAAGAAGATCTCACCTGAACCTGTGAAGGTGGTGGACGGAACATCCTTGACTACAGGGCCTGTTAGATTCCATACTCAACCTGTGATAATGCAATTCGGAAAAGAACATTATGAAACTATACAGTTTGATTGTATTGACGTTCCGCACTTCCGTTTGATTCTCGGCATGCCATGGCTAACTGCATGATCCCATGGGTAGATGGACTAATCGTTCCCGGACAATGGATCCCTCTTTTTGTTGGGAACACTGTACTAGAGTCACTGTATTGCAACAAAAAACATTGGACTTACAGGCACACCTTCTGTCTGTAGGGTGTGAAAAACAGTTAATGTGCTGTGTTATGTCTTTGCCCCAGAGTGTGAACGATTCCGTTCTGTATTCAGTAAGCAGAAAGCCAGTCACCTCCCTTCTCATAGGGAGTATGATTGCAGGATTGAACTGACCCCAGGGGTAGAGATTCCATGTAGTAAGATTTACGCATTAACCGAACCAAAAACTCAACATTTACCAGAATATCTGGATTAAAACTGCCATTGGATTTATACGTCCTTCATCGTCTTTTGCTTCTTTCCCGCTCTTCCTCATCCCGAAGAAAGGAGATTTAAGAACCTGTATTGATTATAGATCAATCAGCAGAGTAACCATAAAGAATCAATATCCTTGGCCCCTCATACCGGTACTGTTGGTCCAATTGAAAGGAGCAACTATATTCACGAAGTTGGATCTCCGAGGCACTTATAATTTAGTGAGAGTAAAGGAGGGAGATGAGTGGAGACGGCCAGTTGAACAAAATTTGGGCTATTCAAATATCAGGTGATGCCTTTCGGCCTATGCAATGCCCCTGAGGTGTTCCAGTACTTCATGGATGTGGTGCTTCGTGGACTCTTGGACGTGTTCTGCATAGTATAAATCATTGAAATTCTTATACAATCCTACGTTGGGAAGACACATGGGTATATACAAAAACATCACTCTTAGAAAGATACTTCAGGTGTAAGTAAGTAATTGTTTATTTGTACAGGATTAATTAAAATCTTTACAAAATATCATAAAACATCGAAATAAGTGTTTAAAAATTCGTTAATACATTGCCTTAAGCTAAAAATTTACATAAGATCAGTTAAGTAACCCTAAAGAGTTTTTTAGTTGTCATCAGGTGCTCTTAAGTCTTTTACGCATTAAAACAAAAAACTTTACGACCTGGCAGTTCAGTTTGGTATATTTCGGGTTAAAACACAGTATTACAGCTTGTCTACAAGTCCGTATGCCATACTGCTTAAAGAAAGGGCGTAGTAAGTTATGCCTTAAGTCATTTAATTTAGTGCAAATACAGATCACGTGAACAATGTCCACCTTGCCAGTTTTGCACAGTCTGCACTGCTCTGAGGAGTTCTTCTTCTCCCAAGGTGGCAAATGTGGGAGTATAGGAATTACTCCCAGACGTAATTTCAGAAACCTCTTTGATTTTTATTTTCATGCCAGTACTGAGATATGCTTGTGGTTGTACTGGCCCATAATCACCCAGTGTTGTCCAACCATGCGCTCTTTTCGCTAGATCATTCTTGTCTTCAATTACTGAGATGATGCGCGCCGATTTTTTCGAGATTTTTTTGAAGGACAGGTGGTCTGTTGGAGCTTCCCATAAGTCAATCAGGCCTAAGACTTGAAGTGATGCAAATAGATAGTCTCTGGCCAAAGATTTTTGATGTCGAAATAGCTCCCCCCATTCGTTGGAACTTAAGGAGCCAGTCTCAGCGGTGCGAATCTTGTGCCAGGTTCCTACGTACGTGCACCGCCTTCCTATTGTCTGTTTAATTATACCAAATTCCAGCCGAATCTGTGCAGGAGAAACATATTTGGGAAGATTGAAAATGGCCCTATATGATTTGGCCATAAGTATGTCCAGTAGGGCAGCATCCTTCCCATGTAGGGATTCGCTCCCGTATGTGATGGTCGGCTGTAATTTTGCACGTAGTATTTGAAGGAGAGGTTTAAGTGTAAGATCAGGAAGTTTTGCCTTTAGTGATTTGATGGCCAGGTGGATCATAATCGCCTTCCCTCGTAGGGATTCAAGTTGTGGCTTAGACGTGTATTTTGCGTCCAGGATTACTCCCAGGTATTTATAAGTAGTTACCAGATCCATTTTCTCTCCATTCAGGTACCAACGAATTTCCCTTTTTTTCCTATAGTTCACAGCCATGGCCTTAGTCTTTAAGATTTATTTGAAGGGCGATTCTTTCAGAAAAGGCCCATTGGGGTTCGACTTATTAACACCAAGTCGTCTGCATATAATAAGTTGGAGAGGGTAATTGACCCCAATTTAGGCGCGTGGTTGGAACATTTGTCAAGTTCCCCTGGTAGGTCAGCTAGAAAAAGATTAAATAAGAGAGGAGCCAGTACACACCCTTGTTTTAGTCCTTTTGATGTCTTGATAGGTTTCGAAAGGTGTGTTCCTGTTCCAAGTTTGATTTTAATCCAAGTATTGGAGTTAAGTAGTGTTAACACGTCTAAGAGATGTTTCGGTATCCCCCAATGGCTTAGTTTCTGCCAAAGTTTGTTACGATCTATGTGATAGAATGCGGCAGTGTAGTCGATGAACGTAAGATATAAAGGTGACTTGGTCTCTTTGGCCTGTCCTATCAGCAGGGTCAGTGCCATGATGTTGGTTGTAGTGCCTTGGCCTCTGCAGAATCCTGTTTGAGTGATCGGGATAATGGATTTTTCAGCTGCCCATGTTAACTCTTCCAGAATTATGCCTGCAAAATATTTAGCCTCTACATCTAGTAATGCAATGAGCCGGTAGTTATTTGGATGCTTCTTGCTACCGTGCTTATAAATCGGGCTAATAACTGACCCATACCAGGACTCAGGAAGTATCTGGGTGTAAGTTAGACTATTGAACAAGGATGCCAATGATTTGCTCCAAAATTCCACGTCTTCCTTGTACAACATGGGTGGAATACCATTTGGGCCCGGTGCTCCCGCAGATCGCCCTCTTTTTGTTTGTCGTTTTACATAAGCTGGAATAATTAAATTTTGCCATTGCTCGGCACATATCGAAACTTCTGCCGTTGGTACTAATTTATCGAGTTTAGGTGAGGTCGTAGACCCATTCTCACGCTTTTCCTGGAACCTTATGGGGGTGCAGCTGGTTTCTTTGCCTTCAATTTTGGGCCACATGGTTTCTGCACGAGGTATGTGTGTTACAACACCCTCTGTGATGGCCTCATTGTTAAAATGCAATGACCGATATTTTGTCCAAACCTCCTCTGGTATGTCAGAGTTTTGACCCCGGTGGTCTGGGTTATTTTTTTTTTAACCATTTGCCAGAACTTCAAACTATTTTTCTGCTTCCCATCATAATGGAGCTTTGCCCATAGATCTTCATTCTGTTCCTTCCTTTTTTCCCATTTCATCCGTTTCAGGTGTTTTTTTGCTGTCTGTAGGACTGTTCGCAAACTGCAATTTGTTTGATCCTTTCGTAACAGCCTTAGTGTTTGATTTATTAGCCGTTTTTGAGTCTTCCTTTCCAGGGTTACTAGATTTTTATTAGGGGCTCTCTTCCCCTGGCGTAACGCGTTTGGCAGGTTTTTTATCAGCTTCTCGCTAATTTTTGTAATGAAGCTTTGCCAGTTTTCTGACGCTTTACATGAGGAATTGGCTGTTTGAGTAAAAAGGTTTTTTGCTGTTGTACTTACTGACCCAATGTTATCAATGTTGCATCGTAACCGCCGTAGGTTTGACGTGACTTCCAAGCAAGGGCCTTTGTATAGTTCTTTTTCCAGTTTTGCGTTAACTTTTATTATGGTTTCTAAGGGTAGATGGTCGCTGAGGTCACTCATCTCTATTCTGAACATTTTGGTCCAGCTGAACATGTTTAAAGATATAAACATGTAATCAAGATGAGAGGTTTGTTTATTAGAGTGGAAGGTTGCAACTGGTGGGTCGTCTTCGACATAACGCCCATTCAAGGCCCTTAGGTTGAGATGTTCCAAATTTTGAAGCAAATTTTTTGAGTACTTAGTTAGTTTGCTGTTTTTTACCGAGCCTTGTGTGGGTACGCCCCATGCCACATTCAAATCAAGTAAGGTAGTCGTCTTGGTCCTCGCTGATGACTTCAGGTGGTCCAAGTTGCGTCAGGCAGTAAAACAATACGTGAAAGAACGTACTGTCTGCACAAGGCAAATCAAACCTGCAGGGCTGCTTTGTTCTATTCCTATTCCTCCTAGTCCTTGGCACACTGTGTCCATGGACTTAATCGTGAAAATGTCATCCAGCAAGGGACACACACCGATACTGGTAGTGGTGGATCACTTAACTAACATGAGTCACTTCATTCCCAAGAAGAAGATTCCCACGTCCCCCGAACTAGCGGGTGCCTTCCTGCAGCATGTTGTAAGAGCTCATGGAGTACCAGCAGCGATCATAACAGACAGAGGATAACAGTTCACTTCAAGATTCTGGCAAGAACTATGTAAGACCATGAAGGTAGATGCTCACCTATCCAGCACTTACCATCTGCAAACCGACAGGAAGACGGAACGTCTAAACCAAACAGTACGTCTCTTTACTGAATGCAACAGAATGGAGCACCCTTCTGTGGACTGCAGAATTCGCATACAACAAAGGAGAACATGCCACCTTGGGGTGTTCTCCGTTCTTTTGTTTACACGGATACAACCCAAACATGCTTCCTTTTGAGTGGCCAGTTATTGCAAAACATCCTTCCATACAAGAACCTCATGCGCATCTCTGTGCAGTGCTTCTAGACGCAAAAAGTCAGCTAGCTAAGGCACAAGAAGCCTGTAGGCACTTTGCAGACAAGAAACGCTCAAAAGAGCCTTTGTATAAGGTGGGGGAAAAGGTATGGCTAGCTACTAAGAACTTGCACTTGAAGGAGGTTAACAAGCTGAAACCCAAGTTTGTAGGGCCATATCCGATTGTGAAAATTATAAATCCCATAACCATCAAACTGGCTCTTCCCCTTTCATGGCACATACACCCTGTTTTCTATGTTTCTCTATTGCGTCCTTGCCCGCCGCACACAAGAATATCTAGTACTCCATTACCTATGA
This sequence comes from Triturus cristatus, assembly GCF_964204655.1. Classification (NCBI taxonomy): domain Eukaryota; kingdom Metazoa; phylum Chordata; class Amphibia; order Caudata; family Salamandridae; genus Triturus; species Triturus cristatus. The sequence goes on along the minus strand of NC_140593.1, from coordinate 907,196,672 downwards.
AGGTAGACAGCAAACTGGAATATGAAGTGCCATGTATAGTAGATTCCAGGTGAAGGAGATGGAGGGTCTACTACCTCGTGGAATGGAAAGGATTCAGACCAGAGGACAGAACCTGGGAACCTGTCCACAACCTCCATTGTCCACTCCTCCTCCACCGGTTCCATGCTCTTCACCCTGTCAAACCAGGGTGTCCGCCGAGATGGTGTTCTTTGTGGAGGTGTACTGTCATGGTCATCTGTAGTAGATTGAGCTCTGTGGTGGGGAACAAGCTCATATAAGAATCCCTAGACATGTAATGAAACACTAGCTATCGTGTGACTGAGTTGTGTGTGTCTGGTAAGAAAGGAACTACGATTCTCAGAAGACATTGGGGCGGTCAGCTCCTTCAGTTCCAGGAAGGGTGGAACTAAGAGTATATAAGCCCCTACCTTGGAGTGGGCAGATGGTTGTCAAATACTGAGCCGATTGGATTTGTGCTCTCCATTTCTGAAGACCTACCGTGCAGTGCGTTCAAGACCAAACGCTGCTGCTGCAGTTGATGCTCTGAAGAGCCCGGAGCACTTTTTACTACGCATTGTGAACTGAACTCTTGCTTAGCTGGAGTCCTGCGTTTGACAAGGAATCTCTGTCATACACGTTCAGGACTGAACACTCCCAGCCAAAGGATTTCCTCTGCTTGGCTCCGGGCTTTTTGCTACGACGCGCTCTGGATTTAACCACCTGCTATCAGGGTTAACGAAGCAGCCCCAACGGAAAACAGCGCGCACTCTCCGGGACCGTGAGAGAGAGATTAAAGCTTAAAGCACATGCTTTTTTTTTTTTATATCTTAGCTGTACCGCAGGCATTTTTCTTCATTTAGAGGAGCACTTTTTATAGACATTACCAATGCAGGAGTTAGGATATCTTGAAACAACGTGGACCCGGTGAAGTCTTCCCTTCATTTATTCTACCACAGGAGTGATATGGCTTTGAGGAGTCTCCTTGTGTACCAGGGCAGATAATTAGCAGCCTTGTTTGTTTACCCTACTCGTTGGTGACATTGACTTTGTATTTATCAGCTTGTGGCACGTTGTAGTGTTGCTGGTATTGTTCTCCTTGACTGCAAATGGGTATAATGTGGTGCAGTTCGATGCTACAACCCTTTCCAGTGTGGAATGCCTGTGAGTTAATCAGAAGAAGACTGTACATGACATTAATAGATTTTGATGGTAGTAAGGCTGGTGTCTAGCGCAATTCCTAGTTGTTGTTTTCTCTTACCTACAGGGTACCACAGATGGTTTACTGCCTATTGAGAAAGAATTATTTTATTATAAAATCGAGAGAGCACAGAACATGCCTTATGGTGGTGGACCACTGCCTTTTTGTTATTTTATCCCTTTTCCCCCTGTGTACTTTCTTGCAGGGTAATGACTGGTAATAATCCCTGTGTGTTTGCACAGGGTGGAACTAGGAAAATATCATCGCGACCGTTGGATCTGTTCCTGAAGGTTAGTGGCTGGTATACTCTGCTAACCTGTCAGAACCTGATAACACTGTCTTGGGCAGGATAGCTCGGACAGCAAATGCTGTGAAGATGACCATCTTGATTTGAAATTAATATATCCATAACCAAACCTGCCATCACAGGAAAGTGGCATTGTCCTGGAATGGTAGGTGCAAGAAAGGAAATCAAATGATCTAATGCTGGATCATTTACAGAACAGCCTGGGGCTGCAGATGCTCTTCACGGCTGCCGTGGCTGTAAGCACTCCAACCTAAGTGAAGATGATGGGGAATCCCTCTTGCACAGCAAGTGTACCACCTTCCCATCTGCTGCCACCTCTATGGAACCAAGTCAATTCTCCTAGGAGTCCAGAATGTGGATGTAACAATAGTTTAAAGAAACCTACACATTTCGTGGTTGCAACATCAACAGAATAGTTGCACTTTTTTTCTAAATGCAGGAAGCTTCTAAAAAATTGAACAAAGGAAACGTTAACCACCTGCGATTGAACAGCTGAAATACTGCTAAACATTTGTTTTCAAACTCTACTTGCTGTGAGAAGAAAGATTGCAATATTAGGGATTCAAACATACTGTTACAGCCTTTAACACACAAACATACACTGTTTAACACATTTTATTGCTATCTTACTTAAAAAAAACAACATACATTGACATATTTTGGCCATGTACTGACAATCGTATTTTAAAATCACAAATCACAGACATCTTTACAGTTACAATTTTGTGGTAATACTCAGATTTCATAATGGCATCTTTCATAAATTTGTTTACAAATAAATTGAACATGCCCAAATGTAAAAAAATGTATCAGCTCTCGAAGTGCAAAATCTGTGATGGCAAGAGAATAATATCTAAAGAAACTTATATATTCTATTTCTGAATAGCAAGTGATGTAATGTTAAACCGAATTGCAGCAGAATTAAAATCGAAATAGTTATTTTCAAGGGAGACATTGATGAGTGAATCACTTCTAGGGATGTCGAATTGCCTGGCTGCCTTCTTCGGACTATCTCTCATTCTAAAAGAATGCAACATGAACTAAACATGGACATCAGGATGTTATTTTCCATTCACATCTGAGATATTACTTCATCTTTTTTTCTTTAGGTTTTCCGCATTCTGGCCTTTATCCCCCGTTCGAATTCTCAACAGTCAAGGTCTAAAAGAACAATGGTGACATGTCAGAAAATCAAGGAACAGCAAAAATGCAAATGCATGTGAAACCAGTATAAAGTATAGCTTAGAAATAGGAATTCCTGAAGTAAGACGTTTTTATCACTTATACCAAGACAAATCGACACATGATTAAATATCATTTTTTCTATTAATAAATCAATGTCTCCAATTAAATTTTGGGACTTATTAAAAGCATTGAATGCAAATCCATGTTTAAATGGTATACCACTTGCCTACAATGACAAACAAAACAAGCTTCAGAGAATGCTTGCTACTCTGTTAGCAGGTCTTTCAAATTTAATAGTACAGCATTTAGGATAATACTGAAAACACTCTGGGAAAAATGTTTTCCTTTGCTTACATAGCCTTATTTGCGCTAACAGAAAATAATCAGACAAACCAACAGCAAGCCTTCATCAGTTTGTAGTTTAGCACATGTCGCTTCTGATGGTCTAGTCTTTGACCTGTTCAGTGACCGTTACCCTAAATCACACATTTTTGCTGTTTCACACACAAGTTGTATGAAATGTTGCTTATGATGCAATTATCCCTGACTTTTTTGCTTTTTAAGGACCTGAATTGCTGGTACGTTTTACCTCTAGGCAATGAGGAACTGCCAAACAGCCCATCACCACATGTAGTTTTCCCTGAGCTCAGATAACAAGTTGTACGGTGGAAAAGTTATATACTTGTCCCAGATTCACTAACATTTTGCGTCGTGGTGGCTCCACTTTTTTGCACAGGCACGACATAAAATGCTAATCAAGATTTATAAAGTCATCAAGGACCGATTTGTGTTGGCTTGCGTGGCTTTGCATCAAGTAGACGTTACTTGGATGGAGCATTTGCACCCATCCATGTATTTTGCCACAAACCCAGATTCACTAAAGGCAGTAAACCTGGGTTTTTGCTAAAATGGTTCGCCTACGCCAGAGAGGTGTAACAAGGAGAAATATCTTCATTTCTCCTCATTACTTCCTTTTTCCACGTGTTCTACATTCTACAGCACACAGGTAAATGTGCCTCTAAGGATTGCTCTCATGCAGGTGGGTATAACTTCCTGCCCATTTGAATGCAAAAGCAGTTTTAACTGTTCCTTAGAAATCGTGCCCCTGCTGTATACCCGACAACTTGTACACTGCTTAAAATCATGCTTCTTAGCTCTGGCTCAGGGAGAACTAAAAACCACACTCTTACAACTCCTAGGCGACTGGCAAAAATAAAAATTGTGAGTTTACACTGAATTTGTTATTCCATCTGTAAGAGGGATTACGTTTAAAAGGTTGATATACATAATTGCTGACTTCTGCTGCCTGGATTGCTCCAAACAGTTAAGGGAAATGTGAAGGAAAGTAATTAATGCTTGAGTCCTGAAAAGGCGTGAGGAGGAGTAAATAGCCACAAATCTAGCCATCTCCATGGTCAAAAGGCATCCACAGCTTTGCTCTCTTTATTTCTCACAGTCATCGATCAAGAAAAGAATATCATTGATAAGATACGTATGCAGTTAAAAGAACTGTCAAATGTTGGCTGGCATTTTATTTTTAGAGTTTTATATAGCGCGCACTAGACACAAATATATCAGGTATCAGAGTGCTTTACATGAGCACCAGTTTAGTTACAGATGGACACATTCATTTTTGTTAGGCAAGTGATTTGCCCAGAATCACAGGACATTGAGCATCGTTGCCGAGAGTTGAATCTGGTTCCCCAGTTTCGAGGTTGACCGCTCTAGCTGTAAGGCTACATCATCTCACCTATCCTCTTCTGCATAGGGAACCACTTAAGGTGAGAGGAGTAACATTTGCGCCAGGTCAGCAAACGCTACAAACATCATGCCACCTCTGATTCTGATATTTCTAATGCCTTCCAAGCTTACTATGAATCACTATATACAGAATATACCACTCCCTCGGACCTTGACATAAAGGCTTTTATGATGGTCTTCCTAATCCCCATTCTATCGCTAATACTTGCAATGCATTAGAAGCTAATATATCTGGTCAAGAAATTACTAATGCAATCAAGTCCTTAAAGAAAGCCAAAGCTCCTGATCCAGATGGATTCTCCATTGAACTAATATCCTCTTTGTCTTTTTTGCCCCTAAATTGCTTGAGACAGTTTTTTTCATTTGGATTTTCAGTTAGGTTTTAGCACTGGACGATTGATAATAGCGCCTTGATGCCTTTGGGCAACTGTTCTCTACAAATTCAAAATCAAATAAAATTCCTAAACTAGACAAAGATCATACCCTCTGTCAAAATATTTGTCCTATTTCATTAATCAACTATGGTGGTAAAATATTTGCCAAAATCTTAGCATCTCAACTTGAAAGTGCTATTACCCTTCCTGCTAAATCTGACCAATCTGGTTTTATTAAGGGTAGAGTTGCCGCGGATAATGGCAGAATGTTCTAGAATATTCTTGCATTTGGTAAAAAATATTACTCCTCCCTTGCAGCCTTATCTGGGATAAGTGCTGCTGCCTGGCGGACTGAATTAGCGATATTACTTTTTAAAAAAAACAAACTGGTTGTACTGTATCGAATTTGAATGCTCATGAGAAACTCACCGCGCTAGCTGCTCCACTCGCCTTGAATTTCGGCCCTGCTCACTACCTGGTGTTACGCCCACTTGGGGCGCCAATAAAACGAGGAGTGGGAGGAGCTAAGGCTGACTAGGGCCATTAAAATGCTAGTAGCAGCGCAGGAACGCAGCGGACACACGCAGAGAGCACGCCGGTGGCACGACAAAGGCAGGCCCGTCTGCACGAGTCCGTACGGGACCAGGGGCCAGCCACTATGCCCAATTCACAACTTATTCATCAGCTGAATTGAAACTGCTCCATTCAGAGAAATGTGTACCTAATCCACACATGGGTACTGGCCTGGCCAAGAATGGGATCATGGAAATTAGAACTTCTTTCCCTGAACTCTCACACCCTGGCTACCCTGCAGGTCGTACCCAAACTCAGGACAGAATCAAAAGTCAGGTGCTATCGGTTATTTACCTTAACCCCTTCCCTGCTCATGACGGAACCGTTCCGTCATGAGCCACGGTTGTCGTGTGCTCATGACGGAACGGTTCCGTCATGACAATCCTGCCGGCGGCCGCTCCGCCTGCGCGGCGCTGTTTCCCCGCCTGTGCGGGGCGACAACGCAAATGGGCGGAGTCATGACGGAACCGTTCCGTCATGAGCACAGCTCAACTGTGGCTCATGACGGAGCGGCTCCGTCATGAGCACAGGCCCGCCGCGCTGCCCCCCTGCCCCCCCCAGCGCTGCAGCGGAATGTCCGCAGCAGCGAAGGGGTTAATACCCGCTCCATGGTAAAACACAAATTGGACATACACCTATTACTTGAGTCTAAACAACTGGACATCCTTCTGTTAACAGAAACCTGGTTATTACAGGATTCCTCCCCTGATATCCTAGCTGCACTACCTAGTGACTACTATATCCCTCAAGCCAACCGTCCTCAGGGGAAGCTGGGGGAGGGGGCAGGGAGGTTAGGTGGGGGGGGGGGGGGGAGAAGAGTAGCAGCCATAATACGGCACAACTTGAAGTTCACGGCACTAAACTCCTCTTGATTTACCGTCAGTAGACAATCTTGTGATCAAATTAGAATCTGACGCGGTCCCCCATGGTTTGTGTTTTACTTTATAGGACCCCGCAGAATATGCCACTGTTCCCACAATCTCTGGGCGAACAGGTAGCCCACCTAATAACAAATCACGCAAACATTTTATTGATTGGTGATTTTAGTTACTGGGCCAACGACATATTGGGTGGTCCTCACTCTGCTGAATTTACTGACCTACTCACAGGGCTAATTCTTAATCAACAAGTGACTGTCGCAACACACATTAAAGGGCACATACTCTACCACGTATGGACAGCCAACCTTACTATGTCTATCCTGGTGGTTGTCCCTTGCCCATGGTCCGACCATCATCTGATTAAATGTATTATCAAAGATTTTCACTAGTGCCGAAACCCCCGCCCCCGACGGTAAGGTAGCGAGGAGCTGGAACAATACCAATAAAAGTCAATTCCTCAAGACATTGACCAACACAGTCCCACCTGCCCAATCCTCTATTAATCATAGCGAGGAAAAACTTGGTTACTAGCAGCCAGTAACAAACATGCACCCCTTAGGAAAATACATCGAACCCGACCTCACGAGGCACAGAGATGGTTTTCCTCCGACTTAAAAACCTTAAAACTAGCCCTTCGACAATCCAAAAGGAGGTGGAGAAGTAAATACCTAACTGATAAAAGCATCTACTTAGCTGCACTAAAAGCTACAAAAAAAAAAAGCTATCCAGGCCACAAAAGTTGCATATTTCTCCTCCAAAATTGTGACCTCCACAAACCGGTCCTAAGAAATTGTCGATAGTTCATGAACTATCCAATCCTGACAGGGTGACATAAAAATCCACGCCTTCACAGAGCTTATGTGACTCTCTGAACAACTTTATTAACAAAATTAAGGCTAGTATCCCCATATGTTCCACTCCAGCATGCCTGATCACGCTAATGAACTCTTGCACTATTGAAAAGATCCCAAGAATAAGTCGTGAAGTATTTCTGGACCTGTTGACCAAAGTAAAATCAGGCTCACCCAGGGATTGCTGCCCCCCCACGGATGCTAAGGGAAGTCTTCTCTGCTCTCCCTGGCCCAGCTATATCCGTCTTGAATGAGTCATTGTTCCAAGGCTATGTCCCGGACACCTTTAAGGCCATTGTCATTCCCCTCCTGAAGAAGCCGGGGGCCGACCCTAAAACTCTGACAAACTACCGCCCGATCTCCTTGTTGTCTTATCTAACCAAGGTACTTGAAGCCCATGAAGCCCATGTGGCCAGATGTCTATCTGCCTTTCTGGAACAGTCAATATCTGACCCCCCCCCCCCCCATCAAGGAGGGTTTCGTCCAGCACATTCCACAGAGTCAGTCATACTAACTGTATTGGACACTCTTCGGAAGGAAGCGGAAAAGAGCTCTCCGCAGGCTCTGGTGCTGTTGGATCTCTCCGCAGCATTCGACACGGTCGACCACGACATACTGGTTGATTGTGTAAGAAGCGCAGGAATCCAGGGCTCAGCGCTTGAATGGATCCGCTCCCTTCTGGGAAATTGATCTCAAGAGGTCTGCATAGGACAGTTCACAGCCCCCAAGAGGAGTACCACTTGGTGTCCCGCAGAGCTCCTCACGCTCCATCATCTGTTCAATCTATACCTCCTCCCTCTTATTCATGCCCTAAAGGAAAGGAAAGTGCGTACCTTTAATTATGCGGACAACGTTCAACTCATGTTTTCCATCAGCAACTCCTCTACATCCATCCACGAATTTCAGACTACTATGCTACTCATCCGCGATTGGATGAATGCCAATCAGTTAAAACTTAATCCAGATAAGACAGAAGTGATCCCAACGGGGGGCTCACTGAACCCCTGGAGTCTTCTATTTTGGCCAAAGGAACTAGGACAGCCTCCAACCCAGTCTTATTCTGCCAAAACCTTGATCTCACAACGAAGACCCAAATTGGCTCTGTGATATCAATGTGCTTCTTCCAGTTAAGAAAAATAAGAAAAACCTGTAGATTCCTCACACAAGAAGCCAAAATACAGGTAGTCTTAGCTATGGTAATATCCCACATAGACTATGCCAATTCTCTATATTTTGGCATTCCAGCCTACCTAATTAACCGACTACAATTGGTACAGAACCAGGAAGCAAGAGTGATTTTTCAGCAAAACTAACGCCAACATGTCACGCCCCTCATGAGGAAGTTACACTGGCTGCCTATAACCCATAGATGCGCCTTCAAGGAGGGATGTATAATTTTTAAATCCCTGAATGACATGAGCCCTAAATTTGTCGATAGTCTCATTCAAAGGCACAATCCTACACGCAATCTGCGATCTGCCCACATGCATCTCATCTATCTCCTCTTTCAAACTGAAGCACTTCGGTGGAACGAGGATCGCCGTACTAGGCCCCAGATACTGGAACTTCCTGCCTCTCGAAATCAGATCCTGCACAGCGCGTATGAGCTTTAGAGAGCTCCTCAAGACATGGCTGTTTAGACAGGCATACGAGTAAAATCCCAGGATGCAGGACTCCTTAGAGCAGCGCTATGAAACCAATCTGGTGTACATGCACTTTATAAGCAATATTTAACGTAACATAACATGCTGACAAGGCATTTGACCGCAATAACTGGCAATTTATGTTCACTACTCTCCATTGGTTTTGATTTGGCTCTAAATGTATTGAATTCATAAAATTATGTTCTGAACCCCATGATAGTGATTTTGTCAATGGACGTTTTTCGCCTTATTGTAATTTGCATGGAGATACTAGACTAGGTTGTCCTCTTTCTTCTTTGCTGTTTATTCTTGGTTTAGAACCCTTCCATGAACGCATTAGTTATAACACCCTTTTTTTTTTATGTTTAAACTCAATTCCCTGGAAACTAAACTATTGGCTTATGCTGACAATATTTTGATATACAGGTCTAATCCCATGACCTCCTTACATCCCTTTTGCCAGAGATTAATTTATATTCTAATATCTCAGATTACAAGTAAAATGTCTGAAAAACGAAGATTTTGCCATTAAATCCATTCTGCTTACAACATATGCTTGCTAACTGTAATTTTTCATAGTGCCCTTCCAGAATTAAATACCTCGGTGTTTGATTTTCTCTGACTATTTCCAGCGTAATTAGCCACTACGGTAATATTTTGAAACTTAAAATTCTGAATTTACTCACCTTCTGGTCTCCTCTTCACCTTTCAAGGTAGGGTAGGTTTGATACCCTTATAATGATGATTGTACCAGATGTCTTTTGTCCACTTTGTAGGTTACCTTTCAAAAAACTCAATTATTGTTTTGACCAGACCAATTCCATTTGTACCAAATTGTTTTGGAACAGCAAACATACACGTAATGTCTTATCTAAATGTATTCGCCCAAGGAATGAAAGCGGTGTCCGTTTCCCTGAGTTTAAGTTATACCATCCTGCTTTTTTAATGACAGTTTTAAGCCTTTTATAAAGATATCCTTGAATCTACCATACCTCAAAGAATTGTATTTGAATGTTCTTTCTTGCAGGATTTTTCATTTACTGATGTGATGTACATGTCTAACTGCACTTTTATTTCTAAGCACCCAATTTGAAAATATTCTCAACATTTGTTGCATACAATATTTTCACAAGGTTTTGATTTATATCAAAGTTTTTTAGCCTCTTCCATTTGGTATAGTAAGTTTATAAAATGTAATCGCAAAAAGATTCTATTTTAAGCATTGGAGAGAAAAGGGCATTATGGATGTTCATCAACTAGTATTACATACCTCTGTTATACCTTTCCCCAACTACAAATACAACATAATTTACCAAGCTCTTGGATACAGGAATATAACCTAATATCATCTGCTCTTCAATCCTTTTTAATAGATAATTTTTCTCCTAATCCTGTATCTTTCCACTCCCTTGAAACCATTATATAACCATTATATAAAATTGGTCTCAAATCCACTCCCAAAGCTGCGTATAACAAAATTCAGTCATCACCAACTTCTGTATGACTTAAAAACACTATTGAATTGCTTTGGAAAAGTGACCTTTCTGTATCGTTCACTGTTCATCAGTGGGAAAAAATATGGCTGAAATTTTTTAATACCTCCAAAGCTGCCCGTTTCACACAGTCATTGTTTTTTGTTTATAATAGAGCGGTTATCACTCAAATATATCTCTAACTTTGATCCATCCACTTCTCCATTATGCTGGAGATGTTAGTTTTTCATTGGTTCTTTAACTCATTTACTATACTATTGCTCTCGTGTGTTTAATTTCTGGAAAATTATTTTGTCCAAATGTTCAAAGATCTTTCAATGTAACATTCCATTAGCAATCCAGAATTTTTTCTTTGGAACTATGTCATCTATTTTTGATCACATTTTGCCCAAACCTGTGCTATTTGATCTTTTCATTGCACTTGCTTTTAAGGTTATACTTTCTTTTTGGAAAGATTCCACTAAATTATATGTTTCAACATGGGGGAAATCTTATTTGAGATGAACATAGAATATCTAAAGTTTCATCATTATCTACACTTCAGAAGATTAAATCAGATCTATATTGGTTACCCTTTACTACTTTTTTATCTTCACACTCACCTACATCTTAGCTTTCATATTCCTATTTCCCCTTCAGTCTCCTCCTACTCCCTGCCCTGGTTTCTTTACTATCCCTCCTCGTCCCTTCCCCTTCTATACTTTTGATTAGTCTCTCTTCTTTTATATAAAAATGTTTGCACTCATTATGCTTAGTAACTGTATTGTTTTTATTTTCTATCTCTGTTCTAACTTAACCTGTAGTTGTATTACTTTGTAATAGACAGCATTGTTATATTATTTTTATTACACATACTGTTACTGCTTTCTGAATCTTGAATAAAAAATATTTACAAAAACAAAATAATGTTATGCCTTTTGTGTTAGCAACTGTAAATCATAGTGGCATAGCGCCAGTGGATTCTTTGAAGTAAGAGCGTCAAATAGAGAGGCAGTCACCATACTGTCTTGAAGGGATAACAGTGCTGATCGTAATGAGTGTGTTTCACTTTGATTATAAAACAGTTGGAAGAGGGAGGTGATAAAAAGACCGGAACTTCATCAGGTAAGATCAACTCTTTATTACCAGACTCCTCTCTCCACCATCGGTCCAGCAACTGTCTTAACTGAACACTCTAAGGGAGCCTCCAGTGGAAGGTAATATGCAGATAAACAGGGGGAAACAGAGGAGGAACGTACCACTATACAGTGAGTAAGGATGGGGGAATATCACCACTCGTAGGAGTAAGTTTACATATTGTATCAGTAGGCTTAGGTTAGGGATAGGAAGCAGGGAGAAAGATAATTTGTACATTTGTAAAACTGGGAATATGGCCTTAAGGGATTTATTTTGCCATACTTCACAGGAAATGTTGAGAGCTAGGAGAGGATTGTGCTGGAAATCTAATATCATCATTCCTTCTTCATTCCGTTACAAAAAAAAAAACCCCATAAAAGATATGTATGAAATCAATTAAAAACCATATCAAATACAATACAACAATATTATGTTAAATTAGAAAAAAAACATAAAAACATGTATTAAGACAGATGTCCAAAAGAGAGCTTCAATGACCACAAAATGTGAAGCCCAACCTGCATTTGAGCTTTCATAGCAAAAGTTGTAGTACAGTTTTTTACATAAAATAGATCCTCAAATATTCGAGGCAGTGCAGATACCTCAACTAGGTGCGCTATGCTCTGTCTACGGAACATGGAAATGGTGCCTACTTGAACAACAACTCATAAATATAGTGTCCGACCAGCCTAGGTACTCGCCAATAACCATGCCACACACAGTAATTTTAAATGTTTTTATTCTGCTGATTGAAAGTAAGTACTCAACATTCTAAGCCTGCCTTCTACTCATCTCTCCAATGCTTACGTCACAGTCCACGGTGTACAGTCTATGCCAAAAGAGTTCTAGCATTCTTTTATTTACAAGACACTATATCTCCCACTTTATTAAATAAAAAGTTACAACATTTCAAAATAAATAAAGAAAGATATATACAAATAAATACATGAATCAATACATAGATGTACAGGCAAATATAATTCTTCAGTCAAGCGTTGGAGCCCGAATCAAATGTTCTGTTCGGGTCACTGGAAACTACGATCTGACAGTCAAAGTGTCATTGATCTGCACCAGTGAGGTGGACTCATCAGCAGACACAGATCAACAGTCTATCTGGATCCAGTCTCTACATTGACATCGAAGTTTGTTGAGTGATGGCCCACATGTTGAAAATTAGAGAAATCTCTTGTAAGGGACTTCCCAGGGTGCTGGGCAGTCACCATGTGTCCTTTGGTGTTAGTAAAGGTAAAGGGCTCAGCCTCAAAGGAGAATCAGACTTTCTTTTCCAGTGTTGTCTGACAAGCAAGTCTCTGCTTCTAAAAGTACAATCTTTTACATGACGCCTTCTGTTAGCATATCTTTTCATCTTCTGTTTGCAACCAAAATACTTAGTAGGATTGTCTTCCCTTTTCTTAGATCGGAGGTGGTTCATTGGGCAGCTTGTTCGTCATGGCTCTCCCAAACATGAGGTGTGGGGCTTTCCCCAGCCGTTGAATGGGTTGTTGAACGGCAAGTTAGAAGAGTAGTGATCAAAACAGCTTTGAGGCTGAGCTTCTCCAATGCAGATCAGCTTTCTTTAAAGTACGCACGAAGCGCTCTACCGGCCATTGGCCTTGGGCCAAAGAGGAGTGGTGTTTTTTCATGCTTTATATTGAGGTGATTTAGAAACTACTTGAATTTCTGACTATGAAAAGGTGGGCCACTGTCAGTTTTTAAGACTCTCGGTACATCCCATGTCACAAAGATATCATCTAATTTTCTAATAACCTTTTCATGTGTAGTTGATGAAAGGTCTTCTACCAATAGAAAATGGGACTATCCATTAACAATGACTAGAAGATGAAGTCCATTCTCAAGAGGAACAAAGAAATCAAAAGCAATTCCCTGCCAAACATGATGTGGCAATTCTGATATGATCAAAGGGTGCAGAATAACTTGAAATGAAAGACAGTAGCATATATGACAAATCTTCAATTCTTTTTTTATCCTTTTGTTGAGGAAACCAGAATTGGTCATGGAGAGCTCTCTTGGTGGCAACTATTTCTCAATATCCCTCCTGGGCGACGTTGATCACTTGTTGTCGTAGACTGTCAGGAATGACAATTCACGTACCTCACAGCATGAAGCCTTCTAGATCCACTGAAAGTTCATCGCTTACATTTTTTTTTAGCTTCAAATATTCACTGTCATTAATGAGAGTTCTAGAGTGCTAGTCCCAAGATTGCGGAGTAATGTCTTTTAACTTTAGCATGTCCCCATCTTGGCTCGTGGCAGTGACAATTTGTTCTAAAGACATGGCAGTTGGTGTGCTCGATTTCACAATAAAATTGATGTAGGCCTCCACTGTCTTAGATGGGGTGCCAGGGCACTGTCATGTCACTCTTGAAAAAGAAATCTGCAGGGTTCTGATCTCTCTGGATGATGAAGCACTATATAGTTTTACTCTTGTAAACTCAAATCCCAATGTTCAATTCAAGGAGGCTCTTTGGGATTGCCAAATATCTCCGACAGTGCTTGAAGATCAGTCACTACTGTGAAAGGTTTTCTATACAAGAATATTCACAAGCCCAAACCACTGCCAAACTTTCTTTCTCAGTTTGTGAATAAGCATGTTCTGTTAGTGACTAGCATATGCTCTGATATGTCTCCCAGCATTTGGCTGTGCAAATATTGTGCCTAACCCAACAAGGCTAACGTCAACTACAACCTCTGTGTGAAGTTTGGGATCAAACTAGGCCATTTCTGTGGCACTCTCAATGGCTTGATTGTTTTTTTGGAAGCCCTTCTCACATTCATTGGACTAATAAAAATAAATATTATTTTTCATTAATTCTCGTAACGGTGCACTGACAGTAGCAAAGTCTTGTATGTATCTAGAACATTAACTGGCCATTCCTGGAAATGATTGTGACATAGAAGTGTCTTGTGGCAGTAGACCACGCTTGCACTTTAGCTGGATCAAGTTTCATGCCCCGATCAGAAAAAACATGGGCAACAAATGTCAATCTTTGCTCGTGGAATTCACATTTGTTAGCTTTCAGAGTTAAGCATGCATCGTTCAGCAACAGACATACTTGCAGGAGAGCTTTGTCGTGCTCTGTGTGGCTCCAAAAACCAATATGTCATTACTATAGTTAAATGCATATACTATAGGTTGTATGACACGTCAAATAACATCTTGGAACAGTTCTACAGCAGAGGACACATGAAAACGCAAACGCTTATAGCGAAACAGACGAATATGCGTAGAAAAGGTTGTAATGTACCTGGATTTTTCTTCAAGTTCCAATGGGGGATATCCTTTCTTTAAGTTAAGTCAAGAGAAGAACTTTGCACCATTCAATTGAATTATCATATCAGCAATGTGCAGACAGGATGTTGCTCTTTTTTAGTCTGACGCATGCCAAAGCACATGCGTACAGCTCCTTCACTATTTTCTTTAGGCACCACTACAATGGGAGAAACTAATGGAGTTGGACCAGTGGAGTGTTCAATTATGCCATTTTTAAGCAACAAATTAAGTACCTTTTCAACAGCTTCTTGCAAGTGAAATGCAATTCATATGTGTCCTTGAGCAACAGCACGAACATCTTCATTATATGCAACCTTACTTTCATTGTTTTGAGTTTTCCTAACCCATGAAATAATGAAAGAAATTGACTTACAATTTTATGACGAGCATTCATATTGTACTTCACTAATATCAATCCCATATCAGCAGCAGTGTTGAAACTCAAACAGGCCCTTGAAGCAGTTTCTTGAATATATGAATCAGGTTTCTTCATGGCTACAAAGGAAACTTGACTCTTTAAGAGTGTTGAAGCCCATGTGTATACTTTAGTTTTTGACTTTGTAGATTGTGGTGACTGAGACAATTCTTGATACTTCTCCTCAGGCATGATATTTATCGATGCACCACTGTCATTTATAAATGGTATCCAACACCCATTTATCTTTATAGAGCTCTTCAGACAATGTTTGAATGTTTTTGGTTTCTTTTGGTGTCAATGTTTTTTTCACATTGGATTTTTTCTCACCCTTGACTAGTCTCACATGTGCATGCATTTTTGAAGTAAACATCGACATTGCACAATTGTCTTTGACACTCACTGAAAACTGATGCGGAGGAACTAGTCGATTTTTCTCTATACTTTGCACGTCATCACAAACTGGTTCACTTTACCCCAGCCGATGCATAACTGTCCAATGGCAGGACATTTACCTTCATGTGGTTATGACAGTCCACATCTGTAACACATTTTCTTTTTCTGTGGAGACATCGCCTTGTGTCACTTGGCCTTGAAACTTAGCTTACCTTTCATTCTCATGACTAATGCACATTGGATGCCTCTGGCCTCCATGTCAGGCACTTGACGATCAGCATGCTCTTCAGCGTGAGCAGCCTTGAGGACTTGTACCAAACTGAGACTTTCCTTCAGCATTTGTCATTGAAAGGAATCTGAAAGACATCCATTGGTTGCACTGAGGCGGGTAGTTTACTCATAATTAAATTAATTGAATTTACAGTGCTTCACCAGAACATCCAGTCTCTAAACAAACTTATTGATGGCTTCATCTGGTCAGTGGCATTCTTGACTGAATATATATCTCTCATAATCCACATTTGCACTGAATTAAACTTGACATTCAAGGCAGTATTGATTTCATCGTACATCACATCACCTTCTTTTGTCATCTTTTTCATGTCTTTTCACTTCTACACCAACCATGCTCCTCAGATACTTTATAATCTTTTTCAAATCTTTTTCATCTATTGCAGCTATGAAATCTTCAAAAGTCTATATCCATGCAGCCCATCTATTGCCACTATTGCATTTTTTGGCAGAATCAAATGAGGTTGGTGGTTTTAAGAATGCAGCGGCCGTCTATACATTGGTGGACAGTAATGGTCTCTCGTGCTTCTTGTGTAACTATCAGGCAGAGCTTCTATAGCGCCTTGTAACGTTCTGGCTTTGAGTCCGCCTCAACGACTTATGGGGCTTGGATTTCACCCTGACTCTCCATCAGAACTCTTTACTTGATGGCAGTCTAAGAAGGTGTTATGAGCCCTTACCTGGCAACTTTGTTGGTGGGCTGCTACATTCAAGAACAACTCTACTAGCACAACCCAAACCCTCTTTCTGGGTCTGCACAAGGATTCCTTAATGGTTTCTATGACAAACTCTCTGGTAGAGCGCTTTCAATGGATGAGCTTGTATCCCCTATCTCATTGCCATTTGTAGTGTTCTGCCAGCCCAGGTACTCACCAATAACCACGCCACACATTGAGAGTATTTTACACATCTTTATTCTACTGGGTGTAAGTCAAAACTCAACATTCTAAGACTCCTCTCTCCAACGCTTATGTCACAGGCCTACGGTGTACATTGGGAACCAAAAGAGTTTCAGAGTTCTTTTATTTACAAGACATCACAATAAAAATCTGAAGGCCCTCATAAAATTAAATCCAGTCCTCTTGAAGCTTAACTGCACTACTTCGAAAATTGCCTACACACAACCAAATATAAAAATCCGTAAGCATCAGGAGGTGTGGCATAGCAGGCTTCATGGACTTAAAATTTGACACTTTTATACAAGGTATTCCATTTTCTTTTCTTGGCCAGAAAAAATGCTGTCAAAACAATACAAAATGGGCAATGGTCTGGGACGATGTTTTATTGCACTCAGGAAGGCGCTATTGAGCTATAAGCAGGCAAGCCCTTGGGAATGCCGATTCATTGTACAAAGAGTTTAAGCCTAAACATTTTGCTCATAGTGTCACCACTCGTAAGAATATGTGGCTTGATAAGAACACTGGGCCTCTCTGGGTCGAATTCTTGTACAGAATATGAAGGAGAATGAAGTGTCTTTTCTTGCCTGTTCTAAAACGTATCCATAACTCCGATTGTCCTGGACTTATGAACATGGCTACAAATACAAAGTAGCACAATCACAACATCTGTGTCATTTGACAGTACATCGACTCAATTGGAACGATTTCAAACAGCCCACTCAACATGTGGCACTACACAAAAGGTCAGCTTCCTCCAATTTGCAGTTAATTTCTTGAACAATATGACCCGTACCTTTTGAATATACGTCTGTAGGCATTAACTCCTCATTGACAATCACTCCACTTGTCATAATTGGAAATTCACTGAAGCATCAACTATGTTTTGTGAGTTATCTCCAGGTTCATCTTGTTTCATGTTGATGACCAGAATTTATCAAGTTGCACCAGTATAGGTGTAAAAATTTTGATTCAGGGAAGGCCAATTTTTCCATTTGTAGATATTCATCTGATTCTCTCACATTCTTTGACAGATAGTTTAAGATACCTGTCAAAGACAATGTGCAGTTCTTGCAAGGTGCACACTGACTTTAATATCTGTAAAACAGTCCGATTGAACTCTCCAAAGTTTTGCATGGATGAAATCTTGACCATACACAATTGTGACATAGTCCAGAACAACAGCAGTTTTCAATGAGGACACCTTTTTGTAATTGAAATTCTTCAGGTAAAAGTTTTGTTTGGAGCTCTTGTATGAGTTTGTGCTTCACTTGTTTGATTGCAGCATCTCCATAAAATAAGAAGATGGAAAAAGAACATGTGACAGAATGTCCTTCATATATTCACCCCTTTTTGCTACATGCTATTCTCTATGTGATTGCAAATGTTTTTGTTTGTAACTTGTTTTGTAGTGGCTGGCTGGACAAAACTCTTACTATGGCAATTAAAGCGTGGAATGTGAGCTTTAGTGAT